>NC_064924.1:526390618-526992618 GCF_023897955.1 Schistocerca gregaria
CTGTATTCACCTGACCAAAAGTCTTGTTCCTCCTGCCACCGAACTTCACTAATTCCCACCATATCCAACTTAAACCTATCCATTTCCCTTTTTAAATTTTCTAACCTACCTGCCTGATTAAGGGATCTGACATTCCACGCTCCGATCCGTAGAATGCCAGTTTTCTTTCTCCTGATAACGACGTCCTCCTGAGTAGTCCCCGCCCGGAGATCTGAATGGGGGACTATTTTACCTCCGTAATATTTTACCCAAGAGGATGCCATCATCATTTAACCATAGAGTAAAGCTGCATGCCCTTGGGAAAAATTATGGCCGTAGTTTCCCCTTGCTTTCAGCCGTTCACAATACCACCACAGCAAGGCCGTTTTGGTTAGTGTTGCAAGGCCAGATAAGTCAATCATCCAGACTGTTGCCCCTGCAACTACTGAAAAGGCTTCTGCCCCTCTTCAGGAACCACACGTTTGTCTGGCCTCTCAACAGATACCCCTCCGTTGTGGTTGCACCTACGGTACGGCTATCTGTACCGCTGACGCACGCAAGCCTCCCCACCAACGGCAAGGTCTATGGTTCATGGGGGGGGGGGGGGGGGGGGGGGTCCGAAAAGACTTTCCCTGACTACATAAATTGATAACTGAGGGTAGAAGTAAGATACAAATATGAAACTTGTGTCGAATTGTTTACAACTATCAAAGCTTTTTTTCTGTTTTAGGTTCGCAGTACGTAAGTAGTGGATGAGGTGCAGTGCCCAAGAAGCCATATTAACCAATCAGGAGAAGGCACAGTGTGACCTGTGGTACCATGAGACACGATCACCAACTACAGTGCAGAGACACTTCCAGGCAACATTTGGAAGGAATCCACCTGATGTCAAGAGCAGTAAAGCCTGGTATGAGAGGTTCAAGAACACAGGACCGGTTGCTGACCTTCGGAGGTCTGATCGACCAAGAACCTCAGCAGACAGGGTGGAAGCCGTAAGGTAGTCTTTTCTGAAAATTCCGAAGAAATCGGTGCGCAGGGCCTCACGTGAATTACAGATGCCAGAAAGCTCTCTCCGTGACATTTTACACAAACTTTTATTGTTTCGTGCATACAAAGTGCAAATCGTTCAGGCTTTGTTGCCCAATGACAGTACACGTCGATATGACTTTGCGGTCAAAATGCTATCACGTATTGAGGATGATGATGGTTATCTCAGTCAAATTGCCTTTTCCGACGAAGCGACCTTTTTTGTCAGTGGAGTAGTGAATCGCCATAATGTGCGCATTTGGGCTCCACAACCCCCTGGCGAGGTCATGGAGTGCACCAGAAGCAGTCCAGAGGTGAATGTTTGGTGCGCGCTGTTGCACGATCGAATTATCAGGCCATTCTTCGCTGACGCTACCATCACATCTGCAGTGTATCTGGACATGTTACAACTGTATGCTGTTCCTCAGCTGCTTCAGTATCACCCCAGTGTCTTGTTTCAGCAAGACGGTGCACTGCCTCATTGGGGTTTGGACGTCCGTGCCTATCTCGATATGACCTTTCCTGGGCGATGGATTGGTCGTGATGGGCCAACGGTTTGGCCTCCACGCTCTTCTGACATAACCCCATTAGACTTCTTTTTATGGGGTTATTTTGAGGACGAGGTCTACCAAACACGTGTAGCAGATCTTGAAACCCTGCGGCAACGGATAACCACAGTCGTTGAATCGATCCCTCCAGTGATGTTGGCTAATGCGTAGACGGAAATTGAATATCGCCTAGATGTGCTACGTGCTACCAAGGGTGCTCATGTGCAAGTTTACTGATGTGTGAAAAAAACTTTGATAGTTTGCAAACAATTAGACACCAGTTTCATATTTGTATCTTACTTCTAGCTTGAGTTATCAATTTATGTAATCAGGGAAAGACTTTTCCGACATCCTGTATTGTAAGGGCAACAGCGGAAGATCACACAGCTAACACAGCACAGATAAGAGGGCTTCGGAGCTCAGGTGTGTCAGCATGAACAAATTATTAGCAGTGGGACTGCGGGCACACACACCTCTAGCCCGTCTTCCACTCAGGCCTTAGCGTCAACGTGCACAGTTCGACTGGTACTATCAGAGAATCACTTAGAACATGGGATAGCGGGCCGTGCTCTTCAGCAATGAAAGCAGATTCTGCCCGCACGCAACTGATGGTCGTTATCTCGTGTCCAATAGAGCACATGTGGTATATGATGAAAAGTGATTCGTGCGACTTGTCAACCGACAACTCTTACAGAACCCCATGAACAGGTCGAGCAGGCGTGGCATACCGTATCCTAGGACAGTATTTTTCCACCTGTATGATCGACCGGATGCCAGAGCCAGCACTGCATTGCCACCCACGGAGCCTACACAGTGTACTAATATGGGTGTTTCAGCATGGGTGGACACCTGCTACTGACCTGTAAATGTAATCATTTCACGTACTCCACGTGCACAGATGTAGCAATAAATCTTTAGTGAATTGGAGGGGTCTGAAAGGGTGTACTATGTTTTCCAACAGTGCATTTTGTTGAATCCCGCCTAGTTCTACACAGCTAAAAAGGTTGGTAACTGCAGTACTAGTATTATCTTTCTGTAGAATGTAGTTTGTTATTGTACAGCACCAAGACACAAAGCTTTGCCCATGGAGCACTGGCATTTCTCTGTTTGACAAACATAATAGTTGATCCGGGCACATAACCAATGCTATTCATATTATTAACATAAGGTAACTAGTGCACGTGACTGAGTGCTAGCAATCATCACATCACCAGTCAACGATGAGAATGCCAGAATATTGCCTAACATTCGAGAGCAATGTCCTAATCGAGTTGGTTTGGTGTTGTCTTCCTTCGCCCAGTTATGGAGTTCAAGGGTGTTTCTGTATCATGAGTACAATTATGATTAGTCTTTCAGCAGTGCGATCGTGTTGCTGCAGATGGGCATTGGATAGAAGGAAGGGACAAAATTTGCTGCCTATGCATAGCCTACATCTCTCGAATTCCAATAAGTGGCCACTAAGCTTAACATCGGCATCCAATTAATGCTCAACATCAACAGCAACTCCACGAGGCACGTTGGAAATGTTTGAAATTTAGCCCAGGTCAGTGGCGCTCAGTGGGATAGTCAGGACTTTCTCGCTGCCATCTGCTTTTCCTTTGTCTGCCAAATGCAATAAACTATATTTCTATAAAACGATACCACTCACTGTGGTTGGGCGATAATGTTCTACTCTTATATGTTTCTTTTTAGTATTCATATCAGTAAATTCAAAAACTTAGGAGGTATTGGATTTCATAGTACTCCACTCTTATAGTGACTGAGCTCAAAAGGCTCATTTACAGCCTGGTTCAGCGTAATTTTCCCGCGCTAACGACCAGCGACGGAATGTGGCAGATGGCACAGAACTTCAGCTTCTAGCAAGGCCTTACTGTTGATAGCACTAATAGTAGCAGGAAGACCGCACCTGCCCATCATCATCGACTGCGTCGAAATTTATGGTACATAGGTTCCATGCAGTGGTTGGCGCAGTGGAAAGAGTACACAACGCTAATCTGAAGGTCGTGCGGTCAAGTCTCAATGCAGAAACTTTTCCTTCAATTGTTACGTTACTTGCATTGCAGATAAACCGAAAAGAAACTCAATACACTGACAATATAGGAAAAGACAGATTGCTGTTTACTGTAAAGAAGACACTTAAAGTTGCAGACAGGCACAGTTAAAAGACACTTATATAAAGCTTTCGGCCACAGCCTTCATCAGTAAAACAGAGGCACACACTCACACACCATTCACACACACAAGCAAGCACACCGCAAGCAAATTCCAGCATTTCTGGCCCGATATGCTGGAGTTGACAGTCGTGTGTACTTGAGGTGTGCTCGACTGTATGTGTGAATGGTGGCTGTCTCGCTTTTACTGATGAAGGCTGTGACAGAAAGCTTTCTGTAAGTGTCTTTTAATTGTGCTCAATATATTGTATTTTCAAGACGAAGGAAGAATGCCATTGTAAAGTTTTAATGTGCCTTCCCACCGCCACCCCTCACTCCCCAAACGCACTCTGTCAGTTCAGCCCAGTGATGACTATTTTTACCATCATATTGAATAATTTGACCAAAACGCTTCAAAACTACTCTTATACCAGGGTTGAATGAAACTAATGCCTCCACCGTCGTTAATTGGGTTTGGATGGGAATATTTTAATAAATCAAACGCAGAAATAATCCTTAGAATGTGATCTTTAATTACCAATATCACCAGCCAATTGGATACATTTCTGCCAATGATGAACAGGTTTTCTGATGCGATCACGGAAGAAGCCGACACTCTGTTTCTGCAACCACAGTCTCATACTCGTTTTTCACTATCGAGAACAGATGGAAGTCAGATGGTGCTAAGTGTGGAATGTATGGAGGATGCCGTACGGTGATGAGATTCAGTCCCTTAAGTTCTTCTGTGATGGCATGTGAAGTGTGTAGTTTGGCAGTGTCATGTTGCAGGAAAGCATTTCCCTTTTCCTATGGGACCCCAGTTAGCCATCGTTTCAGAGTTCGCAGCGTTGTGATGAAACGCTCTGAATTTATTGTCGTTCTACGACCAAGGAAATCAACATGGATAACACCTTCTGTGTCCCAGAACACTGGCCATGATTTTTCCAGCTGAGGGCTGCGTCTTGAATTTCTTTTTCTGGGGTGGGTCTTTGTGTCGATATTCCATAGATTGACGTTTCGTCTATGGGTCGTAATGGTTTACCCACGTTTCGTCTCCTGTCGCAATTGGATGGAGAAAGGTGTCGCCCTCATTCTCGTAACGTGAGATGAGTCGCTGGGAAATTTCAAGTGTGTGCACTTTCATTTCAGGAATCAGCATTCGGGGTACCCATCGTGCAAAGATATTTCGATAGCGAAGCAAAGCAATAGTGTGACACGTTCTTGTGAAATGCTGATTGTACTTGCAGTTTCTCTCAAAGTGAGACGACGATCGTCCTGTATCAATCTGTCAACATTTTGCTCGTGAAACTCGGTGGTTGCTGTCAACAGGACGTCCAACTCTTTGTTTGTCACACAGGTGAGATGTTCCCACCTCAACATCTTTAAACTTATTCGCAGAGCACTCCCATCAACACGATCACCATAATTTTTTTTTCATTCTCTGATGAATCTCCCTTGGGGTGACACCTTCTGCTGGCAAGAATTCAATGGCTACACGCTGCTTAAATCGCATTGAGCGACCGTCTGTGCAGGGTTCCATACTTTACATTGTAACAACACAACCGTTCAATGCTAAGCCTTCCCGCTAACTGGAGCTGCAGAGAAGAGGCTACGGAACAAGCCAGTACCTGCCGCGTACCAATGCTGCCAACTGTTGAAGAGTTACGAAGGTGGAGGCATTACTTTTCAGTCAACCCTCGCATAATTGAAAGAGAAAAAGAAATCATATCCCGAAAAGACTGCAAATAAATACATACCGTAGTACACCACCAGCTATGCTCGTCAATATTGGACGAAATGATGCGTTACTCGTGGTTCATTGTCAAACTGTTCGATAAGAAAGGACCTTTTATGAGTGTAAACCAAATTTGTCCTCTTTTTAGAAATTTTAAAACGACTGTCTAATCGTAGAAATACGGCGTTTATAATTTGTGCAGGAAAATTAGTGATTCCCCTAGTTTTACGACGAATATCACCACAGCACGTGTAAATCCTCTAGTATAAAATAATAAAACTACCTAATTTTATGTACATAGGTCTCGTGTATGCCTTCCTGCATGTTCGATAACAATCCCAAATTTTGCCTTGCCTTTCCATTTCATGCATATATTGAAAATGTTAACAAATGCGGTATAATGAGTACTATTTGAGTTTATCTGCAATACAAGAGAAGTAAAAAGAAAACAGAAAAAAAGAAACGTTTGGGCAGATGGACTCGATTCCACAACCCTCTGATTACCATTCTGTACTCTTTCCGCTGCCCCAGCTGATGCCTTGAAATTTCGCTAATATAAATGGCTCGTGCCTCGCCCGGTCCGCGACAAAAATATTTATTTATTTTAAACGGTTGGCTGTCTCGAACTCTGACTTCTGTCACATTCATATCTGGCCAGGCCCTGCTTACATCGTAAATTTGTGAGAAACCCGTGATGACAAACAGGGGCGGTCCCCTTGTAAGAAACTGTGTGAGTAGTCGGCGGCCGGCACCCTGATAAGACGGGCGCCACTGATCCGCCAGCAGACTGCCGTGTGCCTAATTGCAGTAGGGGAAGGTCTCGTTAGTCCTGGAGCCAACCGTTTAGTGGCGTGTGTACAAGTTTCACGCTCCGACCTGGGACTTTAAGGGGCCACCGGCAATTGGGAGCGGGCGCTGACGTCTCAGGCATGACCATTAATCAACTTCGACGAGCTGGCGACCTCAATTACTGCACCGCAAATTCCTTTTTTTGATGAGTGACTGACAAATTACATAACTGGTCCGAACGTGCGCTGGATAGAGTTGCGCTCTGCCAAAACTACGGTTCAGTAGTTTAGGTACACTATACAAATGACATACTGTGTGGTAGGATTACCGGTAGTGTTGGGAGCATCGCTAGCGAAAGAAACATAAATAAATGCGTAAGAGAAAAACTGGAAGCCGACGACTTTTTTTTCCGCACAAGTAGAACTGCACATCATTCAGTGTAAGTCCATTGTGTATTTTATATCCTTACAGAATAGAAATTGCATTTTACAAGTAATAAAAATTTGTTGATCGCGTAACATCTGCGTTTTTATGCAAGCACAGCAATTACTTGTGATGAAAGTACAGTTTACACGTACAAAACACAAAGAAATATATTTAATAGAACGTTCTTTATCACGATCAAAGGCAAGAGTTCCTTGTTACTATCGATAAATGCAAAAGTTGTTAACGAGTAACTGAAACGTGTTTTATGTAAGTTTCACGAAGTATTGAAGCGATGTTTGATGTATTTTTGTTTTGTGGATTTTTCTTTATTTTACCTTTTTGTTGAGGAAATTGCGTTTTCTAGTGCTATATGATAAATCTGTATTGTTATCTTCATTTTTACAACAGCCCTCTGTTGTACATCACAAATTTTCGAATAAAATCGGAACTAAGCATGGGCAGTTTCAATTTTTCTGTAATGACGATAACTATGTAGAACAGAAATGTTCTGTAGGTAGCCTGGCCCTTTATATATCGTCACTCAATTCCTAGACAGTTTGCCGCTTTTGGTTTTAGGGGAATCTAGTAAGACACTGATCACATACGAAAAGAAAGCGATCGTTGTAAGGTAATCGTTATATGGTAATCATTCACAATTCTATGGTATAAATGGAATAGCATTTGAGTTCAAATGGGTCTGAGCACTATGGGACTTAACATCTATGGTCATCAGTCCCCTAGAACTTAGAACTACTTAAACCTAACTAACCTAAGGACATCACACACATCCATGCCCGAGGCCGGATTCGAACCTGCGACCGTAGCAGTCGCGCGGCTCCGGACTGAGCGCCTAGAACCGCTAGACCACCGCGGCCGGCTAGCATATGAGTGGTTTAAGTCATACGTACAGAACAGGAAGCAAATAGTTTCTTTATATGGTCTAAGTGAATTAAGGAAGCTTTCCACTTCATCTAACTGGGATGAAATTACATTAGGTGTTCCACAGGGTTCGATCATGGGTCCCCTTTTGTTCTTGGTATCTGAAAAAAGATACTGTTTGCTGGTGATAAAAAACGTCATTATTAATCCAATAAAAGAAACTCCAATAGAAAACGATACAAACAATTGTCTTTGGAAAAGTTGATTAATTGACTTTCTGCAAATGGGCTTACTCTGAAGTTTGGAAAAAAAAACAGTACATCCAATTTTCTACTGCAAGAAGTATAGTTCCCTCAATAAATATAACACATCAACAGAAGTCAGTAGCCAGGATAGAGCATACTAAGTTTTTGGGTGTACATATAGATGAGAATCTTAATTGGGAAATTCATATTTTGTATCTCCTAATGCGACTAGGTTCAACAGTTTTTCCAATCAGAATAATTGCTAATTTTGAGGATACAGAAATAAGCAAGCCAACATAGTTTGCATACTTTCACTCCCCGATGTCATACGGAATAATATTTTGGGGTAACTCAACACTTGGGCAAAACGTATTCACTGCTCAAAACAATTGTTAGAATAATGTGTGGAGCTCATAGTAGCAAATCTTGTAGGTATCTCTTTAAAAGGATAGGAATTCTTACAACAGCCTCAATGTACATTTACTCAATAATGAAATTTGTTCTTAACAACACAGACTAGTTTAAAATCAATAGTGACATTCATGATTATAACACCAGAAGAAAGAAGGATTTACACTATCCTCTACTTAACCTATCTTTTGCACACAAAGGGGAAAAATATGCTGCTGTAAACTTTTCGATAAATTACGAGATGAAATAAAATGTCTGACAGGCAGCAGTAATAGTTTTAAAAATAAATTGAAATCGTATCTCTTTGACAACTCATTCTATATCATAGATGAATTCTTGAATAGGAATAAATAAACCTATCCGTATAATATATGCATTTTGTACCATTTAAGGGAATGGGGCAGGTAATAAAAATTTTAAGCTTTTTTTCTTTAAAAAAAACTCTTCATTCATGTGTGCATTCCTTATGCACTTGACACGTTACTGTGAGATTGATCAATGGAACACTAACTAACTAACGCCCAATAGGTATGCAACA
This sequence comes from Schistocerca gregaria, assembly GCF_023897955.1. Taxonomy (NCBI): domain Eukaryota; kingdom Metazoa; phylum Arthropoda; class Insecta; order Orthoptera; family Acrididae; genus Schistocerca; species Schistocerca gregaria. The sequence goes on from NC_064924.1 coordinate 526,399,345, forward strand.
CACCTAACGTACAGGTAGTGTGTATGATCTTAACTGACTAAAGCTACTACGAAGATTAGGTAGTCTACAGTAGTTTACGGTAGCCTACAGTAGGTTTGCAACTCTAGCGCTGGACAGTTAGTAGCACATGGGGGAGCGAGCATTAAGAAAGAAGTAGCATAACATTCTAATTCAATGAAATCTCCGACAGGATGCCCGAGAGCTTTGCTCCTATACGATTATATGAATGAAGACGATCTGAATCCCTCTACCCTGGTCTCCTCCGAAAGGTGGCGAGACACCCAGCTATATAATCATTCAAGACACATCCTGACGCATACTGAAATACTTCTCATTCGATACAGAACACACGCACACACACAGACTGAAAAAAGTTTCTTAATACTCAGGGTAACAGCTGAAGTAACTTTCCTTATTCGCACAGGACCAGATATCTGTTACGCTGGAACAGATATCTGTTACGCTGGAACAGACTTGGCTGGGTGCCACTCAACATTGGAGTTGTCATGTCACGTCTTGTCACAAGAGGTATTTTAGTACGAGTCTGATGGAATATCCCACACGTACGGAACATCTCCATTGTCAGGACTGGGCCACGTAGTATGCATAGTTCACACGCACCGAAGTGGGTAAAAACCAAAACACAGTAGGCCACGAATGACGTTTACGCCATGTTGATGCACGAAATACGTATACATATGAAATACGAAAGGTAGTTCCGAAAGGACGCAAGTTCATCGAAATGGTCACCGACATTTCGTCACTTGTGAAAGACGTAACACTGAATTTTGAAAGTAATGTTTCAAAGTAATTTATAGTAACGCCTAGAGCTGCAGCGCTAAAACACACAATGGCCTTCACTACTCCTGAAAAAAGTTGTTTGATTCTTCATAAATACATGAATAATATGCCACAAAATGTTTGAATACTCAATAACACAAAGTTCCCAGGAGGCAGCAAAGCACATTTTTAAATCTAAAAATACGTGTTTTTAACATCACTTCCCACACTATTGTCAAATTTTTAGAATAAAAACTATAGCTTTCAGAAGAAAAAGTAATTCGCTTTTGTTGTTAAATTTAGTAAATTAGATCCACTTGAATTCATTAAACTGAAGATCCATTATCATTAATAATCAGTAAAAGGCCAGCATAGACTACAGTCATACACATGAACAGTTCGTTTGTAAGTAGGCACAGTTTAGCTCCACATCATCATGGCATAAATCAAGCAAATGACCTGTGTGACATGGCATTAACTAATTAACTGATGCTCTGCTGTGCAACATCAAACACACCTCTACAGTGAGAAAGCCAGGAATATACTTCTGTTTTCCTGTTAGTTCAAAAATGTGTGTGAAATCTTATTTGACTTAACTGCTAAGGTCATCAGTCCCTACGCTTACACACTACTTAACCTAAATTATCCTAAGAACAAACACACACACACCCATGCCCGAGGGAGGAATTGAACCTCAGCCGGGACTAGCCGCACAGTCCATGACTGCAGCGCCCTAGACCGCTAAGGCTAATTCCGCGCGGCTTTCCTGTTAGTATTACGTTACACTCAAATTAAAAAAATTCTTTATGTATGGAATTTCCAACCATAGAAAATCATCGAACTCTACAAAACATTCCCTTTTAGATTTACTGCATTCTCCCAATATCCGACCAGTGAGGTAAATTCTGTCACCTGCTTTATAGGCGACTGAGCCTACCAGGTGTAGAAGTATGAAGCCGGAATTTGGTTGCAATAATTATACTCTGATGTTTGAAACTGATATGTTGTTGTTATTGTCTTCAGTCCTGAGACTGGTTTGATGCAGCTCTCCATGCTACTCTCTCCTGCGCAAGCTTCTTCATCTCCCAGTACCTACTGCAACCTACATCCTTCTGAATTTGCTTAGTGTATTCATCTCTTGGTCTCCCTCTACGATTTTTACCCTCCACGCTGCCCTCCAATGCTAAATTTGTGACCCCTTGATGCCTCAGAACATGTTCCACCAACTGATCCCTTCTTCTGGTAAGTTGCGCCCCAAAATCCTCTTCTCCCCAATTCCGTTCAGTAGCTCCTCATAAGTTATGTGATCTACCCATCTAATCTTCAGCATTCTTCTGTAGCACCACATTTCGAAAGCTTCTATTCTCTTCTTGTCCAAACTAGTTATCGTCCATGTTTCGCTTCCATACATGGCTACACTCCAAACAAATACTTTCAGAAACGACTTCCTGATACATAAATCTATATTCGATGTTAACATATTTCTCTTCTTCAGAAACGCTTTCCTGGCCATTGGCAGTCTACATTTTATATCCTCTCTACTTCGACCATCATCAGTTATTTTACTTCCTAAATAGCAAAACTCCTTTACTACTTTAAGTGTCTCATTTCCTAATCTAATTCCCTCAGCATCACCCGATTTAATTTGACTACATTCCATTATCCTCGTTTTGCTTTTGTTGATGTTCATCTTATATCCTCCTTTCAAGACACTGTCCATTCCGTTCAACTGCCCTTCCAAGACATTTGCTGTCTCTGACAGAATTACAATGTCATCGGCGAACCTCAAAGTTTTTACTTCTTCTTCATGAATTTTAATACCTACTCCGAATTTTTCTTTTGTTTCCTTTACTGCTTGCTCAATATACAGATTGAATAACATCGGGGAGAGGCTACAACCCTGTCTCACTCCTTTCCCAACCACTGTTTCCCTTTCAAGCCCCTCGATTGTAATAACTGCCATCTGGTTTCTGTACAAATTGTAAATAGCCTTTCGCTCCCTGTATTTTACCCCTGCCACTTTCAGTTTTTGAAAGAGAGTATTCCAGTCAACATTGTCAAAACCTTTCTCTAAGTCTACAAATGCTAGAAACGTAGGTTTGCCTTTTCTTAATCTTTCTTCTAAGATAAGTCGTAACATCAGCATTGCCTCACGTGTTCCAGTATTTCTACGGAATCCAAACTGATCCTCCCCGAGGTCCGCATCTACCAGTTTTTCCATTCGTCTGTAAAGAATTCGCGTTAGTATTTTGCAGCTGTGACTTATTGAACTGATAGTTCGTTAATTTTCATTTTTCTTTGGGATTGGAATTATTATATTCTTCTTGAAGTCTGAGGGTATTTCGCCTGTCTCATACATCTTGCTTACCAGCTGGTAGAGTTTTGTCATGACTGGCTCTCCCAAGGCCGTCAGTAGTTCTAAATAATATTTTATTCAAAATAATCTTCATTGCTATTTATACAATTCTCCCACCACTCCGGAAGGCTATTTATGCCACGCCAAAAAACAGTTCTTCTTTTGAAGCGAACCAGTCAGCGATCCATTTTCGTACATTTTCATACGAATTGAACGATGTTTAACGAGAGTGTGTCTCAGTGATGCAAATAGATGATAATTGGAAGGAGTCAAATCTGGAGAGTAAGCAGCATGCCCTAATATTTCCCAAATCAACGCCTCGACCTTTCCCTTGACCCGTTTTCCTGTTTGTGGTGGGGCGTTATCATGGAGCAATATGACTTTTTGCTGTCTTTTTTCCATATCGCGGTCGTTTCTCACGTAATGCTCGATTTAAATCGATCATTTGCTGTTGGTAGTGATCAGTGTTAAGGGTTTCCCCAGGTTTTAGCAGCTCATAATAGATGACGTCCTTCTGATCCCACCAAAAACAGAGCATTGTTTTCTTTCCAAAGCGATTTGGTCTTGTATTCGATGTTGATGGTTTACCTGGATTCACCCATGACTTACAACGCCTGCCACTGTTCGATGGAGAAACGACTTTCTTTTGTATCTGGCGAGCAGCATTTCACAAGTGGTCTTTCGATTCGCTTGCTGTCTTTCATTCAGTTCATGTGGAATCCATTTTCCCAGTTTCTGCCTCTTTCTCATAGATTTCAACCGAAGAGAAACTGTTTTCTGCGTGACATTCAATTGTTCCGCGAGTTGAGTTTGAGTATCATCATCAAATAAGGCTTGCAATTCGTTGTCTTCGAACTTTTCGATGGAATCTCGAGGTCGTCGTCTCTCACGTCAAAATCTACATCTATATTCACACTCCGCAAGCCACCCAACAGTGTGTGGCGGAGGGCACTTCACGTGCCACTGTCATTACCTCCCTTTCCGGTTCCAGTCGCGTATGGTTCGCGGGAAGAACGACTGCCGCAAAGCCACCGTGCGCGCTCTAATCTCTCTAATTTTACATTCGTGATCTCCTCGGGGGGTATAAGAAGCGGGAAGCAATATATTCGATACCTCATCCAGAAACGCACCCTCTCGAAACCTGGACAGCAAGCTACACCGCGATGCAGACTGCCTCTCTTGCGGAGTCTGCCACCTGAGTTTGCTAAACATCTCCATAACGTTATCACGCTTACCAAATAACCCTGTGACGAAAAGTACCGCTCTTCCTTGGATTCTCTCTATCTCCTCCGTCAACCCGATCTGGTACGGATCCCACATTGATGAGCAATACTCAAGTATAGGTCGAACGAGTGTTTTGTAAGCCACCTCCTTTGTTGGTGGACTATCCGCTGCAGATCTTCCTGCATTTCGCTACAACTTTCTAATGCTGCAACTTATCTCTATACTACAGCATCATCTGCGAAAAGGCGCATGGAACTTCCGACACTATCTTCTCATGTCATTTATATATATTGTGAAAAGCAATGGTCCCATAACACTCCCCTGTGGCACGCCAGATGTTACTTTAACGTCTGTAGACGTCTCTCCATTGAGAACAACATGCTGTGTTCTGTTTGCTAAAAACTCTTCAATCCAGCCACACAGCTGGTCTGATATTCCGTAGACTCTTACTTTGTTAATCAGGCGACAGTGCGGAACTGTATCGAACGCCTTCCGGAACTCAAGGAAAATAGCATCTCCTGTGAGCCCGTATCTAATATTTTCTGGGTCTCATGAACAAATAAAGCGAGTTGGGTCTCATACGATCGCTGTTTCCGGAATCCATGCTGATTCCTACAGAGTAGATTCTGGGATTACAGAAACGACATGATACGTGGGAAAAAAACATGCTCTAAAATTATACAACAGATCGACGTCAGAGATATAGGTCAATAGTTTTGCGCATCTGCTCGACGACCCTTCTTGAAGACTGGGACTACCTGTGCTCTTCTCCAATCATTTGGAACCTTCCGGTACTCTAGAGACTTGCGGTACACGGCTGTTAGAAGGGGGGCAAGTTCTTTCGCGTACTCTGTGTAGAATCGAATTGGTATCCCGTCAGGTCCAGTGGACTTTCCTCTGTTGAGTGATTCCAGTTGCTTTTCTATTCCTTGGACACTTATTTCGATGTCAGCCATTTTTTCGTTTGTGCTAGAATTTAGAGAAGGAACTGCAGTGCGGTCTTCCTCTGTGAAACAGCTTTGGAAAAAGGTGTTTAGTATTTCAGCTTTACGAGTGTCATCCTCTGTTTCAGTGCTATCTTCATCACAGAGTGCCTGGATATGCTGTTTCGAGCCACTTACTGATTTAACGTAAGACCAGAACTTCCTAGGATTTTCTGTCAAGTCGGTACATAGAATTTTACTTTCGAATTCACTGAACGCTTCACGCATAGCCCTCCTTACGCTGACTTTGACATCGTTTAGCTTCTGTTTGTCTGAGAGGTTTTGGCTGCATTTAAACTTGCAGTGAATCTCTCTTTGCTTTCGCAGTAGTTTCCTAACTTTGTTGTTGAACCACGGTGGGTTTTTCCCGTCCCTCACAGTTTTACTCGGCACTTACTTGTCTAAAACGCATTTTACGATTGCCTTGGAACTTTTTCCATAAACACTAAACATTGTCAGTGTCGGAACAGAAATTTTCGTATTGATCTGTTAGGTAGTCTGAAATCTGCCGTCTATTACTCTTACTAAACAGATAAACTTTCCTCCCTTTTTTATATTCCTATTTACTTCCATATTCAGGGATGCTGCGATGGCCTTATGATCACTGATCCCCTGTTCTGCGCTTACAGAGTCGAAATGTTCGGGTATGTTTGTTACCAGAAGGTCCAAGTTGTTATCTCCACGAGTCGGTTCTCTGTTTAATTGCTCGAGTAAATTTTCGGATACTGCACTCAGTATAATGTCACTCGATGCTCTGTCCCTACCACCAGTACTAAACATCTGAGTGTCCCAGTCTATATCTGGTAAACTGAAATCTCCACCTAAGACTATAACATGCTGAGAAAATTTATGTGAAATGTATTCCAGATTTTCTTTCAGTTGTTCTGCCACTAATGCTGCTGAGTCGGGAGGTCGGTAAAAGGAGCCAATTATTAACCTAGCTTGGTCGTTGAGTGTAACCTCCACCCATAATATTTCACAGGAACTATCCACTTCAACTTCACTACAGGATAAACTACTACTAACAGCGACAAACACGCCACCACCGGTTGCATGCAATCTATCCTTTCTAAACACCGTCTGTGCCTTTATAAAAATTTCGGCTGAATTTATCTCTGGCTTCAGCCAGCTTTCTGTACCTATAACGATTTCAGCTTCGGTGCTTTCTATCAGTGCTTGAAGTTCCGGTACTTCACCAATGCAGCTTCGACAGTTTACAATTACAATACCGATTGCTGCTTGGTCCCCGCATGTCCTGACTTTGTCCCGCACCCTTTGAGGCTGTTGCCATTTCTGTACTTGCCCGAGGCCATCTAACCTAAAATACCACCCAGTTAACGCCACACAACCCCTGCTACCCATGTAGCCGCCTGCTGCCTGTAGTGGACTCCTGACCTATCCTTCGTAACCCGAAACCCCACCACCCTATGGGGCAAGTCGAGAAATCTGCAGCCCACACGGTCGCAAAACCATCTCAGTTTCTGATTCAGATCCTCCACTCGGCTCTGTACCAAAGGTCCGCAGTCAGTCCAGTCGACGATGCTGCAGATGGTGAGCTCTGCTTTCATCCCAATAGCGAGACTGGCAGTCTTCACCAAATCAGATAGCCGCCGGAAGCCAGAGAGGATTTCCTCCGATCCATAGCGACACACATCATTGGTGCCAACATGAGCGACCACCTGCAGATGGGTGCACCCTGTTCCCTTCATGGCATCCGGAAGGACCCTTTCCACATCTGGAATGACTCCCCCCGGTATGCACACGGAGTGCACATTGGTTTTCTTCCTCTCTCTTGCTGCCATATCCCTAAGGGGCCCCATTACGCGCCTGACGTTGGAGCTCCCAACTACCAGTAAGCCCACCCTCTGCGACCGCCCGGATCTTGCAGACTGAGGGGCAACCTCTGGAGCAGGACAAGGAGCCATGTCTGGCCGAAGATCAGTATCAGCCGGAGACAGAGCCTGAAACCAGTTCGTCAGACGTCCGTTCAGCCCTCCGTAATGTCTTTCACTCCCTGCTACACCTCGAGACAACCTCCCACTCTACCACGGGTGAGGGGTCAGTCTCAATGTGGGCAGTATCCCGGGCAGCCACAGCCGTAGTCCGATCGGGGGATGCGTGGGACAAGCTGGTTGTCCCCGATAAACCCCCATCCGGACCCCCACAGTGATGCCCATTGGCAACAGCCTCAAGCTGTGTGACCGAAGCCAACACAGCCTGAAGCTGGGAGCGAAGGGATGCCAACTCAACCTGCATCCGAACACAGCAGTTGCAGTCCCTATCCATGCTAAAAACTGTTGTGCAAAGAACGTCTGAACTAATCTACAGAGAGTACAAACAATTCGACATAAAATTTGAACGGTTATTAAAATACAAGATTGCCTAGGAAATGCAGTAATGCTGCTACTTGAGCGCTGCTGACCCACTGCTCGGCGGCAGATGGAGACTACGTGATTTTACACTATTCAGGTACTAAAACGCGATGCTGCAAATCTCAAATACTATAATACGCCCGAAATTTACGAATTAAACAATGCAAGTACCCAAAAACACGCAAAGATATTAAGAATTAAACTATGTAACAAATAACTGAGCTAAGAGTATACGACTTGCTGCTGGCAGCTGCTTATCCAACGGCGGCAGAGAGCACTTTTGATTTTTTTTTTGAGCCACTCGAAACATTGTGTTTTCCACTGAGCATGTTCGCCGAAAGTATCGACGAGCATTCGATGCGATTCTGCAGCAATTTTCTTCAAATCATAACAGAAAACCTATGCTATTCGCAAATCATTGTTCTTATACACAATACTTGACATGTGTACAAGTTTGAAACAGACACCAATGTATGGAACTTGGATTACTGTGTGCTGACATTCGTCATCAGCCGTTACAGGAAGCAATTGGCGCTGCAGAGATGGCCACACGGTCTGACAGATAGCACCGTCTGTAGGAAAATACCGGATTCATATTTCTGCACCTGGTATGTAATACTCAGCGGCGGATTTAAAAATTTTGCTCCCCTAGGCACACCATATTATGTGCACCTTCCCCCCAAAAAACATTTTTTTTAATATTAACCAATTACTACACAATTACCTTTTGAGTGGGAGCGCTGTGATCTGTTTCCGTACTCTGCTATTCGTTGTTCTGGAGGACGCGTCAGCAGTCTAGTCGCGCTCAATCAAAATGCAACATGGTTCCTGAACTGTATTTAGTGTACGGCAGCGGATAAAACAAACTTAAAACTGCATTGTGTTAACACATCCTTCTGTCGAAAGACAACAGAAACGAACTTTTATTTTATGGCCTAAAAATTCAGCAGAGCGTGTAGGAGACAACGGGTTTTTGTTATACATTCACTTTTAATATGTTCTTTTACACGAAGCCGTTGAAAATGAAAATAAAAAAGTTGTGATACGATCTAAAAATTGAAGCGAACATGCCATACGTTAGAAATTAATACCTGCTCTTACAGACATGCGTTCAAAATTGAAATTAAACTGTAGTTTTACGATCTAATAACTTGAATGTGTAGCAGATAAAAAAAACACACGTTCGGCATTAATACGTGAATCTATAGAAAGTGTAAGAAATACTATTACATAGCATTACAGACTAGTGTGGAAAAATCAAATTTGTTTTATAATCTAATAGTTAAAGGGTAAAGCATTAGGGTCTGTTTAGTAGCTAGATGCTGCATAATAAGTGTACACAATACCTTTAATCCATGTAAGGGCTCAACAGTTTTGTTCTGCAGCTACTGCTCTCGCCATAGCTCTTTCTAACGGTATTAGGAAAGCTTTTACGTATTTATCGACAGAACTGTACTGCGTTATTTATTAACATTTTTTCAGCTGAGCGTACTCTCCGATAACGTATATTTCCACGATAACTATGCATTTCCGCAGACGCCAAGAAAATGCTTCAGTTGTGATATATAATTACAGTATCAGTATGGCTTGACTATACAGCGCCGAGTGGCCTGGGTCATTCGGGTACTGTCTAAGTGTTGCCGGACGCCTTCGGTCACGTTTGCACGTAAACGAGGCTCAGTTCCGCTTTCTGCCATCGGCAATTGTAAAATGAACAGGTTATACGTATTTTGTAAATCCAACAAATGTGCTCTAAGTTATAATAAAAATAATTTTTAAAGCTAATATGAATAAATAAATAAACTCACCAGTCAGCAAAGTTTGCGTCTGGCTTTGACGGCAGAAAACTCGTTGATCATGTCTTCATAGTTCAGACTGTTATCAGTTAGGAGGTTGGCTTCGATGTGAAGAACGGACAAGCGTTCAATCTCTCCTCAGACAAGGTAGAACGTAGGTGCGATTTCAGTCTTTTAAGAGCCGAAAACGAGCGCTCTGCTGAGCAATTTATAAGTGCCCTTCATAGAAATATTCTAAGAGCGATATCAACATTCGGAAACACGGACTGTAACCTCTCTTTTCGTAAAAAATTACTCATTTCGACTGGTGTTCCACGAATCTCAGAAGATTTCAAAAGTTCCGCGAAATGTACACATTCACTAGGGAAGGAAGGCTCTAAATTTGTGTCATATGGCGCTTGGAGTTTCGTTGCACGCTCAGAAATATCATCAGGTGAACTGTTCTTAAGGTTACTGAAAACTGTGAAGGAGCCCAACAGTGTTTTATAGCTTTCCTTCCTCCTCACTCATTCGGCATACAAGTTGTCGAGTACTGGGAGAAATGTTTCGAATCTAAATTTTTTCCTTCCAGTCAGGAAAACAGTTCGCTTCTTCGTCATCATGAAGTTTGCGTTTTCGTGATTTTTAAAAGTGCATTCATAGCCTATATTAGTCACATTCTCCATGGATTTGTTTTCATACTTGTTGAACATGCCACGGTGCCACAAATAGATGCAATAAATCCTACAAGTGATTCATATAATTCATGCTCTATTTTAGTATCAATATTTACACTTTGCAATTCCAGATTTACACTATTAAATCTCTGGAGTATGTCCTTCCAAACTGTCGTCATGAATACTATTTTTAGTCTGCTGCGTTGATTCAGTAAAGCTTAAGCCTCATTTCGCACAAGTGGTTTTTCAAACGTATTATTGGCAATATGTGTGAGGGCATTGATAATGCCCTCCCAGTTTTCATATTGCTTACACATGCTTCCTCTCTTGCTGACCAATGTGTTTTTGATGAACTTTTTACCGTTTTGCTTACTGATTTCATGAAGAAGTTTATCCCAGCGCTGTGTAGAAGCAGAGAAAAAAATGTAAAGGTTTTGCACAACATTGAAAAATGAACATGCTTCCCGACAACAACTTGTAACACTAGTGCCGACTAAATTCGAAGGATGTGCTGCACAAGGCACTCAATGCGCTTTCGGATTTCGTTCTTTAATGCGTGCCTGCAAGCCAGTGTAGGGTCCTGACATATTGCTTACGTTGTCATATGACTGCCCTCTACAGTCAGTAATATCAATGGGATTCTTAATATGAAAGATAATTAATCAATATGTGAAATGTCCACAGTAGAATCTACTGTTATAGAGAAATATTTAGCCTGTTTTAATTCACTTATGATAACTCTTTTTATTCGTTTAGAAAGAAGCTCTATTATTTCATCACAGATTGTTTAAGAAAGAAAACTTGTATGTCCTTGCCCTGGATTTCCATATCGTTCAATGTGTTCTGCGAGAAAAAGACCAAACTCGGCTGTAAGTTCAAGAGACATTATAAATTGATCATTATGTAATGAATGGAATCTTTCGACGTGTCCATGTAGGGGAAGTCCACAACTTGTTAGCTTCCTCACTATTGCAAATACCCTTTTCAACACACAGCGCCAGTACATTTTTTCTGTCTCATCATATGACTCGGCTCGAAATTGTTATCTATTGTTCCCAGAGACTTTTTTCTTGTTAATTGTGATTACTCAGAATTTTTGTGTTCAAGTGAATTCTCACGATGAGATAAAATATTAGAAATATTTTTCCGATCTGCAGTATCATTAATCTAAAAGTTTACGGTAAAATACATCTTTGTTCAAATATCTGGTTTTATCGCCTATTCATCTTCTTGAATTAGAAAAATCACTGTTACAATTTTGATTAATGCCATGTTGTAAGAGAATGCCGATTGTTGATTCATTGACACAGCATGCAGGATCATGAGTAACGAGGTTATTTCTTTGTGTAATATCTGACTCGACACTTAGTTTTTCGTGAAACTCGAAATCAGGAACAATTTGCTTTTCTTCGTCTTTAACTTTTGTTTCGTCTGTATTTACTTCTTTTACAACAGCTGCAGTGACAGAAATATCATCCGTACTACTTGAACTCGAAGTCGAACCAGCAACAATTATTCCGAAAAAGTTATCTACTCTGCCAAGAGTTTTTAGAACATTGGCTTCTCGTTCTCGCCTTTCCTTCAATAATTTCCAAAATGCCACTCCACTTAATTTTGCACGTTTGCTTGTTACACTGTTATTCATGTTAAGGCATTACAAAATATTCAACCAACAGTCAAAGAAGGAAAAGAAGAAAGGAATGAAAGGCAGTATCCAGTTACAATCGTATTACACCGCACACGGATACAAAGCTTTTTACTTTAAACACGGCACACGGGCACAAAGCATTTTCCTTTAAACACGGAGCGATGAACTGACCAACTCGGATTACTCGACGTAACTGTGCTATGAAAGAACGACAATGCAGAATAATTTAATTTCATTGTTGCCTGTTCCTCTGTCGTCAGTGAACAGTAGAAGCACACCTGCCTGCTGGAATTCGTCTCGTAAAGAAAACGGCACAGTCCCCATTTTGGCCGGTGTTGTAGCTGGGACGCAAACATGTTCTGAATATTCTTGACACTGTCTTTCTAATTTAAAAAGCAAATTATTTTTGCAATTTCTTGGAGTGAGGTGGGCTGGATCAACTCTTATCTCACTTATATCATTTTAGAGGTTTCTGTGGGCAGAGAATACAGACTACAAAGTTTTAGTAGTCTTGTTGGCAGTTGGTGTAGTGTGTTGTCATGTGTGTGAACACTGCTGTTATATCTACACGCAAATGCGCTTTTGTTCCAATACAGAATAAAAATAACCGTTCCTCGAAGAAAAAAGCTTACTTAAGAAGTATAATATAAAATTTGCCAAAAGTGGTAAATTTGATGTCGTGCAGCAGGAGCACAATAAATGAGACAAACGAAATTTGGTTTCTTCTCCCTTTTTCGTCAAAAAAGTAACTGTACATAAAAAAATAATTTTTTAAACTGTTATGAAGTGTATTTAACACATTATCAGATATTCTGCTTCTGTTCTTTTCGTGTAAACATGGGCTTAAAACATTCCCAGTATCAACATGTTTTGTTAAACGGGTTCATTAAATCAAAGCTCAGATATTGAAGACCACAGAGCTTTTACATTAATTACAGTAATGAAGGGTCGTCTTGATACTTAACCGTAATTTCTACAAGAAATTTAAGTAGACTCGGGTTTTACATACTGAGGGCCACACATGTTACAGTATTTAAGAAACTGCAGATTAGTTTATCACAGGTTTTCAGGAGTCCCGGTATCTTCACGGGGAAAATCTGGTAGGGTGACGTAGAAGCCGACAACATTATCGGAATAATGTTTCAAACATTGTATTGTAGATTGCCGTCCTAACTGCTTACTTCAAGGTTCTTGGAACAACCAGATAGAAACCCAATGTTACATTTCCATTCAGTCACTAAGTAAACACTACCGGTATGTATATTTCGAAGCTCGTATTGTCGAATTTCGTTCTTAAGGCTTATTTAAACTAGCAAGTTGTTTAACAATATTAAAAATGTGTGTCGTTTGTAAGCGCACTTATTTTAAAACGTAAAAGGTTAAAATGAGTACAGAGCAAAAAATGCCGCCCCCCCTTAAGGTGGCGCTCGTAGACCTGCTCCTAGTGGGCCTAATTGTAAATCCGCCACTGGAAATACTTTCCTTACATAGCAGTACAAATTGTTACTTGCACGTCTTTATATGAGTTGGCTGATACCAGTCGTGACTCACTGATATTTAGTGTTTGTGGGGTAAGTGCACCATTTAAAGCAAGCTGACAATCTTTGGACTACTCTGAAATTTTATTGATATTTGACTGAATATATGAGCAGCATTTTCTCAGATAGTATTGGTAAAGGTGCGATCAAAAAGTTTTTTTATTTTTTGAGGGGGGGGGGGGGCCTTCCTGCAGCAAATACGCAATGTAGCATCATTCGGATGCGGGATATAAGCACTGGAGGCAAGAGGATTAGTGCCCATTTGCATCTTTCTGACGTGTGGGTGGCAAATGGGGAATCATGAATTATGGCGACATTATTACCAAATGCGGCCAAAGAGGACCACTGCATATGGGGCTGCTCGTCTGTTGGAAACATCCAGGAAAACTACAACAAGGAGTGCTACTGCTTCATAATAACGCACTTCCCTACACCGCAAATGTCGCAATGCAGACACCCGAGCACCCGATCTATAGTGCTGATCATCACACCTTCGATCCCTTCAAAAAGGCCTCGAAGGGTCGACAGTTCGTGTCGGACAAGGATGTGCAGCAGGCAGTTACAGACACCTTCACGCAGCAGGACATAGTGTCTTACCATATAGGTATCTTCAACTTGGTGCGTCGGTGGGATGACCGCCTCCATACTCATGGAAATTTTGTCTGATTGACATGCCGATTATGGGCTGTACTGTAAATAGTGTGAGTTTATTGTTAATATTGTGCACTGGGTGGTGGTATGTTCCTATGAGGCCAAACAGCTGAGGTCATTAGGCCCTAGACTTACACACTATTTAATCTAACCTAAACTAACTTATGCTAAGGACAACACACACATATTCATGCGCAAGGGTGGTCTTGAACATCTGACGGGGGGACCCACACAAACTGTGGGAAGATGCCTAAGACTGTGTGGCTACCCCCCTTGGCTGGTGCACCAAGTCCTCTGTATACAACAAGATGGGAAGAGTCATAATATATTTCCTGTGGCACGCCGTAAGTTACTTCTGCAATATGCAACACAATTAAAGTGTCACTTTTTCCAAGCCCCATAATTGTCTACCATTGCGACACTGAAATTTGCCACAAAAATTACTACATCCTTCTCCTATAATGGTGCAAAAGCATCAGCACATGTGAGAAAAAGGCTAGAACTCACTCAGATGTTCATGTGCGTGTAAGAGTTAACTGTGTCACATTTTCTACAAAGCTCTGCTCAACGCCACAATAGATGTGTCACCCATTGGGAAGGCTGCTGTACATCCTTGTTACCCATATTTCACGCATTCTCTTGATCCCTTTGCGATGGAGGTCAGAACCTCAGCACCCAGCGTCTAAATCACGTGGTTGTCTTATGGGTGACCAGGAAAACATTTCAGACACAACACCACTCAAAACTGACCCAAAAGACCTCAGGGGGTGGCAGAAAGGGTGTAAATGTACCTACCCCTTCCTTTGATGTCGTTGATTTCCACGCATGACACTGTGCAACACAAAAAGCAACAGGGGGATGTTCATAACAACCTTTGACACAGTGGTCAAGCACTGGATGATTCGACCATTTCTTAAGGACATCGTGGGCCTGGAATCCCACTGAACGTGACTGCACTCTTTTGGAGTACAGCGTGACCGCAGTCTTTGCTCTGCCATAAATGAGGCCAGCAGGTGCTAGTTCAGCAATGTAGTGCCACTCAGCTGACGTGTATCAAAATGTTTGGCTGTCACATGGGAACCTAGGGATCAGTGAATGGCTGTCTCTGTACAGGACCATTTGTAAAGTACACCAGAGTAAAGATTGCAGTCGCACTACACACCAAAGGTATGTGTTCATGTTCAGTGCTTTTGCAGGCCCACGATGTTCTTAGAGAAGGGTAAAGAGTTCTAGGAGGAGGGAGGATATCAGAACAGCGTCAGTGACAATCAGTGATGTCATCGTGGTTGTGACCTCCATCACAGAGATGTCAAGAGGGTAAAATGTGGGTAAAAGAAAGTCTGACAGTAGAGGATCATTGTAGGTTCTGGATCAAATCGCTGATGTTGACATCAGCATTTCTGGAATAGATGACACCTGCATCAGCATTCTTCAGTGTCTGGTGCTCAGGCAAGTGTGCTTGTTATCTTGCATTGACATCAGCATCTGTATTCCTGGAATTCTGATGTCATCACATCCAGACAAGTGCACCAAGGCCATGACATCATCACATTACTGCCCTGTGAAGGCCGTATTCATCCCACACCCCATACCCTCCTGAGACTCGCACTTCATTGGGCACTCGTCGATAACATCGTGGTGTCTAGCAATGGCATGCAAGCTCAGTCCCCACTCCTCAAAAAATTTTAATTTTTATGATTTGACAGTCACAAGTGCTGTCATTTGCTGTCTGTCCTTTATCCAGTACAAAGTGCCACCAGCAGCAACAGCAATCAGCTGGTGAGAAGAAGTCTGACAGTACTGGGAAATTCTATTTTTGTTATAACAATATTTTTCTTATTTATTTATTTATATTATTTTACTTACTTTTGATTACCATTTGCAAAAGCCATCAGTTTGCATGCATGTGTCACAGCACTCCAATGTGGAGGGAGGGCAGCAGCTAATGTTATACTATTTCCATGCATGACAGAGAGAAATATTGCATGTGTATTTTTACACATCATTTAATGTGTTTATACTTAGGTTTTATTCTTATTGTTGCAGGCCCTGATCTGGTGCTGGCTCAGAACACAGATGTGATCCATGTGGTACTATTGCCTCAGCAGCAGCAGCAGCCACTGTCCCAGCCTACCGGACCTGTTGTCATTCGACTGTGCTATGGCACAGCCGCTGCAGCAGTCATCCGCGGCTCAAAGAGTCCCTGATCCAAAGCTGAGAGAACTGCTGGACTGAGACACAGAGGTGTTCCATGACTTTCTGTTGCCTGAGCCAGCAGTGGTCTTCTGACATGACGGTCTACTTTGTCTGCAAAAGCAAACATGAGGAATATATTACTGTAACTGTCAGTTGCATATTGATGATATGCAGATTGTGGCCCATGACCTACAAGTTAAACCCCCACCAAAATTTTTATGATTCAGTTGCATAGGTGCCATCATTTACCATTCAGTATGAGTGCCACCAGCAGCAGCGATGAGGTGTGAAGAAGGAGGCTGTCAATAAGTTTTTACAATTCTTATTTGTTCTGACAACATGGTTATTTTGTGTGCATGTGCTACAGCACTACAACATTACACTGCCTCGATGCAAGACTTTACACATGCTCCATGATAAATTTAAAACATTTATACTAAGTTTTTTTCTGTTGTTGTTACAGGTGAAGACATGCAGACGTTGCTACATGAACTACAGTAGCAGTACCAGCAGTCACTGTCCACAGGATGTCAGCAGACCTGGTGTCTGCCTGAACTACAGTAGCAGTACCAGCAGTCACTGTCCACAGGATGTCAGCAGACCTGGTGTCATCTGACTAAGTCATAGCAAAGTCACAGCAGCAGCAGCAGCAGCAGTCACTGTCCACGGGATGTTTTCTTCCCAAACCTTTCAAACACAGTATTGTTAGATTATATTGTAGCACAGCCACTGTAGCAGCAACAGCTACCAGAACTTGAGTCGCACAAGGAACCCCTTGAGTGACAGGTTACAAAAGATCAATGATATTTATGGAATTTGATGCACCACATATTGTCTACCATGCAATCACACTATTGGCTGCCAATGGTGAGTGTAGCATGAGGCTAAAGAGTGTAGTTGAGTTGCTTAGTTGACAAGTAACTCACAACAGTGCTAGCGGTACTGATACAAAGCAGAGAAATGGCAATGATAAGCAAAGCAAACACTACATTGTATCTACAACAATAGTTACTGAAGTTGACATTTTGTCATAAAGGAATCCAAGGAATTT
Source organism: Schistocerca gregaria (assembly GCF_023897955.1). Classification (NCBI taxonomy): domain Eukaryota; kingdom Metazoa; phylum Arthropoda; class Insecta; order Orthoptera; family Acrididae; genus Schistocerca; species Schistocerca gregaria. The sequence goes on from NC_064924.1 coordinate 526,416,596, forward strand.
TGTAGAGTGAGAAAGAAGTGGGAGATGAAAGATTAGCATTTATGCAACATGAGCCACACAGTGTCCTATATGCTCAACTGTGCAGGCAATGAACATGAGAGATACAATGATGATGTGTGCTTAACAAGTGAAAGTGATATTGAAACAAGTATTGAGCCACATAGTTCATCATTCTTGTTGGTTAGGGAGCCACAAATTCTGTCTCTAGTGAAACATAGTAAAGGGCAATTTTTCTCCAACTAGTTGATACTAAACATAATTATGTACATGGAAGATCATCTGCAGCGTAATAAAAAAACAATTTTAACAGATTTTGAATAAGTCCACAGCAGTATGACCATGCAGTGCATAAGAAAAACTATGGATATTCAAAGAAGAACAAGGATTCTTGATACAATTTACAGGATGTGCATGATAGTGACTTACTGTGTTATGCACATCAAATTGTACATGACATAGATTATAGTGATTTCAAGGGAAGCAGTGGATGGTTGCATAACTTCAAACAGTGCTACAGAATTTTAAGGTGTAAGATAACAAAATTTTAAACAAAGTGTCAACTTGGCAGTACACAGCAAACTGTGGAATCGACCTGAAAATTTGGAGATGAGATAAACAAACTTATCCCATCACTCAATGAATACTTTTTTTGTCAGCTCTGACAAATGGAGAACTGAAGAGGAAATGCATGTGAAAGGAAACCTGGAAATTAAGGGTACCAAGAAAGTTGTATTAAGATCAACTAACATCAGTGCCTTAACGCATTTGTATACAATTATGCTGACTATTAATCTGGGTCGTAAATTGGCTGGAAAGTTATTTATTGTGCTCTGAGGAGTTGTAGGTGCTGTGCCCACTATGATTCTTTCTCATGTGCTTGATCTTGAAAGGGCAGTAGGGAATATTTCTACCACAGCAAGCAAGAGTGGGAACATGGACATAAGAGAACTACAGCTATGGTATGAGCATTGCTTTTGGGCAATAGCTGGCCAAAATAACTTACTTTTGCTTGATTTCTGGTCTGCATATAAAAATCATACTGTGTTAGAGCTAACTATTCCTGCTGAAGAGCATGTGACATTGCAATTTATACTACCTGGAACCACTGGACAATTTCAGCCTCTCGATGTTTGCACTGTCTGCAGCTGTGCCTTAAGGTGTAGACAGTTTCACATTCAATTGCAATACACACATCCCGTAGAAGGTTGATCTCTGCACTTTGCGCACACTTATTTTCTATCTCCTTCCTGATGCACATGGTGAGTCATTGGCAGCTAATATGTTTCCTGTCATAATTCTTAACATGACACTTTCAAATGAGGCTTACTAAAGATTGAAATTGGGACCTCGCACTCAAGGGGTTCCTTGTCAGCTAAGTGCTGGCAAAATACTGCTGTTCACCAATACAAACAATCCGACTGCAAGTGGATGTAAGTGTGTCAGAATAGGCCTAGCATTTCACAGTGTCTTTGATGAGGTGACTGAAATAGAGAATGTTCAGTGTCTTTGTACTAGAGTACAGTATTTGTGTTGTGAATGAGACTATCTGTGTAGTATGATAGAGTTCATAGAGAGAAAGATGATGATGGAATACAATCAATTGCGTGCTCCTATTAACAATAGCATGTTGAAAAGTGAGGCATCAGTTTTGACACATATGGAGCTGCAGTGTTTACATTAAAATCTGAAGGTGCAGCCATGTAAATTAAACATGTGCTGAGTGTACTGTGCCCTACTGGTTTCAGCAGGCTGAGTAACTCTAGTCCTTAGAGCTGCATATTGTGATTTTATTGACTATTTGTGCATGCACAATGCAAATATAAATCAATTTGAACATTATACAAATAACTATGTACATCCAACACTAAGATATGCATTTGAAGACACTGTAAGCATAAAATCTGTGGCGGCTGAATTTACTCAAGGAATGCCTACACATGAAATTGTTCCTACAGGCCTGGATATGATTCAGGCTGAATTCCAGGTATATAGAACAGAATTATTTGGACAATACCCCTCAACCCCCCCCCCCCAATCCACACACACACACACACACACACACACACACACACACACACACACACACACACACACAAAAAGAAAAATGTTCTATGAGGAAAAAATATTCTTATCTGTCTCTATCCTACAGTAACATTCATAGTGAAAGGATTTATGTCTTTTATAAACATGAGGAACATTCAATAGACAATGCAACACATTTTTACCTTGGCTAATTTTCGCTAAAAAAATGCACAATTTGTTGTGGCACATTGTAGAATATTCCTGCCTCATCCCCTACAGTTTCATGAAGTTCCAAAAGGAGGCGGCACTATACGTAGCCTTAAAAATGGCATCCATGACAGAGGGGCATTCCAAGCAGAGAGCTGTCATTTAATTTCTTTTGGTGGGAAACCAGAGCATCACAGATATCCATAGGCACTTGCAGAATTCTATGGAGACCTGGTTGAACAAAAGCACAGTGAGTCATTTTGCGAGACATCTGTCATCATCACAAGAAGGTCGTGCAAAAGTATCTGATCTCCATGTGCTAGCCAGCTACACACAGCTGAGACTCCTGCAGTGTTGGAATGTGTAGACATACTCACTTGAGGTGACTGGTGAAAACAATCAAACACCTCACTGCACAACTGGACGTCTCTATTGGTAGTGCTGACACAGCCAACCATCATCCACCAGTTGGGGTATTCAAGATTGCACCCACTGGGTTCCTTACTACCTAACAGAAGACCATAAAGAGCAACAACAGACTATCTGCGGAGAATTGCTTGCACATTATGGGGCCGATTTTTAGTTATGTGATCTACCCATCTAATATTCACTGTTCTTTTGTAGCACCTTATTTTGAAGGCTTCTATTCTTTTCTTGTCTAAACTATTTATCGTCCATGTTTCATTTTCAAACACTCCACACAAATACTTTCAAAAACGACTTCCTGACACTTAAATCTATACTCGAAATTAACAAATTTTTCTTTTTCAGAAACACTTTCCTTGCCATCAGCAGTCAACATTTTATATCCTCTCTACTTTAACCATCCTCAGTTATTTTTCCCCACAAATAGCAAAACTCATTTACTGCTTTTAGTGTCCCATTTCCTAATCTAATTCCCTTAGCATCGCCCGACTTAATTCGACTACATTCCATATCCTCGTTTTGCTTTTGTTAATGTTTGCCCTATATCTACCTTTCAAGACACTATCCATTCCATTCAACTGCTCTACTCTTTGCTGTCTCTGACAGAATTACAATGTCATCAGCGAACCTCGACGTTTTTATTTCTTCACCATGGATTTTAATTCCTACTCCTAATTTTTCTTTTGTTTCCTTTACTGCTTGCACAATATACAGATTGAATAACACCAGGGATAGGCTACAACCCTGTCTCGCTCCCTTTCCAGCCACTGCTTCCTTTTCATGCTGCTCAACATAGGAGATATAGCAGTGTTAAATAAGGCAGACCTAAAATTGGCCATAAAGGGAAAGATTTAAGGAAACTATTTAATTCTGTAGTAATGCATGGAATGAAGCCACAGTAATTTTAATCTACCATCCTTCATAAATTTTCATGGTACTCCCAATAAAACTTGAATACTAAATAAATGGCGTGTGACGAGGGCCTCCCGTCGGGTAGACCGCTTGCCTGGTGCAAGTCTTTCGATTTGACGCCACTTCGTCAGTGACTTGCGCGACGATGGGGATGAAATGATGATGATTAGGACAACACAACACCCAGTCTTTGAGCAGAGAAAATCTCCAACCCAGCCGGGAATCGAACCCAGGCCCTTAGGATTGACAGTCTGTCGTGCTACCACTCACCTATCGGGGGCAGACACTTGAATACTGATCATATCTGTAATAGTATTGGATTTACTGTTAAAGTGAAATTCACAAATTTTGTAACAAAGACCTGAATGCTAAAATCTGGATGCTTTAGTCAATCTTAACAATCGACATTTCATATAGAAGTGCGTCATTAAAATGACAAATGTTGTAAATACCAACTCTGTAGCTTAATTTGTTTAAATTATCAGTATTTTCAGTTAAGCATCAGATCATCATTTCCTTCACGCAAAACACATTGAACAATGACAGCATCGCTTGTTATTGAACCATCAGGTAAAAGAATATTTGTTGTAAAATTTAGTGCATAGTAGTTATATTTGTTCTTTATTTCTTTACCAGAAAGCACATTGGTGCAAGGCTACTGGCCATGACATTCAAAGTTAAGAAGTAAATTGTACTGGTTTTATGTAGCAGAATTTAACATTTATTGTGTAATGGGTATTATTGTTACTTTATTTAGAACGTGGAAGTCCTCATGCTTTGATTATTTAAATATGTTAAAATGTAAAGTAATGTAGAATAAGCTGTAGCCAATCAGATGGACAGCTTCAGGAAAGGGAACTGCGCTAGTCAGTTGAGCGAACATGTTCAACATGCGGGAAACGGGGTTGGAGATGGGCAGAGGGCAGTTCTAGTCGAGACACCAAAGGGGACAGTTGAGATGGAGATGCGAAAATGTACAGTTTGGCTGGAGACACCAAAAGGTGCAGTTTGGATTGAGATGTGAAAGCGGATAGTTTGTCTTTAGGTGGCTAGGAAGTGGAACAACTTAGAAAATTTTGCATTGTGTGGTATCGTGGGACTTAGTCTCTGAGTGGTGTGCAGCTTAGTCTCTGAGTGGTGTGCAGCTGCATACCTGGTGTGAACCCTAACCTTTTGCGTGGATAAGTTGCATTTCACGATGAGATTGTGAATGCTCAAACCGTGTCAAATGGATATATGCTTGAGTGTAGCAGTAACTAAATATGACCACTTTCGCTATTAGTTTGCTTTCTGAATAAACATTATTCTAACCAAATCGCAACTGTGAGGCCTACATCATTTATGGATCATTAATTTAGTTCCCGATATTATTATTACTATTATTATATGTTGTGTTAACTCTTTATTTTGCAAACTTGCCATCAGCCAGACAATTTTACCAAAGGGTCACAAGTATCCAATTTACGGCGTGTAATGCAACATGTGCGGTTCAACCCCTAGATGAGTTTGAGCAAGACATTTCGATGAAGAGGAACCACATGTGAGCCCGAACATCTTTGGGGGATGTTAGCTCACATGGTGAAGGTGGTGCAGATAACAGAGGTGTGATTGTGATTGGCACTTCTGGTGGCAGTGATGTTATGCAAGGTAGTGAAGGGTAGTGAGGTCAGCTCTTGCAACAAGTTTGCCCTCTTTGGTTGGCATTGTATATTACAATCAATATGATCAAACTGGTGGGATAGTTTTGTGGTATGACCTCCATAACTACCTCACCCTAACAAAAGCAATTTCTCAATTCAAATCTTACATGCGGCCTCAGCGTTGCATGCTACAATACTACTCATTTTCAATGTGAATGCTTACACTACTTAAACTGTCATATAATGTAACCTACATTTATACTCTGCAAACCACAAAAAGGCGCATGGCTGAGGATACATTCCTTTGTACCAGTTATTAAGGTTTCTTCCCATTTCGTTCTCGTATGGAGTGCTGGAAGAATGATTGTTTGAATGGTATACCAGCTCAGCTGATAGACAATAAACAGACACAATTTATGGACTGGCAGAGGAAAATATAACTAAAGTTTCAGAAGTAATGAAAATACTGACTTAATACTTTTGTCCAATTTTCACTTCAGTATACATATGTTGTAGTGTCCTACAAATACCTACATTTGTTATACAAGGACAACCTATGACATCATCTGCTCAGACTGCTATCTTGCCCACTGTGATCTCCAGGTAGTGGACTGCCTTCATTAAGGAGAAGAGAGGACCTCGCTTGAAGCAATTAACACAGTCTGCCCATCCTCAGCTGAAAGCTAAGTTGCTTTGAAACTTAGGGAGGCATGTTAATATTGCATTTACTAAAAAATTTATATATAAGCTACTTGTAAAATTATGATGTCCTTTAACATGCTGAAGCTTGTTACCACTTAGGCCTTGTTTAACACACAAGTGCCAGCTGAATAGGCAATCATTCCTAGCCCAAATAGCATGCAGTGTATAATGGTCAGCTTCCTGGTTATTTACTATCTTTACCGATGACAATTCTGAAGTCAGCATTTATGTATAGTACTATTTTGAGCATGATGCTATACCTCAAATGGTTTTTTTAAAACTATATCTTGAATGTGCAAGTTTAATTTTACAGTTCTATTTGGGGTCAAACAAAATATTTTGTCATAAAGCACCAGTCCCGTCACATCAATTAACTTTTAGAGGTAAAATCATAGAGACAGCAAAGCATAGTACAGTGAGTACTTTGAGGTAAGGACCCAAAAAACAATGACTAATAATCGTAGTAGATATACTTACCAATGTCTCAGTGTTTTTATATTTTTTATTCATATATCTTTGCTTCTCCCGCATGAACGATGGACCTTGGCACTGGTGGGAAGGCTTGCATGCCCAAATGATACAGATAGCTGTACTGTAAGTACAACTGCAATGGAGGTGTATCTGTCGAGAGGCCAGACAAACATGTGGTGCCTGAAGAGGGACAGAAGCCTTTGCAGTAGTTGCAGGGGCAACAGCCTGAATGATTGACTGATTTGGCTATGTAACATCAGCCAAAATGGCCTTGCTGTGCTGGTTCTGCGAATGGCTGAAAGCAAAGGGAAACAACTGTAATTTTTCTGGAGGGCATGCTGCTCTACTGTATGGTTAAGTGATGATGGCATCCTCGTGGATAAAATATTCCAGAGGTAAAATAGTTGCCCATTCAGATCTCCAGGTGCAGACTATTCAGGAGGATGTTGTTATCAGGAGAAACGAAACAGCATGCTATGGACCGGAATGTGGAATGTCAGATCCCTTAATCAGGTAGGTAGCTTAGAAAATTTAAAAAGGGAAATAGATAGATTGAAGTTAGACATAGTGAAAATTAGTGAAGTTTGGTGCCGGGACAAACAGGACTTGTGGTTAGATGAATACAAGACTATAAAAACAAAATCAAATAGGGGTAATGCAGGAGTAGGTTTAATAATGGATAAAATAAATAGGAATGCAGGTAAGTGACTATGAACACACTGTTTTAGCCAAGTTAGACACAATTCCCAAATAGCCAACACAGTAGTACAAGATTATATGCCACAGAGCTCCTCAGATGAGGGAGACAGAAGAAATGTATGATGCGATAAAAGAAATTATTCAGACAGTTAAGAGAGATGAAAATTTAATAGTTATGGGGGACCGGAATTTGATAGAAGGAAAGCAGCAAGTGAATATGGACTGGGATAAAGAATGAAATGCAAAACCATCTGGCAGAATTTTGCACAGAGCATAATTTAATCATAGCTGACACATGGTTTAAGAATCATGAAAGAACATTGTCTATGTGCAAGAGACCTGGAGACTCTGGAAGGTTTCAGATTGATTATGTAATAGTGAGACAGAGTTTTTGGAACTAGGTTTTAAATTTTAAGACATTTCCAGGGGGAGATGTGAACTCTGACAACAGTTTATTGATTATGAACTTTAGATTAAAACTGAAAAAATGATAGGAATTTAAGGAGATAGGATCTGGATAAACTGAAAGAACAAGTGGTCGCAGAGAGTTTCAGAGAGAGCATTAGGAAATCATTGACAAAAATAGGGGAAAGGAATGTAGTAGAAGAAGAATGAGTAGCTTTAAGAGATGAAATAGTGAAGGCGGCAGAGGATCAAGTAAATAAAAAGATAAGGGCTAGTAGAAATCCTCGGGTAACACAAGAGATACTGAATTTCGTTAATGACAGGAGAAAATATAAAAAAATCAGTAAATGAAGCGGGCGAAGAGGAATACAAATGTCTAAAAAATGAGATCCACATAAAGTGCCAAATTGGTCAAAGAGGAATGGCTAGAGAACAAATATAAGGATGCAGAAACATATATCACTAGGGGTAAGATAGATGGAACCTACAGGAAAATTAAAGAGACTTTGGGAGAAAACAAAGCCACCTGCATGAGTATCAATAGCTCAGATGGAAAACCAGTCCTAAGAAGGGAAAGGAGAAAGGTGGAAGGAGTATTTAGAGAGTCTATACAAGGGATGTGTACTTGAGGTCAATATTATGGAAATGGAAGAGGAGACGGATCAAGTTGAGATAGGAGATATGATACTGCACAAAGAATTTGACAGAAGAATGAAAGACCTAAGTCAAAACAAGGCCCTAGGAGTAGACAACATTCTATTAGAAATACTGATAGCCTTCGAGAGCTAGCCATGACAAAACTTTGCCATTTGATGAGAAAGTTGTATGAGACAGACAAAATACCCTCAGATGTCAAGAAGAAAGTAATAATTCCAATTCCAAAGGAAGCAGGTGCTGACAGATGTGAAAATTACCAAACTATCAGTTTGGTAAGTCACGTGTCCAAAATACTAACACGAATTCTTTACAGAAGAATGGAAAAACTGGTGGAAGCCAAGTTCGGGGAAGATCAGTTTGGATTGTGGAGAAATTTAGGAACAAGCAAGACAATACTGACCCTACAAATCTTCATAGAAGATAGGTAAAGGAAAGGCAAACCTACATCTACAGCATTTGTAGACTTAGAGAAAACTTTTGACAATGTTGACTGCAATACTTTCTTTCAAATTTTGAAGATAGAAGGAGTAACATACAGGGAGTGGAAGGCTATTTAAAATTTCTATAGAAACCACGTGGCAGTTATAAGAGTCGAGGGTCATGAAAGGGAAGCAGCGGTTGAGAAGGAAGTGAGACAGGGTTGTAGCCTATCATCCATGTTATTCAATCTGTATATTGAACAAGCAGTAAAGGAAAAAAAAAAGAAGAAAAGTTTGGAGTAGGTATTAAGTCCAAGGGGGGGGGGGGGGGGGGGGGAATTGCAGTTTTGCCAATGTCATTGTAGTTCTGTCAGAGACAGCAAAGGACTTGGAAGAGCAATTGAATGGAATGGACAGTGTCTTGAAAGGATGATATAAGATAAACATCAACAAAAGCAAAACAAGGAGAATGGAATGTAGTTGGATTAAATCAGGTGATGCTGAGGGAATTAGATTAGGAAATGAGACTCTTAAAGTAGTAGATGAGTTTTGCTATTTGGGCAGCAAAATAACTGATGATGGCTTAAGTAGAGAGAATAAAAAATGTAGAGTGGCAATAGGAAGAAAGGCATCTCTGAAAAAAAGAAATTTGTTAACAACACGTATAGAACTAAGTCCCAGGAAGTCCTTCGAAAGTATTTGTAAGATGTGTTACCCAAGTGAAACAAGGACAATAAACAGTTAAGACAAAAAGAGAATAGAAGCTTTTGAAATGAGATGCTACAGAAGAATACTGACGATTTGATGGGTAGATCACCTAAGTAATGCGGAGGTATTGAACAGAATTGGGGACAAGAGAAATTTGTGACACAACCTGAGTAGAAGAAGAGATCAGTTGGTAGGACTGTTTCTGAGGCACCAGGGAATAACCAATTTAGTACTAGAGGGAAGCGTGTGGAGTAAAATCCATAGAGGGAGACCAAGAGGTGAATACAGTAAGCAGATTCAGAAGGATGAAGGTTGCAGTAGTTACTTGGAGATGAAGAAGCTAGCACAGGGTAGTGTAGCATGGAGAGTTGCATCAACCATTCTTCGGACTGAAGACCACAATGACAACCTGTTATTGACTCATTTGTCAGGACTAAGAAAGGACTCCTCTGCTGAGCATGTTACATAAGTTTTTTCCTTAAACTATGACTTAAAAGATTTGGCTGTTACCTCTACAGAGCACTGATTAAAAATGTTACTGACTTCTTTTGGATCTATGCCTTCCTTTTTTTCTTTCTTCAGTAATAGGTTTTCATTTTCTATCCTGTTTGATCCTAATCTATTTTATTTATGTGGGTCCACACAGTAAAAGCTATTTTTTGAGGTAGTAATTTCCTTTAGGTGAAAGGTGGATTTAGTTTCTCTTGTAAGACTTATATGCAATCTTCTGGCCTCTGTTTTCCCATAGCAAGGGAAGTGTAGCTGGACAGAGTAACTGTTCACCACTTTTAGTTCAGCATTGCAGCGGTAATTTACAGTACTGTGGTCAGTCACTTTTGTAACCAGCAGCAAGCAATGGTAATCCTTGACATCAACAAGGTGCCCCTAATAGGAGAACATGACAGCAGCAGTTTACTCCAAATGCAGATACTCATACTGTATCTTTGACATGGGGCATGCGAAAATACAACACTTGGGGAAGGCACTGGAAGACAAAACTTTGTTTCTACCCTGTTCTGAGTTGACTTTGCAAAGTTGATCACTACCTGTGTGTATTTTAAACAAATATATGCAGATATTGACTCTGCACATGACAAATTATAACTAAGGTTAATGTCTTATTCTTTAAGCTCGATAGGAGTTGAAGGAATGGAAAGTAGTGCCATTATTTCTTTTTTTCCATTTCAACACAGCCAGTAGTGTGTACTATTGAGAATACCACCACCAATGTCATTTAACCATCGTCAGCAGAAGTCTTTCTGAAGACTGATGAGACACAAGAGTACAGCAATACCTACAGTGATGTGTACACATGCATGTGATAACAAGGGAAGAATGTTATGTGCCTGTTTAATTTTTTGGAACCTGAGTGGTGATAAATTTTGTTTATCTCTGATTATGCTGAATATGATATTTTGTCTTTGATGAGCTGTAACATTGCGAGTCAATACACAATAGCATTTATTGCACTACTTTGCAGTATGACTCGTAGCTTTGGAGTCGTTGGCAGTGATACAAACAGCCACTTGTATCTTAGCGTGACTCATTCGCACCTGTCGCTAGCCTAGCCTTGGGGAGTGGTACCTTTGTCAAATCAAGCGATAGAATATTCAAGCCCCTAAGAATCTAAATAAACTACATTAAATATTATTCAATTTAGTTAAAAGTCAATATACTAAACTTTTTTTTATTAAAAAGAAGATTGTGTAAAAAATCTCGGCTTTCTAGCTGGCATACTTTCAGAGTTACAGAAATTTACCTAAAACCCCAAACCGACACTTGTAGGATTAAAGTCAGTTAGAATTCATAACAGTTTGTCTTTTAGTATCATTTGAAATCATTACTGAAGTCCACAAAATGTTAGATCAATTTGTTTGAATTTTCATAATTAAAAACATTAACTATTTTTCATTTTTGTAATATAAAATTCAGAAAAGATCAGTATTTATTTAATGTGTTACAGTGTGAGTAAATGAGAATGAGTGAGAGTGTGTATGTGGTACATAAGAAGAAATTCAATATTACCTCACATTAAACATTATGTAACTGTATCTTGGGAAAGTGTTAAGCAAGCAAGTTGCAATGAAGAACGTAATTTCCCCACCTTGCTAATGATCTATGTCTAAGAGTACTTGCTTTTGTAAGAAGGCAGCCAGAATAGCCATTTACAGAGTAATAGTTTCTAAAGTTATTTCAAGATTAGTTTTCATTTGGTTTTGTTAAACATTTTATTAATGTTTGCATGATGAAGTGACATAAATGCATCTGTGAATGTTGATAGGTGTAAGACAGTTTTAGTGTGAGAAAGAACACAGAAGATTGTTTTGATTGGCTGGTCATTTTGAACAACCAATGAGCGTTAAGCATTTCCCGCTCTTTGCAAGTAGTTACAGGCTCTGGAAGGAATGGCAGTGAGTCAATCGCTGGCTAGCTATCGGACGTGCAGGTCATGTTGGACGTGTCCGTCTACATTAGAAGTAAAATGAAGAAGTTATTGGTTTCTCGCGTCCAGATGTATTGCAGTGAAAACAGTTGCACTCATTGACAGATTGTTAAAATTTGAGCTTCATTAAATGTTTTGATGGAAAGATAAATACGTGTGAACTTTTATCCGTTGTAAAATTCCATGTGGCATGTTTCATATTCGTCTATGGAATATTTGGTGAGCAGCCTTTTTATTAGAAATCCACTGAAAAGGACCAATATGAAACCCATATATTGCAGCACAATATTGACTGTAGATCGCATAACAATTCAGGTTGGACTCAAGCACATTTCTGGGTGCCTTGCGTGTGTACTGAATTGTCTGAAGTGTGAGCTGAGGACAGTGATATTATTTGTTAATTAAATACAGGCTGATGACAAGTGTTTATTTTGAACCTAAATAAAATAAAAGAACTCGTATGCAGAATTTGGAAATTTTCCTAAAGCAATTGCCCTACGCCCGAAATTTGTTATAACCTATTACAGGATAGCTTGCTACTAGAGTTTACGCGGACTTTGCAAACGTAAGTATTGACCACGTTTTTCTTCAGCGCTTCTTTTAAAATCATCTGGACTGTATCTACGTATGCAGAGAAACAGCCTGGGGATCAGAAGCAACAAACACAGACAATGCATTTCTAACCCGCCCCACCGCAGAGCTTATGTAAGGACTATAGATGGCAAAATCTTCACCAAAACTAATGAAATGGACATCCGATCATGAAGAGTGAGTTGTTGATTTATCTCTGAAGATGTCTCCCGCAGACGGTGACAAATCATTTGTAAATAGCTTTGCCTGCTGACTATAGCCTCCCACCTCTTAAGTTTTAATTGAAGTAAACACATTTATTCTTCACGCTTTGTATGATTTTACAGAGATTCTACCAGACTGCATGTACCCTCATGACAACTGAATCAATGACAGGTGCTGCATTGTAAAGAGAGCACTCCTGTTGCCACGACGAGTAGAAGAGCTCACATGTTACGTGACAGAGTAGGAGATGAACAGGAAACTGATTTCAGTGCATTTGTGGTACTCAGTGCAAAGGACATGCTGTAAGGTTATGTAAATTGTAACTTTACAATGGTAGCTGCACAATAAGGCTTCGTCCATGAGGCAAATGAAGTGTAGTTCTGCATACCAGTAATAAAAGTGCCATAATCAAAATAAACAATACGGTCACTATGATTCCGTGTCCCCTAGACCTGTGTCTTAAAAACAATGAATTTTTTGGCAGTGAAGTCTAAACATGCCATTTCATATAGTTAATACTGCAGTGAAACAAATGGAGAAAACATAATGTGGTGTGCATTTTGTGAGAAGTCAGTTTGCAAAGGGGTGGTGGCTTAAAAGACGAATAATCTTATCTCCGCAAAATTTCACAATGCACAGTTAAATTCAAATTAGATGCACCTCCAGCATCTCATACTATGAGGCATTAGCTTCCATAAATAACAAGATTCCAACAAAGTGTGTCGACTCACTGTCCTAACAAGAAACACCAAAGGAGTACACTCTTTCCTGTAACAGTAAAAGTTTCTTGAACCACCACAGCTACAATAAAAAATCAGTGAATACGTACATTAACCCTTGTTTGATAACGAATACATTTCATAATAATGTGGAACATGTCACTTTAACTTAAAGTTTTCTTTTTCTTCATATCTAAGAATACATCTATTGAGTAGAAGGAGTTGTCAGTCAGAAATTCTTTTAATTTGGTTTTAAATGTTGGTTGGCAACTCTCAGACTTTTAATAATATTTGGCAAATGGCCATAGATTTTTGTGGCAGCATAATTCACTCCTTTCTGTGCCAATGTGAAATTTAATCCAGAATAGTGAAGATCATCCTTTCTTCTCATGTTGTAGTTATGCACTTCGCTGTTATTTTTGAACTGGGATGGATTATTAATGACAAATTTCATAAGAGAACATACATATAGTGAAGGTACTGTGAATATCCCGAGTTCCTTAAATAAATGTCTACAAGGTGATCTTGGGTGGTCTCTAGCTATTATTCTGATTAAACACTTTTGAGCAATGAATACTTTCTCTCTTAATGACAAGTTGCCTCAAAATATGATGCCATATGAAAGCAGCAAATGAAAATAGGCATAGTAGGCTAATTTACTGATATGTTTATCACCAAAATTTGCAATAACCCTAATATCATAACTAGCTGAGCTAACCATTTCAGCAGATATTCGATGTGTTTCTTCCGATTCAATTTCTCATCAATGCACACACCCAGAAATTTTGAGTATTTTGCCTTAGCAACAGACTTCTGTTCACAGTCTATGTTTATCAATGGTGTTATGTCATTTACTGTACAGAATTGTATAAACTGTGATTTCTTAAAATTTAGTGAGAATCAATTTGCAGAGAACCACTTAATAATTTTCTGAAAGTCATTACTTACAATTTCCTCAGCCGATTCTTGCTTGTTGGGTGTGATTACTGTACTTGTATCATCAACAAAAATAACTAACTTTGCATATTCATGAATATAGAGTGGCAAGTCGTTAATATATATTAAGAACAATAAGGGACCCAAGACTGAACCCTGTGGGGCACCATTCTTGATACCTCCCCAGTTAGAGGTCTCTGCTGATTTTTGCAGACTATCTGTACTGTTAATTTCAACCTTCTGCAATCTTCCCGTTAAGTATGAATCAAACCATCTGTGCACTGTCTCACTCATACCACAATACTTAAGCTTATCTAGAAGAATTTCATAATTCACAAAATCAAAAGCCTTTGAGAGACCGCAAAATATCCCAGAGGGTGATGTTTGGCTATGCAATGCATTTAATATTTGATCAGTGAAAGCATATATAGCATTTTCTGTTGAAAAGCCCTTCTGAAAACCAATTTGACATTTTGTTAGTAAGTACTTCATTTTTACAAATATGTGATGCTATTCTTGAATAAATTACATTTTCTAGAATTTTGGATAAAGTTATCAGAAGTGAGATTGGGTGGTAGTTGTTAACATCAGACCTATCCCCTTTTTTATGTAATGGTTTAACAACAGCATATTTCAGTCTATCTGGAAAAATGCCCTGTTTTAGTGAGCTACTACATATGTGGCTGGTAATCCTACTTATTTGTTGGGAACAAGCTTTTATTACTCTGTTGGAAATGCCATCAATTCCATGTGAGCTTTTACTTTTGAGTGACTTTATTGCTTTCTTAATTTCAGTAGGAAAGGTGGGTTGACTTTCAATTTTATCAAATTGCTTAGATACTGCCTCTTCCATATAATGCCCTGCATTTTCCAATGAATAGCTGGTTCCCATTTTCCCTACAACACTTAAAAAATGATGATTAAAAATGTTTTCTACTTCTGACTTTTCATAGTGTTTGATAGAAATACAGTCTTCCTGTGCTCTCAGATGCCTTGTTTCCCTTTTAACAATATTCCAAATTGTTTTAATTTTATCAGATGTGCTAATCTCAGACATAATGCACACACTCCTGGACTTTTTAATAACTTTTCTACAAATCTTCCTCACCTTTACTTAGTGTGATAAATACTACACGCCAGTCTGAAAATAGTTGTAGTGGAACTGACATACAGTGAAATAAATCTACTTCCACAGTCACTCCTCTAAACAAATGAACTTCTAACTATAGCAAACTTTCTGCTTGCACCAGTGCTTTTAGATCTGCCAGGAAACAACATATGCTTTAGTAATAAATCAACTTCAGTTACAGAACACAAATTCCTACAGAAAATGGTTTGTTAAATACCATTAATGAAACCTCAACAAGTGACTGTCTGCAACAGAGAGAATGGAAAATGTCAAAGAACATAAAATAATATACATCTACTTCGACATTTAGACTCTGCAAGCCACCCAACGGTGTGTTGCGGGGGGCACTTTACGTGCCACTGTCATTACCTCCCTTTCCTGTTCCAGTCGCGTATGGTTCGTGGGAAGAATGACCGACAGAAAACCTCTGTGTGCACTAGAATCTCTCTAATTTTACATTCATGATCTCCTCGGGAGGTATAAGTAGGTAGGTAGTAGTAGTAGGTAGGGGGAAGCAATATATATACTGCAAATGTTTTGGAAAACAGAATGTATTCACAATTATTCTTCATTACCTAACAACTAAATCTTCACATGCTTTCTACAACAGAAGTTTTTAAAACAAGAAACGATTATCTTCTACATTGCTGAGTGAATGTAAAAAGGGCTAAAACTGCAGTCAGTCACTTATAAAATATTTGTTTGCAACTGTCAGGTGGATTTTTTTACCAATAGTGCCCCAGTACATAAAGAAATTAGTTTTTCGACACAATGTGCCTTTAAACTAACATGCAAGGCAATGCGTCAAATATTTCCTGATTTCTTGTCTTAGACACAGTACCGAGCATCATGCTACAAAAGTAAGTACCATATACAATTTTTGTACTCCCCACCTGGAGATGAGCCTGGTGCTGGTGGTTAGTGTTTAATGTCCCGTCGACAACGAGATCATTAGAGACGGAGCGCAAGCTAGGGTTAGGGAAGGATTGGGAAGGAAATCGGCTGCCCTTTCAAAGGAACCATCCCGGCATTTGCCTGAAGCGATTTAGGGAAATCACGGAAAACCTAAATCAGGATGGCCGGAGATGGGATTGAACCGTCATCCTCCCGAATGCGAGTCCAGTGTGCTAACCACTGCGGTACCTCGCTCGGTGGAGATGAGCCTGACAAGGCTGCATACCCCTAGTAATGTACAGATGAAATGAAGTCCGCCACCTGCGTTATATCATGTATGGGACAATGTGGTCCTTTCTTTATCCTTACAAGCTGCTACATCCAAATATTTATATGAGTTGACTGATTCCAGTTCACACATTGGTACTATAGTCATAGGTTACTTCTTTTAATTTTGCAAAATGCATAATTTTACATTTCTGAACATTTAAAGCAAGTTGGCAACCATTATACCACTTTGAAATATTAACAAGATCTGACTGAATCTTTCTACATCTATACTATGTGAATCTTTCTACATCTATACTACGCGAACTCCTGTGAACTGCATGGCAGAGGATATGTCCCATTGCACCAGTTATTAGGATTCCTTCCAATCACATACACATATGGAGCACAAGAATGCTTTTGTGTGTGCCATAATTATTCTCATCTTATCCTACCAATCCCTAAGCCTACCCATGTGGTTGTAGTACATTCCTAGAGTCATTTGAAGCTGCTTCTTGAAATTTTGCTAGCACACTTTCTAGGGAATTTGTGCAGATTCTTTCAACCTGTACCAGTACTTCATTACACTTAGCTGCACCATCTGCCAAAAGTTTGGATGGAAACTGCTTTGACTTTACTGGCTGCCTCTGACATAGAAGCAACACCTACCAGTCATTCAGATGCAAACCCTGCCACATATGTTTTGCCTATTTATAACTATGGGTAAATGGTCCCTCTGCCCTGAGCGATTTTTTTTCCAAGTTTTGTGTTAATACAGTCCACAGAGCACTTCATCATGGCTCATCATGTTGCTCAAAGTGTGACACGGTAATGTTACTGACACACAAAGTATTCTCAGCAATGCACTTCATGTTGTCAGCAATTTTAAATTAAGGTTATGGATCAAACTGTTGCTTGTACTCTCGACTATTTTTACATGATAATATTCCCCAAGATCTTTCCCCAAAGAGTCTGAATCACAGGTGACGTCATCTTAACCTGCTCTTTGCTTAAAAATACTTCTTGCCTGGTAATAATTCACAAGAAGTTTTGTGCCAGTTGACATTTCACTGAAATGGCCACTACCAAGCAATAAGACCTTAAAAGTTTCCCCTCTTAACTTATCTTGTGCAGTAAGGCTCAAATGGTCCAATATCCTTGACATAAATTTTATGTAGAATCTTAGAACATATTCTCAGTTGAAACGTAATGAGACAACTTGAACAGACTGGCCTCCTCATTGCAAACTAGCACGAATTTCAAAAACGTGGATATGTTAAACCCCACATTCACTTTTCTCACATGGCATACTGAAAGCTTTGGATCAAGGCTACCAGGTAGATACTGTATTTCTTGATTTCTGAAAAGCATTTGACTCAGTACCATACCTATGCTTATTGACAAAATACGATTACATGGGGGTATGAAGTGAAATTTATAACTGGATTGAGGTCTTTTTTGCAGGGAGGATGCAGAATGTTATCTCGCATGGAGTCATCACCAGATGCAGGAATAACTCCGGGTGTGCCCCAGAAAATGTGTTGGGTCTCTTGCTGTTCATGTTGTATATTAATGACCTTGCAGACAATATTAATAGTAAAATCAGGGTTTTTCCAGGTGCAACAGTTCTCTAACAAAGTATGATCTGAAATAAACTGCATAAATATTCAGTCAGATCTTGATAAGATTTCAAAGTGGTGCAGAGATTGGCAACTTGCTTTAAATGTTCAGAAATGTAAAACTGTACACTTCACAAATGTTCAGAAATGTAAAACTGTGAACTTCACAAAAAAAAAGAGTCCTGTGACTATAATATTAATGAGTCACTGTTGGAATCAGCTAACTCTTACAAATACCTGGGTATAACACTTTGTAGAGATATGAAATGGAATGATCACATAGGTTCAGTCATGGGTAGAGCAGGTGATACGACTTCTATTTATTGGTAAAATACTGGGGAAGCACAATCAATCTACAAATGAGGTTGCTTAAAAATCACTTGTGCAACCCTTTCTAGAATATTGCTCTAGTGTGTGGGACCCTTACCAAATAGAACTAACAGGGGATATTGAATGTACACAGAGAAGGGCATCATGAATGGTCACAGGTTTGTTTAATCCATGGTAGAGAGTCACAGCAATAGTGAAGGAACTGAACTGGAAGACACTTGAAAATAGACATAAACTATACCAAGAAAGTCTATCCATAGAGGCATTCAAACAATAATTCTTCCCACACTCCATAAATGAATGGACCAGGAAGAAACCCTAACAATGGGTACAATGTAGTGTACCCTATGCCATGCACCTCATGGTGGTTTGCAGACTAAAGATATACATGCAGATTGCTTCTATTATGCTAGAGGTGACTGGCTGTGAAAACCAAAAGAAGCTGTACTGTATGTAACAGTCTGTAATCACTTTCAAATTGCAAGTGAAGATACAGATTAAAAATTGATGCAAAGCTAGAAAGAAACAAACTCATCAAGTAGAAGTCATGAACATGCACTGTGATAATTTGATTAAGAGTAGGGAGGTACACCAAGTGAAATTACGCAACAAGTTCAGCAAGTTAGAAAATTAAAATTATACATCATAGATGAAAGGAGTGCTAATTTAAGAAAAGTATTTATGAGCAGCCAAAAGAAAAGCACAAAATAAACAGATATAAGAAGTATGAAGGGAAAAGTAAAGAATGACTCAAGGCAGATATTAAAGAGACTAGGAGAGTTTCAAGTGAACAATACTAGAACATTATGCTGATTCAACCAAAACTATTCACAATTGTTCTCAGCAGAGTGGGAGAAGAGACAATTATTCTTCAGCTGGGTCAGGTTCCAGAGACTGAGGACACTCAAAACCAAAACTCCCAGCAGATAATAAAGTTAACTGGGCCAGTCACCAAAATACCATTCATTATTAGTAAGTTCATTGCAAAATCACCACTATTTCTATTATTTTAAGGTGGTTATTGAACTTGATAGTAATTTTTCAAGAGCTGTCAAAAGACAGTTCTATGAACATTACATTATAGCACACACGAGGAGCCAATTTTAGTGCATTAATATCCTTGATAAATTAATGACCATACCATACACTGTTATTCAAAAATACCTCTGAGATTTCAGAAGACGACTGTAAGAACACAAGACGTACTGCAAACTTACACATAACAGTGGATAGCGTGTGTATCCAAGTTTTAACTCATATTACAGATGCTCAATAAAAGGACAATTTGCCATGCAGCAAACATTAATAAGTGGCTGAAATTCATTGGATCGCTAACACGAATTGCCCAGAAAAGCAAAACAGCAGCCCATTTGAAAATCTGTTCATTGTGTTGCCAATTTGTAAGCATTAACTAATTCTAGATGACAATATGAAGTGGATTATTTGGTTACATATTCCGACACATCTAGCCACTACTGCAACTGTGCCATGGGATGTGTCAAATTTAAACTTGGGGAGATGCTGTATCCACTGATATGCATGTCATTTTTCTGTATGTCTTGTACTTTTATGCAGCCATCTTCTGAAGTTCTGGAGGCACAGAAGACACACTAGCACCCACTGTAGGGTCACAACACATGCCATATTTACAACACTTGCTAAAGTTCTCAAAGGAACTGCATGTATTTCATTGCAATAAACAGTGACCACAAAGTAACAGATGGCTACTCATTTGTAACAATACTTTATTTATTACACAATCATACACAAGTACATAATAAATGCATTTTTTAATTTACAAAATAAAAGTTATCGTTTCCGTTCAAATTTCCATTCGTAGACAGGTGCAGAATCTTGTGACCCAGGTTTGATTTTCTTTGGACGTTCCTCCTTTTTGTTTTGAAGATGACGTTCAATTTCGAGCTTCTGTTGTACAACTGCGAGTTCCTTCTCACGCTGAATTCTCTTGCTCAATTCTTTGTATGCCTGAGTCCGCTGAAGAACAGCTTTCTCCAAAATATTTTCATCTACTTCTGGCAACAATGTATTCTTCAAAACTGACAGTCTAGGTCGGTTTGTTCGCCGACCGAGCAAGGAGGGATGTGTGTCTAACCTAGCGGCAACATCAAATTTTTTGGCCTCTTCTTCTGTATCGACAAAGAATATGTGTGTATTTTCCGTTTGATCTGCTACATCGATCAAGTGAAGTTGTGACTGAAGTTTATCTATCTTCTTTGACTCCATTGTT
Organism: Schistocerca gregaria; assembly: GCF_023897955.1. Taxonomy (NCBI): domain Eukaryota; kingdom Metazoa; phylum Arthropoda; class Insecta; order Orthoptera; family Acrididae; genus Schistocerca; species Schistocerca gregaria. The sequence continues at coordinate 526,437,244 of NC_064924.1, forward strand.
CGTTTTGTGGTAACGTACCTTAAATCCTGAGTTTGCATCAATTTGATCTGCTCTGGTGTATGTTCATCTGGTTTATCAACTTCGTGATGCTCACCATCCATAACACGAGAATTGATCATATGAAAATAAAACTCATCTGGATTTCTATCTAGAGCACGTTTTTTCAATATTTTGAGTGTCTTTTTCTTTTTCCCATAATTTTTTGCTCTCTCTTTATAATCTTTCTTTTTCTCTAGGATTCCCAGGTGTGCCCTGCTTTCTAGTTGAGATCTTTCTCGGTGTGTTTTCTGGTTTGCCTTTGAAGTCTTCTTCCATGAGGACATCGCGAAAAATTAACCTAGGAGAGGAAAATATACAAATTTAAGTTTAGTACTGCATACACAGTTACACATACACACTTTGCAGAAATAGTATGGATGGTTTCGAATTAAAAACAAAGAAGTGGCAGACTGACAGTAACTCAAGACATAAGTTGGTCATCAACCAAATTTTCAGCAATACATTAGAACTTCAAATTGAGTTAGAGCTCTATATGCAATCCACGGCAGAACAACTAACTCTTACTGGGACTAAACAGTATGTAATTAAAAGTAACAGTAATTGCTTGTAACTGATTATCAAGACAGATGACCATGATCATCTTGGAAAAAACCATCACAGTATATGAAATAACCACTTCTTCTTTCAGGTATGTGTCACTTCAAAGAATATGCATAGATGTCACTTTCTCAATTTACCACCAAAGTGCTGCCTAAATTAACTGGTGAAACAAGTTGGTGTAAACAATGCTGCATAGATGAGGGATAAGGAAACAGGGTCCAAATGCATATCAAAGATCAATTCAAAAGCTGACAACAGTGAAGGAAGGGCATCCAGTCATTGTCTACCTCTAACATTTCCAAATACAATAATTAACACACAGATCCTGTGAAGATAAAAGATAAGGGCCAAGAAAATAAAGATGATGATTGATAGGTCAGTGGTAACTTTTTGAGTCCAAGGATATACTGAGAAATTTGTCACTAACTTATTTGTGATGCATGCAATAAAAATAAAATATTTGTGATGCATGCAATAAAAATAGAATTGTTTTGTTTATGAGAAGTTTCAAGGTGTTACAGAGAAAATAATGCTTAATTAAAAGTATTTAATGTCAAAGAATAGATGGATATAAATGTTTGCCCTGACTAACCACCTTGCACATCTGGTTGCCTGGGATTCTCGCTCAATTTGAATTCTTGCAGTAGCACTGCTGAATCCTTTTACAAAAACAACTCATGTCATCAATAAGGTCTTATGTGAGATTAGTAAAGAAAGAGCAGCAGAATTCTGGGTGTGTAGAGAGGTCTACTGAGGGACATGAACCAAAGATACCTTAAGTACTATCCCCTACTGTTGACACTGTCTCCTCTACAAGGAGAACAAGAACGAGATCTACCACCATTTGTTCATTTGATTGAACGACATGTCAGCTGTAGGTCTAGGGACCTCGTATATGGGAGGCAGGGACCAGCAAGAACTCAAGAGTGTAAACCATATCTATAACCAACAAGTTCAAGTTGCTACCTCTCAATGAAACTGAGCCAGTTACACTCACACAGTCTGTTGGGAAGGTTGCAATGGTTAAGTCAGGGAAGCAGATGCAATCTGTTAATCATTATCAGTTAGAACATACAGTGAATAATTGTACTCTTGAGGGAAAAGGCAGCAAGGAATGGGAAGGATCACCTTGTGTGCTAAGTGTGTGCCATTCATCATGTTGAAGTTGTTGTGGCAGGTACTGAGAGAACAGGATGCAACCAAGTGAAGACTGTTGCAGATGTTGCAATCAACAATGCCTTTTATCTGGCCTTGGAGGTCATACCTGCATCACTGCAACAAGTGGCACAGAAGGTTTAGACGACAAGCCCAGCTTACAGTATTCCAACAAAGTAGCATTGCCCTTATAACTAATTGTGCCCTCTGGTTTAGAGTCAAGTGGCACACTTGAACCACAGCCTTTGAACGTTCCATGACAAACTAGGTTGAGACTTCATAGACTTACGCCACAGCTTTGAAAACTGTAGAGTCCCTCTAAATGTGTACTACACACTGGAGGCTGCTACTCAGGTAGCTCACAGTATGTGCAGATGCACACGAGGGTTAGTCAGATTAGATGACTCTCCATCAAACAGAGATAGTGATAGTTGCAAGAGATGCCAAAGTATCAGTAATTCACAAAAAGTGCCAGAGTTAGAAATACTCCAACAACACACTAAAGCTAAAAAAAACAACTAGAAACAGAAAGCAGGCAATAACCTGAAATTCATAGTGCAATGATGTTTTTAGGGCAAATCCATGTGTGTGTTGATAGAATAGGCTAATGGAAACTGGAGTTGCATTTTTCGCAACAGACAAGAAACTCAGCTGCCCGGACATGGAAACTGATGTTGCATGCCATATTGTTAGGACAAGTTGGAAGGGATCAATTGGCAAAAACATAAAATTGTATCCTTCTATAGATGCCCTAACTCACTCCCAGATATAACAAAAAATCCAACCACGATTATTACCAAAAACACTGATCATGTACAAACCAATTTGCACTTTGCATACCCTTTGCCGTGCACTTCATGGTGGTTTGCAGAGTACAAATGTAGATGTAAATGCAGAAGGTGTGGTGGTAAGGAAGAGACAAAAGAAGAATTGGTACCACAATCATAGTAGTCAAAGAACTGGTGAACAAGAACTTAACGTGGAAAACGTGTGACAGAATATTTAACTTAAGATTATGATGGAAAGAAATATTCTTGATGTAGTCCAGGTTTATGTTCCTCAAAACAGATTATAAGAAAAAGATTTTTGATAAACTGGAGGATGCTGTAACATTTAACAAGACTTAGATGTTAGAGATTGGAATGATAAAAGAGGATATGAAGCAGTCATATGAAGACACTGAGATGATCACAAGAGAGACGAAGGGGAGGTATTACTAGACACATGTTTGAGAAATAAATGAATAATTGGTAATGGATGGTATAAGAAAACAGGTAGCCACAAGTTCACCACACACCGTTGGAACTTGCTACAGAAATTCAGGATAAAAACTTTATTGTAACTCAAGAAATCAGAAGATGTCTGACAGAAGTGAAAGTGATACCAAGCATTAATCTCAATGAGGAAAAACAGATTATTGAAAGGGTCATTGAAGAAACCCTGAAAGGTGTCTCACTGTCCACAGTTGAGAGCAGTGGGGACAGAGTGGGGGAGGATCGCCACTTAAGAGATGTCGATGGCTAAAAAGACAGTGCCCTATCCGGAGTCTAGTTAAAATTACCTCCTCCCGACAATGAGTTTGGAGAAAGAGGTCCAAGCACAGGGAAGAGCTTTCACGTCCCGCAATTTATTATTGGGAAGTGTCGACAGATGTGCTTGCCATAAAAGAGCAACAAGACGACATAAAACATTCCCTAGATCGGCGAAGGGAATCATGCGAATAGCTGGCCGAAAAAGAGAGACTGCAGCCTTGGCTGCTATATCGGCTGCCTCATTTCCACAGATACCAACATGTCCTGGGATCCAGAGGAACGCCACGGAGACGCCCCCCAAGTAGAGCAAGTGGAGGTAGTCCAGAATCTGGTGGACCAGAGGGTGGACCGGGTAGAGAGCTTGGAGATTGAGGAGAGAGCTGAGAGAGTCTGAGCAGATAACATACTGTATCCGCTGATGGTGACGGATGTATTGGACAGCCTGGTGAACAGCGTAAAGCTCCACAGTATAAACTGAGCACTGGTCGGGAAGCCGAATTTGATTTGGGGTGTCGCCAACAATATAGGCACTCCCTACACCAAACAATGTTTTTGAGCCATCAGTGTAAATAAATGTGGCATCCTTCATTTGTGCGCATAGAGCAGCAAATGCCCGACGATAAACAAGAGAAGGGGTACCATCATTGGGAAACTGACAAAGGTCACGGAGCAGGCAGGTCCGAGGCTGGAGCCAAGGCAGTGCTGTACCCCAACTTGTCAAGAAAGTTTTAGGAAAGTGGAAGGAAAGAGAATGGAGCAGTTGACGGAAGCGGACTTCCGATGGTAGTAGGGAGGAAGGGCAGTCAGCATGCCCTAAATCCAAGGAGGCGCCGAAAAAAATGTCGTGGGCCAGATTTGCAGGCATGGAAGTCAGATGGCTAGCATAATGACTCATAAGGACAGCTTGCCGTTTGGATAGTGGAGGTTCAGCAGTCTCAGCATAAAGGCTTTCCAAAGGGCTGGTGTAAAAAGCTCCAGACACTAAACGTAATCCACGGTGGTGGATAAAGTTGAGACATCGAAGAATAGACGGTCAAGCAGAGGAGTAAACTATGCTGCCATAGTCCAATTTCGAGCGCACTAAGGCTCGATAGAGGCGGAGAAGGACCACTCTGTCTGCTCCCCAGGAGGTGCCATTCAGGACACGGAGGGTGTTGAGGGATCACAAACAGTGAGCCGAAAGATAGAAAACATGGGAGGACCAGCACAGTTTTCTATCAAACATAAGACCCAAGAATTTTACGACGTCCGTGATCGGAAGGTTGACAGGACCTAGATGTAAGGAAGGTGGAAGAAACTCTGTACGATGCCAAAAATTAACACAAACGGTCTTACTGGGAGAAAAGCGGAAGCCGGTTTCGATGCTCCAAGAGTGGAGGCGATCGAGGCATCCTTGAAGACGTCGTTCAAGAAGGCTGGTCCGTTGAGAGCTGTAGTAGATCGCAAAATCGTCCACAAAGAGGGAGCCCGAGACATCAGGAAGGAGACACTCCATAATTGGATTTATGGCAATGGCAAACGGTACAACACTTAGCACGGAGCCCTGGGTACCCCGTTTTCTTGGGAGAAGGTACGGGAGAGAGTAGTGTTCACCCGCACTTTAAATGTGCGCTCTGCCATAAATTCACGAAGAAAAAGGGGCAGCCGACCTTGAAAGCGCCAAGTGAACAGTGTGCAGAGGGTGCCTGTCCTCCAACAGGTATCGTATGCTCTCTCCAGATCAAAAAATATCGCTACTGTTTGGCGTTTCTAGAGAAAATTGTTCATGATATAAGTGGAGAGAGCAAAAAGATGGTCAACTGCAGAACGATGCTTTCGGAAACCGCTTTGGGCAGGTGTTAAAAGACTGTGGAACTCCAGCCACCAGGCTAAACGGCACTTCACCATATGCTCAAAAACCTTAGATACACTACTCGTGAGAGAAATGGGGTGATAGCTAGTGGGGAGATGTTTGTCCTTTCCAGGTTTCGGAACAGGAAGGACGATAGCTTCCCACCATCGTCTGGGAAAAGTACTGTTGGTCCAAATTCGATTATAAAGGCGAAGGAGGTAACGCAGACTATGGTATGATAAATACAGTAACATTTGTATGTGGATACCATCCGATCCTAAAGCGGAAGAGCGAGAAGAAGAGAGTGCATGTTGGAGTTCCTGCACGGAGAAAACAGTATTGTAGCTTTCGCGCTTTTGAGAGGAGAAGGCAAGAGGTTACACTTCCACTGCACGTTTCTTCGTGAGAAATGCTGGCGGGTAATTTGAAGAGCTCGAAATCTCAGCGAAGTGTTGACCAAATGAGTTAGAAATTGCGACAGGGTCCACTAATCATGCGCGACAGTGATCCCAGAGACTGGGGAGAAACTAGGCACTCCAGATAACTGCTGAATCCGACTCCAAACTTCTGAGGAGGGGTGAAGGTGTTAAATGGGCGAGTAAAGAATTCCCAGCATGCCTTCTTGCTATCGTGGATGACGCGACGGCATCACGTATGGAACTGCTTATAGCGGATACAGTTGGCCAAAGTAGGATTGTGTCTGAAAGCGTGATGAGCTCGTCGCCGCTCACATATTGCGTCACGGAACACCGTGTTCCACCAAGGAACTGGGGGGCACTGGGGCAATTCGGAGGTGCGAGGTATTGAACGTTCTGCAGCTGTAAGAATAACTTCTGTAATATGAGTGGCCTCATCGTCGACACTAGGAAAGTGACGGTCAGCGAATGTCGCTAGAGACGAAAAAAGTGTCCAATCGGCTTGGGCAAACTTCCAGTGTCTTGGGCGCATATATGGCAGTTGTGGCTGCAGTCGAAGGACACATGGAAAGTGGTCACTCGAATGTGTATCAGCAAGAGTGAACCATTCGAAGCGCCGAGCTAGCGCAACAGTGCCGACCTAAAGGTCCAAATGAGAGAAATTTGTCGTGGAGGCAGACAAAAACGTAGGGTCCCCAGTGTTGAGGGAAACAAGATCCGCAAGGTGGAAGACGTCTATCAATAGTGAGCCGCGCGGACAAGGATGCGGAGATCCCCAAAGCAGGTGGTGGGCATTGAAATCCCCAACCAGCAATTAGGGGGGCGCAAGCTGACCAAGAAGATGAAGGAGATCAGCTCGTGCCATTGGTGTGGACGATGGAATGTAGACAGTACAAAGGGAGAAAGTGTATCCAGAAAGTATTTAACGGGATTGGGTGATAATGGAGAGTATCATGGAGAAGAATCATGAGTCCGTCATGAGCTGGAGTGCCTTCAACAGAGGGGAGATCAAATTAGACCGACTGAAAATGGGGGAGAACAAAGCGGTCTTGGGGACACAGCTTTGTTTCCTGAAGACAGAAGTTGACCGGCAAGTAGGATTGCAAGAGGATCGACAATTCATCCCAATTGGCTCGAATGCCGCAGATATTCCAATGGATAATGGACATAGGGTGGACAGAAAATGGAAGAATGTGACCAAGGTTGCCCTCAACTCAACGACAGCTCAGAGCTTGCGACCAACAGCATGGAATGGCATTCAGTCAAAGGCAGAAAATCCCGATCCATACGTTATTCGGGAGCAGCTCCTGCCACCAGCGATCGGCCGGTTGATTGGCCACCAGCAGCGCACCTCAGTGACACAGAAGTTGGCCAAGGGCGGTTACCGCCAGGCGGTGCTGTAGAGGAGACACGCCGTGGCGGAGAAGGAGAGGAACTGGGTTTCTTTTTAGCCTTTTTGGAAACAAAACGTTGAAATGGAGAAGGAGCCAATGGTTGTGAAATTGGGGTACGTAAAATATCTTCACGAGTAGGCTCTTTTTTGGAAGTCCAGGTGTCTGATTTTGGGGCTCGAGATTTAGCAGAACCCGATGAAGGGTGAGCAATAGAGCGAGCAAGTGAGAGTGGGGAGGTTGAACGGGCGATCTTTGAGCTGGCAGATCTGACGACCGTGACACTATAGGTGAGATCACAAGTCTGAGTGGCTGCCTCCTTTGTAGGCCGAGGAGAGGCAAGGACAGTGCTGTATTTACCTGTGTGAGGCATAGTGGGCTTTTGATTGGCGAACAACTTTCGAGCAGCAAAGGTCGACACCTTTTCCTTCACTCCGATTTCTTGAATGAACCGTTCATCTTTAAAAATGGAGCAATCTCTAGAGGAAGCAGTGTGGTCAACCATACCATTGATACAATAAGGGGATGGAGGTGGACAAGCACCCTCATGGGCATCCTTGCCACACGTAATGCATTTGTCCGGATTGGAACAGGACTGGCTGGTATGATTGAACCGCTGACACGGATAGCAATGCGTAGGGTTTGGGATGTAAGGGCGAACAGAAATTATCTCATAGCCTGCTTTTATGTTTGATGGGAGTTGAACTCCGTCAAATGCCAAGAAGACAGTACGGGTTGGAACGATGTTCTTGTCAACCCTTTTCACAACTCGATGAACAGCCGCGACGCCCTGGTCAGACAGGTAGTTTTGAATTTCCTCGTCGGACAATTCGTCAGGGGAGCATGTATAAATTACCCCACGTGAGGAATTTAAAGTGCGGTGCGCTTCCACCCGGACAGGGAAGGCGTGTAGCAGTGAAGTACGCAGCAATTTTTGTGCCCAGAGGGCACTGACTGTTTCTATCAACAAGGTGCCATTTCATAATCGGGAACAACACTTTACAGGACCTGCAATTGCATCGACACCTTTCTGAATAATGAAAGGGTTGACCATGGAGAAGTCTTGACCTTCGTCAGAGCGAGAAACAACAAGGAACTGAGGCAATGATGGAAGAACTGTCTGTGACTGAGACTCATTGAACTTACGCTTGTGAGCAGACATAGTAAATGATGATGAAACCATTGTGGAAGTATCCCCCATGATTACCAGTGTCTCCGATGGCATGCTCCTTCCTTGTTGGGGCCCCTCTCTGAGGGCACTCCCGCTTTAAGTGATTGTTCACACCTCCCGAGAAACGGGCGGAGGGACCAATCTGCACTTTCGGAAGGTATCAGCTCAGGTAATCACCCCTCCCTGGGCCCGGCCGTTACCAGGGGGTACGTACGTGTCCTACCTGTCTACCCGGGACGGGGAATTATGAGTTACCCCGTCACCGGCTACGCATGGGAATGCGTGGGTCGGCCTTCAGACATGCACAGGGAGGAAAAAAGAGAAAGGAGAAAAAAAAGAAAGGGAAAGGAAAAAAGAGAGGTGCCAAACGCCGCAGCGGAGAAAAGGGTAAAGAGAAGAGGTAATGAAAAGAGAAGGACAAAGGAAGGAGAAAGACTTGCCAGCAGAAAAAGTGAAGAAGAGAGACTGTTTTACATTTTCGAGCGTCCGTCTCTGGACATAGGCACAAAACATACTCCCAGAGGGAGAGAAAGGGAAGGAAAGATGCGGTGGAAAGCCGGAGGGGGGGGGGGGGGGGGGGGGCAAGATGGGGAACGATGCAGAAAAGGAAGGTATGCAACCCGGAAAGGAAGGAGGGTCACATTAGCTCGGGGTCCCATGCTCACTACGCACGTATCCACAAAAGAGTTGTGGACCCTCTGGGAGGCACTTGGACAGTGAATTGGCATCACTTAGTTCCAGTAAGATGGATATAGAGGAATTATGGGCAAAGTTTAAGCAGACTGTAAATTGTGGTCTGGAGATGGAAAAGACCCACCATGGCTTAGCAACCAAATTTGGTGGATGCTGAGGAAGCATATGCTGTTGCACTCTCAGTTCAAAATTGAATGCGTAAATGACAACAAGTGAAGGTTAGTAGAGATTTGTGCTTATGTGAAAAAATTATGCACGGAGCAAACAATAACTACAACTGTCACAGCTTAGAAAACGATCTGACTGAGAACCCGAGAAAATTCTGGTTGTACACAAAATAGCTAAGCCGGACTAAGGCTTTCATTCAGTCCCTTGTTGATTGGTATGGTGTGGCAGCTGAAGATAGCAAAACAAAAGCTGAAATTTTAAATTTCATGTTCAAGAAACTGTTCACACAGGAGAATCATACAAACATACCATCATTTGACCATAGGACAGAGTCCCGTTTGGGTGACATAGTAATAAGTATAGCTGGTATAGAGAAACAACTAAAAGATTTGAAAGCAAATAAATCACAGGTCTGGTTGGAATCCTAGTTCGATTTAACAAAGTGTACTCTATGGCACCAGGCTTGCATTTATTGTGAATCTCTTGCCCAGCACATAGTCCCAAGCGACAGGGAAAAAACAAAGCTGACTCCAGCATACAAGAAAGGTAAAAGAACGGACCCACAAAATTACGGCCAATACCCCTAACTTTTGTTTGGTGCAGAATCCTTGAACATATTCTCAGTTTGAATATAATAAACTTTCCTGAGACTGAGAAGCTTATGTTCATGAATCAGCAGCTTTAGAAAGCATTGCTCATGTGAAACTCAGCTTGCCCTTTTCTCACAATATATTGAGACCTATGGATGAGGGGCAACAGATAGATTCTGTACTTCTAGATTTCCGGTAAGCATTTGACATGGTGCCCCGTTGCAGGCTGTTAATGAAGATACAAGCATATGGAATAAGTTCACAGATATGTGAGTGGCTCGAAGGCTTCTTAAATAATAAAATCCAGTATGTTGTCCTCAATGATGAGTGTTCATCAGAGACAAGGGAATCGTCAGGAGTGCCCCACAGAAGTGCAATAGGACTGCTGTTGTTCCCTATACACATAAATGATTTAGCAGGCAGGGTGGGCAGCAATCTGCAGCTATTTGCTGATGATGCAGTGATGTACAGTAAGGTGTCGAAATTGAGCAACCTTAGGAAGATATAAGATGACTTAGACAAAATTTACAGTTGGTGTGATGCATGGCAGATAGCCCTAAATGTAGAAAAATTTAAATAAAAAGAGGATGAGTATGAAGATCAAACCTGTGATGTTCGGATACTGTATTACTAGTGTTCTGCTTGAAACAATCAAGTCATTTAAATATCTGGGTGTAACATTGCAAAGCAATATGAGGTGGAATGAGCATGTGAGAACTGGTAGGGAAGGCAAATGGTCAAATTCGGTTTATTGGGAGAATTTTAGGAAAGAGTAGTTCACCTGTAAAGGGGAACACATGTAGGACATTGGAATGATCTGTCCTTGAGTACTGCTCAAGTGTTTGGGATCTGTACCAGGTCGGATTGAAGGAAGACATCAAAGCAATTCAAATGCGGGCTGCTAGATTTGTTAGTGGTAGGTTCAAACCACATGTAAGTGTCAAAGGGATGATTCGGCAACTCAAATGCGAATCCCTGGAGGGAAGGTGATGTCCTTTTTGAGAAACACTACTGAGAAGATTTACAGAAAAGACACTTGAAGTTGATTACCGAAGATTCTACTGCTGCCAACATACATTAAATGTATGGACCATGAAGATAAGATTAGGGCTCATACAAAGGTGTACAGACAGTTGTATTTCTCTCGCTCCGTTTGCAAGTGGAACAGGAGGGGAAATGACAAGCAGTGCTACAGGGTACCCTCTGACATGCACTGTACAGTGGCTTGTGTAGTATCTATGTAGATGTAGATTTACAAGCCCTAGTCAAGACATCAAAACAAACATGTGGAAGATCATCATCAAAAGTCAGACACATAGAAACTCCATGATGAAATGAGAGAACTGCTGAACATTAAAGGAGGAGAATAATGCATAAAGAGAAGGATTCAAAAACAGGACAGGAGATTTTGGAGACAAATGGAAATCACAAAGCAGAACAGCAAGGAAAATGATAGCATTGTCTAATATGATGTCTTGGGAAATAGTTACAAAAGATACAGAAGAGAATTTTGGGGTGACAACATCTAACGAAGTGAAAAGAAAAGACTTCCAAAGTCATCGACAAAGTTCAAAAGGCTTGTGCAAGGAAGAAGGATTTTGAAAGTATGGAAAAAATATTTCCAAAATCTATATGAAGAACAGAATGAAACAAATACACACAATTAAAAACAGGAAGCCAAAAATGGTAACACCATTACAGAGGAAACAGAAGAGATCTGCATATGATGGAAAGTACATAAAGCTGTATTAGAAATTAATAACAGCAAAGCTCATGGTGTAAATGACATCACAATGAAAATGATCACAGTTGAAGGACCTTTGGAATTGTGTGGCTGTAAAGAATAATGAGGATAATATGAATTTAAAGAAAGATTCCTCATGACCAGAAAAGGTAATTATTGTACCTGTTTTTAAGAAGGGTAACAACAGAGTCTGAGAACTATGGAGGAACAGCAGTACTGTGACACTGCATGAGGCTTTATAAAAGGATAATTTTAAAGAAAATCAAGAACAAGATAGAAACAACAATTAAGAGAAGAACAACAACAACAAGGACAGCAACCTTACAGTTAAGACACTCAGGAGAGAAGAAACGGAAATTTGGGAAAGACACAGAAGTTGCATTCAGAGATATAAAAAAAGGCTTATGATACTGTTAGAAAGGAAGGGAGGAGGCATGGAATGAGTAGCTTGAAATTGTCAAAACGAATGCAACTCACAATCAGAAACATGTATAACCAACGTTTGCCAAGCAAGGGTCAGCTGCACAGGATATGAAAATCATAGCATATGCAGACGATGAGATGACTTGGAAAGGCAATGCGCAGGAATTGGAAAGTAAAATAGAACATTGGAGTAACATGAGCCATTCTGACATTGATTTTTTTAAAGTGCACATTGTGATTACACTGGTATCTAGTGATACTGTTTATGTTATGAGGATGTGGTCGGAGAAGTGCTGGTTTATTTTTGAATAAAAAGTTGTATTTGCTGAAGGTGAGTTTCAACTTATTTTTAACATCAGGTGCAAATAACATTAAAATATGCACCAAGAAACTATGATTGTCCTGAAATGACCTTCATTAATGAGTAAGTATCAATGCTTTTGTAAAATAACATCAAATATTGATGTTGCACTGACACATTTGTAAGTAGTGCTGCCAACAGAAGTAAAACTGTTTGCCAAAATTCTTCGAATGAGCAGTTGTGGGGTGCCATGGGACAGTATCGTATGTTATCCACTTGTTATTTTTAAGTGATGTTCAACATATTGATAGCATGTTTTTCTGTTTTACGAGAATCAGTATGCCTAGAAATCCAAAGAGGAAGACTGGGTCATGTAAATATCGTGTTTCACTCATGAACAATTGCAGAAAGCGATTGAAGAAGTGAAAAATAAAGTTCTACCTGTAAGAAGAGCTGCTAAATTATACGGGGTCACCAGATCCACTTTAGATCATCATATAAAGTCTGTAAAGATTGGAAAAGTGGGCAGACCTTACACAATTTCTAAAGATGATCAACATGTCCTTGTGTCTTATATCATTTCCGCAGGAGACTCAGGTTTCCCTTTGACACCTTCAGACATTCGTCTATTAGTGAAATCATTCCCTGACCACAAAGGAATTACTGAAAGATATTCGACAATAATTTACCAGGCAAAGATTGGTTTTTATCATTTTTCTCTCGTCACAAACAAAAACGCTCACAAAGATTGTTTCCGAATGTGCAAAGATCGAGAGCTCAACTCACTCATGAGGTAGTAAATCAATATTTTGATGAATTGCAACAATCTTTTGAAGGTATCAAACCACATCTCATTTTAAGCTATGGTGAGACCACTCTACATCTAGCCCTATACTCCGCAAACTATCGTGAGGTGCATGGAAGAGGATACATCCCATTGCACCAGTTATTATATTATAATCTTATCCTCATGATCCCTGTGGGAGTGATACATAGGGGGCTGTAGTATATTCATAGAGTAACAATTTAAAGCCAGTTCTCTGAAATTTTGTTAATAGACTTTCTCAGAAAGTTTAGCCTGCCTTTAAGAGTCTGCCAGTTCAGCTCTTTCAGTATCTCTATGAAACACACTCACGGATTAAACAAACCTGTGAACATTCGTGCTGCCCTTCTCTGTACATGTTCAATATCCACTGTGATATCTATATGGTGAGGGTCTCAAACACTTGAGCAATATTCTAGGATGGGTCACACGAGTGATTTGTAAGCAATCTCTTTTGTAGACTGACTGCAGTTCCCGAGTATTCTATCAATAAACCAAAGTCTAGCACCTGCTGTACCCATGACTGAAACTATGTGATCATTCCATTTCATATTGGTACCAAGTGATACACCCCGGTATTTGTATGAGTTGGCCGATCCCAACAGTGACTCATTGGTATTATAGTGATAGGATATTATGTTTTTGCATTTTGTGAAATGCAAATTTTTACATTTCTGAACATTTAGAGCAAGTTGCCAATCTCTGCACCACTTTGAAATCTTATCAAGATCTGACTGAATATGTATGTGGCTTCTCTCAGATAGTACTTCATTACAGGTAACTGCATCATCTGCAAAATGCCTGTCTTTACTATTAACATTGTCTGCCAGGTCATTAATATACAATACGGACAGCAGGGGCCCCTGAGCCACACCTGAAGTTACTCCTACTTCTGACGATGACTCTCCATCCAAGATAGCATGCTACACCCTCCCTACCAAAAAGTCCTCAATCCAGTCACAAATTTCACTTGATTCACCATATGACTGCATTTTGACAATAAGCATAGCCGTGGTTCTGGGTCAAATGCTTTTCGGAAATCAAGAAACACTGCATCTACCTAGTTGCCTTAGCCTCAAACAATATTACTGATGACCCAAGAAGAAAATTAGTCATTGTCAGACTTGGCTGTCAACATCCTTAAAGAACTGTTGACTCAAATAAATCAAGTGTTTCAGTCATGTTTTTGGGGTTGTGGGTTTTGGGGTTTGGGGTTGTGTGGCGTGGACTGGACATTTTTTTTAGGTTAGATGGCCTCGGGCAAGTACAGAAAGGGCAACAGCCTCAAAGCGTGCGGGGCAAACTCAGGACATGTGGGGACCAAGCAGCAATCGGTATAGTAATTGTAAACTGTGAAGCTGCATTGGTAAAGTACCGGAACTTCAAGCGCTGATAAAATGCACCAAAGCTGAAATAGTTATAGGTACAGAAAGCTGGCTGAAGCCAGAGATAAATTCAGCCGAAATTTTTACAAAGGCACAGACGGTGTTTAGAAAGGATAGATTGCATGCAACCGGTCGTGGCGTGTTTGTCGCTGTTAGTAGTAGTTTATCCTGTAGTGAAGTTGAAGTGGATAGTTCCTGTGAAATATTATGGGTGGAGGTTACACTCAACAACCAAGCTAGGTTAATAATTAGCTCCTTTTACCGACCTCCCGATTCAGCAGCATTAGTGGCAGAAAAACTGAGAGAAAATTTGGAATACATTGCACATAAATTTTCTCAGCATATTATAGTGTTAGGTGGAGATTTCAATTTACCAGATATAGACTGGGACACTCAGATGTTTAGGATGGTTGCTAGGGACAGGGCATCAAGTGACATTATACTGAGTGCACTATTCGAAAATTACCTCGAGCAATTAAACAGAGAATCGACTCGTGGAGATAACATCTTGGACCTGCTGATAACAAACAGACCCGAACTTTTCAACTTTGTAAGTGAAGAACAGGGAATCAGTGATCATAAGGATGTTTCAGCATCCCTGAATACGGAAGTTAATAGGAATATAAAAAAAGGGAGGAAGGTTTATCTGTTTAGCAAGAGTAATAGAAGGCAGATTTCAGACTACCTAACAGATCAATACGAAAATTTCTGTTCCGACACTGACAATGTTTAGTGTTTATGGAAAAAGTTTAAGGCAATTGTAAAATGCATTTTGACAGGTACGTGCCAAGTAAAACTGCGAGGGACGGGAAAAACCCACCGTGGTTCAACAACAAAGTTAGGAAACTACTGTGAAAGAAAAGAGAGCTTTACTGCAAGTTTAAACGCAGCCAAAACCTCTCAGACAAACAGGAGCTAAACAATGTCAAAGTCAGCGTAAGGAGGGCTATGCGTGAAGCGTTCAGTGAATTCGAAAGTAAAATTCTATGTACTGACTTGACAGAAAATCCTAGGAAGTTCTGGTCTTACGTTAAATCAGTAAGTGGCTCGAAACAGCATATCCAGACACTCCGGGATGATGATGGCATTGAAACAGAGGATGACACACGTAAAGCTGAAAGACTAAACACCTTTTTCCAAAGCTGTTTCACAGAGGAAGACCGCACTGCAGTTCCTTCTCTAAATCTTCGCACGAACGAAAAAATGGCTGACATCGAAATAAGGGTCCAAGGAATAGAAAAGCAATTGGAATCACTCAACAGAGGAAAGTCTACTGGACCTGACGGGATACCAATTCGTTTTTACACAGAGTACGCGAAAGAACTTGCCCCCCTTCTAACAGCCGTGTACCGCAAGTCTCTAGAGGAACGAAAGGTTCCAAATGATTGGAAAAGAGCACAGGTAGTCCCAGTCTTCAAGGAGGGTCGTCAAGTAGATGCGCAAAACTATAGACCTATATGTCTGATGTCGATCAGCTGTAGAATTTTAGAACATGTTTTTTGCTCGAGTATCATGACGTTTTTGCAAACCCAGAATCTACTCTGTAGGAATCAACACAGATTCCGGAAACAGCGATCGTGTGAGACCCAACTCGCTTTATTTGTTCATGAGACCCAGAAAATATTAGATACAGGCTCCCAGGTAGATGCTATTTTCCTTCACATCCGGAAGGTGTTCGATACAGTTCCGCACTGTCGCCTGATTAACAAAGTAAGAGTCTACGGAATATCAGACCAGCTGTGTGGCTGGATTGAAGAGTTTTTAGCAAACAGAACACAGCATGTTGTTATCAATGGAGAGACATCTACAGACGTTAAAGTAACATCTGGCGTGCCACAGGGGAGTGTTACGGGACCAATGCTTTTCACAATATATATAAATGATCTAGTAGATAGTGTCAGAAGTTCGATGCGGCTTTTCGCGGATGATGCTGTAGTATACAGAGAAGTTGCAGCATTAGAAAATTGTAGCGAAATGCAGGAAGATCTGCAGCGGATAGGCACCTGGTGCAGGTAGTGGCAACTGACCCTTAACATAGACAAATGTAATGTATTGCGAATACATAGAAAGAAGGATCCTTTATTGTATGATTATATGATAGCGGAACAAACACTGGTAGCAGTTACTTCTGTAAAATATCTGGGAGTATGCGTGCGGAACGATTTGAAGTGGAATTATCATATAAAATTAATTGTTGCTAAGGCGGGTACCAGGTTGAGATTCATTGCGAGAGTCCTTAGAAAATGTAGTCCATCAACAAAGGAGGTGGCTTACAAAACACTCGTTCGACAATTACTTGAGTATTGCTCATCAGTGTGGGATCCATACCAGATCGAGCTGACGGAGGAGATAGAGAAGATCCAAAGAAGAACGGTGCATTTCGTCACAGGGTTATTTGGTAACCATGATAGCGTTACGGAGATGTTTAGCAAACTCAAGTGGCAGACTCTGCAAAAGATGCACTCTGCATCGCTTTTTAGCTTGCTCACCAGGTTTCAAGAGGGTTCGTTTATGGATTGTTGTTGTGGTCTTCAGTCCTGAGACTGGTTTGATGCAGCTTTCCATGCTACTCTATCCTGTGCACGGTTCTTCATCTCCCAGTACCTACTGCAACCTACATCCTTCTGAATCTGCTTAGTGTATTCATCTCTTGGTCTCCCTCTACGATTTTTACCCTCCACGCTGCCCTCCAATACTAAATTGGTGATCCCTTGATGCCTCAGAACATGTCCCACCAACCGATCCCTTCTTCTGGTCAAGTTGCGCCCCAAAATCCTCTTCTCCCCAATTCTGTTCAGTAGCTCCTCATAAGTTATGTGATCTACTCATCTAATCTTCAGCATTCTTCTGTAGCACCACATTTTGAAAGCTTCTATTCTCTTCTTGTCCAAACTATTTATCGTCCATGTTTCACTTCCATACATGGCTACACTCCATACAAATACTTTCAGAAAAGACTTCCTGACACTTAAATCTATACTCGATGTTAACAAATTTCTCTTCTTCAGGAACGCTTTCCTTGCCATTGCCAGTCTACATTTTATATCCTCTCTACTTCAACCATCATTAGTTATTTTGCTCCCCAAATAGCAAAACTCCTTTACTACTTTAAGTGTCTCATTTCCTAATCTAATTCCCTCAGCATCACCCGACTTAATTCGACTACATTCCATTATCCTCGTTTTGCTTTTGTTGATGTTCATCTTATATACTCCTTATACACTCTTGTCCATTCCATTCAACTGCTCTTCCAAGTCCTTTGCTGTCTCTTGACAGAATTACAATGTCATCGGCGAACCTCAAAGTTTTTATTTCTTCTCCATTGATTTTAATACCTACTCCGAATTTTTCTTTTGTTTCCTTTACTGTTTGCTCAATATACAGATTGAATAACATCGGGGAGAGGCTACAACCCTACATCACTCCCTTCCCAACCACTGCTTCCCTTTCGTGCCCCTCGACTCTTGTAACTGCCAACTGATTTCTGTACAAATTGTAAATAGTCTTTCGCTCCCTGTATTTTACCCCTGCCACCTTTAGAATTTGAAAGAGAGTATTCCAGTCAATATTGTCAAAAGTTTTCTCTAAGTCTACAAATGCTAGAAACGTAGGTTTGCCTTTCCTTAATCTTTCTTCTAAGATAAGTCTTAAGGTCAGTGTTGCCTCACATGTTCCAGTATTTCTACGAAATCCAAACTGGTTTTCCCCGAGGTCAGCTTCTACTAGTTTTTCCGTTGGTCTGTAAAGAATTTGTGTTAGTATTTTGCAGCTGTGGCTTATTAAACTGATAGTTCGGTAATTTTCACATCTGTCAACACCTGCTTTCTTTGGGATTGGAATTATTATATTCTTCTTGAAGTCTGAGGGTATTTCACCTGTTTCATACATCCTGCTCACCAGAGTTTTGTCAGGGCTGGCTCTCCCAAGGCCGTCAATAGTTCAAATGGAATGTTGTCTACTCCAGGGGCCTTGTTTCGACTCAGGTCTTTCAGTGCTCTGTCAAACTCTTCACGCAGTATCATGTCTCCCATTTCATCTTGATCTACATCCTCTTCCATTTCCATAATATTGTCCTCAAGTACATCACCCTTGTATAGACCCTCTATATACTCCTTCCACCTTTCTTCTTTCCCTTCTTTGCTTAGAACTGGGTTTCCACCTGAGCTCTTGATGTTCATACAAGTGGTTCTCTTATCTCCAAAGGTCTCCTTAATTTTCCTGTAGGCAGTCTCTATCTTACCCCTAGTGAGATAAGCCTCTACATCCTTACATTTATCCTCTAGCCATCCCTGCTTAGCCATTTTGCACTTACTGTCGATCTCATTTTTGAGACGTTTGTATTCCTTTTTGCCTGCTTCATTTATTGCATTTTTATATTTCCTCCTTTCATCAATTAAATTAAATACTACTTCTGTTACCCAATGATTTCTACTAGCCATCGTCTTTTTACCCACTTGATCCTCTGCTGCCTTCACTACTTCCTCCCTCAAAGCTACCCATTCTTCTTCTACTGTATTTCTTCCCCCCATTCCTGTCAATTGTTCCCTTATGCTCTCCCTGAAACTCTGTATCCAGTTCCCATCTCCTTAAATTCCCACCTTTTTGCAGTTTCTTCAGTTTTAATCTAAAGGTCATAACCAATAGATTGTGGTCAGAGTCCACATCTGCCCCTGGAAATGTCTTACAATTTAAAACCTGGTTCCTAAATCTCTATCTTACCATTATATAATCTATCTGATACCTTTTAGTATCTCCAGGGTACTTTCATGTATACAACCTTCTTTCATGATTCTTAAAGTAAGTGTTAGCTATGATTAAGCTGTGCTCTGTGCAAAATTCTACCAGGCGGCTTCCTCTTTCATTTCTTTGTCCCAATCCATATCCACCTACTATGTTTCCTTCTCTCCCTTTTCCTACACTCGAATTCCAGTCACCCATGACTATTAAATTTTCATCTCCCTTCACTATCTGAATAATTTCTTTTATTTCATTTTACATTTCTTCAATTTCTTCGTCATCTGCAGAGCTAGTTGGCATATAAACTTCTACTACTGTAGTAGGTGTGGGCTTAGTATCTATCTTGGCCACAATAATGCGTTCACTATACTGTTTGTAGTAGCTTACCTGCACTCCTATTTTCCTATTCATTATTAAACCTACTCCTGCATTACCCCTATTTGATTTTGTGTTTATAACCCTGTAGTCACCTGGCCAGAAGTTTTGTTCTTCCTGCCACCGAATTTCACTAATTCCCATTATATCTAACTTTAACCTATACATTTCCCTTTTTAAATTTTCTAACCTACCTGCCAGATTTAGGGATCTGACATTCCACGCTCTGATCCGTAGAACGCCAGTTTTTTTCCTCCTGATAACGACATCCTCTTATGGATGAGGTATCGAATATATTGCTTCCCCCTACTTATACCTCCCGAGGAGATCACAAATGTAAAATTAGAGAGATTCGAGCGCGGATTCTTTCAGGCAGTCATTCTTCCAGCAAACCATACGCGACTGGAACAGAAAAGAGAGGTAATGACAGTGCCACGTAAAGTGTCCTCCGCCACACACCGTTGGGTGGCTTGTGGAGTATAAATGTAGATGTAGAACAGCTGGTGGGATACTGCTGCCTCCCTACGTGACATATAAAGCACAAAATCTGTACAGCTTCTGGACAGAAGGGAGACCAAACGGATCAGTTTTTAACAAAGTCAAAAGTGGTTGGCTCACAATAGAAATTTCTGAACACTGGTTTTAAATGGTAGCTTTGCCTTATTTCAAACAATTCAGGGCTGAACCTCCAAAAATTTTAATTGAAGATGATCTAAGCAGCCATGTATCAGCAAAAGTAATATCTGAATGTCAGATCATCATCAAATTTGTTTTACTTCCTTCCAACAGCATAGCCATCCATCAACAACTCGATGTTCCCTTTTTCAGGCATTTAAAAATTAAGTGAAAAACTGTTACTGAGAACTGGAAACAGAACAACAGAGGAAAGATTACAAAAGACCGGTTTCCTGGACTGCTAAACAAATGTCTCAATGAGCTTGGTGACAACTGTGAAAAGAATCTGAAATCGGGTTTCAGAAGTAGAGGCATTGTCTATAGGCAGAGAACAAGTGCTGATAAAATTGCCTCGATCCAAAACTACCAGTCTCCATGAACCAGAATGGGTTCAAACCTTAGAAAATTTTCTTTAACAAATCAGAAGAAATGAGACACAACCCCTGCGAAGTAAAATGGAAAGACTGGGTGTTCCTGCAGGAAAAACTATATCACTGAGAGACTGCACCACACATGCAGTTCCTGGGACTTCAAAGAAACATGTCAACAAAAACAAAGATAAGAAACCCGACATTAATGTGAGATGTATTCAGTTCATGACTCTGATTCAAATGGAAACATGTCCTTTCTTGAAACACTTGTAGAGGAAACAGCAGAAGAAAATGAAGAAAGACAATTGCCATCTAAAAGTATTAATTTTTCTCCAAGCTGTGTACCAGTAGGTGCATTTGCAGTCTTAAACTTGTATACAACAAGGACACTAAGAAGGAATATGAGAATAAATTTTATGCACAATTATTTACTACTTCTAATTATCAGGTAAAGCTTCAGATCCAGTTGTTGGGGAAATCATTAAAATGCAACAAAACATATGTTTCCCCAGATGATGGTGATTTAATGGAAATGACCTCAATAACTGCGTTAGTGACATCACTAACTGTATCATGAGGGCACTACAAGTTTAAATTTGAACTATGATCCATTTCAGTTTTTTATCAAATTAAATTTGAAATTGTGACCAATGTTTGGTATTTCGAATAGCTAGAATTACCCTTCTTTGGAAAAAAAAAACAGCTTTTTGTAAAATGTCCTATGCTAACTCTTTCTGCAAGGTAAAAGGACACACGAGTATTCATTTAAAAAGGCTGTCAAATGCGAAGCTATATAGAAAATTTTCACAAAATATACAGGCTACGAAGTCACCAGGATTTTGTGCATGTAAGTTTATACGTATAATTGAGTGAAATTGCTGAAATCATTAGAGGAAAAAAGGTGTCCTATTTTACCTCGTATTATGATAAATATATGGCAGGGAGTAATTGAAGAAGCAGGTATGGAAATAAGCTTAACATAATGTGAGGTAGAGAAAATCAAGAGAAACAATGTAAACGTAACGGAAAGAAATTATGAAAGGAACAGATGCTGTCATATAACTTGGAAAGGAAACATCAAGAATGAAATTTCTGACAGCAATTGGGTCAATACTATGCAACTGTTATTACGCTACTTACTTTTTGTTTACAAGTATAGAAACTAGCCCACTTCTACTTCTGTCCTGGAACATGTGTTCCGTCTGTGTTCTTCAGTGTTGACAAACATACAATCGGCTTACCAAAGATAATACGCTATCGAGATATTCCATTCCCACTGCGTAAACATGCCTGAAATAATATATCACTCTATAGCTAATGATAGAAATTTTACTTCTTTCTATATATTGGTAATAAACATTTAGTCAAATATATTACACGCATTCATGTGTCAGTTTTTCCCATAGTTTCGTTATATTACAATTTACTCCGGAAACGCACTCGATTCCTGTTCGGTCGATACAGTCAACAAGTGTGTTTGGCTGTTTGTGTCAGTGAGCTCGGTGGATTGAGTTTGTGTTGGAGCATGGCGTCAATAGAATTTGATGATGGGAATCCTGAAATTACAGAGGATGGTCAGAAAGATGGGTGAGCAATAACTGCACAGTAAAATATTTACGTGTGTGCAATTAAAAAGTCGCTGTTGGAGTGATGGTAATGGTGTGAATTGACGTTCACCGTTGATTTTGGCATTGAAAGGTTACAGAACGACAGTAAAGAACTCAGTTAACAGAGTGCAGTGTATATCTCCAATCCCATGTATATAAGCTATAACGATGTAGTCGTTAATAAAAGTTTTTGTGGAGGCTGTACCTGCCCCAGCATGTTGATAGTTGCGTAGAATTTACTGGTAACGTAAACGCAAGAAATTTGCCTGCTTCATTCGCTCCAAGACTTTGTTTTATGCATCTACATCTATACAATGCAAACCACTGTTAAGTGCATGGCAGAGATACGCCCCATCTTACCAGTTACGAGGCTTTTTCCCGTTCCATTCATGTCTGGCGCGCGGAAGAATGATTAAATGCCTCTGCGCTTGTTGTAATTAATGTAATCTTGCACACACGATTCCTACAGAAGTGATATGTAGGTGGTTGTAATGTATTCCTTGAGTCAGCATTTGAAGCCGGATCTTGAAACTTTGTAAGTAGGCTCACGCGGTATAGGTTGTTAGCAAGTGTGTTCTTTCAACATTGCTGTGACATTCACCCACGAGTCTGATAAATCTGTAAGCATTCGTGCTGCCCATTTCTGTATATGTTCAATACCCCCTGTTATAGTCCAATTTAGTAGGTATCTCAACACTCGATCAATATTGTGGGACGAGTAGCATGAATGATTTGTACAAATCTCCTTTGTGAACTGATTACATTTCCTTAATATTCTACCAATAAACCGAAATATGCTACCAGCTTTTCCCACGACTGAGCTTACCTTAATATTCTACCAATAAACCGAAATATGCTACCAGCTTTTCCCACGACTGAGCTTATGTAATCCTTCCATTTCGTAATTGTACAAAGTGCTACACCCAAGTATTTATGACTTTACCGATTCCAAAAGAAATTTGCCATTCTTGTTCCACCCCTTGCTTTGTTACATGACGTTATCAGATAGGTCTGTATTTCAAGTGTGTGCAGTATGGTGACTATGACGTCACTTGTTACACTTGCAGACTAAAACTCCAGCAACTAAAGGGGCAATCTGGGAAGTAGCGGGTTTTGGGTGTGGACAAACAAAATAAACGACAATTAGAATTACACAATTCTATAATAAATACTAACCCAACAATCAAGCTCAAAATGTAACACCACCAAAAAAAGTAACATCATTGGTATCGCAAGTCTTGCTACACACAAATGTCAGATGAAGACCACGACACCACTGTTGTTGTTTCTGTTGTTGTCATTGTGTCATCATCTTCAGTTTGAAGACTGAGTTGATGCAGCTCTCCATGCTATTGTATCCCGTGCAACCCTCTTCATCTCAGAATAACTACTGAAATCTGCATATTTCTGAATCTGCTTACAGTATTCATCTCTTGGTCTCCCTCTATGACTTTTACTCTCCACACATCCCTCCGATACTAAATTTGTGATCCCTTGATGTCTCAGATTGTGTCCTATTGACTGATCCCTTCTTCTACTCGGTTTACGTCACAAATTTCTTTTCCCTCCAGTTTTGTTTAATACCTCATCATTAGTTATGTGATCTACCCATCTAATCTTCAGCATTCGTCTGTAGCACCACATTTTGAAGAGTTCTATTCTCTTCCTGTCTAAACAGTTTATCATCCATGTTTCCTTTCCATACATGGTTATGCACCAGACAAATACCTTCATAAAAGACTTCCTTTTACTGCCCAAATAGCCAAACTCATGTGCTACTTTAAGTGCCTCGTTTACTTAACTAATTCCCTCAGCATCACCAGACTGGACTTGATTTCATTCCATTATTCTTGTTTTACTTTTGTTGGCAATCATTTTATATCCTCTTTGCAAGACACTGTCCATTCTGCGCAACCACTCTTTCAAGTCTTTTTTTCAACTCTGACAGCATTATAATGTTAGCAGAGTTTTTATTTCTTCTCCCTGAACCTCAATTCCTACTCCAAATTTTTCTTTGCTTTCTCTTATTGCTTACTCAGTGTACAGATTGGAAGACATGAAAGATAGACTACAAGCCTGTCCCACTGCCTTCTCAACCACTTCTTCCCTTTCATTCCACGTGACTCATAACTGCCATCTGGTTTCTGTACAAGCTATAAATAATCTTTTGCTCCCTGTATTGTACCCCCCTATACCTCCAGAAATTTAAGGAGTTTATTCCAGTCCACATAGTAGAAAGCTTTATTTAATTCTACAAATGCTACAAATTTAGGTCTGCTTATCCTTAACTTATCTTCTAAGATAAGTCTTAGGCTCTTTATTAGCTTGCGTGTTCCTACATTTCTCCTGAATCTCAGTTGTTATTCCCTAAGATCAGCTTCTACCAGGTTTCCATTCTTCTTTAAAGAATTCTCGTTAATATTTTGTATGACTTACTGAACTGAGAACTCGGTAATTTCTTTGCAGTCCTTCCTAAAAGTAAAAAACCCAGTATTACAAATTTCAGTTTACCTATATAGCCTCTACGAAGCCCTCAGTACCACTAACCAAAGCACAACTCCAGAATAAGATACCCCATATTTCACTTGACCTATTTGGCAGCTAAAACTGAGTCTACATTACCAAAAACCAACACTCAAATTGACACATCTGTATCCAAACATTCTCTTACCCTATTTAGCTGAAACCAAGTCTACAGTATAACAAACCAAAACTCACTAACCAAATCCACAATACTTACATTTACAAATCAACACAGTTACCAAACACTAACAAGAAAACCCAGAAATTCCTGAAAACTTGCATAATGAATTTTGATGTACACAAACAACTATAAATTCACATACTATGCATATAACAACAACAAGGAATAAAACCTCAGACAGATACTTATGAACCAAAGCCGCTATCCAGGACTGAAAAAAAATGAAAAATAATATTGAATCTCTGAAGATAAGAAACTATTAGCACTAATAATTCCAAACAAACATGAATCCATCAGCCACTATTCACAAAATCAAAGAAGCAATTCACTAGCAAACCGCCACAAACTATTTCAATAACAACCTGAGTCGCTCAGCCCAACACCTAGCACAAGAGAGTGCCACCAAATGCTGCAACATGCCATCTACTAATATGACACGATTCAGAAACACCATGACTTCACATCATATCACACCATACAACAGTTAAGTCACGGGACAAAGTCTGATGAAATCACATTTTTTGGTTGATGCTACTCATTCATACTGTAGTCATAGGATACTACTTTCTTTCATTTTTTGAAATGTGCAGTTTCACATTTCTAAACATTTAAAGCAAGTTGCCAATCTGTGCCCCATTTTGAAATCTCACTACGATCTGACTGAATATTGTGCAGCTTCTTTCAGACTGTACTTCATTGTAGATAACTGAATTATCTGTGAAGTGTCTGAAGTTGTTATTAATATTTTCTGGAAGGGCGTTAATATACAATGTGAACAGCAAGGGACTCAACACAATTCCCTATAGTATACTTGAAGTTACCTCTCAGGGGGCTCCCAACTCTTTTGTGTGTATGCACTTGGCTACCACAGGTCTCCAACATTAGCAGCATTACTTGCTTTCTGTCCTGCAATCTTATACTTCCACTATTCCTTTCACCTTCTGCATCTCCATTGGATGGTTTTCTTGATGCAGACATTATGTGGACCTGGCTCATGACTGGGCCTTGCGTTTCCACTCCTGGTGTTTTCTACAACTTTTCATTCAATAAACACATGGTTAACATTGTTGAGCTCGAACTGCAACTAATTTTCAAAATTCTCCTGAAGTGCAGATCATGCAGGGAAACTAACCTATTGCAGTGTATGCTCCATCTTTGTGTTTTTCCATCTTTGCACCCTTCCGTTTATTAAGGCAGTATATGGAAGAAAACCATCATGTTTGGGGGGGGGGGGGGGGGGGGGAGGTTGTCAAGTACCTGCACAGTGCTAGCCCCCCTGACCACATGTGGTGATTATACTGTTGGTGCCAAAGCTAAAAGCTCCCCATTTATGCCAAAGAGTTTGTGCCCATTGGGACTCGGGCATGGGGAACTCTGACCAACAGATTACTGGCACCTTGGCAGATGAGGTACAAATGAAGCAGATGGAGTAATTTCCCGTTGTTGGCCATATGGCCAGAGTAGCCTCTGCTAAAGGACAGTCCTCTTTTAATGCATAGCAATATGACTCTAAAATGTTCCCTTCCCTGGTTACAGTGTGGGAGAAACATATGGCTTAGTGGCAAGCAGAAGAATACTTCCCACAATACTTACTTTGTACAAAGACTGACGGGGATTCCTTCTTGAATGCAATGCCTTCATTCTTTGTAGAAACTATGGAGCACAATTTTGGGGAAGTTGCAGACATCTCTAAAATAAAGAGTGGATCAATTTTGATCAAAACAGTGTCCTCGACTTAGTCACAGGCACTGTTTTTGTAACAAGCTGGGTGACATACTGGTGACTATCACTTGCCATAACAGTCTTAATATGGTTCAGGGCATCATTCTCCACTGAGACCGTCTCTTAAAATCTGAAGATGACCTACGTGCCAACTTTTGGTGATGGGGTGTACACTTTGTCATCTACATAGGGGGCCAAAGGACAACAGGGTCATTACCGATACCTTCATCTTGGCCTTTGAGGGCAATTCATTGCCTGAAAAGGTCAATGTAATTGTATACCAATGGGATTTGAAACTGCATGTTCATCCCATATGTAGTGCTTCAAGTATTTGAAATTTGGCATGTCTTTGTGTTGCAATGCTAGCCCCATCTGTAGAAATTGTGGATGAGTGCTGTGTGCATATGCTCTTCCCCCCTCCCCCATACCTTCTGTGTCATCTGTGGAAAGCACCATTCTCCCTGCTCACCAGATTGCACTCTTTACTAGAGAGAGAAGAAGATACAAGAATACAAGACTCTGGACAAACTCACTCACCGAGAGGTGAAGAAGAAATGAAGAAATAAAAGTATCTACACCCAGCACGTACGACGACGTCATATGCTTCAACTATGAAGGCATTGCTCCTTTGCCGACAGTACTCCCACGTGTTACACCCCCTACAGTGGCCCATCTGGGCCGCTCAATCATGCGCACGCCCCCCCACCCCCCCCCCACCCTTGATATTTGGGGGCTCCCATCTTGCTGATTCCCTCGCACCTAATTTGGGATCAGTGGGCTCCCAGCCACAAAGGAGATTGGTCCCCCAACTCCCAGTCAGAGGCGAATCACCTTCTCCAGCTTCTCTTGTCGTTCCACCAGTCTACAACTAGACACCAGTCAGTGGCTGAAGGATCCACAGGGTGTCGCGATCATCATCTTTACCTGAAACTGATTCAGAGAAACCCTTGCCATCATTTAAATTCTCTAAGGAGAGAAAAGACAAGCAAAAGCCCTCCAAGAAGAAGGGCATTCCAGTGGCCCCCACAATCAGATCCCACCTGTTTCCACTCCTATGGCTGATAAACAGATTGCCTCTGAGGCCCCAGTTCTCACCACACAATGGAACCCATAACCTCTCAACCAGTGGCATCAGGTAACCTGTCGTCTTGATCCCTTCATACCCTCACAGTACATTGACGACATTTTGCTCCACTGGAGTTGTAGCAATTTTTTCCACCACCTGGCTGAACTATGACATCTCTTAAACACTTCTACTGCCTTCTGCATTACCTTTTAGCAGACGGTTTCCAGCAACGTGGACCCCGACCCTTCGTGGGTACTGGGGATGTTATAAGACTTGTGCAGCCTATGGCAGGGTGTTGGGAGGACTTTTGCACACATGTTCTGAATATTCTATATAACAAACTTGTGCCACTTAATACACATTTTGGAGGCTGTGGCTATTTGGGTAAGGACATTTCAGGATATTACCATATGCAGTGTTAACCTTCTTCCCAATGATGAAGTCTCTCAGAACAAATTGTTTACATTGGTTTTTCAGCTCCCCTACCTTTCTTAATCTCGGGTGATTTCAACACCTATAACCCTGTGTGGGTTGGAACTGTGATCACTGTCTGGGGTAAGACCGTGAAACCTTACTGGCACAACTTGACTTTTGCGTCTTGAATACAGATACCCACACACACTTCACTATGGTGCACAAAACTTTCTCAGCCATTGATCTTTCCATTTGCAGCCATTATCTTCTCCCATCCATCCACTGGAGAGTCCACGATGACCTGTGTGGTAGTGTTCACTTCATGATCTTCCTGTGTCTTCCTCAGTGTCACTCCCCTGGACACCTGCGCAGATGGAGTCTCAACAGGGCTGACTGGAGTGCTTTTGCCTCCGCTGTTGCAATTGGCTCCAGGCCACATGCCTATATCGATGAGGCAGTTCAGAATACAACTACAGCCATTCTCCCAGCAGCTGATTTAGCGATCCCCCTTTTCCTTGGGCCCACTCTGATAGAAGACAGTACCATGGTGGCCATCAGAGATCATAGACAGGCTCTCCAACGCCATGAATGGCACCCACTAATGGGTTGCCTCATTGCCTTTACCCTCCCTCCCCCCTCCCGCAGGCCTGGGGGCCAGAATAGGCCCGTGCATTCCTGCCTGTCATAAGAGGCAACTAAAAGGATTCTCACACATTTCGGCCTTTATGTGATGGTCCCCTGTAGGGTTTGACCTCCATTTTTCAACATTTTTCCCGAAGAGTGAACCAATAGGGGAAGCGCACCTTATATGGTGTATCGTGCCCATTATGCACTGAAATCTATTGCGCCCATCTTCGATGTGGATCTGCACTTCTTCTCATTCTCCAACTGTTGGGTGAGGTCACCCTCCTGGGTGCGTATTTTTCCATCAACTGTGCAGTATCGTTTTCTACACTGGTGATGACAATGGATGTGTTTGCTTGGTTGCACCTGATATCCAGCACAGTAGCCAGTCCATTGTGGCGTGGCTGCCATGCACCCTGTTAGTTGTAGCCCCCTGACCACACAGGGATCACTATGCTGATGCCTGCACCATTAACTCCCCACGTATGCCGAGGAGTAGATGCCCATCACCCTGGGGCATTGGGACTCCTGGCAATGGCTATCCTGCCAGGCGGCCTTCGCTGCGGCTGAGTGGTGGCCATAGGGGGGACCCCTGGTCGGAGTGGGTGACATCAGGGTGGATGACACTTGATGAGGCATAGTACATCATCTCTTAGTTTAGTACATCATCTCTTAGTGTAGTACATCATCTCTTAGTGTAGTACATCATCTCTTAGTGTAGTACATCATCTCTTAGTGTAGTACATCATCTCTTAGTGTAGTACATCATCTCTTAGTGTAGTACATCATCTCTTAGTGTAGTACATCATCTCTTAGTGTAGTACATCATCTCTTAGTGTAGTACATCATCTCTTAGTGTAGTACATCATCTCTTAGTGTAGTACATCATCTCTTAGTGTAGTACATCATCTCTTGCTGGTGGTCAAACACTACCAGTTTCTAAGTGTTCACAGGCTCAATTCAACACACAGAAGTATGTGCCCAAATCGTTCCTCTTCCTGGCCACACCATGGGAGGAATGTCAGACTAAGGATGGCAGCGGCTCTTATTTGCTCCGGCACCATGTATATTAAAGAGCTGGTTGGGAATCTTTTATGATGGTGAAGTCTCAATGTTTTGTTGAGCATTTCAAGGACAGGGAGTTGGAGGGATTGTCCAAAATGAGATCTGAGTCAGTATTGATCAAAACAGCATCCTCTGCCCAGTCATGGGCATTACTCGCTTCTGACAAGCTGGGGGCTGTTTCTGTAACCATCACACCCCATAAGAGCTTAAATATGGTCCAGGGTATCATATTTCACAGAGGCTTTCTTTTGCAGTCTGACAATGAGGTGCGCACTAATTTGGAAAGGCGAGGTGTACCTTTCATTCGTCGTGTCCACTAGGGTCTGAGGGATAATCAGGTTGCTACCAGTGCCTTCATCTTTTCCTTCAAGGATGGTTCATTACCCGAGAAGGTCAAGGTGATGGTCTACCACTGTGATGTAATTCTCTATATCCCTCCCCCAATGCGATTCTTTAAATGCTGGAAGTTCGGTCTTTCCGCTGTACTTGCAGCATCACATGTTGAGATTGCGGATGCCCATCATATCCCAATACTCTATGTGCCCTGCCTCCCATCTGTGTCACCTGCGGAGAGCACCATTCGCCTTGCTTGCCTGACTGCAGGGTTCTCCAGAAAGAAAGGAAAATCATGGAGTACAAGACCCTGGACCGACTGACCTACACTGAGGCTAAGAGAAAATTTGAACGCCTTCATCCAGTACGTATGAAATCGTCTTACACCACCCCCACAACAGTTTTTGCCCCATCAGCTCTCCCAACCCCAGTTACCTCTCAGAGGTGGAAGACCACACATGCCCCCTTGATGGTGGGGGCCACTTCCCTCTCTGTTGCTCCTGCACCACCTACTTCAGGAGCACCCCCCCCCCCCCCCCCCAACCATTGAGGATACCAGTCCCCACTTCCCTTGCCAGAGAAGTGTAAGTCTTCTTCGGCTCCTCCTCTCGCTAGGGAGTAGCCCCTTGGGTAACTCCATGTGCTAGTGGGAAAGATGAAAAGATGACACCGGCCAATGGCTGAAGAGCCCAAAAGCATGTGGTCAGAGGGCTTTAACCGAGCGAGGTGGCGCAGTGGTTAGCACACTGGACTTGCATTTGGGAGGACAACGGTTCAATCCCGTCTCCAGCCATCCTGATTTAGGTTTTCCGTGATTTCCCTAAATCGTTTCAGGCAAATGCCAGAATGGTTCCTTTGAAAGGGCACGGCCGATTTCCTTCCCAATCGTTCCCTAACCCGAGCTTGCGCTCTGTGTCTAATGACCTCGTTGTCAACGGGACGTTAAACACTAACCACCACCATCGGAGGGCTTTACACTCATCCTCAGTCCTGGAGACTGAATTAGTGAAGTACTCCCAGCCAGGGAAACCCAAGGAGCAGTGAGAAAAATCCAAAAAAGAAGATCCTCAAGACCAAGGGAATTGTGGTGGTGCCCACACCAACGTTACCTACAAGCTCTGCGTCTGAGGATGAGGTGGAGATTCTGGAATCCGCTGAGGACTTGGATTTCACTGCACTCTCAGATACATTGGGTATAGACTGCTCAGGCAGCAGGTGACCCTGAGAGGTGAACTGCCTCATTGAATGTTCCATGCCTCCCAGTCTCATGATGACATCACCTTCCAGTGGAATTGCGGCAGTTTTTTCCACCCCCTGGCTGAGCTATTCCAACTGTTAAGCTTTACACCTGCTTTCTGCATTGCCCTCCAGGAAACCTGGTTCCCGGCAATGTGGACCTCTGCCCTCCACGGCTATAAGGGATATTACAGAAATCGTAGCGCCTATAATCGAGTGTCAGATGGAGTTTGTGTTCATGTCCTAAACTCCGTCTGTAGTGAAACTGTGCCCCTTCAAATCCTTCTTAAAGCTGTGGCTGTCAGAATAAGGATGACACAGGAAATAACTGTCTCCAGTGTATATCTTCCTCAAGATGGTGCTGTACCCCTGAATGTGTTAGCTGCACTGATTCGTCAATGCCCTAAATCTTTCCTACTTTTGGGAGATTTTAACACCTATAGCCCCTTGAAGGGTGACACCATCCTTACTGGCCGAGGTGGTAATGTCGAAACTTTACTGTATCAGTTTAACCTCTGCTTCTTAAATACTGCGGCCACCACACATTTCAGTGTGGCTCGTGGTGGTTACTTGGCCATTGATTTGCAAATTTGCAGCCCAGGACTTCTCCTATCTATCCACTGGAGAGGTCATGACGACCTGTGTGGTAGTGACCACTTCCCCATTTTCCTGTCGCTGCCCTGGCGTCAAGCATACAGATGCCTATCCAGATGGGCTTTAAACAAGGCAGACTGGGAAACTTTCACCACTGCTGTCACCATTGAATCTTCCCCCACATGGGAACATTGATGTGATGATCGAGCAGGTGACTACAACTACGTCTTGACCATTGGGTGCCATATGTCACCTTCCCAAATCTGTGCAAGAATCATCGTGTTTTTGGGCACCAGACCCCAACAGCTGTTCACGGTGTTAACATAAATGCCATGTTATCTACCAATGCAATCGTGATTGCTGAGCACTATGTTCAAGCCTCTGCACTGGAGAATTACCCCCCAGCCTTTCACACTCTCAAATGGTGGCTGAAAGGGAGAGTCCTCTTGTTCATTACACGTCACAGTGAATCCTATAACGCCTCATTTACAGAGTGAGAGTTCCTCAATGCCCTCGCACATTGCCCTGATACTACTCCTGGGCCAGACCGGATCCACAGCCAGATGAAATCATTCATTTGGGTACAAGTGACACCACCTCATCATCTTCAACCAGATCTGGTGCGATTGCATCTTTCCATCGCTGTGGCAGGAGAGCATCTTCATTCTGGTGCTCAAACCCAGTAAAAATCCACTTGATGTGGATAGTTCTGGCCCATCAGCCTCACCAACATTAGAGCCACTTGCCAACACCTGGTTGCCGTCTTTCTTGATTTACGAAAAGCGTATGAAACAACCTTGCGACATCATATCCTTGCCACATTATACAAGTGGAGTCTCCAAGGCCCCCTCCCGATTTTTTCCAAAGTTTCCTGTCGCTTCGTACTTTCCATGACCAAGTTGGTGCCTTCCATAGGCCCCCATATCCAGGAGAATTGGGTCCTGCAGGGCTCTACATTGAATGTATCTCTATTTTTAATGGCCATTAATGGTCTAGCAGCAGCTGTAGGGCTGTCTGTCTTACCTTCTCTGTATGCAGATGACTTCTGCATTTTGTACTGCTCCACAAGTACTGGTGTTGCTGAGCGACACCTACAGGGTGCCATCCATAATGTGCAGTCATGAGCTCTAGCCCACAGTTTCCAGTTTTCGGCTGCAAAGTCATGTGTTATGCGCTTATGTTGGCATTGCACTATTCAACCAGAACCAGAACTTTACCTTAATGACAATCCACTCACTGTAGTGGAGATATTGATTCTTAGGACTGGTTTTCAACACCCTAGTGACTTGGCCTCCTCACCTTCATCAGCCAGCGTAAGCGGAAGTGCCGGCAGCACCTCAATGTCCTCCGCTACCTGAGCAACAGAAACTGGAGTGCAGATCACTCTACTTTGCTGCAGCTCTACAGAGCACTTGTTCAGTCCCGCCTTGACTATGGGTTTATGGCGGCAGCGCATTCAGCATTGCGTTTACTTGATCTAGTGCACCACTGTGTCGTTCAACTAGCGACATGAGCTTTTAGGAAGAGTCCGGTGACTAGTGTCCTGGTGGAGGTTGGAGTCCCCCCCTTGGAAGTTAGGCGAGCACAACTGCTGGCCAGTTACGTTGTACACATTTGTAGTTTTCCTGCGCATCCGAATTACTGTCTCCTTTACCCACTCATGGTGGTTCATCCCTGGCATTGGTGACCCAGGTCAGGGCTTCCAATTGCAGTTCATGTCCGATCCCTTCTTTCCGAACTGCAGTCCTTGCCTTTACCACCTATACTTAATGTCCATTCACATACACCTCCACAGTGTACACCTAGGCCAGAGCTTCGCCTGGACCTTTCACATGACCCGAAGGACTCAGTTAACCCTGCGGCTCTCCGCTGCCACCTCCTCTCGATTCTTGACATGTACCGAGGCCATGAAGTGGTTTACACCGATGGCTGATGGTCACGTCGGCTTCGCATATGTCCATCGAGGACATGTTGAACAGTATTCCTTGCCCGATGGCTGCAGTGTTTTCACTGCTGAGCTAGTGGCTGTATCTCGTGCTCTTGGGCACATCCGTTCATGCCCTGGGGAGTCGTTTCTTTTGTGTACTGACTGGTTAAGTAGCCCACAAGCTGTCGACCTGTACTACCCTTGTTATCTTTTGGTTGCAACCATGCAGGAGACATCTATGCCCTGGAACGGTCCAATCGTTCAGTGGTTTTTGTCTGGACCCTAGGTCACGTCAGAATCCCAGGCAACGAACTTGCTGACAGGCTGGCCAAACAGGCTACGCGGAAACCGCTTATGGAGACTGGTTTCTCTACAACTGACCCGCGTTCAGTACTACGCCGTAAGATTTTTGCGGCTTTGGGAGACAGAATGGCATAACCTCGGTACTCACAACAAACTGCATGCCATTAAGGAGACTATGAATGTGTGCAAGACCTCCATGCGGGCCTCTCGCAGGGTGTCTGTGGTTCTCTGTCGGCTCCACATTGGCCACACGTGGTGACACATGGCTACCTCATATGCCGTGATGACCCACCTCATTGTCAGTGTGGCGCTCGGCTGACAGTAGCCCACATCTTGGTGAGCTGTCCTCTTTTGGCTGCCTTGAGACTGATGCTTCCATTACCAGACTCGTTGCCATTAATTTTAGCTGACCATGCCTCATTGACTAATTTAGTTTTACGTTTTATACATGATGGTGGGTTTTATCATTCTGTATAAGTTTTTGCGCATGTCTTTTATCCCTTTGTGTTCTCCACTCTAATGCTTTTAGGCTGTATGTTTTCATGTGTTGCAGAGTGGCTGGCTTTCCCATTTTATTCTCATGGTCAGCCAGCCACGATCATCTACTCTCTACATGATTCTTGCTTCTCTCTGTGGCTTTCTTTTTCTGTTTTGTCCATAATAGTGTTGGTTGTCCTTCTGTTGTTCTTCCGGTTCTTCCATTCCCCTGTTGTTGTGCTGTACGTCTCCTTTCTTTTCTTCTTTCCCATGTGTAATTATTTTACTCGGAACAAGCTACCAATGACCTTGCAGTTTGGTCCCTTCCCCCCTCCTTTAAACCAACCAACCATTGCCTTCAAGTGGCTCTGTGTCCAGGTCCACCATCTAATAAAATGACAGAAGTGAGAATGCTTGGAACGTATGTTTCAATCATCGAACCAGACACCTCTCCTTTGTCGGACATTTCTACAGATACCAGGCGCCTGCGGGTGTACCTGATATCACCTTAAAAAGGCACTGTCTTCACTGACCCAGATGCTGTCGCTGAACTTTTTGCTGTGCATTGTACTCGAGCCTCAGCATCTGGGAATTATCGACCTTCTTTTCGTGTTCTAAAACAGCAGAAGGAGTGAAAGAAATTATCTTTTACTGCATGCCACATAGAGCCATATAATTCTCCACTCAGTGATTGGGAATACATCAGGGTTGTAGCCCACTGCCCCGATACAGCTCCAGGGCTGGACTGCATCCACAACCAAATGATCAGCACCTACTGGTGGATCATCATCATCATCATAATAATAATATCCTTGCCGTATTTAACTGCATCTGGAATGAGGGCAGGTTCCCTTTGCAATGGCAAGAGAGCATCATTGGCCCAGTGCTGAAACCAGTTAAGCACTCTTTAGTGATGGATAGTTATCACCCAATTAGTCTTGCTATTGTTCTCTGTAAGTTTCTTGACTTCATGGTGAGCCGACGGCTGTGTTGGCTCCTCGAGTCTCAGGGTCTTCTGGCTCCGTCCCAAGACAGTTTTCGCCAAGGCCATTCCACTACTGTTAATCTGGTTTACCCATTGTCTGCCACCCAAACAGCTTTAGCCCGATGTCAACACCTTATAGCTGTCTTCTTCAATCTGCAAAAGGCTTATGACACCACATCCTTGCTACATTACACTAGTGGGTCTCTGGGGCCCGCTCCAGATATTTATCCAGAATTTCCTGTCACACCATATGTTCCAGGTTCAAGTTGATGCTTCCCACAGTCCCCCCACCTATATACAAGAGAATGGTGTCCCATAGGGCTGTGTACTGAAAGTCCCTCTCTTTCTAGTAGCCATCAATGGTCCATCAGAAGCTGTGGGGTCCTCAGTATCACCCTCCTTGTATGCTGACAAATTTTGTCTTTACTATTGCTCCTCTAGTATGTGTATTGTTGAATGTTTACTGCAAAGTGCTATACGAATGGTGCAGTCATGGGCCCTCACCCATGGCTTCTGGTTTTCAGCCTTCAAGGTTCGCGTCATGCACTTCTGTCAATATCGTACCATTCACCCATAACCCGAACTTTACCACAACAACCAACTACTCAATGTGGTAGAGACTTACCGCATTTTTGGACAGGTCTTTAATGTTCGTTTGACATGGATTCCACATCCTCGCCAGCTTAAGTGAAACCGCTGGCTGCACCATAGTACACTTCACTGCCTGAGCAACACCAGCCAAGTTGCAGATGACACTACCCGTCTGTAGCTTTACAAAGCCATGATAAAGGCCTGTCTTGATTATGGGAGTTGGGTGTGTGGTTTGGCATCACCCTCAGCATTGCAGATACTGGATCCAATATACCACTTGCAACAGGAGCCTTTCAAAGTAGTCCTGGGAACAGTTTACTCATGGAGGCTGGGGTCCCTCCATTGTGGATCAGCCACCAAAAACGGCATGTCAGTTGTGCTACACATGTTCGCAGGTCCCCTAAGCACCCAAACTACCATCTCCTCTTTCCAAACATGGAAATCAGTCTGCTGCAACAGCGGCCCAGATCAGGGATTGCGATTGCAATCTGCATCCAGCCCATCCTCTCTAACTACAGCTGTTTCCTCTCCTTCCTTTCCTCTGAATCCTCCTACATAAACCTCCATGGTACATTCCTCAGCCACAGCTTCATCATGACCTGTCATAAGGTTCAGAAGATTTGGCCTCTCCCAAAGTCCTTCTCTATCCATTTTTCTCCATCCTTGATGCATCCCTGGGTTCAGAAGTAGTCTTATGGCTTGATTGTTGCTGATCACGTAGGCTTTGCTTATACTCGCGGCAAACACACTGAACTGCACTGCTTGCTGGGTGGCTGTAGTGTTTTATCTACAGAGTTCGTAGTCATCTCTCGTGTTCCTGAGCATACCCGTCTCTGCTTCAGTGAGACCTTTCTAATTTGCATTGAGTTCTTGAGCGGTTTGCAAGCTATTGACCAGTGTGACCCTTGCCACCCCTATGTCATGGGTATCTAGGGTTCCCTTTTTTTTGTTTGGTCATCAGTCTACTGACTGGTTTGATGCGGCCTGCCACGAATTCCTTTCCTGTGCTAACCTCTTCATCTCAGAGTAGCACTTGCAACCTACGTCCTCAATTATCTGCTTGACGTATTCCAATCTCTGTCTTCCTGTACAGTTTTTGCCCTCTACAGCTCCCTCTAGTACCATGGAAGTCATTCCCTCATGTCTTAGCAGATGTCCTATCATCCTGTCCCTTCTCCTTATCAGTGTTTTCCACATATTCCTTTTCTCTCCGATTCTGCGTAGAACCTCCTCATTCCTTACCTTATCAGTCCACCTAATTTTCAACATTCGTCTATAGCACCACATCTTAAATGCTTCGATTCTCTTCTGTTTCGGTTTTCCCACAGTCCATGTTGCACTACCATACAAAGCTGTACTCCAGACGTACATCCTCAGAAATTTCTTCCTCAAATTAAGGCCGGTATTTGATATTAGTAGACTTCTCTTGGCCAGAAATGGCTTTTCTGCCATAGCGAGTCTGCTTTTGATGTCCTCCTTGCTCCGTCCGTCATTGGTTATTTTACTGCCTAGGTAGCAGAATTCCTTGACTTCGTGAGCATCAATCCTGATGTTAAGTTTCTCGCTCTTCTCATTTCTACTACTTCTCATTACCTTCGTCTTTCTCCGATTTACTCTCAAACCATACTGTGTACTCATTAGACTGTTCATCCCGTTCAGCAGATCATTTAATTCTTCTTCACTTTCACTCAGGATAGCAATGTCATCAGCGAATCGTAGCATTGATATCCTTTCACCTTGTATTTTAACTCCACTCCTGAACCTTTCTTTTATTTCCATCATTGCTTCTTCAATGTACAGATTGAAGAGTAGGGGCGAAAAGCTACAGCCTTGTCTTACTCCCTTCTTAATACGAACACTTCGTTCTTGATTGTCCACTCTTATTATTCCCTCTTGGTTGTTGTACATATTGTATATGACCCATCTCTCCCTATAGCTTACCCCTACTTTTTTCAGAATCTCGAACAGCTTGCACCATTTTCTATTCTCGAACGCTTTTTCCAGGTCGACAAACCCTATGAACGTGTCTTGATTTTTCTTGAGCCTTGCTTCCTTTATTAGCGGTAACGTCAGAATTGCCTCTCTCGTCCCTTTACTTTTCCTAAAGCCAAACTGATCGTCACCTAGCGCATTCTCAAATTTCTTTTCCATTCTTCTGTATATTATTCTTGTAAGCAGCTTCGATGCATGAGCTGTTAAGCTGATTGTGCGATAATTCTCGCACTTGTCAGCTCTTGCCGTCTTCGGAATTGTGTGGATGGTATGTCGCCAGACTCATATATTCTACACACCAACGTGAATAGTCGTTTTGTTGCCGCTTCCCCTAATGATTTTAGAAATTCTGGTGGAATGTTATCTATCCCTTCTGCCTTCTTTGACCGTAAGTCCTCCAAAGCTCTTTTAAATTCCGATTCTAATACTGAATCCCCTATCTCTTCTAAATCGACTCCTGTTTCTTCTTCTATCACATCAGACAAATCTTCACCCTCATAGAGGCTTTCAATGTATTCTTTCCACCTATCTGCTCTCTCCTCTGCATTTAACAGTGGAATTCCCTTTGCACTCTTAATGGTACCACCGTTGCTTTTAATGTCACCAAAGGTTGTTTTGACTTTCCTGTATGCTGAGTCTGTCCTTCTGACAATCATATATTTTTCGATGTCTTCACATTTTCCCTGCAGCCATTTCGTCTTAGCTTCCCTGCACTTCCTATTTATTTCATTCCTCAGTGACTTGTATTTCTGTATTCCTGATTTTCCCGGAACATGTTTGTACTTCCTCCTTTCATCAATCAACTGAAGTATTTCCTCTGTTACCCATGGTTTCTTCGCAGCTACCTTCTTTGTACCTATGTTGTCCTTCCCAACTTCTGTGATGGCCCTTTTTAGAGACGTCCATTCCTCTTCAACTGTGTTGCCTACTGCACTATTCCTTATTGCTGTATATATAGTGTTAGCGAACTTCAAATGTATCTCGCCATACCTTAGAACTTCTGTATCCCACTTCTTAGCGTATTGATTCTTCCTGACTAATGTCTTAAACTTCAGCCTACTCTTCATCAATACTATATTGTGATCTGAGTCTATATCTGCTCCTGGGTACGCCTTACAATCCAGTATCTGATTTCGGAATCTCTGTCTGACCATGATGTAATCTAATTGAAATCTTCCCGTATCTCCTGGCCTTTTCCGAGTATACCTCCTCCTCTTGTGATTCTTGAACAGGGTATTCGCTATTACTCGCTGAAACTTGTTACAGAACTCAATTAGTCTTTCTCCTCTTTCATTCCTTGTACCAAGCCCATATTCTCCTGTAACCTTTCATTCTTCTCCTTCCCCTACAACTGCATTCCAGTCGCCATGACTATTAGATTTTCGTCCCCCTTTACATACTGCACTACCCTTTCAATATCCTCATACACTTTCTCTATCTGTTCATCTTCAGCTTGCGACGTCGGCATGTATACCTGAACTATCGTTGTCGGTGTTAGTCTGCTGTCGATTCTGATTAGAACAACCCGGTCACTGAACTGTTCACAGTAACACACCCTCTGCCCTACCTTCCTATTCATAACGAATCCTACACCTGTTATACCATTTTCTGCTGCTGTTGATATTACCCGATACTCATCTGACCAGAAATCCTTGTCTTCCTTCCATTTCACTTCAGTGACCCCTGCTATATCTAGATTGAGCCTTTGCATTTCCCTTTTCAGATTTTGTAGTTTCCCTACCACGTTCAAGATTCTGACATTCCACACCCCAACTCGTAGAACATTATCCTTTCGTTGATTATTCAATCTTTTTCTCATGGTAACCTCCCCCTTGGCAGTCTCCTCCTGGAGATCCGAATGGGGGACTATTCCGGAATCTTTTGCCAATGGAGAGATCATCATGACACTTCTTCAACTACAGGCCACATGTCCTGTGGATACACGTTACATGCCTTTAATGCAGTGGTTTCCATTGCCTTCTGCATCCTCATGTCGTTGATCATTGCTGATTCTTCCGCCTTTAGGGGCAATTTCCCACCCCTAGGACAAGAGAGTGCCCTGAACCTCTATCCGCTCCTCCATCCTCTTTGACAAGGCCGTTGGCAGAATGAGGCTGACTTCTTATGCCGGAAGTCTTCGTCCGCCAATGCTGATTATTTATCAAAATTTAGGCAGTGGCGAGGATCAAACCTGGGACCGAAGACGTTTTGATTATGAATCAAAGACGCTACCACTAGACCACGGGTCTATATGTCCTTGAATGATGGTGGATGCTCAGTGACCTTCGTCTAGATCCCAGGCCATGTTGGGATCCTGGGGAATGAACTTGCTGATAAATTAGCCAGATTGGCTGTCAATAAGCCAACTCTAACATAGGTATTCTGTAAATAGACTTCCGATTGGCGCTACGCGATCAAGTTTTAGGGATCTGAAATATGGAATGGCCACTCTGACTTCACCAAAATAACTACAGGTGATAAAGGAGACTACAAATCCTTGGAGGTCCTCTGTGCATGCCTCTCACAAGGACTGTACTGTCCTTTGCCAGTTCTGCATTTTCCATACTTCGCTGACTCATGGTCATCTCCTTTGTCACGAGGACCCACCCCACTGTACTGCTTCCCATGTGACGGCGATCCACATTTTGCTGGACTATCCAAACTAGCCACCCTGCAGCGGTCTCTGAATCTCTCTGACTCACTCCCCCTTATATTAGGAGACGATGTCTAAGCGGCTGA
The DNA here is from genome assembly GCF_023897955.1 of Schistocerca gregaria. NCBI lineage: Eukaryota > Metazoa > Arthropoda > Insecta > Orthoptera > Acrididae > Schistocerca > Schistocerca gregaria. The sequence goes on from NC_064924.1 coordinate 526,478,004, forward strand.
CTTAGTTTTATGTTTTATTTGTGAAGGCGGTTTTTACCACTCTCTTCAAGAGGAAGGGAGGGGGGAACTTAACAATATAAGCCCATTGAGGGGTTGGCAGAATGCTCTGTTGCTTCCTATGCCCAGACAGGGCTGTAGCTGTCTGGGCTTGGTGGTCCACCCTGACCCTCATCCTTCCTGCTCTTTTACTCTTCCTCCCAGCTGTTTGCATGATCTGTTTGACTTGTTCATCTTATGTCTGACTGTGCTTCTCTTGCCCTGTCCATGTTTCCCCTAGGCAGTTTCTGAGTGGGGTACCTCTGGTAGGTGGCAGGGGATGGGGGATGTATGTCTTCTCATTGTATTCTGTTTTCCAGGGCTTCCGGCTGCTCCCTAAATAGGGCATGTCACCTGCCTTTCTTTCTATATCCCTACTTTCTTCCTTGTTGTTCCGTATCTAGCCTTCGTTAACCTTTGATAGACCTTGGGGTTTTCTTTCCCTCATTTTTGTGTGGTAGGCCATCTATCATGTAAAGTCATGTAATGTACACCTTTGTGTTCGAGGACATAATGGCTGATGCACTAGTAGTTTGGTCCCTATAATCAACCAACCAGCACCCAAAGTTACACCTACATTTGCCAATGAGTCTCCATGCAAGATAATTTGCTGAGTGTTCCCTACCAAACAATCCTCAATCCAGTCACAAATTTCACTTGATACCATACACATTCATACTTTTGAGAATAGGTGTAGGTGTGTTACTGAGTAAAATGCTTGGCTTTCAGAATGTCATGTAAGAAAAATGCGAGTTGAGTTTCACATGATCGATGTTTTTAAAATACTTTCTTCGTTGACATGGAGCAGGTAATTCTGTTTGAAGTCCTCATTATGATTGATATCAGTATATGGTCTAAGATTGATCTCTATTTGTGTTTTAAGATCTACACAAATGGATGTCAAGAATTGAGTCACTTCTGCTACCCTTCTTCTAGATGAGTGTGATCTGTGCTTTTTCAACTATTGAGCAGCATTTTTTGTTTGAGGGACCTGTGATAGATTATTTAGTAGAGGGGCAAACTCGGCCACAAATTGGTATAGAGTCCGTCAGTAATTCCATCTAGCTAGGGGCTTTGTTCAGTTTGAATGATTTTAGCTATTTCTCAATGCCACTGAGACTGGCATCTATTTCGTGTCTTTTCAGTGATACGAGAATTAAATTGGGGAAACACTCCAGGGTTTTCCTTTGGAATGGAACTTTTGAAAACAGAGTTAAGCATTTCTGCTTTGGCTTTGCTTCTCTCAGTTTCTGTTTCCTAACTTCAGTACCACTAACAAACTTTACATATAACTGGAATTTCTGTGGGTTTCGTGAAAGATCTTTTGATGATCATCTGCTGTGGTAGTCATTGAAGTTTTCACACTTTGCTATCTTGACAGCTAGGCATGTTTCATTCAACGTATCTTTACCTGTAGCCCTAGTCTTTGTTTTGTACCTATTATGGGATGTTGAGCAATTTTCAGTACGAGTCGTTGGTTTTGACCAGACACACAGGAAACATGCAACAAATGCTGCAAAGACTATTGATGACTATAACGTGATGTAATTGGAGATTTTTTTTAAAAACCTGGCTGAGGTACAGATCAGCCTTTCACCGCAAACAGGTTTCTTTACTATAACTTTGCCAACACACAGCCAAACTTTTACCTTCGATCCTAAAGTACACCTCAGGCTAAGCTACAGATCAGTTTCTCACCACATTTTTTTCGCCTTTTTTTCCCCCTTTCAAATTCATTTTCTTCACCAATGAATAACAAAACTGGGAATATATACCAAGGATGGCATGCAGCCATTAACATTACGTCACTGGCCAAGGTCAACGACTCGTTTCAAACATTCCTGTTGGCCCCTTGTTATGCAGTAATCTCTGTTTCCTTAGAAGTTTCTTTACAGCATGACCCTTGACAGTGCCTCCTGTCATGAACTATTCTAATGGGTACATAGCTGTCCAGTACACGACAACATTGGAGACAGCATTTAGGAATAAGGAAAAAAATCAAGAAATGAATTAAGAAAAAGTCCCATAATCATGAGTTGTGTGTGTATTCTGCCTGAAAATACTGTAGGATTTGAAACCACCTTGATACTCAAACATGTTCTGCCTACACAGATAGGTGTTTTATATTAACACTGATTTCAGATTCTACATTCCTACATATTACTTTGCCTGATTATTGATAAAGATTAATATTTGCACTATTTATAGGCTAAAAATGGATACAAATAAACAGAGCAAAAGTACTTTCAGAAAATTCACCCAGAAAAAGTAATTTTTAAGTAAATAATAGCAAGGAGGGAGGGACCCAAAATCACCAACCAGTTGGTCAAATTTTGGTTTTCATGGATTTCAAAATAGCTTGAGTAGTGGGATAGTCACATTGACTATGTGAAGCCCAATGTCTTTCACCAAAAGTGCTTCACCGCCTACTTACCTTCCTAGTTGTAATATTTGGTTGAGGTTGCGTTTTCCTGGAAATTTTGTATTTGTATGTTAGGAACATTTTCTCTCCCCAAACAGACAGTGCAATTTAGACTAAAGTCTGGATCAGGCCCAGTGGCAGTCACAGAGGTATCTCTCCATTGCTTGGAGATTGGTGAGTAAGTGATTACCTTCTTGTTACATAGATACATGTATATCATATCAGACTTTCCTTCCATAAATATAGAGAAGCTGGTGTATAAACCTCCTTATTCAGGCAAATGTAGGATGAACCACCTCAGTGATTTCCTATGTCCATTTAAGTGACTTCTTTTTGTCATGTACAAGATTAATAGAAGCTGTTATATTGGCTTGAGTGAAGTTAGGTCAAAAGTTTTTGCATTGTGTATAGGATGGGCTGTGTGCTATGCTTTTCTTTCTTCAGTGAGACAAGGAATGCAAGAATAAATGGAATAACAGTCTAAGCTATTCAATGTTTGGCAACTGCTAGATTACAGAATCCACTACCATAAATCATCTTGTCCACCACTGTAAAGTTTGTTCTAATTCCATACTTTAAACATAGGCAACATGTTCACCAAGAGGGAGGTGTCACTTGCGTTTCATCTCAGGCAGCTAACTAATGAATGTGTATGAATTAGCTGAAATGAATTTTTGATGTGTATTGAGATCAATACAAGGAAAGACGATGATCATGATGAGCTAGCTCTACTGCTCCATATTAAATAAATGTGAGCACAGAAGGGAAGTCGAATAGACACCATATCTACCAGATTGTAGTGGTATATAAGATATTTAATTTTTACATGTAATGTGATCAATATTTGTACCTTACTATTATTGTAAAAGCCTATTCTACTGTATGTGGTCAATGGCAATAAAGAATCTGAATCTGAATGATTAAGCCACATCACTATTGTATCAGTAATTCTGACATAAAAAAGATTTGTGCTTCAGGTATGAAAACTCCAGAGCAATGCGTATTAGGAAAGAAGGAGAAAGTTAAGCATAAGATCGAAAGAAATGTATTGACCAACTCAGTACAAACTGCACAAGCTACTTGACCACATTCAGGAGATTATTATAGTGAAAAACAAATACATATCGACACATGCGTACCATTTGTAGTACATACTTTCTCAAAAAGGAAACTGAAGTTTTTGATGTACCTAAGCAATCGTCTAAAAATTACACTGGAAAAGAGTGAAATTTATTTTAGTGGTGGAGGAGAATGACACTAAGAGTGTATTATGAGTAATTGTGTGCTTCATAGACAATTGCACATTTTCTGCTACATGAATGAGTCAGTTCACAGGCTATGTAAGTACTGTAGATCTCTGGAACAAGAAACTGTGGCTCTAAAAGAAGAGAGCAAATCAAATTAATATTCCAATATCGAATGTTAGCATCATCCCATAACTTAATGATTTATGTGTGCACATAGAAAAAAATCAGAGCACTGACACTATTTCTTTTGCATTCATATTAATTTCTCGAATTAGGTGGTTATGACAGTGTGTGTAGAAGCATAGCCCGAGGCCTCGGTTAGGCTGGGTGATGACGAAGGCCTCTGTCTGATCTCATGGCTGCATCTAGCTGCCCTACCCTCTTTCCACCTTGTCCGTGCAAGCTCCTCAGCAGCACTTTACTGTCCCGTACCCCTACCCTGCTTCCCCTCCCTCTTCCTGCCCCAGCCTTCTCCTTACCACCACCCTGTTGCCTCTTTCATCATTCGCTGCCGCCGCCGCTATTGCTGCTGCTGCTCGTATTGTGGGTTCAGCTACCAGACTGTGGTCATGGGTGGGTGAGTTGCATTTGCACGGGCATGAACGTGTGTGTGCGTGCGTGTGTGTGTGTGTGTGTGTGTTTATTTATTTATTTGACAAAGGCCTTGTTGGCCAAAAGATTATTTTGTGACAGTCTTTTTGTTGTGCCTATCTGCAGCTCACCATCTTAAATAATGTGTTTTTTATATCAGATAAGTGTCGCACAAGGTGGCTTTTTTGTAAATGGAGCTAACTACCTTAATAAACTACAGAATCCATACAGTATTATAGTTAATGATTCATTTGAAGCCATGCTTCTAGGGAATGTAATATATTCTTCTGGTTGCAGGAAGAATATTAAGATGATTTCCTGTGGAGTGTTGGAATTGTAGCAGTCAGTCCATTTTCTATTAGTATTAGTAATTTCTTCACCCAAGGACCATTTTGCAGTGGTGTAAGATTTGTCAGCTTAAGGTTAGGGAAGCATCAGATACGCAGACATATGATGGTACACACATTTAATGAAGATAGGACAAGTCAGGTACTAACAAACATACTAACTCATTGAAGTACACCTAATTCACCGTTCTCTTGTATTTTTATAGTCTTGGAACTGGTTAACTTAATAACATAAAAAGTAATTATACTCAGTTTATTTAGTCCCTTCATGCTTTTAAAAACAGTGAAATATTTCTTTTTGTTAGCAAACTGAGGTGTTTTGCATGCTACTCTGAGATGAAGATTTTGCCCCAGAAGATGAAACCATGATAAGCTACATCAAACTGGTCAAAAGATTGATTTAAAACACACACACACACACACACACACACACACACACACACACACACACACCAATCCAAATCTTGGCTGTCCCAAGTGAGGTATCATAAGCCAATGAAAGAGCTGCTTCCAATTGCCACATCTGTTTTGTTTGATATTAAATTTGGTGTCTTCCTTCTTGCAGCTTCATAACACAGTGAGCTGATGTATTCATCCTCTCCTAGAAATTGTCTATTGATATCAATACTTTGTTTGAGGAAGTGGAATGGTTTATAGGTACAGGAACTTATTACATGACATGCTTTTGCTCCTTTGAACATCTGCTTGGATTTATCTCCAGCTATCTGAAGTGCTGTTATATCCCTTACAGATGAACTGCTACTGAATCTTTGCAGTGCTGCCTTCCTGTTCCTCCACACACATGCCAGTTACTGTTCCATCTCTCTCTCTCTCTCTCTCTCTCTCTCTCTCTCTCTCTCTCTCTCTCTCTCTCTAACTCTGTACCAGTCTCTGTCTCTTTTTTAGATCCTGTCCTGGTTGCACACTATGGAATCTAAGTTGCTGAGAAAAGTTATTAAAAAATCAATGAACATACACCTTGTGTGAGAAATCAATACTCTGACAACAAGCTTAAGACTGAAGACTGAAACTTTCTGGTAGATTAAAACTGTGTGTTGGACTGAGACTCGAACTCAGGACTTTTGACTTTCATGGGCAAGTGCTCTACCATCTGAGCTACCCAAGCAAGACTCATGCGCCATCCTCACAGCTTTATTACAGGTATTTTTCCAGAGAGATTGAAATATGCCAGTGTCAAAACTTGCTGTAAGAAAGGTGAAAGAAGAGGTTTTAAAACTACTGGTCCGTTTGACTACGGACACCATTTTCCAAAATTTCTGGGTTCATCTATTCCAGAAAAACATCCCACCTAAGCAACATTTATATTCTCAGTAAATCATAGTTAGGATTTCAGAAGAGTTGTTCGGCTGAGAATGCCATTTATACATTCCCTCACTAAATTTTACAAGAACTGAATAATAAAATACCACCCATTGGTATTTTCTGTGACCTACACTATGTAATCAAAAGTATTTGGACACCCCCAAAAACATGCGTTGTTCATATTAGGTGCATTGTGCTGCTACCTACTGCCAGTTACTCCATATCGGCGACATCAGTAGTCATTTGACATCATGAGAGAGCAGAATGGGGCAGTCCGGGAACTCACAGACTTCGAACGTGATCAGCAATTGGGTGTCACTTGTGTCGTGCATCTGTATGCAGGATTTCCACACTCCTAAACATCCCTAGGTCCACAGTTTCCGATGTAATAGTGAAGCGGAAATGTGAAGGGACACGTAAAGCACAAAAGTGTACAGGCCGACCTTGTCTGTTGACTGACAGAGACTGCCAACAGTAGAAGAGGGTCATAATGTGTAATAGGTAGACATCTATCCAGACCATCACACAGGAATTCCAAACTGCATCAGGATGCACTGCAATTACTATGACAGTTAGGCGGAAGGTGAGAAAACTTTGATTCCATGGTCGAGTGGCTGCTCATAAGCCACACATCATACCAGTGAATGCCAAACGATGCCTCGCTTGGTATAAGAAGCATAACCATTCAATGATTGAACAGTGGAAAAACATTGAGCTGATGATAGGGTATGGGTATGGCGAATGCCCGTTGAACGTCATGTGCTAGCATTTGTAGTGCCAACAGTAACATTTGGAGGCTGTGGTGTTGTGGTGTGGTCTGTGGTGTGGTCCCATTTTTCATGGATGGGGCTTTCACCCCTCGTTGTTTTGTGTGGCACGGTAGCAGCACAAGCCTACATTGATGTTAAAGCATCTTCTTGCTTCCCATTGTTGAAGAGAAATTCGGGGATAGTGATTGTGGTTACACAACAATAACATCCCTGTAATGAACTAGCCTGCACAGAGTCCTGACCTAAATCCTATAGAACACCTTTGGGATGTTTTGGAATGCCAACTTCGTGCCAGGCCTCATCAACTGACATCGATACCTCTCCCCAGTGCAGCACTCCATGGAGAATGGGCTGCCATTCCGCAATAAACCTTCCAGCACTTGATTGAATGTGTGCCTGCGAGAGTGGAAGCTGTCATCAAGGCTAAGGGTGGGCCGGCGCCATATTGAATTTCAGTTTTACCGATGGAGGGGTGCCACGAACCTGTAAGTCATTTTCATCCAGGTGTCCGGATACTTTTAATAACATTGTGTATACAACTCATTTGACTATGTTAATCACAATATTCTCCTGGATAAACTGAGAATGTATGAAATTGATATTGTAACAAACCAATGGATAGTGTAATATCTAACAATTCAGTCATTTAAGCAGGGGAGATTTTTCACCTGGGGAGAAATCAGTTAAGGGGTTCTACAAGGCCCTGTTTTAGGTGCACTATGTTTCTCATGTACAGAGTGATTCACGAAGATATGCAAATATTTTAATATGTTATTCTACAAGTAAAACTAAAGAAAAAAGTTCATATACATGTAGGTCTGCAAATGTTTAATTACCGCTAGTAAAAGATTTTTGCCTGAAATATAGCAAGTTCGCTAATATGAAGCCATCGCAAAACTGCACGAGTTTGAAGTAAAGCATGATTTCCATTAATTTTGTTGTTGATAATCTGGTGAATCTAATAAAATGTGTCCCAGATGTGTATCTGCAGTAGTTTTCGAGACCATCCAGAGAAGCAAAGACAAAATTAAGAACAACCCTGTGAAACTGAAACGAGCAACAAAATCTGTTCATGGACATGCAGCTATATGCATTGAACTCGGTGCAGACATTTTTGAACATTTATTGTGATTGTATTGTAAAATTGTATGTACACTGTACAACTTCCTTAACACAGAGCTTTGTTTTTTCTTATTTAACATGAATTCAGGTGTACTATGGTATTAATAAAAGCAGATTATCTGACACATTCATACAGTTTCAGTTGATGTTATTCCATCATTTTTCCAAAATTAAAATCTCTAAAACTTCCGTTGAAAACATTGTGCAATTGTCTGGAATTTAAAAAAACAAATTGGGCCAAGTAGTTAATAAATTAAAAATTTTATGAAATTACTTCTCTGCTTCTCTGGATGTTCTGGAAAACTACTGCAGATGCATGTCCGGGACATCTTTTGTTAGATTCGCCATATCAATAACAAAAAAAAGAATAGAAATCATGCTTTACTTTAACCTCATACAGTTTCTCGGTGGCTTCATATTAGCGAAGTTGCTAAATTTTAGGCAAAATTTTTCATTAGCTTTAACTCTGTAACTAAACATTTGTGGACCTATGTTTATATGAACTTTTTTCTTTAGTTTCACTTGCAGAATAATTAAAATATTTGTATTTCTTCGTGAATCACCCTGTATGTAAACGACCTTCCATCTAACATACAATCAGAATTTGTTCTTTTTGTGGATGACCTTAGTATTGTTATCAATCCTAGCAAGACAAGAAATAATAAATAATGCCCTTAAAAGTATTATTGAGCCATTTTCTGTGAACGGTATCAAAAAGACAACTTATTCATTTCTGCATATTTAGAGGTACTACATCAATGATAAGCGTAACACATGGTGAGGAAATAGTAGCTAAGGTGGAAGTGTCAAAAATTTTAGGTGTTCACATCGACGAGAATTTGAACAGGAAAAAACACATTTTCAAACTCCTAAAACAACCTGGTTCAGCCACATTTGCACTTCAAATCGTTGCAAATCTTGAGGCTAGACAAATCAGTAACTTGACTTAATTTACATTTTATTTACATTTCATGTAATAATGTCATATGGAATAATGTTCTGGTGTAACTCAACTTTAAGAAGGAAAGTGAGCATTGATCAAAAACATGTGGTGCTCACCCACAATCATCAGGTAGACATCTTTCTAAGAAGTAAATATTCTGACTACCGGTTCACAGTATATTTATTCCCTCATGAAGTTTGTTGTAAGTAATCCACTCCACTGTAGTTCAAAAGAAACAATGATGTACATAATTACAACACTAGAAGAAAAAATGAGATTCATTACTCGACATTAAGGTTGCCTTCAGCACAAAAAGAGATGCACACAGTGCTGCCACCAAAATTGTTGATTGTTTACCCAGTGATGTAAAATGACTGACAGATACCAAAGTTTAATTTGAAAAGAAACTGACAAGAGTTCATCCTGACAACTCCATCTATAATGTAGAACAATTTCTAATTTTGTAATGTGTAGGAATTATTAACTAAAAAAAGAAAATTACGTATTTTAATGTGTAATGTGAATGTAAAATTACTCATTCCACATCATTAAGATTAATTGTGCAAATGATCCACAGAACATGGGACTAACCGAGCCACTCACTCACTCACTCGCTGCTAAGTGGATTGAGATATGGAGGTAGTCACTGTAATGAAAATTACTTGCCACTTCCCATGGGCAGGTGAACATATTTGCCAGAGATGGATCCCAGTTTGTCCCTGAATTGTGCAGTATTATCCATATTGAGGAGATACAAGAAGTTTAATAGAAGCTGGTGCTCTAAAATTTGGCTCTAGGGGCAGATATTAGAGGAAACCCAAAGCACATTGTGTGCATTAATTTCTTTGAGAACACTTAATGTATTCATTAGGAGCTATTGTTACAGCTGGAACACAAAACCGATACAGCTATAACTTGTTGTCAAATATTTAAGATGATAGATTAGAAGTCATTAAAGTCATTCACAAACATAGCAACTCCAGTCTCCGACCTTTCACTACTGACCTTTCCTATAAAGCTTATATACCTTAACAAAGGGGAGTCATAGGACTTGAATTGTCTCTCTCCTATACAAACCATCTAACTATTCATATTCCACTGAAGTACAAAGTGCTGTCTTCCTTAACCACTTTTTCCCTTTGTGGAAGAAGTGGTTCTGGCAGAGCTCAGGCAGGACTAGGAAAAATAGATTGTTTTGTTGCATAGTGCCTCTATCTCCATACCTACATCATTTATAGCAAAGGCTGTTGAAGTTTTTTTAATCATGTAGCTTTTGCTCTAGTGTTTTTTCTTTTTCTTTTTTTACCATGCATACAGCCTCCTCCTCCTGTTATGATCGAGGGAATGCTAGAGCTATAACTGGGAAACTGTATGTGTTCAGTGACTGATGGATCTGTTTTGTTGTCTGCATCAGTGTAATTTTAACTGTGAATATACTTTTACAGATGCAGCTTTACATTGCATTTGCATATGCAGGTGTTGGTGTGATAATCTGCTGTTTCTGTTTGCATTGAGGCACTATACCTCATATTTGGTTTTATGAGTGGGAATTCAAATGACATCTTATGCTAGGAGGCTGTATTGCACTAGATTCCATCATGAGATGTCAGCTGTCGGAGGCTCAATGAGACTGTAAGGGGAAAGTGCTGTGTGCACATACACGACATTATTAACAAAGTCCTTGCTAGGCAAAATCAGCTGACATATTCTTTTATGAAGGTGTAGTGGAGAAATCGGACTTATTTGTCCCTCCCAAACACACAAGTTTTTATATTTTGCCCCCTACCAGAATCATACTCGTATTTAATTGCACGCCATCATACATAACACTAAGACTCCATCAATATTAACTTCCAAATGATGCAAGAGAATCCAGTGGGATGATCCCAACCTCTGACAGCATTAGAACAGCCAGCTTTGGCCAAGCTTATCATCCTTTTCTAATGAATGGAACTTCGTCAACAGTTTTAGTTGCCTCACTCCACATAAGATTGTGGAGTGTTTTGAGTTTATGCAAAACATTGGTATTGCTCATTAGGAATATTAAGCCACAGTCTCTCTTCCTCTTGCCAATCAAATACTGGTAAGGAAAATTTGCTTACCACAGTAATTTGAACCAGCTATATCAAAGTGGCAGCACATAAGCAGGTACATTTACTCACATGGCTCATGGAAATTGGTACAGATGGAGTAAAATGACCCTTTAGAATTTAATTTAACCATTCCCAACACTTTGACTAAGTATTGTGGCATCAGAGTACCAGGTGACTTGCAATAATGTATTTCCATCCTATAAAATCTTTTTAAATCTTATGTTACTTAATTTTATGTTACAGCTTTGGAGTTGGCACAGAACCGATTCCTAGCCATCCTTTGCCATTTATTCACTACAACTGGGTAGACGTTACTGAAGAATTCTTCAAAGCTGTTAAAGGTAAGGGCAACTGACTCTGTCAGTGTTGCAAGTTCTGTTTACTTCTGCCATTATCAGTTATTTTACTGCCAAAATGATAAAACTTGTCCCTACTTTTTCTGTCTACTATCATAACTTGAACCCCTCAGCATTTACTTTGACCTCACTCCATTACACTTGTTTTACTTTGGTTGGTATTCATTTTGTAACTACTTTTGAGGATACTATCCACTCTGGTCTGCTGATTTTTCAAGCCACCTGCTGTCTCTCGCAGGATTACAATGTCAGTGCCTTTCCGTAATGTCCCCCCCCCCCCCCCCCCTCCCTCCCTAAACTATAATTCCATTTCTAATTTAATCTCGGTGTCCTTCAGTGTGCCCTCTATATACAGATTGAATAACAAGGGGTATAGGTGGCAATTCTGTCTCACTCTATTTTCAATTACTGCCTCCATTTCATGTTCTTTGAGTCTTGTATACATGTGCAACTTCTGCCCAAGCTATAGGTAGCCTTCCACTCATTGTATTACATCTTTGATAACTTCATAATTTGAAGTACTGCTTCATGTGTTCCTGTGTTTCCCCAGAATTCAAACATAATGTCACCTTGGTTGGCTTCTACCAATTGTTTCATTCTTCAGAAAAAAAAAAAAAAAAAAAAAATCATGTTACTATTTTTGCAACCATGACTTGTTTAATTAATGGTTTGATAGTCCTCATACCTGTCAGCACCTGGCTGTAGATTATGTGACCAAAACTGCACTAACTTTACCATGTGTATTGCTGTCAGTGGCACCACTTATCAGTATAACATAATTTATGACAGTCAATTAAGCATGGAAATAGGTAATGTTGTCAGTTGACTTTTAACCTGTTGTGCTGCTTAGCTTTGGCTCCAACAGTTGTGCATTTCTGTTCTGTGTAATAGCCTTACCACTATTAAGGCCACCATTTATTCTGGCTTTAAACATTGTTCTGTAAAGGAAACATGCTATGCAAGTTGTTATTTTGTGATTTTTTTTCTTTAAATAACATGTTTTCTGTAGGATCCTACACACTCGTCTAATATAGAGTGCCTAGGAAGCTGTTTTCTCGGATATCTAGACAATATTCAAGCAAATGTAATTAATGGAGTTTATTACAATAAATTGAATGGGCTGTACTTGACTTTGCCTTCTTACAGTGATGAGTCGCAAGCAAATGGTGACATGCAAATAATCAATGTCCTTTGATACATACAATTTCCATGCAAGCAAAACATAAGTCACTACTGAAGAGTTAGGATGACAATTTGTCTTCAAGTGCGGCTCTCCTAGTGTGTGTCTTCTAGTGTGACTCTTCTAGTGTGGTCGAGGCTAGCTGGAGCGAGACTTATATTCTCTTCCTATAGATGCCACTCCTGTCATGGTGCAGTCCTAGTCAGCGTTCTGTTGGCTGATGTCATCTTGCAGCCTTGTCTGCAGTTATGTTCTGGGCCAATGTGCTGGTGCTTGATGTTACGCCGGAACATTTTCAATGAGACTAGTTATGTTGTTTCAAACAAGTAACTGATATCTGAATCATGAATAATATATTTTAATCCAAAACATTTTAAATAAAATTTTTACTTTTTGGAAATGTTTATATTCAATAAATTGCCTAATAGAAGCCAATAAACAGTTTGAAGCAGATAGATTTTTCCTTTTTTGTTTCTAACGAGTAGTGGGTGCAGGAAGATGGGTCTTACCAATTTGGCTCAAACTATTTGAGTAGGAGCTGGTAGAGGACCCTTTAATGTTCCTAGAATAGACCTGTCAAGACATGGCTCACAAGACCTTCACCTTCAGCAAGTACTTCATCCTCCAACTCTACTCGAACAGTGCCATCGTGGCCTGACACAACCACACTGACCAATTGTCCAATTGCAGTCCAATTGACGTATCAGTCATCGTGGATCGTGAGCTCTACCTACTCCCTAAATATAAACTTTGTGAGACATAAACTACTAAAACTTTCATTTTTACTTGGTTATTTATTTCAAACGCTTGTACTTCCATTAATGAGATATTTTAATATTTAGGTCAGTTTTCTTTAACTTAGGCTTGAGCTCTGCAATGTCAGTTTCATTGTGGATTGTAGTGGAACGAAGTTTATGTTCCACCAAATCAGTGGTCACTGCGTAACACAGAGCAGATTCAATGTACTTCATTGAAGAAAATGTATTCACAAATGTATGCTGAATCGAAAAAAAGATTTATTGTAATAGCTTAGTCTGTAGGTTTTGGTTAGTGGTCTTGTGGCATTACTTCAATACTTGCAGCATCTCTTTCTGTTTTTGATAGCATGAACGGATCATTTTGTAAACTGAACACTTCTTCTTGAAGATCAGTTTCAACACTGCCGAGGCAGACATCCAGTAGTTTATTAAAGAAAGTGTATCTGGTTGTAGAGACTTACAATCTTTAACACAGCTATGAAACTGATTGCAGACTTCATCAGTATTGGATTTAAACCTTGAAAAAATGTGCTTTCTTGTATTTTTGTTTCAGTTTGCAGCAACTATTGAAATGACATTCATTCATTAATAAAAAACGCAATAAAATGTTTAGTTTCCTTTTTATGCTATATCCCCTATGTAGATTTTGGCTTATGGCAGTGTTACATGACAAAGTATCATTTTTTAAAATATTCAGTGCCGTTGTCACAACCAAATACTTTGGCCATTTCTGTTGGACATAATTTCACTAGTACGCCATCACTGAAGCATTTCTGTGCTTTTTCTAATTTTAAGCATACCACATATGACACAGTTAAACTTGTGTATAATACTTGGTGATTCAGGCATCCCTTGTACTTCTTCTTCTTCTTCTTCTTCTTCTTCTTCCCCTCCCCCCCCCCCCCCCAAACTCGTCTGCTAAAGCACATTGTTCGTCATAAGAGTGACACCTGTGCGATGCACGTGGAGTAAAAGTTTGATCCAAATTACTACCTTTGCTTTATTTTAAGCATTTTTTGTGTGTCAGGCATTGTGGTATTCCATCAAAATTGTGTACAAAAATGTACTTAATCTCCCACTCATTGAAAACACCGTTTTCAGTATTCTTTCTTTTTTTCCCGACATTCTTAAGAATCATTCTATTGTTCTAGAAAAATAACGATAGCACCAACCAAAATGAAAACTAGAATAATAATCACAGTAATAACCAAAATGACAATCTGACCAATATCACAATAATAAGGAGAAAAAATCTGAACAAAACACCAAGTCCAAGAGGACTAGCAAAACAGTTATGCCTCTTTGAAGTTGGAAAGCAGGTGAAGGTGTAAAAGCCTATACATTGATGAAACAGTTAAAGAGAAGCTGTCCCACTCAGTTGCAGTTAAACAAGCAAACCACAGGCTGCGGCAAGCCCGTGAATATGCCACGTGACTAGAGATGAAGAGGGAGTGCTCAATAGAGGGTGATGTCTCGTAAGCCACGGTTTTCCAGGCCTGCCCTATCAATTTTTATGCATACCAAGCATGTAAAATCACTAGGGTGAAAATAAGGGCACTGGTTTGATGCAGTGCAGTTGAATGTATTGTAATGTAATCTTCTCTTGACAATAATTGTTGTTGTTTTGTTGTTGTTGTAGCAGCAATGCAGGAGCACTTTACAGATTTTTCAGTGTCTTATTGAATATTTACATTTTAAATATATTACCCCGATGTCACTAGTAATAAAGTGTAATTTGCCTGACAAATATGAGAATTGAGTTGATGAATACAATTTTGTTATTCCTAGTTCCACCATTTTGTCCATTCCCTCTTGGCCTTGGTCCCTCCCCTCCCCTCCCCGTGTGTGTGTGTGTGTGTGTGTGTGTGTGTGTAACTGTAAATTGCCCCATATTTATTTATATGTTACGTATATTAAGAAACAGGTATACAAAAACATGCGCTTATTAGAACGCAACAATGTGTCATAATTTTGAAGCAGTTGGTGAAGAACTTCCATAGATTCAAGATTTTGAATGAACAAACATTTACCTTTGTATAAATAAAAATGTAAATGATCATTTGTTTAAAATCTCTGAACGTTCTTCAATGATTCCTTTGAAATTTCACAGAATGTTGAATTCAAATATACACACATATTTGAATGCAATGTTGTGTCAGAATTTAAAAGGAACTGCTACGAACTTTCAGAGTTTCAAGGTTTTGATCAAACATGAGGTTTTTGGTAACAACATAGCCCTTTATATATTATATATATATTTATACGCTTTATGGTGCTGCAGTGGGTATATAAAAATAACCCTGTCTGAATGCAAGGTCACGTCAAAATTTCAAAGCAGGCGGTGAAGAAGCTTTTGAGATAGATGATTTTGAACAAACATACATTTACAATTTTATTTATGAAGATAGTTAGCAATGACATGAAAATTAGTGAAGCCTTCCTTCCTTTTCTTGATCTTCATTAAGAAAAGTTGCAGTTTTGATGTGTTCTCCATTCACGTCACTGGTAGAAAATTGATGGTACATTTTCATTTTCCAATAATAATAATAAATTTTAATGGAAGATCACCACAGACACGTCACAGGACACTGTTCGTAACTATATATGCCATTTCACTATATCAGAAAATTGTTGAAAACACGAAGCATCAAAAATGTCATTTGAAACAATTCCTGTTTAAATGTATTAATTAAATTAAAGTAATTGAAACTAAACTGAATAGATAAATTTAACACATACAGATTGATTTTTTAAAATATGTACATATAAATATTATAAATAACTATTCTATTCAGGTTAGGTATTGTAGGAACTTGGAAGGATCACCTACCTCCTTCCACCCGCACACTTTGAGTCAAATCGGTGAGATCCATTCTGCACCCCCACCCCCCTCCTCTGTTGTAATTACTTCCTGTCTTCCAAAATAAGTAATGTGTTATATGTACATATTGGATGCAACAATAACTGAAAGGAAATGCTAATATTTAGTTACAACTGAATGAAAGGATTACTTTTATGTGATCTTTCGTATCATGTTATGCTGTTGTAAATTCGTGTCATAAAGTATATCAGAGATTTTGATCGACTACTTCATTAACAGAATTTTATCCACCCTCTCTCTCCCTTTCCCCTCTCCAATATGCATTGCAAAGACAAAAAGTCAACTGGAAGGCTTGCTCTAAATGTGTAAAAATGTAGTATAACGCAGATCAGTAGGAAACAAATCCTGTAATATTCTAATAAAGTATTAGTGGTGTGCTGCCTAACACAGTCACATCGATTAAGTGTCTGAGCATAATGTTACAAAGTGACATGAAGTGGAATGATCAAGTTAAGACAGTTGTAGAGAAGGTGAGTGTCGTGTTTAATGGGAGAATTCTAGGGAAGTGTTAGTCATCTATAAAGGAGCCTGCATACACAACACGTCCAAGGCGACCCATCCTTGGTATTTCTTTGAGTCTTTAGTATCCTCAGCAGGTTGTATTAAAGGTAAAAAAGGAAGAATTCGGAATGTGCTGCTAGTTTTATTACCGGTAGATTTGGTTGATAAATAAGTGTTACAGAAATGCTTTATGAACTTAAATGGAGGGAAGAACTTGCTCTTATTGTGAATCATTCTCAAGAAAGTTTAGAGAACTGGTGTTTGCTACTAACTGCAGAACGATTCTACTGCCACTGATGTACATCTCACTTAACAATTGCAAAGACATAATAAGAGAAATCAGGGATCGTATGGAAGCAAACAGTTGTTTTTCCCTCACTCCATTTTGAGGGAAACAGAAAATTACTGACTAGCAGTAGTACAGGATACTCTCCACTATGCACCTTGTGGTGGCTTGCGGACTGTGTAAGTAGATGTAGATGTAGAAATAAAGTACACAGTGAAAACACATCACAGTTACATTACAGACTCGAGTGATGATGGCAAGATACTGAAGATAATTCTGAGAACACTTAAAAAAAAGAAAAAGAATTCATGACCAAACTCATTCTCTGATTGGTTGTTGCTATAGTATTTATCCCATGAGCAAAGAGCTGTGTGTCACAGAGTTAATCCAATTGAGAAGTACCTTGTGGCAACATACAGATAGTGTTGTTTCTGATTTCAGGTTGAACTGCTAATGCAACAGAATATCCACCCTTAAAAAATTAAGCAGCCGAACCTTACTCATACACAAGACTATTGACCATTGAGAAAGTCATCCCTACATTATGATTTGCTAATATCTGTTCCTAACATGTGGTTGTTTGGTACTCTGAATGCAAAAAACAGTTTCCGTGGTGTGCTTGAGCTATGTAAACTTGCCTGCCACAACCTACTTCAGCTACCTACGTACCACATATTAAGCCATATTAAAGAGACAAATGCTGATGTTGTCTCGTGTGTGGCTTGGAGTGATACCACCAAACTATGTACAGGATTTACTACTACAAGAAATCGGCATATTTTATGTGGTGTTCTGGTGGAAGCATGCTAGGTGTAACGTGTAATTATTGACGTTTGCAAACACATTTATTGTCTGCAGTGAAATATGCAGGTGAAGAACTATTCTTTGTAAATATTAAAGGCATGTGTTCTTATTGCACTATTTACACATGTTACAGGAGAGGTGCACATGGACATGCCAATCTCTTATTGTCTCTGCCACTGAAACAGCATTTCCAGGGATGAAAAAATGGTCAGTAAAATCAGTAAAAGTCCATATTTTTCAGATTTATCAGTCCTGGTTACTATTTTTCAGTTTTGGTCTTTAAAGTCATTTTAATGCCACGGCTTTTTTTTAAAAAAGATTTATGTGATATGGAAAAAAAGTTTGTAGGGAATAAAGTTTTATGTGGTAGATTGATTGAAAAATTAGAAAATCCTGCTAAAAGGCTTTCAGTCATAGCTGTGTTAAAAGCGTTGTGCACCAAAGAGTCAATCTTGATGTCTGTATTGGGAATGTTATCTCTGTGATGTGAAGTCACTAAAAACATGAAGACATTTGACAAATCTGAGGATGTCAGAAGTTTCACAAAACTGAAATAATATGTAAACCATATGAAAAAGATCACATAGGTCAAAATTTTTATAAAATTGTCTGAATATGATTAAATGTTTTGTAGTTACAGTTTCAACAAAGTAAGAAATATATTAATGGTTGAAAGATCCTAAATGTGGTTGCATCTATGATCAGATGGCTCAGTACCCTTTCAGTGTTTGTTTCGGTTGTTGTTTTAAATTGGTCTACAGAATGTGCATTTTCAAGTTCTCGCGGCGTAATGAATAACCCATTAAATGATAGTTAAGTATGGGTTAACATTACTTAGAGATTCAAAAGACTTAATCTTGTTTTCTGTTCAAATGAAATAATTTAGCTCATTGTTAGTAATCATTACATTTTCTTGGATATCGATAATTAAATCATTATCCTTGGGAAAATTTGACAGAGAATGGTATGTATGATTTGTTATAGTAAACTGGTACCATTGTCATTAATGGAAGCTTTCCAGCTACATGAAAAGTAGTTGACAATACGGAAGGCATATCAAACAGATCACATGATAAATCACTGTGAGTGGCATTTAAAATCAATCCACTACCATTTAATTTGAGTATAAAAGGTTGATCTGGAGTGCCAGAAGTTGTACATGTAAATGTGAATTGAGAGTCGAATTAAAAGTGTAAATTATACCTTCAGAAAATTGTGTAAGAAATGGCTGATACAGGTACATTAAATTCCTAGGACAATCATATCTTGGAGAATTATTCATAAACTATCTAAAAATACTGCTGATTCTGGGCAAATTAACTTATGACTAGGTTTCCATGTATACAGATCACACTCATTAAGAGATAAATCTTTGATCCTCGCTGATCAGTAAATCATTTTCTAGCTGATACATAACATGAAGGCCTGCTTGTTGCCACATGACAGGGTGAGTATGAAGTTTATGCAGTCTGTAAGAATTGGTCTGGATCCAATTGTACACTACTTGAGGAAGCATTTTAATTAGTTTCTAGAGCTGTTCTTAAATTAAGAGCATCATTTCTAGCATTTGATAGATTGTCAGTAATTCTCAAAAGCAGAGTATTCAGATTAAGTGAGCACTTGCAAGATTTAATCCTTCAAATAACTCATGGAATGTTGCATTCATCTCGCCACAAATTATGTTGAAATGTATAATAAATTGCTTTACAATTTGTTCAATAAAACTGTGTGATTAGTAATGGTTTTATGTGTATTTATTAACACAATTATTTCACTAGATAGGTTAATTGAATTCACACTAGACTGTTGCTCAAGGGCTAAAATTTTGTCTCTAACGTCCATTATATCTCGGCTGGTTAAATTAGCAAACACAGTACAAAGGACACTTATTCAAAAATTAAACCAGGCATGTTTGCACCTAATCAATGTGTTGTGCGGCAGAAGCTTTAAGAAACAATCTTTTTCATAACTAGCAAATGTGGACTTCACCTGCATTTTGGCGGTAATCCAGTTGTTATACCAAGACATTCCATTTCCAAAGCTATGACATTATTCTTGACTGAATGAATTCAATCAATTTGCTTCTTAAAAGAACTGAATTGTTGTTGAATCTCTCTTGGGTTTTATTTAAATACGAGCTTAGATTATTCGTTGAAACCACCATGTCCAGTTGTAGTTCAAACAAGACATCTGCTAATCAAAATATCCACGGGTGTACTGCCGGTCTATAGTGTCCAATGGGCACAATATTTCGGCGATCAAACATGTCGCCATCATCAGGTGAACTGACGGACTGAGCTACTGTGAACGCGCCGGCACGGAGATCCGTATGCTATGGCTGCTCAGTTCCCCCTCGCTCAGTGCATCCATTTCATTCAGGTTGTGTAATTCTTAGTTGTGTTATTCGCATTAGCTTACAAGTCTCTATAAGTAGTTCAATAATTAAATTTGATTCTTATTCATTGTTTATGCTTATAATGGTGATATAAACTTTAGAATCAACTCTTTTACAAAGAACTTTAGCTATGGTCTTGGCACTCTGATCAACTATTGGTATCATGAGAACATATCTGGAGAAATGATCTAATATGGTCAATAGTATGGTATTTATTTCCATCTTTGGTTTTAGGCAAAGGCCTGACATCAGATCCTACTCTTTTGAATGGTTCACTAGTCTCTGTCAGTTCTAGTAATGCTGCCTTAGTTTTCCCCAAATTGTTCAATTTGTTACAATAATCACATAGTGAAACAAACTCAAAAACATCTGCTTTACAACTTGGCTGCCAGTATACCTCAGCCATTTTGATGTTTGTTGCTTTTTTACCATACTATATCCAGATAACAATTTCGTCATGATTTGCCCTCTGAGCTCTCCGGAATAGTTTCCTTTACAAGCGACTTTGTACAGCAATCCATCTATTTTGACAAAACGTTGATCTTTTTCCAGATTTTGCATTTTTGATCTTCCTCTTGAGTTGCTTTTAACTCTTCTTCATGACTTACTCTTAACACAAACACGTACCTTTTGTCTCATCATGTCTGCATGCATGTGTATTTTTCCAAGTCATTGAATAACTTTAAACTGAAACTCACTCAGTCTCAAAACACACCTTGTTAGTCTGGAACTTTGGTCCTTTAAGCTCAATAGCAATTTAAGTGCGGCATTGTCTGTAATCACTGTGATTTCTGTTCCTGTCAAAAAACATCTGTTATGTATTATACCAAAAACCAAAACACATAGCTCTTTTTCTGTTGTAGTGTAGCTACATTCTGCTTTGTTAAACTGTCTGGAAGCAAATTATATTGATTGTTCATGGCCATCAGTTTTTTTAATACAAAAAAACACCAAGAGCAAAATTTGAAGCATCTATTGAAAGAATGAAGGGCTTGCTGAAACCAGGATTGATTAACACTGGAGCTGTGGTTAGGGCAGTTTTAAGTTCATCCATTGCCTTTGTCCATTCTGTTGACCAATTGAATGTAGTTCCTGTCTTCAGTAGCCATGTCATTGGACATGCTATATTTGCACAACTGGCTATGAGATGCCTACAGAAATTTGCTTATCCCAAGAACGGTTGTAATTCCTTGAAATTCTGTGTCTCGGGGAAGTTCTTGACAGCTTCAATTTATTTTGCATCATGACTGAAGCCTCCACTGGTTAACATGTCTAAGATAGTTCACTTGACTTTGTGCAAAGTGACATTTATCTTTTGACAAAGACAGATTTGCATTTCTTACACACTCAAAAATGACTTGAAGTCGCTCAGTATGCGGTTTTATGTTTCTACCGAAAATTATTACGCCATCAAGGTATACAAGAGCTTGTGTTGGTGTGAGTCCTCGTAAAACTGAATGCATTAGATGCTGAAAGGTGGCTGGCACATTGCAAAGTCCAAATGCCATAGCAAGTATTTATTCACTCCTGTTGTAACAAATGAAGTTTTTGCTCGATCTTTTGGATGCACTGTCAGCTGATGATATCCACTTGTTAGATCACAAACCAGAAAAATTTGATGCCTTCCCAAGGAATTCAGAATTTCTACCAGGTTTGGTAAGGGCTAAATGTCTAGTGTGCTTACTGCATTCACAGCTTTGTAGTCCATACAAAAATGGACTTGTTGTTCTCCTCAAACAGATTTCTTTTTAACAGTGATGACAGTGAACACCATAGCAGATCTGCAGGATGTCTTGGTTCTATAATTTCGGCTTCCAGTTGTTCTTTAACTATTTATTCAACCAGCTCTTTTCGACTGAATGGCATTCTGTAAGGTTTCTGAATGATTGTTGCTGCATTTCTAATATGTATACGATGCTGATCCAGATGAGTAACGGGTAAATCTGAATGTTCTCAGAAAACATCTGCATACTCCAATAAAACAAGTGCTAAAATCTTCTGCTCTTCAACTGTTAAATGTTCTGTCTTCTGCCAAATCTTATTCTTTGGTTCATTATTAATTTTGACTCCTGTTGTGCAACTTTTCAGTACTACTACAAAAGTCTGGCTTTGTAACTGCGACATTTGTAATCACTTTTATTTATTCAGACATTCAGATATTCTGTCTCGCCATTGTAGCCATGCTTACACTTCTGGAACCATAACAATGTATTTTATCCAGTAACTCACATTTATCCAACCATTTGGTCAATAGCAGAGTGCCTTCATTGCATCAGGGTGACTTGACTTCAACATAGATTGTTTTTCCTGCTCCCTGAGGAGTTTGCTGAGGCTGATTAATTTCTACATTGACTCGGAGGGTTTGAACTGATGCGTCAGTGACATTGATATAGCCCATGACGTCAGTGTTGCTGCTCCTTTTAATACCATGTGAAGAATGATTTCTTAGGTCATAATTTCTTCAACCTAATCTATTCCTTTTATTTGCGACAAATATTTCTGCCCTATTTGCGGACAAGAAATCAAATCCAAGTACACTAGCTTAACAAGTTTCATTGTTTGAAACTATTTGCATTCTTGCTGTGTATTTTTCTTAGCCTAAATATAATTTTATGTCAATCTTTCCATAGTTACACATCTGGACCCACGCACCTTTAGTGGCAGCGGTCTTAACTTATCCCTTTTAGCAATGTAACATCACATTCATTAGTGATATATGTGCTCTTTTATCAGTAAGTAGCTATTTTTGTCAATGTATTACCTGTGCTCTTGTATCAGTAAGTAGCTTGATCTGTCACCCATGATACACAGTAGCTTGATCTGTCGTCCATGATATACAGCACCATCAGAAATTCATTGTCGATCTTATTTTTGTTGGAGCTAACAGGAATCACTGTCTTGGGCAAGGGAGGGGGGAGTGGAAGTGGAGGATGGTGTGGTGGCACATATGTCCCCAAACTCGGTTAACGATCCAAGTCGTCTGTTGCTCGCATCACCCTTTCTTTTATTGAGGCAATCTCTCCATATGTGGCCCAGCATCCCACAATTGTAGCAAATTTGCTTCTCTTTACAGTCTTTACCTTTATGACCAGGCTTGTTATATCTGTAATAGTCTGCATTTGTGTTGAATAAGTGACACTCTTCTTTTTGCATATCATTTGGCCATCATAATGCTTTGGTGAAGCCAATAACTCCTTCTGAAGTGGTCTTACACTGTGCCAGTCTGACTGCTTTACCTACTCCCTTGCCTTACAACCTTTGGCTTCAAACAGCTGAAAGTGATCTCATTCTCGTATGTTTTGTGTGTGACTGTTTTTAATTCCGTTGGCAAACTGCGTGATAGATTCATCTCTTCACATCCACAGTCCAAGTAGTTGCTCTGTGCAGAATCTGATAGCATTTTTCCACTTGAATCTCCGAACAACTGTCAATTTGAATTCATTGTAGTTTTTTGACTTCATGCAAGTGGACTCTGTGGTACTGAAATTTTGTGTGGCTCCCTGAATTCATAATTTAGGATCTGCTGATCTATCTGAATCGGTCCACGAATCCAACAAGGCAGTCCCTTCAAGTTTAAGAAGAATACTTTCACATCTTCCTTGGATTTACCGCTAAACACTGGTGCTAAAGGCAATGATGAGGAATTCCTCATGGGCCAGCACTGCAAGAGCTGTCATTTGACGAGTCATGTGGAAGACTGCACTCACTTCAACTGTGTCTAAACATGGAATCTCATTTCCCTAATTGTTTACAACAGTTTGCAGATTGGCCATGTTACTTGTGTTAGATTCTGCTGTACATTGATGTGCACCAACAAAATCACTCTATTACAGCAGAAGTTTTACAGACCCATAACTGCCTTTCATATTGTAACCAAATCTGATTAGACTAACATGAGTTCCAGCATTGGATGACACAGTGTTGCCAGATGGTATCCATCCTGCTGCAGCTTTGCCATGAATATGTGATGGGAACCCAAAAATTCTCAGAACTTCACACATTGCTGCATCTCGTCAGGTCTGTAATCGATCCCCGTGCTGACACCACTTCTATAAGGCGATTATGAGTTTTGTGTCTTTGGCCAAGGCTTGCCTTTGGTATTTGTAAGGAATATTGCAGGCATTGTGTCCATGCTTCACAGAAATACACAAACTGTGGCTTATTAACCATAATCACTTTATTTCTGTAAAAAAAATATAATAATATGATTGCTCATTGACCTGTCATAACTGCCTCTGACGTCTTGCCATGAATAAATCCATTGTGAACCACAAAAGACCTAAATTCCACATTGAAACCAGTTGCTTTGGAAACAGTTTTGCCCAGCAGGTGGCTAGCGACGCAACGCGACTACTGCGTGCATGGAGATGCTCTGCGGCCAGCGTATAGTGACACTGCAGTTCATCAACATTCCAAGATAGCACCAGCTCACACTTGTACTCACACGAGGTGGCTGCATCCAAGCCTGTAAGACTCACATGTGGTTGTGTCATAGAAAAAAGTATATATAAAATCTCAAAAATATCACCTGTCGAACATTGTAGATAAGTGAGCATATGAAGAAGCAATCCATATTACTAGGACGACTCATATTGTAAACTGAAATGAAGTTCTAATTCACATTATTAATCAAACAGCTGCTACAAACATTCACATTATTAATCAAACAGCTGCTACAAACTGACAGGAAAAAACCTACAGATTTGGAATTCTCTGGCTAGTGCTTCCTTGCCACATGTGTTATTTTGGTTTTATAAGAGTTGTATGCACACACAGATAAAAACTATGATCTTGCCCGTCTTACATTCCCTACATTCTGAGCCTTTGGTACTGTATTTTGTATAATTTTTCGTATTATGTTCTCATCCATTAATATGAGCAAGAATTGTAACTGTGCAAAACTTCAGATTTGAGGTTTCATGGTAAATACATGTATTTGATTTCAGTGCTGTCTGTGTGTCAGTCTCTGGGTAGTCTGCCTATCTCTGTGTCTGATTATAGTTCGTGGTCTTATCTGGTTAATTGTGATTTTTAAGTTATCCGTGCCATTATTTAAAAGAGATTTTTCTAAAAATAAAAATATGGAGATGACATTTGTACACTGTAGTGGCCTGGTAGTTCACAGCTGTGTAGGGGGTCGTTCCTCCTCAAATCATCTAGAAATTTTAGAAAATGACACCCATAGTCACGCAAATCTGTGAAATTTAGGGTAATGGAAGTTAACCTAGATATATTCATATTTCCAAAATGTAAATGTTGCAAGTCAATTCCTTTTTTCAGTTATGATAAAAAGAAGTTGTATAGATTCAGGAATTCAGGCTTTCATAGACAAGCTCTTTTATAATTTAAAAATGCAATAGTTCCTACAGCTTTTGCAGTGGAAGCTTGGACTTTTTAGTTAAAGAGGAAGGTTTATATTTTTATAGTTATACTACTTGTAGTGAATATCCAGCATCTACAACTCAGAAAAAATTGTAAATTATTTCTTTTAAACAAAATTCATGCATGGACATCATAATTTTTTTAAGCTATTGCCCCCTCATAGATACCTTTTAAAAATTTACAATATAATTATAAATATTCCATTACGTCACATAAAAAGAATCAGTTTGTTGACATAATGGAAAGTGTGAAAAACAACATTATTGTAAAAGAAATATTGAAGTTGCTAATTCATGACTAACATGTCACTACTAAATTGCTGAAGTTGGTTACACTGGATTTCCCTAGGAACAAATAATATATAAGTACACTGTTTTATTGCCATTACATGTTGTTTCTAGAGTCAGTTATTAGTTTAAAATTCAATTGTTGTAGTTTTTAACTATTCATTCCAAAAAAAAGTAAGCCCCCTCATGTTACAATAATAATGTGACACACTTTTGTAATGAAACAATGGGATAGAAAGATTTTTCATTATTTAATTACTTTTCAGGTTACACCAATCGTCTTTTGAATAATTTACAACACATATTGGTTTTATGTCTGAAGCAGTATGGAAAGTACAAGTAGGCAGGGTTTTTTTTTTTTTTGGACAGTATCTGCAAGATATATTTGATAATGCCCTGACTTATATGAATGAACTGACCAGTGAAGAACAAGAACATTTATTATGGCGAAGCAACAGTTACTCACACTGTGATTTAAGTGTTTCATGTGTGAAACTCAAAGACAGGTACCTGCACAAATTCTCTCTGCATAAGAAAATTTGCTGTGATCCCTTTAAGGGCCAAAAAGATCTGTTTCATCTGGATTGCATGAAATTAGTTTAGAAAAGACAAAGACCTTCAAAATGGGAGGCTTTGGCATTATAACTGGGGAGAAAATGTGCCCAACCTGTATCAAACTTATTACTGAAAAAACAAGCAAGTGACGGCTCATTAACAGACTATATGAATGACAGTAATATGAAGGTGCAGTCTCCTGAAAAATCTGTGCTCAATACTAGCTTAGGAGTATCACCTGCAAAGCTGCATTCAATTGCTCGTCATAGTCAGTATGCAGCAGCCAAACAAAAATTGGGATCAGCAGCTGGTGCTCTGAAAACTAAAATTTCTCATACATAGCAAGTTGAACTGGCTGGTGACGCAAGCACTATCCCTGACAGTGACTTAACAGAACTGGAAGAAAAGGCAAAACATCATGATGAACTCATGGACAAAATCAAGCAAAAAATTGAATATGCAAATAATCCTAAAAAAAATTCAGTTACTTACTCTTGTGATGCCAGCTTGGTCTCGACAGAAAGTCAGTTCCAGATTTCAGGTTTCTGTATATTTGGTACAACAAGCAAGAGCTCTTTGAATGGGGAAGGGTATTTTATTGAAGGCTAAGCAAAAAAGAGGCAAGACATTTCCACATGATAAGTAAAGAGTTTTTATTTGGATGACGAAAACACAAGAATAATGCCTGGGGAAAAAAGACAAAGTGAACACCAGCAAAAATACCTATGAACAAAAGTGTCTTGTTTTCAGTAATTTAACAGAACTGTATTCTCTCTATCCTGACATATGCATCAGAAACCTGCGTTATGAAAGGAAGAGAGGAAAGCAAAGTACAAACTAGTGAGATGAAATTCTTGAGAAACATTTTTGTAGTGACAAAGATAGACAGGTTGTGACAAAGATAGACAGGTTAAGAAATGAGAGGATCAGAGTGTTAATGAAGGTGGAACCATTACGGGAGGAAATAGAGAAATCAAGGCTGAGATGGTATGGACACATTAAGAGAATTGAGGAGAAGAGGATACCCAGGAGGATACACGAGATGAAACTGGAAGGAAGGAGACCAAGAGGAAGACCTAGAGACAGGTGGCTGAAAGGAGTAGAAGAATGAATCCAGAAGAAAGGAGAAGACCGGACCAAGGTGAAGATGGAGAGATGGTGGCAAGACAGAAGACGATGGGGAGGCTTATGTTCCATACAGACCCAGCCAGAGACTGGAAACTGTCCAAGATGATGATGATGATGATGATGATTCTCTCCATAAAAAAGTATCCTGAAGACAAAGTAGAATTCTTAAAATTTGCTTCTCTTTGACCAAAATAGTGTATACTTGCAGGATCATCAGGAACATATAACGTACATGTGTGCATTTACCTCCAAAATGTTAAATTACCTCTAAATTCCATTTCTATTAAAGAAACATACCAAGATATAATTAAAATAATAACGTTTGATACAAATAACTGAGCCTGTATGCTTCGTCTGTGTGAAAAATGCCCCACCAGTTCATTGCTTCAAACCCACTTAGAAAACGAAATAGAAGACCATGATCCTGATGAGATGGTTCAGTACAGTCAGTGGGTATCAACTGATAGAATGACTTTGTGTCCAAATCACTCCTTTATCAGAATTCTGTGACACACTTTTATTTCTCAATCACAATCTGATTATCTGAAAATGAAGAAGGAAAATCTTAATTTTGTTGTTCAAGCTGAAGTACAGGGGTACCAGTGGAACAATGGCAGCTTCACTCTTCACACTGTCCATATATATTACAAAAAGGACAACCAGTTGCATGCTAAAAGTATTTGTATTGTTTCTGATGACGTAGAATATGATGTTGCCTTGGTGTACCAACTCGGAAGACTGTATTGAATTTTGTTAAGTGTGAATTTTCAGAAATTCATCTTGCGTATTTAGAATATTTCACTGATGGCTGTGCTGCACAATATAAAAATAGTAAGAATTTCAGAAATATACGCTACCATGAACATGACTTCAACATAAAGTGCAGCTGGTCCTTTTTTACTACCAGCCGTGGCAAATCTCTCTGTGATGGTATTGGTAGCACTGTTAAAAGACTTGTCACAAAAACAAGTTTGCAAAGAGTTTATAAGGAGCAAATACTTACAGCTTCACAGGTATTTGAATTCTGTCGCAAGAACCTGCAAGACATTTCAGTTCTCTTTGTTTCAAAAGGTGAAATGGTACAAGTCAGACATTATCTTTCTCAGTGCTTCACAACTGCAGAAACAATTCCTCGAACATGATCTATTGTTCCAATATCCCCAACCAAGATTGAAGCAAAAAGGCTGAGCTGCGATGCACATTTTAGTATTGCGCATGATTTCTCAGGTGCACTTCCGCCACTAATGCCAGAATGCACTGTGCAGCCCAACTGCTGTGTTGCATGTGGACATGACTCTTCTTGGTATTTGGCAATTGTTGAGAAGATAAATTGTGAAGGAAATGTTACAGTAAGGTTCATGCATCCTCATGGACCATTCTCATCCTTCTGTTGGCCTCAAAATGATGTTTCTTTCTCTCTTCTTCTGTGTGAAGTTGATATCACCACAGCAATAGGCTGTACTTATTCTCTGAGCAAAGAGTCCTCAAAGTTGGTGGAAGAAAAGTGTTTCTCATACAAAAAAATATTATCTAAGATGCAGATTGCAGGACCAGCATTTTATGCAATATTGACAATATTAGCTATTGGCAAAATGCATAATATTATAAACAAAATGCTATGTATTTTTACATTGAGTTCATTTGGTTATGGCAGAGGTAAGAAAGTGTTCATAAGCTTTGTAATGTACTAGTTGCCCTATATTTTATAATGTGTAATTTTGTTTCATGTATTGTAATTTTCCAATCCCGGGAGCGGAAAGACTTACCTTAGGGGAAAAAAGGACAGGTACACACACACACACACACACACACACACACACACACACACACACACACACACACACACACACGTTGATGGTTTTGTGTGTGTGTGTGTGTGTGTGTGTGTGTGTGTGTGTGTGTGTGTGTGTGTGTGTGTGGGCGCGCGCGCGCGCGCGTTGTGCGTGTGCGCGTACACAATTGCAATTTCGGCCTTTGGGCCATTTTCACATAGTATTGCAAAAGAGTTTGCTTCCAACAGAAGATTAAACAGCCAATCGGTTGCCACAAACAGTAGGTATATTGGCCTAGGGTTTGACACCTGCTAGGAGTATCTTCATCAGAATAAATGTTACTAAATCCTATCAAATAATACATGGGAAATGAGGTATGCCCAAAAACAAGATTACAGTTTTCATGATGCACAAAGGTTACTTACGTAAACTTACATCACTAAAAAGCAAGAGAATGTCAGAAGTAAAATATAATGTTCTATCCTTTGCCATGTGTTTCCAGCTGAGAATGGCATCAGACTGATGGCTTAAGTTGCTGCCACAAAAAAAAATTAAAAAATAAAAAAAAAATGTGCCACCTATTAGGCATGGACAGTAACGTGCCCATTTGAAACATTATAGGCCATTGTACCTACCATTTATCTGTGATCAGTTGGCTCTTTAATCCTGTGTGGAAACTGATATATGGTTGCTGAATAACAGCCATGCTCAAAACTGTAATATTTTGCTTCATCACATGTCAAACTTCAAAATCCCGTGACAGGTATACATGTCATTGTCAGAAATAATCCTTTTTCACCGTAGAAATACAGTAACATCAACAACGTTAATATTGATAACAGTTCATGTAATTTACATCATTTCACATTGTTTAGAGCTTCACATTTGTTTGATGTTACACTCTCTGTAAGTAAATATTGGGCATGGTGCACAGGAACTGAGGAAACTGAAAGAGGAAGAAAAGGAGAAAATATTGACTGCTGATGGATAATTGGATGCTGTAAATGAGCAATGAATAAAAGTGGTTCAGCAGGAATTAGTTTGGCCCAAGCAATGTTGCAGAAAGCCACAAAATTTGGGGAACAGGAAGTGAAGAAAATTAAAGATATAGAAAATGTGGAGGAGGCATTGAGTCACAGAAAGACACAAAGAAAAGAGTGCTGAACATTTAAGCTTTTGGACAAAGGAAATCCTTCCTCAGAAATAGAAAACATGCACATGCACATTCATGTTTTGTTCTTTGTTTTACAGCCTCTTTTGTTTGTATAGTCATACTTTACAGGTTGCGTAGGTTAATATCGTCTTTTGCGGCTGTAATAAAACTATATGAACACATGAGTTCATCTTGATGGGCTATGAATGAACCAGCTTCAGTGTAGATGCACAATTACATTCAACCTGTGGGAATCGGAAGGAGCGAGGATGGAGGACATTGATGGGTCTGCGGATAGGTGGTGCTTAGTGGAAGTGTGGTCAGCCGGCTGGTGTGCCTAGGTAGTCAGTGCAATTGCAATAAACAGTTTTGTCCAAATGGCACAGTGGTTTATGCAACTGTCTAGTAAGCAGATCCCACATTTGAGTCCCGGTCTGGCTCAAATTTCACTCGTCCCTGCTGTTTCCACATAAAGTTCTGATGTAGCTAACATCAGTAATTCCTTTTCTTTCTCCCTCCCTCTACCTTCAGTTCACATGATACATACTAAAAGTCTCATTGAGACCAAACATGTTGTGCTTTATTTCAAAGCATCTTCCATGGTCACTGTTAACAATATATCTCTTCTTACAATTTTGTCTGTTAGTCATGAACAGTTCCCTTGCTTTCATTTACTACTATAAACAGTCTAGAAAACTAACCGTTGAGTTCGAAATATCTCCAGATGGCATGGATCTCAATGACGGCTACTAGACAGCACTGCTGTTGCCAATGCAGTGCTGACTACAGAGACAAGCCTTTGTGCCAGTCTATCAGTGCCAATGGCTGCCCTTTAAAGCCAGCAGTGCCACAGCTCTGCAGTCAGTTGCGATTTCTCTGTACTACTGTATTGATCTCACTGCATGTTGTTGTTTTGTTTCCGAATTAGCTGCATCTCAGGTTTCGATCTGGGCTTTCTTTCTCGACTTACTATTCTGCTATGTCATCTCCATTGTTTTGTCATTCTCTAATTGTGTTGTCCACCTCTTTACTCTCAGGCGACTTGCTGTGACACCCTCATCTTCTCGTTCTCGAGTCATTCCAGGTCTTGTCAGATTCTGGTGGCTATGAACAGTGTTAAGTGTTTGTTCCAGAGGTCACTGAAGATCCTTTGAAATGAAGCAAAATGGATTTGATCTTAATAAGACTGTTACCACTGTCACAAAAGACAGTATTGACATATATAACACCCACATTCACACATGCACAATTCAGACACTTGGCCATTGTATCTGGTCATTGTGGCCCGACTGCAGTTGTGTCTAATGTGACCAGCAATATGTGGTGAGTAGGACTTCGGGAGTAAGGAGGCAGCGTGCGGCAAGGAGGGGTAGGGGTAGGGATAAGGATAGCAGGGCATGTGTGGGGGGAAATTGATGTGCTGTTTGTGAGAGGGTGCAAGCATATGGTGGGATCAGGACAAGGCTGCTAGGTGCAGAGTGAGGAGGCTGTGCGGGAGGGGGGGGGGGGGGGGGGCAAGAAAGGAAGATGATTTGCCCCATCACCCATTCCAGATCGTTCCACACACAAATGTAGTTGCAGTCTGCAGTCAGGCCACAGTGGTCATGTGTGTGATAGTTGCTCTTATGTGAATGGTTTGTGTGTTTTCTAGTTCTGAAGGAGGAGGACTCTTTTTCCTGAAAGCTTAAATGTTTATCAGTTTTTTTCATTATTCCTGTCTGTAACTCAGTGCCGCCTCCTATAACATTGTTGTTATTCCATCCTGGACTCTCCATTGTTTGATGACATATATATAAGGCACAGAAACCAGTTGATAAGCAAAAATGCCAATTTTATAAAAACATTTTCTTTTTCAAAGAAGCACAAGCAAATTGAGTTTTGATGAATTGAATTTGAAAGAAAAAAATAGCCAGATGATTTTCCACATTGCATTTAAAAATTAAAAATTGTAAATATTTTGTTTGTATTATTCTGGACATGGTTTTGCATAGCTGCACTTTCAAGATTTTTCTAATTTTAGGTATATTTGTTCTGAATAAGTGCTTGTCATTATTATTTTTGCTATAATAAAATGAAATAATTTTCCTGATTATTTTTTGTTATTGTTACATGCAATTTTGTTATAGTTTTATATGTTTATTCAGTTAAAGCAATAAATAGGTGTCAGTGAGCTGGCTGTGGGGGATGGTGGAGGCCAGATTGGAAAAAAAGTGTTTTTAATCCTCCTTTCTGTCAAGAAGCTTTAGTCGGTGTTTAGGCTGTTTTGTATGTCCAAATAAATAAAGTCAGTTTCTGGTATGAAAATGGTCAGCATGTCAGTAATTTCAGTAATTTTAGGCATGTTTCCATACCTACATTTTAGAAATTAAGAGTTTGTGTCAATGCAGAACTAAGTTCTTCCTTACTGAATGGTTCACAGGTGAGCAGCTCCATGACCAAAGGCATCAAATGCTTTAAGCCGTATTATCAGTACTGTTGCATCTTTCTTTGAAAACTGGCCTAATATATTTTGCAAAACTATTTTCCATTTTATTACATATGTTTCTTCAATAATGAAATGTATCACATAGATAAGAAATGGACCAAGTGTTTCCTAGAACTGCTTACAGAAGTAAACCTAACCTTGGTTGCAGTTTATTTGATGTCTGCACACTTTTGATCTAAGAGCATACTATGATTATTACTGTGTGTGTGTGTGTGTGTGTGTGTGTGTGTTTTGCAGAGAAATATTATGAGTGGTCAATATAGGCAGAGGCTGAAATGTTTGTTTAGAAAAGTCAGTTAAGCCTTATTGCATGTCAGAATTTCTCGGTGGCTTGCCTATGCTGTATTACTTTTACTATTTGTTGTTCTTTTTTGTAAGATTGTTGTAAATTTAATATTCAGTTGCTGAAATTTGGTTTATACCAAATAAAAAAATATAGGGAATTTTATAATTCCCAATTTTTTCGTATTTCACTCTGTGAAGTGACCCAATATATCACACTCGTAACTTACTAGTGATAATGGCTAGAGTTAACATCGCTTATCCACACATCCTGGTGACGTTTTTCCACGGTTTCTGTGCATTGTTTAGTGACAGGCCAATAACTTTCTCATACTTGACCAACTGGATTTGGGAGGTCATTGGCATTAATGGAATTGTGTCCATTGGAAATATTCATGTTTCTTGTTGATCAGTGCAATTCATGTGTTGGTACATATTTCCTTTCCTGTCTCTCAAGTTTTCTCACTCACAGCAATATTTTAGGAAATACCATAAAAACAGGTGGAAAGCATATCCTTTGAAAGTTGTGAATTAATTCAGTGGGCAATTCATAAATCCTCCTATATCAGCATAAACTCAAACTACTTTTTAAGTGATTGTGTGTGTGTTTCATACAATTACAGTGGTATTAAAATCACAAAAGACAGGTCAGTACTTAAACTCAAGAGGTGCAAGTTTCAGTACTGCCTATATAACTGCATAAAAATTGATCCTAGCTTTTGGGGAAAAAAAAGTTCCTTCTCAAGAGAGGAAAGAAGAATTGACTGTGGTAGGTGGCAAGGGATGGGAAATGTTACTCAAAACCGAGGGAAGATGTAATTTCCTGTTATAGGAAGGAAGGGAATAAAGGACAAAGGAAAAGACAACAAAGAGAGTAGGAAGGAGGTTGTAATTAGTGCATTAGTGAATTTGAGCAAAGAGAGGGAATGAGAACCAAACATGGAATATGAGACTAAGTGGATCAAATAATGCAACTTAAGTGTAATTAGTAGAAAACAAGGAAAAGAAAGGGGGAAATGTGAGAGGGGGAGAGAATACAAACAAGTAAATAATGAAATAAGATAAAATACTAACAAACATGAACATAGGAATGGAAAAAGGGGGGGGGGTAGGCTAATGGAGGTTGCATCCTGTAAGTGTCAGGGTGAAAGGATTTATTGGACAGCAAGTTCTCATCTCTGGAGTTTTGAATAGTGGGTCTTGGTTGAGAAGATCCAAATGGCCCATGTGCCATAGCATGCACTCAGCTTGCTTAAATCATGCTGTAGTGCAGGTGGATACTTAACCTCTCTAAGGCAGACAGTTCTTATATGTCTATTCATGGGTTCTGCCAATTTGGTGATCGCTAATGATACCTGTGGAGTGAACAGTATCAACAGTTAAATATTGTGTGTAGTTTCACTTGTCTTCTTCAGTGTTATACAATTTGTTAGTGATAGGGCTTGAGTATGTGGCAGTTGATGGTTTCATGGGGCACATTTTACAGCAAGCATGTTTGCGGGGGGTTGGAACCTTGGGGAAGAATGATTTTCTGAGAATATCAAGCGACATGAGGTGGTGGTTTAGAATTTAGAATGGCAAGGGAAGTGCCCTTTGGTTGGTACGGGGAAAGATACATTTGTGTACTTGATTTGAGAGGTTTATATGGCAGACAGAGTAATGTATTGAAGTATTCAAGGTCTAGAGAATATAGTGTAATGTCAGGTCTTCTTTACAAACATTTAGAAGTAGGAAGAATTGATTCTGCTGTCATATTGCTCCCCCTTCTCCCTAATGTACATTTTTTTTCTCCTTGGCTTCTATTTATCATTCTTTAATTACAGTATTGGTTCTGCTTTCAGCTCTCTCTCTAATATGTGTAACCAATTCCTCTTTCCTGCCTGTAGAAGAAACTTATTCTGAAAGCTAGAAGTGCTGTGATTTATGGTTATGTCTATCTACTAGCACGATTGCCACTGAGAGTAGTGCTCCCTGAATATAGACTCTGGCCAATCTTGTCATCTACATTTTTAATTGAATTATCCTTTTCATACTGTTACAACTGTGTAATATTTATATTCAGTGTTATTGGGAAGATACTATTTTTTTATTTTCTGTGATAGGATACTGATATTATTTCTTTTAAACAGGCCTAGAGTTGGGTGAACTTCTGCACGATGAACTGTTTGGTTTATTTGAAGCAATGTCGGCAATTGAAATGATGGATCCCAAAATGGATGCTGGCATGTTATGCAATAGAGGAAACAAAACAGCACTAAATTTTGACCAGGCTGTAAAGGTAGAAACATTATTTATTTATGTTTATCTGTTATTAATTTTCCTCATGTAGTAAGATATAACAGTATCTTAAATAGCCACACTGTACACTGCATACAGCTAACAATTTTTTTATGTTTTGTTTGTTGAAACACTGTTATCACTGCAGGTAAAACAGTGCTACTGACAGTAGCTTGCATGGTTATGTTGTTAAAGTAACTATTCTCTTGTTGTAACACTTGCTTCCTACAGTGAATGCCATGATATATTGTTAATACAGGATGGCTGTTGACAGTCAACACTAAGGAAAGACATTACAATTAACTGAAGTAAAATGATTGTTCTGGTTTGATTTTTAAAAACCATGAGTGTTGGATATGTATTACACATAAGCATTTATTGCTGGATAGGGGGCAGAAAATGGGTACTATGTTTGCAGAGGGGGTGAGATTTTGGAGATTTCATAGTAGTCAGTGTTGCTTTGGAACAACATACAATGTGGAAGAACTCTTATGATGCTAGAATCACAGTCTTAGTCATTTAGATATGTTTTCTGCAAATACAAAATAATTTTAAACCTAGAATAAATAAAAAATTAACGATGGTTAAAGTATAATGTCCTATAACACAATTTATTTAGAGACTAAACTTTAGCTTAGTTGTGCAAAAAAGGAGGATGGAGTTGACTGTGAGCTGTTATGGCAATGTTGCATTCATTTGAGGGATTTAGAGGAAATCATAGGTTGGATAAAAGGAACTTTGAGACTGTTGCAGCCATGGGTGATTTCTACAACTTAAGTCATGCTCCGCTGCATTGTGTTATGAATATTTCTGGACTTCAGTATAAAATTAAAGGAACTGAACAAGTAGTTCATGGTGTCAGGAGTGCCCTAGGGAAGTGTGATAGGACTGCTCTTGTACTCAGTATACATAAATGATATGACAGAAAGGGTGGTCAGCAATCTGATGCTGTGGTGTATGGTAAGATGTCGAAGTTAAGTGACTAGGAGGATGCAAAATGACTTAGACAAAATTGCTAGTTGGTGTGATTAATGTCAGCTAGGAAAAAAAAGGTTGTTAATGTGGATAAGTAGGAAAAACAAACCCATAATGTTCAGATATAGCATTGGTTGTGCTGTCTTCCATTCTGGGCCTTGCTCCTCTTGGTGACTTTTGTACAGATCCATCAGTTCTCGTGCAACACTTCGTGACCCATTTTGCAACAGCATCGGCTTCGGCCACCTATCCAGCTGCCTACTGCCTCTCGAAACAGTGTGCTGAAGCTTCCCACTTATGTTTTACCCCTTGTCAAGTGGTATCCTACAATAAATTTTTTACTGAATGGGAGCTTCTTCTGACCCTCTCTTCTTCCCATGATTCAGCCTCTGGTCCTGATTCCATTCATAATTAATTGCTTCAAGACCTCAATACTTCACAATGTCAATATATTTCCTAGGTGTTGAATCATATTTGGCTCCAAGACATTTTTCCCATCACAGTGGAGAGAGAGTATTGTGTTTCCAGTCCTAAAGCCCAGGAAGGATCCATTGTCCCTTGATAGTTGCCAGTCATTCAGCTTGTCCAGTCTCTCCTGCAAGTTACTTGAATGGATGGTGGCTCATCGGCTCAGTTGGGTCCTTGAATCTTGGGCCATTTTGTCTCTATACCAGTGTGGCTTTTGGGGTGGACAGTTTATCGATCATCTGATTCAGTTGGAAAATTGCAGTTCTCTTCGATCTTTCGTGAGGCCTATGAGACACCTTAGTGTCGTCATATCGTCTTTACGGTCCATGAGTGGAGTCTTCAGGCATACCACCCTATTTTTATTTGTCATTTCCTATCCCACTGGTCATTTAGAGTTCATGTTGGCAACGTTCTCTGCTCTCCACAGGCCCAAGAGAATGGCATGTCATAGTCCTTCTTTTTCTCATCAATATTAATGGACTTGTAACATTTATTGGACTGTTTGCCACCCCCCGGTATGCGTGTGGATGATTTTTGTATCTGGACTAGCTGCCACTTGGTGGTCCCTGCAGAATGACAGCTCCATGGTGCCATCCAGCATGCTTCTATGTGGACACTCTAGCACGGTTTTTCATTTCTCTCCCCTTAAGTCGAGGGTAGTGCAGTTCTGTCACAGTGGTCCATCCTGATCAATTGCTCTTACCTCAACACCAAACACCTGACCATGGTCCCTCAGTTCCATGTCTTAGGTCTTCTTCTTGACAACAAGCTTACTTGGTTGCCCTATATCCATCGTCTGAATGTTGAATGTTTTCGTAAACTCAATGTCTTTCACTTCCTTGCCCACACCTCTTGAGTTGTGGGTCGTTCAACCCCTCTCTGACTGTACTGGGCATTAGTTCTGTCTCGTCTGGACTATGGTTGTCAAGTTTATGGATCAACTGCCCCTTCGATGCTGCTCCTCTTGGACCTGTTTCATTATCGTGGGATCCATTTAGCTATCAGTGCCTTTTGCGCTAGACCTGTCGATAGTCTTCTGGTTGATGTTAGATCCATCCCCTTTTGGTTCG
This sequence comes from Schistocerca gregaria, assembly GCF_023897955.1. Classification (NCBI taxonomy): domain Eukaryota; kingdom Metazoa; phylum Arthropoda; class Insecta; order Orthoptera; family Acrididae; genus Schistocerca; species Schistocerca gregaria. The sequence continues at coordinate 526,515,893 of NC_064924.1, forward strand.
GTAGTCCCAGCTCCTGGTTTCCTATGCCATCACTTGCCACTCTTCCCCTGCTCATCTCTCCTATTCTATTCTTTTTGTGGCCTCAAGCCATCGCCCGCCTATTACCCACCCTCAGGTCGGTTTACCAGTTGTGCTCTGCCTCGCTTCTCTCCTCTGTGATTTCCGTCTCCTCTCTTTGTCCTCTTCCCCACATTCTCTCCTGAACACCCCCTTTGGGTGGATCTCTACCAGGGCCCGAAGGCCACCATCGCTCCAAAGATGTTGGCTCGTTTATTCCGAACATTCTTATGGTATTTTCAGGATGCCATTGTTTCGTACACCAATGGCTCTAAATCTGCTGGTCACATGGGACATATCTTCATATCTTCTGTTGGCACAGAACATGATATCTTACCTGCCATTTAGGGGGTGTTTCCTGCAGAATTGATGGCCATCAATCAGGCCGTCTGCTATATTCAATGATCCTTCCTCACCTGAGTTTTATTATGTATCGACTCAATGAGTGGCCTTCAGGCCATCACTCGATGTTTCCCTTGTCACCCATTGGTCTCTGCCATCCTTGACCTTCTTGCCGATCTTGGTGGGTGCTGCGGCTGTTTGTTGATTTCCTTTCGGCTCCTGACTATGTAGGTATCCCAGGTAATTAACTTGCTGATCTGATTGTCTGGCTGGGGGGGAAGGGGGGGGGGGATGGATGGATGTGGATGGATGGATGTGGACGGATGGATGTGGATGGGTGGCGGCCACCTATGCTCCATTCCTCATGACATGTCCAGAGGTGGATTTGTGGCCTTACGTCAAATCCCTTTCTGCTCAGTTGTGGACTGATTCTAGGGCGACTACCCCCTTGTCTAATAAACTGCGTACAGTCAAGGAAACTCATCATGTGGGTACTCTTCTCTCTGTCTCCCCTTGCAGGAATCTACCATCTTCTGCTGGCTTTTTATTGGTCATAATAGTTTGACACTTTTTTTTTTTTCCTCTCTCTCCCTCTCCCTCCCCCCCCCCCCCCCCCCCCCCCTCTCTCTCTCTCTCTCTCTCTCTCTCTCACTCTCTCTCTCTCTCTCTCTCTCTCTCTCTCTCTCTCTCTCTCTCTCTCTCTCTCTCTCTCTCCCCCTCTCTCCCCCTCTCTCCCTCTCCCTCTCCCTTCACAATAAGTCGCCCTCCCACCTTCTTTGTCCAGGGTGTTAGTTGACGACTCTTGCATGGTTATGTCTGTCCTTGGTTTATTTCATGAAAGTGGTTTGTCCTCCCAGATTTAAGTCCTTGCATTTCCCTTGGGAAGTGGAGTTTCTCAGTTAGCATTGGCCTTGCCTCCATAGCAGCTGGTTTCTCCCTCCCCTTTTCACATAATTTTCCCCTTTTCTTGTGTCTTTTCCCCTGGTGTTGTCCCCATTGTGTTGTGATCATGGTATGGCTTGGGGATCGGAAAGAGTCAGTAGCGGTGCTGGTGCCCAAACATGCATAGCGTGTACGGGGCACCCCTGCTCTTGCCATAGCCCCCCTCCCCATTCTTTCCTCTTCCTTGTGCCCCGACATTGCTTTTATCTTTGTGTTTGTCCGTTTTCCCGTGCTCTTGGGTGGACTGTTTTTTTTTAATAATTTTTTTATTTTTCCTCCCCTCCCTTGGTTTCTGCCACCTTAGATCATGTGATTAATGGACTCTCTGTTTGGTGTTCTGCACTGTGAATATTTCAGTGTTCACACAAGTGACCTGTATCCCATGCATGCTATTGGCTAAAACCAAAGGCATGAATTCACTAACAATTTCAGCGTAGGGCTCAATGTATCTATTTTCAGCAGCTGTAACTGGACAGAACAACCTTGATTCGTAAAGAGAGGCAACTTGTGTCGTGTAGGCACAGTGAAAGTAGCTCTGGGAGAAAACTTGTAAGGATTTCCCAGGGCCTTTGAAACAAATTCCCTAAAATATTCCTTGGCTGGCTGCCACCGTGTACAGGACATCTCTTCTGTGAGTTTGTTGAAATGAAAAACTTTGGAAATCATGGGTGATGAGACTTAGTATTATCAGTACAAACCTACCACAAAAGGAAAACAGTGCAGAATGGGTCCACGACAGTTCGTCAGGACTGAAAAAAGTGTAAATGTAATGTATGAGTTGAATGTCACCCCGAAGATTGATTTTCCTGACAGTTTCACGTTGTTTGCTTGATCATTATGTGTGTTGTCATGTTGGTGGTAGACTGTGTAGCATGAAAAGCATTAAAATGACCGTCTTAACTTTTCTTTATGTTTTATTAAATCAGTCTCAAAACATTTTGGTCCGATAGTTAAGATAACTGTTGGAAATTGACAGTTATTTTGTTCCCTTGTTAAGCTGTGCACTTACTGCCAAATTAGCAAATGTTTGCTGTAAGCTACCTTTTTAGTTTCATAAGTGTGTAATTTTATTTGCAGGGTGGAGTCTTAAAAGTTCAAGATCTAAGCATAGCAGAACAGATTGGAATAATTGATTCTACCTTCGCTTGTTTGGTTTCTTGGCTTGAGGGGCATTCTCTAGCTCAAACTGTATTCACAAATTTGTACTTGCATAAGCCACATCAAATTGAAGATCGTCCAATTAAAGCTTTCAGCATATGTGTGTTTAAAATAGTTGATGTCATAAAAGATTTTGTTAACAGGTATGTAATAGTCTTCAATATTGAACTACGTGGCATGGTACATGTTTTGGAAACAAAAGACAAAGTTGTAAAAAATGTGAAGTACACATTCATATATCAAGTATCCTTTCTAAAATGCAGATCTATTACTTTATCTCTGCCTTTTTATCACTGTTTCCACAGTATATTGGGAAACTCTTTCTAGGGCTCAGGTTTTTGAAGAAGAAGATTTCCAGCCAATGGTATATGGATACCGTCTCATACCAGATGTTACGGAACAGAGAGCTGTAGGCATGCTGAAGGAGGTTGAGGAAGATATACAGAGACGGATACGTGGTAAAGTTCCTGATATAAGTTCTTCATCTGAGGTAAGTGGAATGGGTATTGCATTATATAGAAGTAATACATAATAATATAAGAACAGGAATTCTGTAATAAATTTTCACAAAGGCTCCTCAGTACTTATGTCTGTGGTGTTCTCATTGGTTTTGAATGTTTAATTTGTTCATGAACCATTTTTTCAGGATATGAATTCACTCCCCATTTACTTCTTCATGACCACCAGTCTTGAAAAGCTCAGACTTGGTTTCCCATTCTCTGTAGCAGTCACTGGAAATCAAGAGTACAACACAATATCCAATTTAAAAAATAAATATAACACTTCTCATATTAAACTTCCTGGCAGATTAAAACTGTGTGCTGGACCGAGACTCGAACTCGGGACCTTTGCCTTTCGCAGGCAAGTCGTAGAGCACTTGCCTGCGAAAGGCAAAGGTCCTGAGTTCGAGTCTTGGTCTGGCACACAGTTTTTATATGCCAGGAAGTTTCATATCAGTGCACACTCCGCTGCAGAGTGAAAATCTCATTCTGGAAACTTCTCATATTAATTTGACATATATTTGTGGCCTCAAATACAATGACTTCATATTAATGTCTCTTTATAGGGAACACCACAATAACCTCAGTGGGCAATTTCAAACTGACAGTTGAGATAAAACTACAGAATTGTTGTAATAGTAGTAAAAGCAAACTAACTCAATATTAATTGTAAATCTTTAATTTCATTGATTTGTAGTTCTACACTATGGCAACTCATGTAATCTCACTTGAAACTCTAAGTATGGCACAAAACCAGATAAACTTGTCTCTAACCAATTCTTATGGTACTTTAGTTCATGTATATTCACATAGTTTTAATTTACACATACATGTGGACTTCAGATAAATCAGGATACACAAAAAACATTATTTCTTCCCAGTAGTAATCAAGTAAATATGAATTTAACATTATTTAGTTTGTCTAGAAGCTACTTGTGTGTTGACACATCTCAGTCAGTACTGAGGAATCAGGTTTAAATATATGTAGAAGAGAAGGGTTTTCACAATGGATACTATTGATTATGGGAAGAGGGAGGGATGGATAGACTTGGTACTCCTGGTGGAGAAGAGAGAAGGGAAAAAGTATAGATCTAGGAAAGTTGTATGTGAGGGGCAGTCAAATGAAAACCGAATAACTGCCACAATGGGACCATGGAATGGTCCCAAATTTTGTAGAACATGGTCAGCCGCTGATTGATCCACAACCGCATCCACTCTTTCACTTCCTTGTCTCACCAAAACTGACACCCACACCTCTTTTTTCAGCTTGCCAAAGGTGTGAAAATCGTATGGTGAGGGATCATAGCTGCATAGAGAAGATTTTAGTTTTTCCCAAGCTGAAGCATAGCCTTCATCTTATTGTCAGTGTGGGGACGATCCTTATCATACAATAGGATGGTTCTGTCTGACAATATTGCTGGATGTTTTGACTTATAGCACATGACAGTTTCTGCAAAGTGTCTTCTTAGCATTGTGCTTTGGTTTTGATTCCATGCTCAAGGAATTCAATGAGCAGCGGGGCCCTGCAGTTGGAGGAGATTAGCGTGGTCTTAAATGGTCCAACCATTTCAAGCCTGAGGCCAAAGGGCAAAGACAACAGTGGAGACATCCCATATCTTCCTTACCAAATACTTGCTCTCACACTGCCTATCAGATAGAAGCTGCACTTCAGCAGTTTGGTTGGGAAATTCTGGCAACATCCTCTGTACAGCCTGGGTTGTTCACTGTATGATTTTTCACATCTTCAGCGACCTGAAGAAAGAGATGTGTGGCCATTGGTTTCGCTCGGACGAGGAAGTGCAAGAGTGGGTGTGGTTGTGGATCTCTGCAGTGGCCAACTAATTTCTGTGAAACAGGAATTGATTGCCTTTCGTCCTAATGGGATAAATGTCTTAATGCATGTGCTGGTTCCTTTTGAGTCGAACCATTCCATGGTTACATTGTGTTGGGTTTTCAGTTTTAGACAGACACCCTTCCCACCTCCACTCCAAGAATCCCGCCCTGGGAGGAACTTCACTGGTGGGCCATAAGACAAAGATCTGTGCCAGTCCTGCAGAATGGGCACCATTGGCTTCATCAACACAGGCCCCGTCTAGTGGTAGTGTCTTTGATTAGTAATCAAAACGTCCTCAGTCCTTGGTTCAAAACTGTCCACCGCTTAAATTTTGATTACTAATCAGCATTTGCTGCCAAAGACTTCCGGCATAGGAAGTCAACCTCCTCCTGCCAACAGCATTGTCAAAGAGGGCGTAGGAGTGGACAGAGGTTCAGGGCACTCTCTTGTCCTTGGGGTGGGAAACTGCCCCTGAAGGTGCAAGACGTTCGAAATTCTGAGAAAAATAGTGGTAAGCTGGAGAGAGAGAGAGAGAGAGAGAGAGAGAGAGAGAGAGAGAGATCGATAACATACTGTATGTACAAGAACCAAGAGGGAATAATAAGGGTGGACAACCAAGAACTAAGTGTCCAGATTAAATAGGTTGTAAAACAGGGATGTTGTCTTTCCCCCCTACTGTTCAATCTGTACATTGAAGATGCAATGATGGAAATAAAAGAAAGGTTCAGGAGTGGAATTAAAATTCAAAGTGAAAGGATGTCAACGATAAAAATTGCTGATGACATTGCTTTCCTGAGTGAAAGTGAAAAAGAATTACATGATAGGCTGAATAGAATGATCAATCTAATGAGTGCAGAATATGGATTGAGAGTAAATTGAAGAAAGAGGAAAGTATTGAGAAGTAGCAGAAATGAGGACACAGAGAAACTTGATATCAGCATTGATGGTCACGAAGTAGATGAAGTTAAGGAATTCTACTAACTAGACAGCAAAATAACCAATGACGGACAGAGCAAGGAGGACATCAAACTAGACTAGCACTTGCAAAAAGGAAAGAAGGAAAAAGGAAGAAGTCTACTAGTATCGAACACAGGTCTTAATTTGAGGAAGAAATTTCTGAGAATTTAAATTTGGAGCACAGCATTGTTTGGTGGTGGAACATGGACTGTGGGAAAACTGGAACAGAAGAGAATTGAAGCATTTGAGATGTGGTGCTACTAATGAATGTTGAAAATTAGGTGGACCGATAAGGTAAGGAATGAGGAGGTTCTGTGCAGATCGGAGAGGAATGGAATATGTTGAAAACACTGACACGGAGAAGGGACAAGATGATAGGACATCTGTTAGACATGAGGGAATGACTTCCTTGGTGCTAGAGGGAGCTGTAGAGGGCAAAAGCTGTAGAGGAAGACAGAGGTTGGAATACATCCAGCAAATAATTGAGGATGTAGGTTGCTAGTGCTACCTCGAGATGAAGAGGTTGGCACAGGAGAGGAATTCATGGCGGGTCACATCAAACCTGTCAGAAGAGTGATGACTTCAAAAAAAGAATGGAAAGCATGTGGATAGATTATCAGTGAAGGTGACAGATTCTGTATGATGACAGTCCTACAGTATATTTATGTATCTTTCTCAAATTTCAGTAAGGGTAAAATATGAGGTAGACTGTTTATACTGTCCCTCAGGGGGCTCAGCATTCGTTTGCTGGGTACGGGCTTGACGAACCCGGGGTCCTCGAGCTGTGAACTGGTGTGCGCTGCCAGTCTGCTGATACCGTAAGCTATGGGCATGCTTCAGCGACCACCGTGTGGCACAACGGTGGAACGTTGTGTGTCTTACGGACCTGGGATCTTGGCTTGGTTGCCTGGATCGCGAGGACGGTACATACCTCTATAAAAAAAACCTTCAGTCTTAAGGTGTGCTGCGCGCCGATAAGATTCATGGCTCTCGAGGTGGAACAGTCGCTAGCGGGCAACCTCTGGGGAACCTGCCGCACCTCAGTTGTACAAGGCTTATCCAGGCATGCAGGGCTCTGTCTGGATGGATGTAAGTTTCCCTAGCTGCTCGTGGGATGACCATGAATACCACGAATTCTTCCTCTTTTCCTCATTCTAATTTTTCGCTGGCCAGTGGGATGGGTGGACTGCTGGTAGGCACTACCACCCAATCCAACAAGAGGGCTAGGTTAGCCAGTCCTCCTGACTCTTGCGTCAGCAAACGTACAGCAGTTCAGAGTAACAGAGCACATACTGAAAACCAGAATGTGTTTTTAATAATAAAAAGGAAAGAGGGTTCCTTTGAAAAGGTTTCGCCATTCTATATTCAAAAGGGTCTAGAAGGAATAGCTGGAACTTTAAAATCAGTGAAGCGTTTACGGAATGAGACACTGCTTGTTGAAAAGTCAACTGCTCAGCAAGCAGTTAACCTTCAAACAGCTAAAAGCTTGGGGGAATACACTATCGATACAGAGCTTCACAGCAACCTGAACTCCAGTAAGGGTGTTGTTACCTGTAGGGATCTCGTTGACATTCCTGTAGAAGAATTAAAGAGTGAGTGGGCTCAGGAGGGAATTGTTGACATTCAGAACATCATGAAAAGGGTGGATGGGAACCTGGTGAAATCAGACTCCTTCATTCTTACTTTCAATACCCCCAAACTCCCAGAACACGTCAAGGCAGGATTTCTTCGACTAAACGTCCGCTCGTCTGAAAGCCACCCTGTTTGGAGTAGGGACTGTAGAATCTTCCTAGAGGAACATAAAATACAAGAAATAAAAACAACTAAGCGTATCCCCTACAGTGAAGCCAAAAAGATCTTTAAGGCCATGCAGCCCCCCACTTTCATTACGTCCTTTGCTTCCATTGTTCAGAAGCCGCCTCTGAAGGTCGATGCATCTACACAGATGGAGGTTGTTAGTGTTGGCACGAACATGTGCACATGTCAGTGCACTTGCAAGGGCAGCAACTGTATCAGAGCCTGTAGCCCCTCCTAGAACAGCAGAGAAAGGTACAGTAGCTAGCATTGAAGAGCCCCAGGCATCTCCAATTGCTGAGGCTGTTCCAAAGCCCAGCATGGTCATAAACACCCCAGCTCCGGTTCCAGCAAAGCCCTCTAAACAAAGGAAAGCACATGTGAAGCAGCACCAACAGATTAAATCAGCTGGTAAACCCTCGGATCATGTTAATGTGGTCCCGCTAGACGCTTCATCAGACTCTTCCCCACAGCTGATGGAGTCTGAGAATATGGGGCAATCATCTCGCCCCAAGACTGAGCCTCCACCCGCTGCAGTCTCCCACCAGCAGCGGAAAGAGAGGCAGAAAATACAACCACCGTGATGGCTCCCATACTACAATGGAACCTGCAAGGGTTCAGGACACATGTGGAGGAACTACGTCTATTGATTCAGGATAGACCTGTGTGTGTATGTCTGCAAGAGATAAATTTCAGTGAAACATACACCCCTGAGCTACGTGGTTATGTCCTCCACAAAAAGGACGACCTGAGTGGACAGAGCGCTCGAGGAGGAGTAGGTATCTTCGTCAACACCAACTACCACTCCTCGCCTCTCTCCCTCACGACGGATTTACAGGCAATTGCAATATTAGTACATGTGCGCCATATGCTAACAGTATGTTCGCTTTACCTGCCCCCACATGATGTGCTTGACGAAGAGGCTCTCAGTGATCTTCTTACACAGCTCCCCCACCCCTTCACCCTCTGTGGTGATTTTAATGCACACAATATGCTTTGGGGCTCTACCCCAGGGGTAGATTAAAAAGTCGGAGGAGGATTTCTTTATTTCTCCCTGTGAGGTGCCTCCTTGTCTGGATGTTAGAATCCAGACAACTCCTTAGTTGCTTTCAGTGTGGGTTCAGGAGGTATCGCTTCACCTTTGATAACCTGGCCCTCCTGGAGGCGGCCATACAACAGGCTTTCCTACGCCATCATCACCTGTAGAGCAATTGAGAAGCTTCTTCTGTCTACCAGTGCCTATTTGCTAAATACAGGTCAAAGCATGCATTTTTGCATTGCAACTGGGTTGTTCTCTGCCATTGATCTATCGCTTTGCTCTCCAGCCATCGCCCACACTGCTGCATGGGAAGTGGTTGATGACTTACACGGCAGTGATCACTTCCCCATCCGGATTCACCTGCCACATGCAGTGGAACCGGAAAGGAAACCGCCTCGATGGGTGCTCGGTGGAGCCAACTGGGCACTGTGTAGTCAACTCGCCCAGTTTGAACATCGGGTCAGTGTCCAGGAATGGGTGGATCATATTACCGAAGTGATCCACTGTGCCAGTGAAGCGCCCATCCCACAGTCCACGGGACAACCGAAGCGGCAGCCTGTCCCTTGGTGGAGCGACGAATGCCGCTGTGCAATTAGGGCTAGGCGGGCAGCTCTGCATAGGTTCAAATGCCGGCCAACTGTAGAGAACCTTGCAGCTTTTCGGGTGGCGAGGGCAAAGTGTCGTCGGATTATACGAGAGAGCAAGAAGAGGTCGTGGCAGCAGTTCCTTAACACCATTAATTGTTCTACACGAAGTTCCATTCTATGGGAGACCATCAGGAGAATTTCTGGGAGAGATGGGAGGTGCCCTATGGCTGCTATAATGTGGAATGGTACTCTCCACATGACCCCAAAAGATATTGCCCAGTCTATGGCGGCTCATTTTGCAGCTATTACTGCAACCACCAGTCAGAATCCAGCTTTCCAGCCCCACAGAGTGGCTGCTGAGCGGAGCAGTTTTGACTTCCGCTCACCCAATACAGAAGAGTACAACTGCCCGTTTTCCATGTGGGAACTGGATTCTGCATTGTGTGGGGCTCATGATACATCCCCTGGTCAGGATAGAATACACTATAGCATACTGCGGCATCTCACAGGGAGAAATAAAGAAATCCTCCTCCGACGTTTTATTCTAGTTTGGATGTCCGGTCACTTCCCCGACTCGTGGCGTGAAGCAATTTTAATTCCTCTTTTAAAACCTGGGAAAGACCGCACGTGCCCGGGTAGTTACCGTAGTGTTGCCCTCACTAGCTGCGTGGGAAAGACCTTGGAGCGGATGGTCAATCGCCGCCTTGTCTGGATGTTAGAATCCAGACAGCTCCTTAGTTGCTTTCAGTGTGGGTTCAGGAGGTATCGCTTCACCTTTGATAACCTGGCCCTCCTGGAGGTGGCCATACAACAGGCTTTCCTGCCCCAGCATCACCTGTTGGGAATATTTTTTGATATTGAAAAGGCATACGACACTACTTGGAGGCATCTTATCATCAGGCAGCTCCACTAATGGGGTTTTCGTGGATGTCTTCCGAATTTTATTCGGTCCTTCCTGTCGCAACGTTATTTTCGGTACCGAGTCGGAGACGTACTGTATAGTCACTTTGAACAAGAGAACGGTGTCCCTCAAGGTAGTGTTTTAAGTGTGACGGTCTTTGCTATTGCTATATAGTATTACGTCTGTTGTGAAAAGTCCTGTGCAGTGTTCCTTGTTTGTGGACGATTTCTCTGTATTTTGTTCTTCTTCAAGCCTTGCAACGACGACTCGTCAGTTGCAACTCACTCTCCGACATTTGGATGAACGGGCACAGAAGAGTGGTTTTCAGTTTTCAACTGATAAGTCGGTGTGTGTTCTTTTTAACCGTTCTCGTTCCACTTTTGACTTGCCTGAGTTGAGGATGAGGGACACTGTTCTGAATTTTAAAGACACGGTGAAGTTTCTGGGCCTCACTTTTGATTCTAAGCTTACGTGGCTGCCACACATTAAGGAACTGAAAAAGCGGTCTCTTAAGGCGCTGTCTATTTTAAAATGTCTTAGTCACCTCACATGGGGAGCAGACAGGACTTGTCTGCTCTGGTTTTACAGAGCCTTCATGCGGTCCTGGCTTGATTATGGATGCACGGTGTATGGGTCTGCAAGACCCACTTATTTGAAGCTGTTGGATGTGGTGCACCATGAAGGGATTCGGCTGGCCACTGAGGCGTTCAGAACAAGCCCCATACCGAGCCTGTGTGCAGAGGCAGGTGAACCGCCATTTCACCTCCGGCGGCGTCTACTAATGGTGCGCCAGGCCTATCAAACATTATCCACACCTTACAACAAAATAAGCTGCGATTGGTGAAACCCACCATCTACTAATGGTGCGCCAGGCCTATCAAACACTATCCACACCATACACACCTGCATACCACACTGTTGCTCAGCCTCCACTGGAAAGGCTTTTTCGAAACCGGCAACGAGCAACAAGGCCCTATGGGATTCGTGCAAAGGATTGCATTTTAGAGATGGGTGTGGCCGGTTTTAATGTTCCATGTTGAGGTTGGAGCAGATACCCACCTTGGCTCCTCCAGAGGCCCAGACTGATTTTAGATTTGGCAAATTTTAAGAAAGACAGTACATCAGATTTTACTTTCAAATCTTTTTTTTTTTTAACATTTTAGATAGGCATCATGATTTTACAGTAGTATACACTGATGGATCCCAACAGGGGGATTTTCTTGGCTGCTCAGTAGTGTTTCCCGAACGTGTCATCAGGATTCGCCTTCCCCAGGAATACACTGTTTTTTCCGCAGAACTTCACGCGATCCTGAAGGCATTGGAGCAGATATGGTGTACTCAGGGCAAAAACTTTCTAATTTGCTCTGACTCAATGAGCGCATTACAGTCACTGCAGAAACTGTACCCAGCGGAGAAGTTGGAACATCTGATTTACGACCAACTGTACATCCTCCAACGACAGGGCAAGCAAGTGTCCTTTTGCTGGGTGCCAGGGCATGTGGGCATACGAGCAAATGAACAAGCTGATAGAGCTGCCAAGGATGCCTGCAGATTACCGGAGGTGACACGATGTTCTGCAAGGTATTGTTTCTGTGCTGCGGCGGAAGTATATGCAATTGTCGGAGGAGGAATGGCTGGCGGTGAGGGAAAATAAGCTGCGATTGGTGAAACTCACAATCCAGTCGTGGTGTTCCTCCTGCCTGTCACCTACACCCCTTACACGTCTTCGCATAGGGCACTGTCCTCTTACGCATGCCTTCTTAGTACGGCAAGAGGAATCCCCGCTGTGTGATGCCTGTGGCGTATGAATCACCGTACGCCACATTTTAGTTGAGTGTGATTTATATCGTTCTGTCAGGGCAGAAGTTAATATTAGTGGGGATCTGCCCTCGATTCTAGCCGATGACGAGGCGAGTGTCAAGAAAGTTTTAAGGTACTGTGATGTTTCTGGGCTTCAGCCAAAAATTTTAGGTTGGAATTTTTAGTGTGTTGCCGAGTGGCTTACCACTCCTTTTTATACTTGTAATAGGCCAGTTCCAAACATGTGCTGTGTGTTTCATTTTAACCCTTTCACCTACGTTCTCTTGCAGTTATCCTCTTTATGTGCTGCATTCCACTTTGCAATTGTTGACGTACAAACTGCCTATGTAGCCTTTCACCTTTAATTTTAGTCCTATTTTAGCACTTGCTGCATTTTAGTGACACTCATCTGTTGTTGTTTCCGTTCAGGCGCTAAAGACTACACTGTTGAGCACCCATATCCGCCATATCCATCCACTGTCTATACTGAGGCAAGTTAACCTCCCGTATGAAAAATGTATAAACCAAACTGTATCATTAGGTAGGTTGCAGATAATGCAATCCTGCCCTCCTCCTCCCCACCCCCTCCCACCCTCCCCTCCTTGCCGCCTGTTTCTCTCTTTTTCTCCCCCCTCCTTTTTATATACTTATCATGGAACGGATTGGTAGTCAAGGGAATGTACTGTCAGCCAATCAACAGATTGTAATAATACTTAGAAAATGTATTTTTGTGCAAACGTACACTTTTTAAATGGAACAATGCCTATTGACATTCACAACCTAAAATTAGGGTAATCAGAATGTCAGTGGTATTTTTTGCAGAATTCTAATGCAAGCCATTTATGAGATATTGTATTTTGAAAAGTTTCCACACTACATTTGTTTGTGCCATTCAGCCTGAATAGTTATTAGGTATGATATGTTTTCTTACAGTATGCCTGTGTGCCAATCAGCCAGTGTGTGACAGTCCAAGCGGTGGGTCATGAGTGTGTAACAGTTCTGCCTGCTTTTATCTCTTATTCGTTTGCTGTCCTCGGTGTCGATGTACTGCGTTGCTACACTGGCTGAAAAATAGGTTGTGGATTCCGACACTGGCTATTGTAAATAATGTAGCTGAGAAGTGCACAGTTGAATTTCACAGGACTTTAATTTCACCGTTCACAACTGCTCAATAATACAGTTATACAGCCAGTGCACTATTGTTTAACTTTTGGTGAGTGTCGTTAATAGTTTGCAGGCAAAACTCCATGTACTGCTACAGTAGTGTACTACTGAACATCTACAAGCTGTAAAACCTAACCACAAGTTCACAGTTCTTGAAGAATAATCATTTACGTATGGAGCAGACACTGTCATTGTTTTTACACATGGCCTAATTGTTTAACACTTATTCCACAGTTAAGGTGAAGCATTGTTGGAGTTCTAACCAACTCAGATTTCTCGTCTGAAACTTGGCCGTTGACCGACTGACTCATGACCGGAAATTGGGCCCTTATATATCTGAAACTGTACGTTGTTCGAAGTGAAATTTACAGAAATTAAAATTAAAACTTACTTTATTAAATTAACTGAAAACTTACTTCATTAAATTAACTGACTATGTAGAAATATTGGTTCTTGTTAAGATTCTTCCACTGCAAGAGTTAGGCTGAATTATTTGTTTAAATCATGAAACAATACTTTTGACAAAACTGTTAATTAGTTTGGAATTAATTAAGGACTGGCTTTACTAACGTTTTCGAATAGAGCCAAATAAATACTTAAAGAATGCTCGCATTTCGTGTTCCAAATGTTTACAATTATTATAGATTTATATTTGTTTATACATCAAAAGAAGAATTTAAATTATGAAACAGTTACTGATTTCACCCTGTACTGAAAGATACTAACTAAGAATAGTCCAAATAAATTAGAAAATCAGTTACATATATTAAACAAGGCACAAAATTAGATCTGGTGTTATTTACTTTAAAACTGAGGGCCCACCCTTCTCTTGTATGAAAATGCAGATTATATTCACTTATTTTAATGGTAAATAGTTAAAAGTAACAAACTGAATTTAAGGAGGCAGATGGCGAAACAAGAGAGGAATTAAAATTATATCAGCTTGCTTCGTCACAAGTGGACGATGAGATTTACCAATCCAGAAAAAGCTGAGGTACTCGTGGTGTATGTAGAGTGTGGGAAGAAAGCAGTTCATTCTTGTTCAGTGTATGCGGCAAAATTTTCCAATAGCCATCAATCATCTTGGCAATTAGTTATCAGCATGGCAGTGTAACACCTAGACACTGTAACAGAAGGAAACAAGTGACAACAGAAGAGGAGGAAATTAATGTTCATGCTGCTGTTTGCAGTTGATCAACACATTAGCACCCATGGAAATGCATGAGGAAGTGGCATGAATCAGGCTAGTGTCATACGCATTCTCCATCGATATATGTTCCATCCCCCATCACATCTCTCTCCATCAAGAAATGCATAGAAATGATTGTGGTAATTGTGTTAACTTCTGTACATGGGCATTACGACATGGCACTCAAGATGTATCGTGTACCTTGTTTAGTGACTAAAGCCACATTTATCAGTCATAGCCAGGTAAACCACTGTAGCATGTCAGTGGCCATGGGAAGGAAATTGGTGGGGTTTGACAGTGAACCATCAGTTCATAGGACCGTTTTTCATAAACTGAACAGTGAATGCAACAAGTATTGCAAACACCTAATGGACCATCGTCCATGGATGCCACAAGCTGTTCCTCTGCAGACTAGAAGGAACTCAGGATACCAACATACTTGTCCAGCCCATAGTGTATGAAGTACTATAGCATTTCTTTACAAATTGTTTCCAAAGTGTTGGATTGAATGCAGAGGACCTGTACCTCAGCTGGCCCATTCCCCAGATTTGATGCCTGTAGACTTTTTTTCTGTGTTGAAAGCTGAAAGACTCTGTCTAAAAGGACATATGATCTACATCCAATGTTGTTGTTGTTGTTGTTTTCAGTCCTGAGACTGGTTTGATGCAGCTCTCCATGCTACTCTATCCTGTGCAAGCTTCTTCATCTCCCAGTACCTACTGCAACCTACATCCTTCTGAATCTGCTTAGTGTATTCATCTCTCGGTCTCCCTCTACGATTTTTACCCACCACGCTGCCCTCTAACGCTAAATTTGTGATCCCTTGATGCCTCAAAACATGTCCTACCAACCGATCTCTTCTTCTAGTCAAGTTGTGCCACAAACTTCTCTTCTCCCCAATCCTATTCAATACCTCCTCATTAGTTACGTGATCTATCCACCTTATCTTCAGTATTCTTCTGTAGCACCACATTTCGAAAGCTTCTATTCTCTTCTTGTCCAAACTAGTTATTGTCCATGTTTCACTTCCATACATGGCTACACTCCAAACAAATACTTTCAGAAACGACTTCCTGATACATAAATCTATATTCGATGTTAACAAATTTCTCTTCTTCAGAAACGCTTTCCTTGCCATTGCCAGTCTACATTTTATATCCTCTCTACTTCGACCATCATCAGTTATTTTACTTCCTAAATAGCAAAACTCCTTTACTACTTGAAGTGTCTCATTTCCTAATCTAATTCCCTCAGCATCACCCGATTTAATTTGACTACATTCCATTATCCTCGTTTTGCTTTTGTTGATGTTCATCTTATATCCTCCTTTCAAGACACTGTCCATTCCGTTCAACTGCTCTTCCAAGTCCTTTGCCGTCTCTGACAGAATTACAATGTCATCGGCGAACCTCAAAGTTTTTACTTCGTCTCCATGAATTTTAATACCTACTCCAAATTTTTCTTTTGTTTCCTTTACTGCTTGCTCAATATACAGATTGAATAACATCGGGGAGAGGCTACAACCCTGTCTCACTCCTTTCCCAACCACTGCTTCCCTTTCATGCCCCTCGACTTTTATGACTGCCGTCTGGTTTCTGTACAAATTGTAAATAGCCTTTCGCTCCCTGTATTTTACCCCTGCCACCTTTAGAATTTGAAAAAGAGTATTCCAGTCAACATTGTCAAAAGCTTTCTCTAAGTCTACAAATGCTAGAAACGTAGGTTTGCCTTTTCTTAATCTTTCTTCTAAGATAAGTCGTAAGGTCAGTATTGCCTCACGTGTTCCAACATTTCGACGGAATCCAAACTGATCCTCCCTGAGGTCCGCATCTACCAGTTTTTCTATTCGTCTGTAAAGAATTCGCGTTAGTATTTTGCAGCTGTGACTTATTAAACTGATAGTTCGGTAATTTTCACATCTGTCAGCACCTGCTTTCTTTGGGATTGGAATTATTATATTCTTCTTGAAGTCTGAGGGTATTTCGCCTGTCTCGTACATCTTGCTCACCAGCTGGTAGAGTTTTGTCATGACTGGCTCTCCCAAGGCCGTCAGTAGTTCTAATGGAATGTTGTCTATTCCGGGGGCCTTGTTCCGACTCAGGTCTTTCAGTACTCTGTCAAACTCTTCACGCAGTATCGTATCTCCCATTTCGTCTTCATCTACATCCTCTTCCATTTCCATAATATTGTCCTCAAGTACATCACCCTTGTATAAACCTTCTATATACTCCTTCCACCTTTCTGCCTTCCCTTCTTTGCTTAGAACTGGGTTGCCATCTGAGCTCTTGATATTCATACACGTGGTTCTCTTCTCTCCAAAGGTCTCTTTAATTTTCCTGTAGGCAGTATCTATCTTACCCCTAGTGAGATAAGCTTCGACATCCTTACATTTGTCCTCTAGCCATCCCTGTTTAGCCATTTTGCACTTCCTGTCGATCTCATTTTTGAGACGTTTGTATTCCTTTTTGCCTGCTTCATTTACTGCATTTTTATATTTTCTCCTTTCATCAATTAAATTCAATATTTCTTCTGTTACCCAAGGATTTCTAGCAGCCCTCGTCTTTTTACCTACTTTATCCTCTGCTGCCTTCACTACTTCATCCCTCAGAGCTACCCATTCTTCTTCTACGGTATTTCTTTCCCCTATTCCTGTCAATTGTCCCCTTATTCTCTCCCTGAAACTCTGTACAACCTCTGGTTCTTTCAGTTTATCCAGGTCCCATCTCCTTAATTTCCCACATTTTTGCAGTTTCTTCACTTTTAATCTACAGGTCATAACCAATAGATTGTGGTCCGAGTCCACATCTGCCCCTGGAAATGTCTTACAACTTAAAACCTGGTTCCTAAATCTCTGTTTTACCATTATATAATCTACTTGATACCTTTTAGTATCTCCAGGGTTCTTCCACGTATACAACCTTCTTTCATGATTCTTAAACCAAGTGTTAGCTATAATTAAGTTGTGCTCTGTGCAAAATTCTACTAGGTGGCTTCCTCTTTCATTTCTTAGTCCCAATCCATATTCACCTACTATGTTTCCTTCTCTCCCTTTTCCTACTCTCGAATTCCAGTCACCCATGACTATTAAATTTTCACCTCCCTTCATTACCTGAATAATTTCTTTTATCTCATCATAGATTTCATCAATTTCTTCGTCATCTGCAGAGCTAGTTGACATATAAACTTGTACTACTATAGTAGACGTGGGCTTCGTGTGTCTCTTGGCTACAATAATGCATTCACTATGCTGTTTGTAGTAGCTTACCCGTACTCCTATTTTTTTATTCATTATTAAACCTACTCCTGCATTACTCCTATTTGATTTCGTATTTATAACCCTGTACTCACCTAACACCGAACTTCACTAATTCCCATTATATCTAACTTTAACCTATCCATTTCCCTTTTTAAATTTTCTAACCTACCTGCCCGATTAAGGGATCTGACATTCCACGCTCCGATCCGTAGAACGCCAGTTTTCTTTCTCCTGATAACGACGTCCTCCTGAGTAGTCCCCGCCCGGAGATCCGAATGGGGGACTATTTTACCTCCAGAATATTTTACCCAAGAGGACGCCATCATCATTTAATCATACAGTAAAGCTGCATGTCCTCGGGAAAAATTACGGCTGTAGTTTCCCCTTGCTTTCAGCCGTTCGCAGTACCAGCACAGCAAGGCCGTTTTGGTTAATGTTGCAAGGCCAGATCAGTCAATCATCCAGACTGTTGCCCCTGCAACTACTGAAAAGGCTGCTGCCCCTCTTCAGGAACCACACGTTTGTCTGGCCTCTCAACAGATACCCCTCCGTTGTGGTTGCACCTACGGTACGGCCATCTGTATCGCTGAGGCACGCAAGCCTCCCCACCAACGGCAAGGTCCATGGTTCATGGGGGGGACATCCAATGATAATGATGTATTACCGCACCCTACTTAGATATCTCTGCTGAAATGCTAGTAAGGGTGCAGCAGTTGTTCCATGCCAGACTGAAAACTTGTATTGAGTTATCAGTTGTCTTATTACTCATAAGAATCCACACAACTTGTGTATGCACTTGTGTTCTTCATTAGTGTGCGCTACTACAGGTATTGTACGAGTTTTGGTGTGGAAACTTTTCAAAATAAGATATCTCATAAATGAGTTGCACTAGAATCCTGCAACAAACACAACTAACACTCTAATTTACCCTACTTTTAGTTTGTAAATGTCAGTAGGTACTTTTCCATTTAGAAAAGTGTATACGTGCAGAAAAAAATACGCTTTATATGAATTATTACAATCTGTTGATTGGCTAACAATATGAGCCCCTGACTACCAATACATTCGGTGAAAACCACACATCAGTAGCTCTCTCCATTTCCGCAATATTTGTGGTGCGAGTTTTAGGTGATTAACCCTGTATATGCACACTGATGTCACAGGTCATGGGTACCTCCTAATATTATGTCGGACCTCTTTTTGCCTGGCTTACTGCAGCAACTCGGTGTGGCATGGGCTCGGCAAGTCGTTGGAAGTCCCCAGGAGAAATATTGGGCCATGCTGCATCTATAGCTGTCCATAATTGTGAAATTGTGGCTGGTGCAGCATTTTGTGCATGAGCTTACCTCTTGATTATGTCCCATAAATGTTGGATGGGATTCATCTTGGACGATTAGGAGGGACAAAACATTCTCTCAAATTGCCCTGAATGTTCTTCAAACTGTAGCCAACAGTTGGGACCCTGTGACATATCACATTGTCTCCATAAAAATTCCACCATTGTTTGGGAACATGAAATCGATGAATGGTTGCAAATGGTTTCCAAGTAGTCGAACATAACCATTTCCAGGCAACAATCAGTTTACATGAACCAGAGGACCCAGTCAGTTCCGTGTAAACCCAGCTCACACCATTAAGAAGCCACCACCACCTTGCACAGTGCCTTATTGACTGCTTGGGTCCATGGTTTCGTGGGCTCTGCTCCACACTCAAACCCTATCATCAGCTCTTACCAAAAGACATTGGGACTCTTCTGACCAGGCCTTTGTTTTCATCATCTAGGGTCAAATCGATGTGGTGACAAACGCAGGAGAGATGCTGCAGACAATGTCATGCTGTTAGTAAAGGCCCTCACATCAATCATCTGCTGCCATTGCCCATTAATGCCAAATTTCACCACACTCTTGTAATGGATACTTTCATCATACATCCCACATTGATTTCAGCTGTTATTTCATGCAGTGTTGCTTGTCTGTTAGTACTGACAACACAAATGTCACTGTTCTTGATCGTTAAGTGAAGGCCTTTAGTCACTGCATTGTCTGTGGTGAAAGGCAATGCTTGAAATTTGGTTTTCGTGGCACATTCTTGACACTGTGGATCTTGAAATATTGAACTCGTTAACACTTTCTAAGTGCCCCTTCTAGCTCCAACTACCATTCCTCTTTCACAGTCCATTAATTCCCATTGCGTGGCCATAATCATGACGGGGAACCTTTTGCACATGACTCACCTGAGTACAAAAGACAACTCTTCCAATGCACTGACATTTTATATCTTATGTATATGATACCACCATCTTTGTATGTGTGTGTCACTATCACATTTATTTACATACACAGTAAAACCCCCGTTTTACACTTTACAGTGACCTGACCCAAAAAAGTATAACTGCAAGAAAGTGTAAAGTACAGGAAAGTATTGGAAACACAGCAAGCAAAAATGAATAAATTACTCTTCCTGTCATTCTCTTTACATACTCAGTGTATGAAATTAAAACAATTTAAATTTTGTGCATATTTTTTTAAAAAATCTGAAATAGTTAATTGTTTTAGTTTCTTTCTACCTGCAATTAACTCTACACAGTGAAGAGAAAATGCTTAACTTCTGCTGCCATACCAATGAACAGCATGTTAACATTATTTATTTGCTCATGTTAACATTATTTATTTGCTGTTTTCATTTAGTGTGTTATCTTGGCACAAGAACAGATCAATTGCTGCATGTGAATTGGCATGGATATAGCTCATAATATTTTAAGACAATTTCAAATGTGTTAGTATAACTAAGCATTATGGCGTTTTGAGCGGAAAAAATCTACATAAAATGTGTACATAAAAAAGAAAATATTTTTTAAAAAAGAAAAAGTCCACATATTCTTTTTGGCCATCTGGTGCACAGATACATGTTCATTTGGAATCCAGAAGGCACATCTCCTGGTTTGGTACACTATCCTGCCTTGCTGGATAACAAATTTTGTAATTTATAAGTCTAAACTACATTGCTGTACAACAGTACGCCATGCAGCACTACACTGCACCACATTACACTACTGTACTAGGTATCAGAACCAAGCTAGATTTCCCATTTGCCCAGATAGTTAGCCCTGGAGCACTGAGGTACAACTCAGGATTCACAGGGACTCTGCTGCTTTGCGATCCAAGGTGCAGAGATTGGGTGATGGCTGTCAGGGTCTCAGTAAATCCTTTCTGGTCCTCCCTGAGGCTCATCTCCTCAGTGCTTCCGGAATGTTGCTACAGTGGATGTTCAGTCATTATGTGTCTTATTGTCAAGATGTATGGCCTCTTCTTGTCTAATGGCACATTCCTAGACAATGTGTCCGGCATACTGATTGCTCCACATTCAAAAGTGTCCGCGTTGTGTTCGCCCCTATGTCCTGACACCTATGCGCTGCTACCAGTGTCAGCGTTTTAACCACACCCGGCAGTCTTGTTCTAATGTGGCTAAATTAAATATGTCGCTTGTGGCAGGGACACCCATGAGGGTGACTGTCCACCTCCATCTCCTCGTTGCGTGAACTGTCAGGGTGACCATGCAGCATCCTCTCGCGACTGTCCCACCTACAAGGATGAACGCTGTATACAGGAAATTTGTGTCAAAGAAAAATTGTCCACCTTGGCTGCTCGCAAGCTTTTTGCTAGTAGGAAGGCCACGCTGCTCCCAGCGGGGAAATAAAGTACCGTCCTCACCTCTCCTCGGCCTACCAGGGAGGTATCAACGCAGACATGCAATCTGACGTTTATCACTACGGTTGTCCGTTCGGCCAGTGCTAAGATCGCCAGGTCAACGTCTACTCTTCCTCTCGTCACCCCTAAGACGCAACTACCTTCATCAGCTTCTGCCAAGGCCAAGACCCAGAAGTCAGATACACAGGCCTTCAAGAAGGAACCGTCCTCCATCGACCAGTACTTCAACTAAATGAACTTCCAGGAAGGCTCATAGGAAGAAAAGTTCTCCTTCTCCGCCACGGCACATTTCTTCTCCTGCGCCACCCAACATTTGCCACCCCAGGCCGTCATCCATTTTGCCTGGCTGCACTGCTGGTAGCAGAACCTCTGGCCGTTCACCGGCGGAGGAAGCTCCCTCTCCCGACCACCTTAACATGGTGGCCGACGAACCTATTGAAAAAATGGACAATGACTCTCCACCTATTGATAGCGGCAGCAGTGCTCGCTCGAAGCCAGGCCCTCAGCAGCCTTTAAGGTGACCCCTTCTTGCTTCTCCTTTTTCTTTTTCTTCTCACGGTGGCACATCTTCATTGGTATATTCGCAGCATTCGCTCCGACCGAGACGACTTAAAGTTGCTGCTACGCTTTGCACTGTCCGCTCATAGTAGCTCTCCAGGAAACGAAGCTACGCCCATGCGATCATACTGACTTGACACACCATACCTCTGTGCATTTTGACCTACCCCCTGTGGCAGGTATTCTGGCTCATGGAGGGGTTAAGTTGCTGGTCTGGGATGATGTCTACTATGATCCAATCACATTGCACCCCGATCTGCAGGCAGTTGTCAAATTACTCTCCCCGCTTCTACATTTTCCATTTGTACTGTTTACACTCCATCATTGTCTGCCATTACTAGGGCAGACTTGATGCAAATTATTGCTCAGCTACCTGCACCATTTTTGTTGACTGGAGACTTCAATGCCCACCATCCCCTTTGGGGCTCTCCAGCATCCTGCCCGAGAGTTTCTGTTAGCAGACCTTCTCAACCACCTCAATCTCGTCTGCCTCAATACTGGCACCCCTACTTTTCTTTCGGACACAACTCGCACCTATTCCCATTTAGATCCCTCTATATGTAATACCCAACTTGCACGTCAGTTTGAGTAGTACGCTCTTTCTGATACATATTCGAGTGACCATTTCCCTTGTGTTATCCATCTGCTGCATCATACCCCATCTCCATGCTCAACTTGTTGGAACATCTCCAAAGCAGACTGGGGGCTCTTCTCTTCCAGGGCGACATTTCAGGATCAACACTTCGCAAGCTGCAATAGTCAGGTCGTACACCTCATGGAAGTCATTCTCACTGCTGCTGAATATTCCATACCTCATACTACTTCTTCTCAACATCGCGTACCGGTCCCCCGGTGGACCGCAGCATGTAGAGATGCTATGCATGCTCGTCGACGTGCTTTACGCACCTTTAAACGCCACTCTACGATAGCGAATTTATTAATTATAAACAATTACGTGTGCAGTGTCATTGTGTTATTAAAGAAAGCCAGCTGGGCTGCTTTCACAAGCTCCTTCAACAGTTTTACTCCTCCTTTTGTCTGGGGTAGCCTGCGCCGGCTATCTGGCACTAAGGCCCATTCACCAGTTTCTGGCTTGACAGTCGTGAATGACGTCCTTGTGGTCCTTGAGTTAGGTCTCTAATGCCTTCGGCCAATTTTTCGCAGAGGTTTTGAGCTCCGCAAATTACCACCCTTCCTTCCTCTCACGTTAACAGGCAGAGGAGGCAAGGCCACCTACCTCCACTCCTCGAATCATGAAAGTTATAATGTCTCATTCACCATGCAGGAACTAGAAAGTGCACTTGCCCAGTCATGGTTCTCCGCCCTGAGGCCTGATTCTATTCATATTCAGATGCTGAAGAACCTTTCTCCTGCAGGTAAAGGTTTTCTTCTTCGTACTTATAATCGCATCTGGATTGAGGGTCATGTTCCCACATGCTGGCATGAATCTATTGTTGTCCCAGTTCCTAAGCCGGGGAAGGACAAGCACTTGCCTTCCAGTTATCGACCCATTTCCCTTACCAGCTGTGGCGGTAAGGTGATGGAATGAATAGTTAACTCTCATTTGGTTTGGCTGCTCGAATCTTGAGGCCTACTTACCAGTGTACAATGTGGATTTCATAGGCGCCGCTCTGCTGTTGGCCATCTGGTTACCTTGTCGACCTTCATAATGAATAACTTCTTCCAGAAGAGCCCGACCGCAGCTGTGTTCTTTGATTTGGAGAAGGCTTAATACACCTGTTGGAGGGTGGGCATTCTCTGCACCGTGCATACGTGGGACCTTTGCGGTCGCCTCCCTCTTTTTATCAATGCATTTTTAATGGATCGCTAGTTCAGTGTATGTGTGGGTTCTGTCCTGTCCAATGCCTTTCACCAGGAGAATGGGGTGCCACAGGGATCAGTTTTGAGCATCGCTCTCTTCGCTATAGCGATCAATCCAATAATGGATTGCCTCCCAGCTTATGTATTAGGCTCCCTTTTCGTGGACGATTTTACCATCAACTGCAGTGCACAGCGTACATGTTTCCTGGAGTGCTGTCTTCAGTGTTGTCTTGACCATCTTTAGTCCTTTGAGTGTCACCAATGGCTTCCGTTTTTCTACCGAGAAGACGGTCTGTATTAACTTCTGGCCCTACAAAGAGTTTTTCCCACTGCCCTTATTCCTCACATCTCAGTCCTGTTGCTCTCCCATTCGTGGAGATGACAAAATTTTTAGGTCTTACATTTGGCAGGAAACTTAGCTGGTCTCCACATGTGTCATATCTGGCTGCCCGTTGTACCCGTTCCCTAAATGTCCTCTGTGTTCTCAGTGGTACGTTGTGGGGAGCGAATCGAACCATCCTACTTTGCCTATATCGGTCGATCGTCTGCTCAAAGCTGGATTATGGGACCATGTTACGCCGCCTCAACTCTATACAACATGGGACATTATGTCTTGCGATCGGAGCGTTCTATACTAGTCCCATCCAGAGTCATCATGCTGAAACTGGTGAATTGCCACTAACCTACCAGCGCGATATACTGCTCCGTCAGTATGCCTGTTGGCTATTATCAATGCCCAACCACTCGTCTTATCGTTCCTTTTTTGATGACTCTCTCGACCAGCAATACGGGTTGTATGTATCTGCCCTGCTACCCCCTGGAGTTCGCTTTCATCGCCTCCTTCAGCTACTTGATTTTCCACTCCCTGCAACCTTTAGAGTGGGCGAGAGCCAAACGCCACCTTGGCTCCAGGCTCAGGTTCGCGTTCACCTTGACCTCAGCTCGCTCCGAAAGGAGGCTACCAAAGCTTCGGTATACCGCTCGCGGTTTGTCGAACTTTGTTTGAAGTTCATTAATACGATCTTCATTTATACAGATGACTCTTAAGACTAGTGACGGTGTCGGGGGTTCTTTTATTGTTGGAGCACACAGTCTCAAATACCGGCTCCATGGCCTTTGTTCGGTCTTCACAGCTGAGCTATTTGCCCTCTATCAGGCTGTTCTTTACATCTGCCGCCACCGGCATTCTTCTTATGTCATCTGCTCGTAAAGAAAAAAAAAATGAATAGGACATTTTTTATAAGAAACTTAATATACAGAGAAACTTCTTTAAGACGACCACTTGAATTTTTCTGAGAAAGTGGTCTTCTGGAGTGGTGGTCTTATTAAAAGGTGATCAAGTTGAAATGTGATATTGAACACAATCATTTAAACACAATTAATGACAACAACTGCTAAAGTGATACTGAAGCATTCAATTTCTTTGTTCACTGTAGAAATATCCAGTTCAGTATTGGCATCATCACACAGGTGGCTGTGGATGTTTATTGATTCCTCGCCACCACCTCCTCCTCCTCCTCCTCCTCCAATGTCCACATTTTGTAAAGACTGAAAATCAGAATTAATGAAGCATTTTCCAATTATTTCGTTTTTCATTTCATTTCATGCACTTTAATCCAGCTGATGCCATCACCTAGTGGTCACAGACTTAGCTAGATCATACACAGATATGGCGTTGTCCATTTTTGCAATTAGGAAATGCAGAAGCTTGCATGCCAAGAGACACCAAGTATTAGCGTGCCAAGAAACAACAAGCAAAGAAATGTCATTATTTCGGAATTACAGTGGACAATTTGCTGTATATACCAGTAGTGGTTCTTCTTTTCCACGACAGAAGTTAGCACAAAGACTGATTGTTAATCTTTGTTTCACCATTTTGTGTCTTTACATTGATCATCCTTCACAGTTTGTGTTTTGTTTGAAATAGCTTTAAAAAAATATTAATGTCACTATCATAACAGCCACTTGTAACTGCACTAAGCCCTGAATTACAGTCAGATAAAGCATCTTAATTGACTTCTGCACTTTCTCCACAGACTGCTCAGAAAACAATACTGTGTTGAACATGAAATTGGTCCAACCAGCCGTTGCTTGCGTTGAAATTAGGAACTCCGAGATAAGAAGCAAATTTAAGAGCTTTTTCTTGTAGCATCAGTCGACTAATAGGCAATCCTTTATGATGTGCTTTATTAAACCACTCTAAAACAGCATTATTAATGTCTTCAAATGGTTGCCACCATCTTTTCTTTGAATTTTTGTTGGAAGTTTCTTCCGATTCCTTAACACACTTGCTGGAATTTGCAATTGTATTCTAAATTTGGCTTTTTCCACAGTTAAACTCCCTTGCACATTGATTCTGAGATTTTCCTTTTTCACTCTGTCTGTAATAACAGATATTCACTGTTGTAGTGAAAGAACTACTACTATTATTTTATTGGAAGTAGTCTTGACCGTTCACTGCAGAGGAAAAATCAGAACTGTTGGCTATTAGAAGTAACAATGGCAATGAAATTTTTGAGATTGTTGACAAGGAACGTTACAGTAATACATTATTCTAATTTCCTCTTCATTGATTATTGGTGGTCATCATAACGGGAGTACATTGTTAGTTAAAGACTGGTTGTTGGTCGGGTAAAGAAGTGGTCATCTTAAAGGGGATAAAGATACGTCACTCTTATGGAAGTTTATTTCTGTTCCTTAAAAAGCAGTCATGTAAAGACAGGGTTGGCTTGAAGGGGGTGGTCTTCTTGAGAGGTTGCACTGTACTATAATTTTGTACTGGACAATATTTTTACTATAAGCTGTGGCTTTAGAGTTATTTGAGAATAACCTAACAAAGTGACCTTTAAACCCACCCTCCTCCCAGCACTCACTCACCACTGGTCAGGATTTTTAGTATGTCGTCCATGATACTGTCCCTTAGCATTGTGCAAAAATTTGCAGCTACACAATTTTTACTACAACTGACCTTTTTAGATGTCTGCTGACTGTTTTATTTCCTCACATTTCAAAGTATTTGCATTACCGATTGTAAGTAAATTTGTAATTAATGTCACTCTTTTAATGTTGTGTTTTACTTAATAATATTGTTAGAATGCTTAAGAATAAGCAAAGTTGTAACAGATGAGTTTAATTGTTGTGGTAATATACATTTTCTTCTTCTTCTTTCAGCATGATGATCTTGTGGCATTGATATCACGTATCAAATTAACAAGACTTTTGTATCAGGCCTTATGCACACTCGGGCGCCGAGATCAACAACTAACTTCAGCAACTCTTGCTGATTGCCCCCGACTTCTTTCCAGCTGCCTGGAATTGTTGTCTACTGTTCATCGCACTGTTGGTCGTGGAGTGCAACCTGAAGTTGAATGTAAATACATATTTGAAATGATGATTTGTCTTTTAACTCAAAGCGCCTTGAAATTTTTTGTGTGTACCTGCATAGTTATACAGTTTGTGTGTGTGTGTGTTTTCTCAAGTCCAATCCTTCTGTTCACCTACAGACATTGTGATATTACTTTTGACAGATCTTTATCTGGAAACAAAAAATTACAACCTCATTATTCTAATGTGGAAAATTCAGTGTCACTCAACCTATGAGTTAAGTTTATAATTATTACTTTTAGAGGGATCGCTGTTGGTCTTCTGGTATCTGTTGGCCTATTTGCATGAAAAATATCTTCTTGCATGAGATAGATGGAAATAGAGTTATTGTGTTATTTAATTCTCTCCTTATATACAAAAGTGATGCAAGCTGTCATTTTTCAGCACAAGCTCTTGAAATAGTTCACTGATTTTAATTTAAATTTCATTTCAGCCGATCATCCAACAATAATGGGATTTGATCCCCTTGTTAATCAACGTCTGCTGCCACCAACTTTTCCACGCTATACAAAAATAAAATCTCGGATTGAAGCCTTTGAATATTTTGAGGAGCTATTAAACAGACTGAAAGTGGTTTGCAAAATTACTAACTATACATCTTTCCACTCTGCACTGGTAAGTTCACTGCCTATTTATGTATTTTCAATCATTTACTATGTTACTATATTGTAGGTGTTTCTTTTTCTAGACAGGTACTTTAATAAAAAGACATCTTTGTTGTTACTTGAGAGATATGGTTGACTAATTCAAAGTGTGATATGATGATAGTTCATAAATAAAGGTAATAGTAACTTTTATAGTTTCCATTTTCTGTTTGGATCCTTAAAATACCTGTGAGGAATACAGCAGAGTAACCATGTTATGGATGATACACATAATGAGTCATAACCTCACATTATTTGTTTGATCGCTCATTGTTGTAGAGGTGCATGTAGTGTAATCATAACCCACTCAAGAAGACGACGTTACCAGGAGAAAGAATACTAGCATTCTACGGATCGGAGCGTGGAATGTCAGATCCCTTAATCGGGCAGGTAGGTTAGAAAATTTAAAAAGGGAAATGGATAGGTTAAAGTTAGATATAATGGGAATAAGTGAAGTTCGGTGTTAGGTGAGTACAGGGTTATAAATACGAAATCAAATAGGAGTAATGCAGGAGTAGGTTTAATAATGAATAAAAAAATAGGAGTACGGGTAAGCTACTACAAACAGCATAGTGAATGCATTATTGTGGCCAAGAGACACACGAAGACCACGTCTACTATAGTAGTACAAGTTTATATGTCAACTAGCTCTGCAGATGACGAAGAAATTGATGAAATCTATGATGAGATAAAAGAAATTATTCAGGTAATGAAGGGAGGTGAAAATTTAATAGTCATGGGTGACTGGAATTCGAGAGTAGGAAAAGGGAGAGAAGGAAACATAGTAGGTGAATATGGATTGGGACTAAGAAATGAAAGAGGAAGCCACCTAGTAGAATTTTGCGTATAGCGTAACTTAATCACAAAAAAATGGCTCTGAGCACTAT
Organism: Schistocerca gregaria; assembly: GCF_023897955.1. Classification (NCBI taxonomy): domain Eukaryota; kingdom Metazoa; phylum Arthropoda; class Insecta; order Orthoptera; family Acrididae; genus Schistocerca; species Schistocerca gregaria. The sequence goes on from NC_064924.1 coordinate 526,544,414, forward strand.
GGGACTCAACTTCTCTGGTCATTAGTCCCCTAGAACTTAGAACTACTTAAACCTAACTAACCAAAGGACATCACACACATCCATGCCCGAGGCAGGATTCGAACCTGCGACCGTAGCAGTCGCACGGCTCCGGACTGCGCCCCTAGATAACTTAATCACAGCTAACACTTGGTTCAAGAATGATGAAAGAAGGTTGTATACATGGAAGAACCCTGGATATACTAAAAGGTATCAGATAGATTATATAATGGTAAGACAGAGATTTAGGAACCAGGTTTTAAATTGTAAGACATTTCCAGGGGCACATGTGGACTCTGGCAACAATCTATTGGTTATGAACTGTAGATTAAAACTGAAGAAACCGCAAAAAGGTGGGAATATAAGGAGATGGGACCTGGATAAACTGAAAGAACCAGAAGTTGTAGAGAGTTTTAGAGAGAGCATTAGGGAATGATTGACAAGAACAGGAGAACGAAATACAGTAGAAGAAGAATGGGTAGCTTTGAGAGATGAAATAATGAAGGCAGCAGAGGATCAAATAGGTAAAAAGATGAGGGCTAGTAGAAACCCTTGGGTAACAGAAGTAGTATTTAATTTAATTGATGAAAGGAGAAAATATAAAAATGCAGTAAATGAAGCAGGCAAAAAGTAATCCAAAAGTCTCAAAAATGAGATTGACAGGAAGTGCAAAATGGCTAAGCAGGGATGGCTAGAAGACAAATGTAAGGATGTACAGCTTATCTCACTAGGGCTATGATAGATACTGCCTACAGGAAAATTAAAGAGACCTTTGGAGAAAGGAGACTCACTTGCATGAATATCAAGAGCTTTGATGAAAACCCAGTTCTAAGCAAAGAAGGGAAAGCAGAAAGGTGGAAGGAGTATATAGAGGGTCTATACAAGGGCGATTTACTTGAGGACAATATTATGGAAATGGAAGAGGATGTAGATGAAGACGAAATGGGAGATACAAAACTGTGTGAAGAGTTTGACAGAGCACTGAAAGACCTGATTCAAAACAAGGCCCCAGGAGTAGACAACATTCCATTAGAACTACTGACAGCCTTGGGAGAGCCAGTCCTGACAAAACTCTGTCATCTCGTGAGCAAGATGTATGAGACAGGCGAAATACCCTCGGACTTCAAGAAGAATATAATAATTCCAATCCCAAAGAAAGCAGGTGTTGACAGATGTGAAAATTACCAAACTATCAGTTTAATAAGTCACAGCTGCAAAATACTAACGTGAATTCTTTACAGACGAATGGAAAAACTGATAGAAGCCGACCTCGGGGAAGATAAGATTGGATTCCGTAGAAATGTTGGAACACGAGAGGCAATACTGACCCTACGACTTATCTTAGAAGAAAGAGTAAGGAAGGCAAACCTACGTTTCTAGCATCTATAGACTTAGAGAAAGCTTTGGACAATATTGATTGGAATACTCTCATTCAAATTCTGAAGGTGGCAGGGGTAAAATACAGGGAGTGAAAGGCTATTTACAATTTGTACAGAAAGCAGATGGCAGTTAAGAGTCGAGGGGTATGAAAGGTAAGCAGTGGTTGGGAAGGGAGTGAGATAGGGTTGTAGCCTATACCCGACGTTATTCAACTGTATATTGAGCAAGCAGTAAAGGAAACAAAAGAAAAACTTGGAGTAGGTATTAGAATGCATGGAGAAGAAATAAAAACTTTGAGGTTCGCCGATGACATTGTAATTCTGTCAGAGACAGCAAAGGAATTGAAAGAGCAGCTGAACGGAATGGACAGTGTCTTGAATGTAGGGTATAAGATGAACATCAACAAAAGCCAAACTAGGATAGTGGAATGTAGTTGAATTAAGTCTAGTGATGCTGAGGGAATTAGATTAGGAAATGAGACACTGAAAGTAATAAAGGAGTTTTTCTGTTTGGGGTTCAAAATAACTGATGATGGTTGAAGTGAAGAGGATATAAAATGTAGAATGGCTATGGCAAGGAAAGCGTTTCTGAAGAAGAGAAATTTGTTAACATCAAGTATAGATTTAAATGTCAGGAAGTCATTTCTGAAAGTATTTGTATGGATTGTAGCCATGTATGGAAGTGAAACGTGGACGATAAATAGTTTAGACAAGAAGAGAATAGAAGCTTTCGAAATGTGGTGCTACAGAAGAATGCTGAAGATTAGATGGGTAGATCACATAATTGATGAGGAGGTATTGAATAGAATTGGGGAGAATAGGAGCTTGTGGCACAACTTGACTAGAAGAAGGGATCGGTTGGTAGGACATGTTCTGAGGCATCAAGGTATCACCAATTTAGTATTGGAGGGCAGTGTGGAGGGTAAAAATTGTAGAGGGAGACCAAGAGATGAATACACTAAGCAGATTCAAAAGGATGTAGGTTGCAGTAGGTACTGGGAGATGAAGAAGCTTGCACAGGATAGAGTAACATGGAGAGCTGCATCAAACCAGTCTCAGGACTGAAGACAACCCCTGGCAGCTAACACTCCACCACCGTGTCAACAAGCAGTCCACCACTGCTCTCTAGCCATCAGTTCAGAGTTAGACTCAGTACAGTACAACGACCTGTCGCGGCACCTGTCACTGCTGCCAGCCGCCATGTGCTGCAGAGGGCCAAGTGCGGTGTTTGGCCTCCTCTGTCACCTCATCTCAACTCTGGTATACTGAGTACGCCAGGTCAGTGCGCTTCCGTCCCAGCAGCATGTGTTAAGCACATCTGAATGGCTGCCCAAACTAAATAAATTGATAAAGAACTGTTTATGTTCATCTGCAGCTTCCCCACAGTGTTGCACTTGTCTGCTGAGCCTGCTGTGAACCCTTGGACATTGGTCCAAGGAAGACCCAGGCATACAATGACAAGAAACAACTGTTTGTTTCACTCCTGCATCTCTGCAACTACTTCTGATCTGCTACATTTTGCCACCCATTGTGGAGCTGCTTTCTTCTGTCCCTTTACATTTTGGGTGACAGAAATGACACTGATGATCGACGGCAATAAAGGAGATCTGCAGCATTCCGATGCAGAAGACTGCAAGGGTGATTCAGCTGGGACAGTAACGTGTGCCAGTAGCAGCACAGAATTTTAATTTTCATTCATGGGATCCATGTATTCTGGTATATTTGTATCTTTGATCAGTATGTCAGGAGTAGGCTCATTTGTAGTGCTTGGGAATGATCTGATAATGAACCCCTGTTGCCAGTAACCTGTATGCATCATAATTTACAAGGCCATTTAGCCTTGTCATCAAGTTAAATGATGTGTTTTGTTGGGTTTGCCTTCAAATAGTTCATTCCGCAGACCAGTGATGGCTTAGACGTGGCAAATCATGGGTGCCAAGAGGATGAAGGAATAGGCCAAAATAGCTATAAGTTTTTCCTGTAAATAGGAATTTTATAAAGTAGAATTAATATTGTAAGCAGTAAAGTGTAGGTAAAAGGTTAGAGGAGCTTTTAGGTTAGATTTAGATTACTTGGAATGTGTGATCCATTGGTACTTAGTGGGTTTACTTTTGTAGGAAACATTAGCAGTTGGAATAATTAGTAAAGTGTGTAGTATGAAGTTAGCGAATGTGATTTAGTTCGCAGACATAGATAGATATATGCTAGATGTAGCAAGTGGTAGTTCAGCACTGACTAAGTAAAGCAAGGTCTGAGAGTGTCAATGGAATTGGCTGGTTCAAATTTTCTGTCTGTGCATTGTGCGACACTGACCCAAAGCAGCAGGTATATTATGGGCACGAGGGTAGACTAGGAAATAGTCTCTGGGAGGTGAGAGGTAGCAGTGTATAGCTGGAAAGTGGCTGTGAACCAGGTTGTAAGACAGTGACACTGAGCAGCTCATGCAATGTAACACATTGGTCTCAGAATGAGGGGAATCTGAGTTTAGATACTGAGGTTCATTATGAAGTATCATGAGGAATATGATGGTGAAGTATTATTGTGTATTGTGAGAACAAAGTTCGAGAATTGTGTTCATTATAACATTTTGCCTGGTGAGTGTAACTGAGTACACATAGATAGTAACACTGCCAGTGACTCAGTTCTGTTTTAAATAGCTTTCATTACTGGTTAGGTCATAATGATGAGGTGACAGGATAGTATGCTTAAAGATCAATGTAAACGAGTTATACAGATGAAGGAATGCGTGGTCTTCTTATGTCAACATTGAAAAGTGTTAGAAAATGTTTGTGAAAATGTGGAATGTGATATGAGAGAATTTTCCTGGGTTTTTCTTGTTAGTTATTAGATGTATCAGTGTATGTAATAAGAGAACGTGGGAAATGGGAAAATGGGTATGTAAATATTAAATGGGAAGACTAGCTGATAGGGTGCCTTCTTGAAGCACATTCCTTTCCCAAGACTTGAAATCATGTAACTGGTAGCAGGACAAAATTGAGTTGAAGTGAAGAATGTGTAAATGAAAATATAGACTCTCTATGGTGAACCAAGTGCAAGTGTGGCCAAAAAAAGAAGTGTAGATAATGTGAAGGACTAAATGTAAGTGCAGTTGTAAATGTAAAGTATAAATACTTGTAAATTAATAACTGCCTGTAATGGAGCAAGATTTTTTCCTTAGGAAGGAGGAGTTGTAAGGGAATAAACTGTAGTAGAATATGAAGCAGAGGATAGAACACAGAGCTATAATCAGGTCACAGCCACAGTCCACTGTGTGATAAGTGGAAGCAACCACCTCTGTGTCAACAGAGCTCCACTTGGAAACACTCAGGCTGGCGTTCAGGAAGTTATGACAGCCAGACATGCTGCTACATATGACAGCCATCCCCAGTGTTGCCCATGTTCCAGGTCATTTGGTGTGATACATAAATGCAGCCACTACCACGAATTCAAAAGGGACCAGCAGCATCAAAACTCACCCAAATCAGCTCATCATTGTTTGATCAGCTGGGCAATGAAACTGCACCCAGTGTGTCAGCAGCAGCCTTGGAGTCTTGGGTGTAACTACGCTGCTGGTGCTACCACCACCACAGCCATCACCAGGCTCTTGAGTGTGGGTCCACTGCCTGATTGCCCATGCCCTGGCAGCCATCGCTTGAGCATCATCTCAATGAGCAGTCTGCTATCACTCTCTAGCTGTTGGTTAAGAGCTAGACTCTGGGTAGCTCCACACCTGTTCACTTCACCAGCCACTTCCCACCACAGAGGGTCACTAGCAGTGCTCGGTTTTCTTTGTCCACTCAGCCCCAGCATATCACCATTGCCAGGTCAACCCACTGCCTTCCTTGGCAGCATGTGTTGATCACACACTGCACTGCCCCACCCGTGTGTTGATCACACACTGCACTGCCCCACCCGTTGCTACAAGAGGAAGCACCATGATAGAATGCTGTGCCAAACTACAGAGGGGCACTTCTGCATGACTGTCCAAGCTGAACAAATTTATAAAGAACTGTTTGTTCACCACATGTTTGTATGCAACTTCTCACCTATCTCCCAAGCCACCTTGAAACCTACAACACCGAAAGAAGACTTGAGCACATAATGAGAAGAAAGAAGTATTTAAATTTTACTCTTATTTTTCTGCAGCGACTTCTGACCTGCTACACTCTGGCACCCAATGTGGGGCGTCTTACTTCAATATGGGGCGTTACACTAGGAAACGCTGGTACTAAAATTTATGGGTCACACAGGGTCTCTAAAGGCAGCAGAAGCCACACATCTGCATTCCCCCCCTCCCGATATGGAACTTCTCAATCACAGGGTGCAGGACTTACCCTCAGTATGTCAAAGAAGTAGGTAGACATAAAACATTGTGTGAAATCATATTAAGTGACTTCTCTGAAAAGTATTTTGAACAATTAGTTCAGGAACCCACTCAAATTGGAAGTGATTGCGAAAACATACAGAATCTCATCGCATCAAATTATCCCAAGCAAACGGGGCATTATGACAGATTACAGGGATTAGTGAGACAAAACTGTTCTAGTGAGACTGAATACTGTATCACCCACACCCATCAAAAGTGAATGCAAAATACATCTGTTTGAAAAAAATCGGGTAAAAATATGGTTGATGCCTTCGTGAGAGACAGCACCATTCCTCCCTAAATATGTAAGTGTAGAACAGTTGCGCCTTAATTCAGGGAAATAGTATCGACAGCAATGGAGGGATTTATACAAAATAGATTAATAAGAGACAGGACTGACCTCCAGTGGTATGCAAAACAGGTTAGAACATTGTTGCAGAAGCAACAAAAAAACATGCCAAATTTAAAAGAATGCAAAATCTCCAAGATTAGCAAAGTGTTAGATAAGCTCAAACTGCAGCAAAAACTTCAATGTGGAATTGTCTTGATTGTTCCCATAATGAAACCATCTCTTGAAATCTGCCAGAAAATCCATAGGGATTGTAGTCATATGTGCGGTACTCCACTGGCAATATACAGTCAATATCTTCCCTGTGCAGCAGCGTTGATAATGTTACCAGTGACAGTGCCACTAAAGCAGAGATACAAAACACAAGTTTTGCAGAACTTTAATCAAGATCTACTACTAACGCAAGTTACTTAGAGGTGGATATTTACCGTGGAGCAAAACATCTCAAATCACTTAATAAAATCAAGTCCTCCAGTCCAGATTGTATACCAGTCACATTCCTTTCAGAGTATGCTGATAAAATAGCTCTGTACTTATCATACACAACCGCTCGCTCGATGAAAGGTTCATATCTAAAGACTGGAAAGGTGCACAGGTCACACCAATACTTCAGAGAGGCAGTAGTAGTAGTAGTAGTAGTAGTATTAGTAGTAGTAGTAGTAGTAGTCTGATGAATTACAGACCCATATCACTGACATTGATTTGCAGTAGGATTTTGGGACATATACTGTGTTTGAACATTAAGAATTAATTTGAGAAAAATGATCTGTTGGTGCATAGTCAGCATGAATTCAGAAATGTTCTTGTGAAACAACTAGTTCTCTATTCTCCCCAAGTACTGAGTGCTGTTGTCGTCGTCGTCTTCAGTCCAGAGACTGGTTTGATGCAGCTCTCCATGCTACTCTATCCTGTGCAAGCTTCATCAACTCCCAGTACTTACTGCAACCTACATCCATCTGAATCTGTTTAGTGTATTCATCTCTTGGTCTCTCTCTACGGTTTTTACCCTCCATGCTGCCCACCAATACTAAATTGGTGATCCCTTGATGCCTCAGAACATGTCCCACCAACCGATCCCTTCTTCTGGTCAAGTTGCGCCCCAAAATCCTCTTCTCCCTAATTCTGTTCAGTACCTCCTCATTAGTCATGTGATCTACACATGTAGTCTTCAGCATTCTTCTGTAGCACCACATTTCGAAAGCTCCTATTCTCTTCTTGTCTAAACTATTTATCATCCACGTTTCACTTCAATTCATGGCTTCACTCCATATAAATACTTTAAGAAACAACTTCCTGACACTTAAATCTATACTCAGTGTCACCTTCAGAATTTGAAAGAGATTATTCCAGTCAACACTGTTAAAAGCTTTCTCTAAGTCTACAAATGCTAGAAGTGTAGGTTTGCCTTTCTGTAATCTATCTTCTAAGACAAATTATAGGGTCAGTATTGCCTGATGTGTTCCAACATTTCTATGGAGTCCAAACTGATCTTCCCCAAGGTAGGCTTCTACCATTTTTTCCATTCGTCTGTAAAGAATTCATATTAGTATTTTGCAGCCATGACTTGCTAAACTGGTAATTTTCACATCTGTCAACACCTGCTTTCTTTGGGACTGGAATTATTATATTCTTCTTGAAGTCTGAGGGTATATCGCCTGTCTCATGCATCTTGCTCACCAGAGTTTTTTCAGGGCTGGCTCTCCCAAGACTATCAGTAGTTCTAATGGAATGTTGTCTACTTCCGGGGTGCTATAGACAGCTATATGTCTAGGTTTCCAAAAGGCTTTTGATACCATTCCTGACAAGAGCTTTTAATCAGATTGCACCCTCATGAAGTATTGTCCCAGTTGCGCAACTGGATTTCTGATTTTGTGTCAGGAAGGTCACAGTTTGTAGTTGACGGGAAGTCATTGAATAAAAGAAAAGTGATATCTGGTGTCTCTCAAGGAGGTGTTATAAGCACTCTGCTGTTTTTAATCTATATAAATTATATAGAAGACAATTTGAACAGCCCTCTTAGATTGTTCTCAGATGATTCTGTCATTTGCCATCTAGTTAAGTCATCAGAAGATAAAACCAATTGTAAAATGATTTAAAGAAGGTATCTGTATGGTGCGAAAAATGACAGTTGAACTTTTAAAAAGTATGTGGTGATCGATGAGAGTACTGAAGCAGATCCATTAAATTTTGGTTACACCATAAATCGCACAAATCTAAAGTATGTCAATTCAACAGAATACCTAGCAATAACAGTTACAAACAATATTAAATGATCTCATAGATAATGTTGTGGAGAAGGCATTTTATTGGCAAAAAACTTGGAAGACACAATAGATCCACTAAACAGACTGCCTACACCACACTTGTTTTCCTCTGCTAAATTATTGCTGTGTTGTGTTGGATCCATACCAGATAGGATTGGCAGAGGACATCAAAAAAGTTCAAAGAAGGGCAGCTCATTTTGTATTATTGCAAGTTAGGGGAGAATTTCATGGATATAATACATGAACCATGAACCATGGACCTTGCCGTTGGTGGGGAGGCTTGCGTGCCTCAGCGATACAGATAACCGTACCGTAGGTGCAACCACTAGGGAGGGGTATCTGTTGAGAGGCCAGACAAACGCGTGGTTCCTGAAGAGGGGCAGCAGCCTTTTCAGTAGTTGCAAGGGCAACAGTCTGGATGATTGACTGATCTGGCCTTGTAACAATAACCAAAATGGCCTGGCTGTGTTGGTACTGCGAACGGCTGAAAGCAAGGGGAAACTACTGCCGTAATTTTTCCCGAGGGCATGCATCTTTACTGTATAATTAAATGATGATGGCGTCCTGTTGGGTAAAATATTCCGAAGATAAAATAGTCCCCCATTCGGATCTTCGGGTGGGGACTACTCAAGAGGATGTTGTTATCAGGAGAAAGAAAACTGGAGTTCTACGGATCGGAGTGTGGAATGTCAGATCCCTTAATCAGGCAGGTAGGTTAGAAAATTTAAAAAGGGAAATGGATATATTTTGTCTGCTTGTGTCTGTACGTGTGTGTGTGCGTGTGTGTGTGTGTGCACGCGCACATACCCGTCCTTTTTTCTGCTTAAGGTAAGTCTTTCCGCTCCTGGGATTGGAATGACTCCTTACCCTCTCCCTTAAAACCCACATCCTTTCGTCTTTCCCTCTCCTTCCCTCTTTCCTGACGGAACAACCGTTGGTTGCGAAAGCTTGAAATTTTGTGTGTGTGTGTGTGTGTGTGTGTGTGTGTGTGTGTGTGTGTGTGTGTGTGTGTGTGTGTGTGTGTGTCTTTTATTGTGTCTATCTACCAGTGCTTTCCCGTTTGGTGTAAATATATAATTTCTCATTCTGAACCTCATTGATTGTTACAGCCAAATACAGAATTACAGCACTGACTTACATGTTGGGTGCTCTGTGCAGCAATGCACAGACCTTCCAAGAGATTATTAATGAATTGCTAAGGGACCTGAATTTCTCTATAGCCTTTGTTGATGTTTTGTGGACATTTACATGAATATAGCCCTAGTGCTTTTGGTAATGCTTTAGCCCACCCTCTGGTTGCAGTTCTGCAGCAGTGTGTCAGTGGAGCCCGGGAGCCCGTAGGCTTTTCATCCAAAAAACCAACAGAACAATAATATTCTTTGCTGCAATTTTATACAGTGCTCTTGGCTGTCTATGAGGGAAAAAGATACATTAGCTCTATGGGCAAAGACCACATCTTCATTATATACACTGACAGCCGATTGCTAATGTTTGACTTTAAAGTCTCAGAATAATTATCTGTCAGTACAGATGAACTACCGTAGTTTCATTACCCACTTTCTGACTGAAATGCAACACATTACTAGTGCTGGAAATATTATTGCTGTGTCTAGAGTTGGAGCTATCTCTTAACTTCTAGATTTCAGTGCACTTGACAGTGGCACAGATCAACGATACAGAACTTATGGACCTACCGCAAGGAATGTTGACTCTTTGTTTACATCATGTGCCACTGTCGGGCACCAGTGTAGTGTGATGAAGCCACATGCCAACTGTGGCCTTACATACTCACATATCTACACCACAGCATATTTCAGTATTCGCATTACTAAGTTGCCAGGCATCCCTGCTGCCAGAATAATTCAGATGTGATGTTATTTACGGCCTAATGTGCAGAAACACTGAAACTCATGGACCCAGGAGTGCATCCTCTGCCACAGGTGCAAAGTATCACATTATGTACGAACCCTGCTTGATAACTTTTTCCTTACCAGTGAAAATTTCACACATCTGCTTGTAAATCTCATTGGCTTGCTACCTATCCCTCACAATAATTGCCACTGCTTATGATGAAAATGTGCACCATATGAAGTCTTAACACTGGAAGATGTGATAGTAAAGAGTGTGGTTCATGCTATTAGAGTTCAGTTTAATAGTAAATTTCAGCTTCCCAGAACAGGTGAAATCAGACCAAGATTGCCTGTGGGAGGCTGAGATATTCAGTACCACAGCACATTTATATGACGTTTATCTCACAACTGTCAGCACTGTACCACAAATCTTCTGTGGGACATGAGAGTATCTTCGCCATTCAAATGCGGCTGTCATCATGTACCACGGGACAGATTGTGGTATGAATACTCCCGCTAGTACAGCTCAAACTGCATATTATGCTGAAAGAGTCTGCTACTAAGCTAACATATGGCCTAACACAACAGGAGAGCCACATTTGTTCTCACTGACCTGGCCATGACAAAACAGCTTTCTGCACTGAGGCCTATTGTCTAAGATTCTAAGCCACTGTACCAATATCCCTACATGTAGCAAAAGACAAACCTTTCAGATAATAGGGGAAAACAAAGTTGTTTTCATCATTTGGCATACGTAAGTATTGAAGATTTTGTCAAACAACCGCTCACTGCCAAATGGGCCTCAAAGCGTATTCGGAACATAGCAACTCAACAAACAGCTATCCCTCATTCAGACACAGGCATCACTCTGTATCAATTGTCAAGGGAATAGGGTGCAGCTGTGGTTATGTGCTGCAGGTAGCGAGAAGCCGTTTTGCATGGGCCTACAGGCAGGTTCATAAACTGACAAATATCACTGTTTCATCCTGTGGCTGTACGATGTTGTGGCCTCAGCATGCCACCCTGAAATGCTGTGGAACCAGCAACACTCCTGCAGGAGTTTAACAACAACAACACCACCACGAGAAATTACCCACAGAGACTTACAGTGTGCACGTAGCCTTTGACCTGACCAGATGGTAGTGTAAGCAAACATGAATGGGTGAAGCTCTGTATCTGATTCCGTAAATAAATCATGACAGACACTGTAGTCATGTTTTCTCTGCACAATTGTAAATAAGATAGGCAAAATTATTAAGTTTTGGCTTGATTTATCCAAGAGATACGGAACAAAAAGAGGGAATTGGAGAAGGAGAGAGAGAATTAAGCTTTTACACAATTCAGTTTGCAAAGTAGTATGAAAATAAAGTATTTTAAGTTGTACAGAGCTTATCTGGAAATGAATTTTGGATAAAAGACAAAATTCTACAAGTTAAATTTAAATCTTCATTGAGCTTCTGTGAGAGTACAGCATAAATTTTTAAGAAAGCCACAAATATTTGAAGCTCATTAAAATAGCTTTGCTGCTAATGAAAGACTGTAGTTCATTTACATGGACATAAATATATACTTGAACTCAGGTGAGGCTCCAAAAGCTTGCCTAATTACAACCTTGTGTGTGTGTGTGTGTGTGTGTGTGTGTGTGTGTGTGTGTGTTGCTGCTGCTTGGTGAGTAGATTTTTTTATCTATCTAGTGATAATCAGAGTGGATTGTAATGCCGCAAAAAGGCATCACCAAAACTGAAAAAGATGACATAAACTTTAGTTTTGTGAGTACATGGTGATGACATATTCATTGTATATCTGACATTGATGAAGTTCAGCATTGAAGTTAAATCTCATAATTTATTAATGTACATATTTTTAACTTAAAGAATAATCTTTACTGATGTATTATGAAGGCATGTATAAGGGACATGGTAGAACATGTATTCACTGATGGTAACATTTTTTAGCAATACGTAGATGTACCTCCCATCTGTTTTATAAGATAGCACATTGCTGATGTACTAAATTTTTCTTTGCAGGACTTCTTCATTGATTTCAGCCGACATGGCCCATGTATTCTTTCTCGATCCATTCTTCAGCTCCTGTATTTACCGCAGTGTAATAAAGTGTTTGGCAGTTTAAATTTTGTTGATGTTCTTAGAGATGCTGCAAAAAACTTTATATTTCCTCCTGCTTTGATGCCTAGGTCTACACTTTTGAACAATCAACAGGTAAATAAATCCCTAATTTTGTTCTGAAGTGATATTTTTGAGAAATGGTCTTTACTAAATAAGGAATCCTGATATAGTGCTGTTTAAGCTGTTAATTCCTGTTATTGATAAGAGTGAACATTTGAGAAAGGATCTGTCTTGAACCACATAAACAAATTAACAGAAATCACCTGCTTTTATCAGTTAGCAAAATATCATAGCAGTATCAGGACTTACACACTTTGTTACATATGTAGAAAGTGGATGTATAAGAACAGGTGTGAAGAACTGACAAGTGATGTATGACGTTGTAGGATATTAATATTGATCTCTGTGAGAAGAGAGACTGTTAAAAACCACCTCATGCCCCAGTGCTTTCACTATATCGAGGAAATATGGTAAAATGCAATTAAGGCATTAACAACCACATTATGCCAAGTCCTTTTGCAGTATTGCAGAAGGAACATCCAGCCTGAAAATGTGCTGTTGTCCCAAGCATATTGCAACAAACGGTGTATTTCTATCGCTGCTCGTTTAGTTTGTATTGCCGTTTCAAATATACCGGTCATTTTTGAAACACCCTGTAGAAGCAAAATATCGTATGAAAACTTACATACAAAGTTTTAAGAACAGGAGTAAGTGATGAATCAAAGAATACACTGCACTCCCCTGTATGTCACTATCATAGGGGCCACAAAGACAAAATTAGACTAATTACAGCATTCATTTTTTTACCATACTAGTGTATAAGAATTGCATTATTTGAAGTATTCAAGCGAGGAGAAAAAATGAGTTTTATGTGGAAGAAGTTACTTTCCTTAAAATGAGAAAATTGTCATTAAACTTTTAAAAATTTTCAGTCATTTTTGGCAGTGTTACATTGGCACTTGCTATAAGCCATTGTTTAACTATACAAATTAAATCCCCATTTTCTAGTTTCATATTTAACAAATATCTGAAGTTTATAGGACACTGTGCATAACAAATGAAACTAACACCTTGCTCAGTGAGTATGATGTATATGAAGATGTTCAGTAAAGTACAAGATCTGCAATGGTTGTGGGATAGGTGCAACAATAGACTCCATTAAAAGACATTGAATAATTACATGTGTAAAAATGACATTAATAATTGTGTGTATAGAAATGACATTTGCTGTATCAGCCCATCGACTGAGTAACTTCCACTACTAATGAAGAATATATGATGCACTCAGATTATTTATTGTACATCTCATGGCTTGGGAATGAAATAGTGTTTGAGCAGTACAAAAATCTTCAGACCATGAATACACAAAAGAACCAGTTTGCTAACTGTCAAAAGATACCAGGGTTTCATTGCTTGAACAAACACTCTGCTTCATTTGCTAATTTTATCTCTCTCAGATAACTGTCAAAAATGTTTAAAAGTCAGTAGATGAAATATGTGATGAATATATCATGTAAGAAAAATTTCACAATATAAGGTAGATATTTTATTTAGTCTAGTGCAGTTGTTCTTAACATTCTAATTTTACCAGTTTTAGAGTGAAGTTCTAGTTCAGAATGTCTACAACCACCAGCATTTTGTGAGGAAACTTAGTACCAAACAGAAACAAAAATCTCAAGTCCTGCTTTTAAAATCAGTGTGCTACCAACTGCCTTTTCAAACATGCTTTGCGGATCTACTCAGAGCTGCATGTAGCCACTAGTTCCTCTCCATACTTCTCAAAAGTGTGGTCCATAAGGTGTGCTTGGATACTGTAAATTGGAATCCTCTTTTGAACCACAGTCAAGCAAACAGTTTTAACTTCACACAAAATGACCAACACAGCAAGTGCCTTGCTAATAAGTGTGTCTTCTTACTATCATTACATTATTGATTCAAATTTTATGTTACTGTTTTGGTTTTATGTGATATATATGAATGGATGATAAAAATTGTGATTTCTAAGGAAAAGTAACTGTATTTGTCTTGTAACAATATTATGAAAAGGATAGTTACTACTCACCATATACTGGAGATGTTGAGTTGCAGATAGGCACAACAAAAAGACTCTCAAAAAATTAGCTTTCAGCCAACAAGGCATTCATTGGACACACACACACACACACACACACACACACACACACACACACACACACACACGCGCGCGCGCGCGCACACAAGACGGCAGTCTCTGGCTGCTGAAGCCACATTGAGAGTAGCAGTGCATGGTGGGAGAGACTGCCAGGTGGTGGGGGTAAGGAGGAGGCTGGGGCAGGGGAGGAGAAAGATAGTAGGGTAGGGGTGGGTAATGGTGCCTATCTGTGACTGTTGTTGTTGTTGTTGTTGTTGTTGTTGTTGTCTTCAGTCCTGAGACTGGTTTGATGCAGCTCTCCATGCGACTCTATCCTGTGCAAGCTTCTTCATCTCCCAATATGTACTACAGCCTACATCCTTCTGAATCAGTTTAGTGTATTCATCTCTTGGTCTCCCTCTATGATTTTTACCCTCCGCACTGCCCTCCAATACTAAATTGGTGATCCCTTGATGCCTCTCCAATATCTTTTTCATTGTATTTTTACATTCCAACCTTAATTTTCCATTGTTCAATTTTGTCGACGACTTTTTTTCATCCCATAACCCAGTGCTGTTTTCCTGTGTTCCTGTTTTCTACTGCATTTTTATAATCAGTGTCCATCCTCCTTTCTCTTCTTTCCTGTGTTTCTCTTGTCAGCTTATGAAATGCAGTGCATGCTTCACTTACAAGTCACTCTGTATCAACAGTCCGTGCTGTGCACAACAGACAAGTATGAAACTGTGCTGATTGTTGGTGCAGCATCTCGTGTCCCCCATTACTTCCGCTGATATCTTAGTCCAATATCTTCAAATTGATTACTCTTCCTGCATCACTCACGTATTTTTGCTTGTTATTTCCCATACCTTCCTGTGCAACACGCACTTGCATCATACCAACTGTCCCCCGTCCCCTCTCTGTTACAGTTCGCACCTATTAACTTCATCTAATCTAGTAACATCTGTCATTCCCTTCTTCACACTTAAATGAGCAACAGACCAGTAACTCACATTACAATATTTTTATTTATTTTTCTTCGATCTCATTCTGCCTTCATGCCAATTCCAGTTGGATTTTACCATTCGCTGTCAGCCTAGTCCCTCAGATTTCATCATGTTTCCTCTTATTTCATCCGTTTCATTCTTTTTATGATTTTTCCCACAAGCTTTGGTGTATTTTGTAAATTTTTTCAGACATAATTCTGCGTTATTTAACTATTTTATGTGTTTTTCCCCGCATTGTTGCTTGACTCATGGAATCCCCCCCCCCCCCCCCCCCCCCCAATGACTGTACCATCAAATTTCCCATCTCTGGCTGCCACCCTTCCTTCAGCAATGACCTCCAACTGTTCAGATTCCTCCAATCCTTAACCCTCGCCAACATAGTCCTTCAAAACCATTATCAGTCTGGCCCAAACCACCTTCCAATACCTTCGCTCCATCTGTAAAATTCTCCTGCTATGCAAACCCAAATTCCTGGATCCCATAACACACACTGAAACTTTTGCTCTCCAGGAACTAGAGCAACATGCACGTCACCTCAAAAACTCTCCACCCTGTTCACGTCCTACTCCTGCCTTGAGCAACCACTGTTCACCACCTCTAAAACCACCTTCAAACCTTCCCCACTTCCCCTCATAGCTGACAAACCCTGCCTCACAGACCTGCTACATTTACCCTCAAAAATTCCCTCCCATCACCATATAGAATTCAGAACCTAAACAGACACACAACACAGTCTTGAACCTTTCCTCCAATAGCCTTAACCCTACATAAGTATCAGTCCTTTTCAAAGGCCTCACCTTTTCCCCAACTCCCAAATTCAGTCATGCAGGACTTGTTAAAGATCTTCTCTCCTTCTGCTGGTCCCTGCAGTGGAAACACTTTTTCGCCACCATCCCAACCAAAGGCAAATGTTGAACCTTGCCTGACTCAGGTCACTCCGCCATCCAACTGTGATTCACCCCCACTGCTCCCCTAATTACCCCCTGCTAACTTTCCAGAATTTCTTAACCAAAAACCTTGTCTCACTGTCAATCCCCAAATCCCTAACATGCAAACTAACCCCACATCCTTGGAAAACCACAATCCACCATTTAAAAACTGATCACGGACTTATAATCCTATCTGCCGACTAAGGCTCCACCACTGTTGTTTTGAACTGCAAGGGTTACTTGGTCGAAAGACTCCACCAGCTGACAGATTGTCACCTACAAACCCTGCCACAGTGACCCCCATTCTAAAAATCCAGCAGGATCTCCAGTCTCTCCTCAATCCTTAGGCCCATCCCAGAATCTCTCCCTGACCTTTTCATGGGCCATCTAGGGGAATAGTTCCTAAACTCCTAGAATCCCCATCTCTTCACTGGTTCAGATTGATTGGTGACATATTCATTATTTGGATAAAGGATGAGGACACCCTATTAACATTCCTCCAGAACATGAACACCTTCTCCTCCATTCGTTGCACCTGGTCAAATTCCACCTAACAAGCCACTTTCTTTGATGTCGACCTCCACTTCAGAAATGGCTACATTAGTACCTCCATCCATATCAATTCCTCCAACCACAGCAATACCTCCACTTCAACAGCTGCCACCCATTCCATACCAAGAAGTCCCTTCTATAGAGTCGAGCCACCTGTGGTCGTCACAACTGTTGTGATGAGTGCTCCCACACTGAGGGTCTCACTGAGGCCTTCACAGACTGTAATTTCCCTCCCAACCTTGTACAAAAACAGATCTCCCATGCCTTTTCCCTCCAATCACCCACCACCTCTGAAAGTCCCACCATCCGACCACAAGGGAGCATTCCCATTGTGACTCAGTACCACCCAGGAGCGGAGTAGCCCCAGGGGTCCTCAACTCTTTTGTGGATACGTGCGTGGCGAGCACGGGACCCCGAGCTAGTGCAGTTCCCCTTCCTTTCTGGGCTGCCCTATCCCCCTTCCCCCATCCCTCCTCGTCCCCAATCTCCCCCCCCCCTTACCTCCCCTTCACACTCCCTCTTCTTGGGAGTAATGTATTGAGCCTTCGTCCGGAGATGGACACTTGGAAACTCCAGGATCCTGTTTCCTTTGTTTTTCTCCATTCTCATGCTTTCTTCCTCTATTTGTCTTTTTCCCCACATTCACTCTTCTTCTTGCTTTCATGCCCTTACTTCTATCTCTGCCTCATTCTCCTTGTCTTCTTTTGTGTGTCTTATTATCCGCCTCGGCATTTGAGATTCTTTCTTCTATCCCTCTATCCCTCTCTCTCTCTTTCCTCTCTTCTTTCCTCCCATGTCTGAAGGCCGACCCACATGTTCGCATGCATAGCCGGTGACAGGGTAACGCATAATTCCCCGCCCTGGGTAGACAAGAAAGCCACACACGTACCCCCTGGTACAGGCCAGGCCCAGGGAGGGGTGATGGCCTGAGCTGTTATCTTCCAAACGTGCTGGTTTGTCCCTCCATCCGTTTCTCGGGAGGTGTGACCTGAGGTGTGGACAATCACCTAAGGTGGGAATGCCCTCCGAGAGGGCCCCCATAAGGAAGGAGCACACCATTGGAGACGCTGGCGATCATGAGGGATTCATCCACAATAGATTTCTCTTCTTCTTCCCTGTCTTCTGCCCAAAAAGGAAAGCTAGATGAAACTCCTGTTCCAGAAATTCTACCACCAGCACCAAAGTTTCTTGTTGTCACAAGATCTGATGGTCACGATTTCTCAACAGTCAACCCTTTCGTCATTTAGAAGGGTGTAGATGTGATTGCAGGGCCAGTGAAATCTTGTACTCGGTTGAACAACGGTACCTTGCTGTTGGAGACAGAGAGCGCCTTCCAGGCCCAAAAATTACTTCGAGCTGCTCTCTTATACATTTTTCCTGTACGGGTGGAGGCCCACCGCACCTTGAATTCGTCGCGTGGCGTGGTGCATACCAAGTCACTCGACGGACTAACTGATAAGGAGATTCTGTCTTTCCTCTCTGATCAGGGAGTGACGGCTGTCTATCGGTTCATGAAAAGAGTTGACAAGGACCTCATACCGACCCGAACCATATTCCTGACATTTGACAATGTGCAATTGCCTTCACGAATTAAAGCTAGTTATGAGATCATTTCTGTTCGGCCGTATGTACCCAGTCCTAACGGGGTTACCAATGTCACCGGTTTAACCATACACGGCAGTCTTGCTCAAGAGCGGCTAAATGTGTTACCTGTGCCAGGGACGCCCATGAGGGTGACTGTTCCCCTCCATTCCCTCATTGCATCAACTGCAAGTATACAGGCAATTCGAGTGAAAGAGAAGGTGTCAACCTTGGCTGTGCTTCCGCTATGAAGACATGCGATCTAACATTTAGCGATTCAGTCGTCAGATCGGCCAGTGCTAAGATCGCCCAATCAATGTCTCCTCTTCCTCCCACCAACCCTAAGGCTCAAACTCCCTCATCTGCTACTGCTAAGACGAGGACCTCTACATCAGATGCTCGGACCTTCAAAAACGAAGTGACACACGAAGATTTATTGCGTACATTAACTTCACAGCCATCAACTGTTCTTTCAACAAAACGTAATTCTTCAAAGAAGGCTCATTGAAAGAAGAGTTCTCCATCTCCGCCGAGATGCGTTTCTTCTCCTGCGCCGCCCGGCGGTTGCCATCCCCGGCCATCTTCAGTTTCGCCAGGCCGCACCGCTGGTAGCCGATCAGCTGGCTTTTCACTGGCGGAGGAAGCTGCCCCTCCTGACCATCTCAGGAAGGTGGCAGACGCAACTGTTGAGTTGATGGACCATGACTCACCACCTATTGATTGCAGCAGCAGTGCTCCCTTGAAACCAGGCCCTCAGTGGCCATCAGGGTGACCTTTTCTTGTTTCTTCTTTTTCTTTTCGTTTTCTTAATGGCAGTTCTTCAATGGAATATTCGTGGCATTTGGTCCAACTGAGAGGAACTAAAATTGCTCCTTCGAATGCACTGCCCTCTTGTCCTAGGTCTCCAAGAAACAAAGTTACACCCATGTGATGGTATTGACCTGGCACACTATACCTCCATGCGTTTTGACCTACCCCCTGTGGTAGGTATTCTGGCCCATGGAGGGGTCATGTTGCTGGTTCGGGATGATGTCCACTACGATCCCATCACGTTGCACACAGATATGCAGGCAGTTGCCGTCCGGATTACTCTCTCCTCTTTCACGTTTTCCATTTGTGCTGTTTACTTTCCATCGTCTGCCTTTACTAGGGCAGACATGATACAGCTGATTGCTCAGCTTCCTACATCATTTTTGTCGATTGGAGACTTTAATGCCCACCATCGCCTTTGGGGCTCTACAGCTTCCTGCCCGAGAGGCCCCCTCTTGACAGACCTTTTCAACCACCTCAATCTAGTCTGCTTAAATACCTTTGCACCTACCTTCCTTTTGGATGCAAAGCATACCTATTCCCACTTGTTCCTCTCAATATCCACTATCCAACTTGCATGTTGGTTCGAGTGGTATGCTCTGTCTGACACATACTCGAGCGACAATTTCCCCTGAGTAATTCATCTCCTACATCACACCCCTTCTCCACATTCCACTAGCTGGAACATCTCCAAAGCCGACTGGGGGCTTTTCACCTCCCTGGCGACCTTCCATAATCAAACCTTCTCCAGCTGCAATAGTCAGGTCGCATACCTCACGCACGTTATTCTCACTGCTGCTGAATATTCCATCCCTCGTACTTCCTCTTCCCCACATCAAGTCCCAGTCCCTTGGTGGACTACAGCATGCAGCGACGCTATTCGTGCTCGGTGATGTGCTTTACGCACCTTCCAATGCCACCCTACAATGGCGAACTGTATCAATTACAAACGGCTCTGTGCACAATGTCACCGTGTTATCAAAGAAAGCAGAAAGGCTTGCTGGGTGGCTTTCACCAGCTCATTCAACAGTTTTACTCCTCCTCCGGTTGTCTGGGGTGGCCTGTGCCGGCTATCTGGCACCAAGGTCCACTCCCCAATTTCTGGCCTGACTGTAGTGAATGAAGTGCTTGTGGATCCTGAGGATGTCTCAACTGCCTTCAGCCACTTTTTTGCTGAGGTTTCGAGCTCTGCCCATTCCCACCCTGCCTTCCTCCCCGAAAACAAGCAGGAGGCACGGTCACCTTCTTTTCAGTCTTTGAATCATGAAAGTTACAATGCCACCTTCACCATGCACTCGCCCGGTCCTGATCCTCTGCTCTGGGGCCCGATGGTATCCATATTCAGATGCTGAAGAACCTTTCTCCTGCAGGTAAAGGCTTTCTTCTTCACACCTATTATTGCGTCTGGTACGCTGGCGTGAAGCAATTGTTGTTCCCATACCCAAACCAGGAAAGGACAAACACCTTCCTTCCAATTATCGCCCCATCTCCCTTGCCAGCTGTGTCTGCAAGGTGATGGAGCGCATTGTAAATTCTCGATTGGTGGCTCCTTGAATCTCAATGCGTCCTTACCAATGTCCAATGTGGCTTTCGTAGGTGCCGCTCTGCTGTTGACCACCTAGTTACCTTGTCGACCTTCATTATGAACAACGTTTTGCGTAAGTGCCAGACGGCGGCTGTGTTCTTCAATTTGGAGAAGGCTTACGACACCTGTTGGAGGGCAGGCATTCTTTATTAATGCATTTTTAATGGATCAAATGTTCAGATTATGTGGGGTTCTGTTTTGTCAGATGCCTTTCACGAGGAGAATGGGGTGCCCCAGGGCTCCATTTTGAGTATGGCCCTTTTTGCCATAGCTGTCAATCCAATAATGGATTGCCTTCCAGCTGACGTTTCAGGCTCCCTTTTCGTGGCCGACTTTATGATCTATTGCAGCGCTCAGAGAACATGTCTCCTGGAGCGCTGTCTTCAGTGTTGTCTAGACTGCCTATATTCCTGGAGTGTTGCTAACAGTTTCCGTTTATCTGGTGAGAAAACGGTCTGTATGAACTTCTGGCGTTACAAACAGTTTCTTCCACCGTCCTTACATCTTGGTCCCGTTGCTCTCCCATTCGTGGAGACTACAAAATTTTTAGATCTTATATTTGACAGGAAACTTTGCTGGTCTCCACATGTGTCTTACTTGGCTGCTCGTTGTATCCGTTCCCTAAATGTCCTCCGTGTTCTCAGCGGTACGTCATGGGGAGCAGATCGAATGGTCCTGCTTCGCTCATATTGGTCCATTGTCCGATCAAAGCTGGATTATGGGAGCTTTGTCTACTCTTCTGACCGGCTGTCCATCTTATGCCGTCTAAACTCTATCCACCATGGAGGGTTACGTCTGGCGACTGGAGCATTCTACATCAGCCCTGTTGAGAGTCTGTATGCCGAAGGTGCCGCATTACTGCTAAACTACCGGCGTGATATGTTGCTTTGTCGGTACGCCTGCTGACTGATGTCAGTGCCTGACCACCTGCCATATTTTTCCTTCTTTGACGACTCTCGGTCACTGATACAGGCTGTATGTCTCTGCCCTGTTACCTCCAGGAGTCCGCTTTCGTCACCTGCTTCAGCAACTTGATTTTACCCTCCCTACAACTTTTTGAGAGGGTGAGAGCCCGATGCCACCTTGGATCCGTGCTCAGGTTCGCGTTCACCTTGAATTCAGCTTGCTCCCAAAGGAGAGGACCGCGGATTCGATGTACCGCTCGAGGTTTTTTGAACTTCGTTCAAGGCTCACTAATAACGTCTTTATTTACACAGATGGCTCCAAGACTACTGCTGCAGTCGGATGTGCCTTTGTTGTTGGGGATGATACCTTTCAATATCGGCTCCTTGACCAGTGTTCAAGCTTTGCAGCTGAGCTTTTTGCTCTCTATCAGGCTGTTCAATATATCCACCGCCATCGTCATTCCCCCTATGCCATCTGTTCTGATTCTTTGAGTGCCATTCAGAGTCTCCGTGACCCATGTTCGGACCACCCTCTCGTGCAACGAATTCACCGGTCCCTTCAATCGCTGGCTGATACTGGTGCTTGTGTCCTTTTTTGTGGATTCCTGCCCACGTTAGTGTGCCTGGGAACGAAGCTGCTGATCCTATGTGGCCTTAACAACCAACCAGCTGTCTGTCCGCATAAATGGCCACCAACAAACGGTGGTCAAGAAACAGCTGGACCACCCAATTGCTGAGCATGCCACCCAAAACAGTGTTCTTAATTTCAGTGACTACATCACAGCCCATGCCATCTGGATCCTTCCCACCAACAAAAGCTTTTCTGAATTGCACAGGTGAGAACTCCCCCTGCAAGTCTTTGTCGTTACCCTCTAGCTCCTTCCTGTTCCCATCCCAGCACTACATAGTCCTCTATTCTACCAATGCATGCATAGTCTTTTTACCTCTCTTCTTTTCCACTAACCGTCCCCCACCTTCCGTCTAGCCTCCCAATTGCACCTAGCTGCCCGGCCATGTGTCTAGCTCGTCCCTGTATGCTCTTGCAAGCAGCGCTTTACCGTCCCCCCAACCCTACCGTGCTATCCCTCCCCCTTCCTGCGCCAGCTTCTTCCTTACCCTCACAACTCTCATCATGCAATGCTGCTCACAGTGTGGCCTCAGCAGCCAGAGACTGAGAGACTGTGATCATGTGCGTGTGACTGGTGTGTGTGTATGTGTAAGTGTGTGTGTGTGTGTGTGTGTGTGTGTGTGTGTGTGTGTGTGTTGTATCTCCAGTGAAGACTTTGTTGGTGACTCAGCATCTCCGCTGTATGGTGAGTAACAGCTATCCTTTCCATAATATTGCTACAGTGCATCCTGGATTTTCGATTGTTGTATTAGTCTTGTTCCTTTGTGTCTACTTAGCCTTATCTGACTCAGGTACCTGTATCCTCTCACGAATAGTAGGTTTAAAACAAATTTTACATTAAGTACGTATTGTGTGAGATGTAGTACAGAACTTGAGCTACAAAATTTCAACCTCATACAGTCTCCTATATAAGTATCAAAACAAATCTTCTATAAATCATATGAATTTTTCATTATGTTTTTGATAATAATTGTCTTCATGTAAGTCTGATATATGTACTTTATCAACTCTGAAACTTTGACGAGACTAAAGAATTTTAAGGAAGCTCTTTGTACAGGAATATCATAACATTAGCCATTGTCAGATTTACTGCAGAATGATGCAGTGTTTGCTTTGAATTTCAGGCAAAAGAATTTGTGGAATCATTCCTTGGTCACTGTGTGAGGCCATTTGGAAATTTAATTCAACTGTGTGGCCATAACAGAGCCAGGCAGAGGGATAAATTAGCCCATCTACTCGAAGATTTTGCAGCCCTTCAAGATGAGGTAATATTCAAATTTCTACATATAATAAATACCTTTATGAAAAAGTTTTCAAAAAATAAAAGTAGTGACTAGGAGGAAAAATACTCAGTGTCAAGAGAAGGTGTTGAATAATGGATAGATGTATCAGCTGTTCATTGCCTCAGCTTTGTTGCTGTTCCTCTTGGAACTGCCTTTAACAAATCATTATGCAAAAAAGTACGTCTTACATGTGATGTTGTAGATTTCATAAATACTATATAAAGTATATAAGATCTGTTACATTGTCAGACTCTTCTCCTAACTACTTTCTTAATTATAGCATTGATAATTTCCACATGATGATTTGTTATCGACAGATTTCGAAATGAATTGTATTCCTTCTTCTTCTTTTTGGCTGTACAGGTCATTATGGATGTTGGCTTGCTCTGTGACATAATTCTGTTTGTCCCTGTCCAGTGTTTTCTCTCTCCATACTTAGCCGCCATTAGATTTTAAAGCTCGTTGTATGTCATCAAAGTTTTGATCTTCCCCTGCTTCTTCATCCCACTGGGTTTTGTAGTACCACTATTTTTGTTGGGTTCTTATGTTCCGTACAAAAAATATGTCTGACTCATTTCGAGCGGTTTATTTTGATGAAATTTGTGACTTCAAGAGGTCTATAGAATCCACAAAGTTTACATCTACATTGTGTACGCCATAGCCCACTTTCACTAATCGCCCCATAGATTTTGTGTAGCACCTTCTGTTCAAAACACCCTATAAGTTTACACACTGCTATATCAATGCCCATGATTCTGAGCCATATGTCAATACTGGACCTAACCACCACCACCTTCACCAGTCTTCTGACTGGTTTGATATGTGGCTCCCTCTAGTATCACGGAAGTCATTCCCTGATTTCAGTGTTCTCCATATATTCCTTTCTTCTCTGATTCTGGGCAGAACCTCCTCATTTCTTATCTTATAAGTCCACCTAATTTTCAACATTCGTCTGTAACACCGCATTTCAAATGCTTTGATTTTCATCTGTTCTAGTTTCCCCACAGTCCATGTTTCACCCTATCATACAGTGCTGTGCTCCAGATTTACATTCTCAGAAACTACTTCTTCAAATTAAGGCAAATGTTTAATACTAATAGACTTCTCTTAGCCAGGAATGGCAAGATGTTCTCCTTGCTCCGTCCGTCATTGATTAGTTTGCTGCCTAGGTAGTAGAATTCCTCAACTTCATCTACTTTGTGACCATCAATCCTGATCTTAAGTTTCTCGCTGTTCTCATGTCTGCTACCTTTCTTTACCTTCAACTTCCTTCAATTTACTGGTCAGTCCATATTCTGTATTCATTAGACTGTTTATTCCATTCAGCAGATCATGTAATTCTTCTTCACATTCACCCAGGACAGCAATGTCATCGGTGAATCATATCATTGACGTACTTTTGCCTTGAATTTTAATTTCACTCCTGCACTTTTCTTTTACTTCCATCTCTGCTTCTTCAGTGTACTGATTAAAGGCGTGAAGGCAAAAGACTACATCCCTGTCTTATATCGTTTTTAATCCAAGCTCTTCATTCTTGGTCATCCATTCTTATTATTCCCTCTCGGCTCTGGCTCTTGTACATGTTGTATTTTACTCTTCTCTCCCTACAACTTATTTTTCTCAGAATTTTGAACAGCTCGCAGCTTTTTACATTGTTGAACACTTTTACCAAGTCAACAAATCCTGTGAATGTGTCTTGATTTTTCTTCCTGAATTTTCTTCTGTATATTAACTAGGATGCATGAGCTGTTGAGATCATTATGCGATAATTCTTGCACTTGTCAGCTCTTGCTGTCCTCGGAATCATGTTGTTGTGGTCTTCAGTTCTGAAACTGGTTTGATGCAGCTCTCCATGCTACTACATTCTGTGCAAGCTTTTTCATCTCCCAGTGCTTACTGCAACCTACATCCCTCTGAATCTGCTTAGTGTATTCATCTCTTGGTCTCCCTCTATGATTTTTACCCTCCACGCTGCCCTCCAATGCTAAATTTGTGATCCCTTGATGCCTCAGAACATGTCCTACCAACTGATCCCTTCTTCTTGTCAAGTTGTGCCTCAAACTCCTCTTCTCCCCGATTCTATTCAATACCTCCTCATTAGTTGTGTGATCTACCCATCTAATCTTCAGCATTATTCTGTAGCACCACACTTCGAAAGCTTCTGTTCTCTTCTTGTCCAAACTATTTATCGTCCATGTTTCACTTCCATACATGGCTACACTCCGTACAAATACTTTCAGAAATGACTTCGTGACACTTCAATCTATACTCGATGTTAAAAAATTTCTCTTCTTCAGAAATGCCTTCCTTGCCATTGCCAGTCTACATGTTATATCCTCTCTACTTCGACCATCGTCAGTTATTTTGGTCCCCAAATAGCAAAACTCCTTTACTACTTTAAGTGTCTCATTTCCTAATCTAATTCCCTCAGCATCACCCAACTTAATTCGACTACATCCCATTATCCTCGTTTTGCTTTTGTTGATGTTCATCTTATATCCTCCTTTCAAGGCACTGTCCATTCTGTTCAACTGCTCTTCCAAGTCCTTTGCTGTCTCTGACAGAATTACGATGTCATTGGAATCATGTGGATGGTATTTTTCTGAAAGTTAGATGATATATCACAAGACTCATACAGTCTACACATCAACTTGAATAATTGTGTTGTTGCCACTTCCCCCAGTGATTTTATGAATTCTGCTTATTTGATCTTAAATCCTCCAGAGCTGCCTTAAACTCTGATTCTAATACTGGATCCCCCAACTCTTCTACATTGATTTCTATTTCTTCTTCCCACACATCAGACAAATCCTCCTCCTCGTAGAGGCCTTCAATGTACTCTTTCCAGCTAAACACTTTCTCCTCTGCATTTAACTGTGGAATTCCCATTGCTCTCTTAATGTTACCATCCTTGCTTTTAATGTCACCGAAGGTCAGTTCTTAAGACAATTATTTCTTTTTTTTATTTCTCCATATTTTTCATGCAGCCATTTTGTCTTAGCTTCCCTGAACTTTTTATTTATTTCATTCCTCAGCAACTTGTGTTTCTGTATTCCTCAATGACCCTGAACATTTTTGTACTTTCTTCTTTGATCAATCAACTGAAGTATTTCTTCTGTTAACCATGGTTTTTTCAGTTACCTCCCTTGTTCCTATGTTATTCTTTCCTAGTTCCATGGTTGCCCTTTTAGAGATATCCATTCCTCTTCAATTGAACTTCTAACGAGTTTGACGACAGAAGAATGTGTGCAGTGTATGTATGCTGCCCTCCCACCTCCTTTACACGAGTTGACTTACTTGGAAGTGCGCAGCTGATCTTCTTCGCTGGTTAGGTGGCTGCTGGAATCTCTTTAAACTTCTTCTCCGAAGAGTGATGCTAGGTACAGGAATATTTAAAATACTCCCTCTACTTGTGAAATAAGTAGATACTTTCATCAACTAACAATATATTAGAACTTCATACAGAACAAAATTCACACTTCTCACACTTCACATAAACATTCGACTTCTTGCAAGTCACCCGTGCCGTCTCACATTAGAAGCAATTAAGTTACATTTTTAACAGAGTTGATTTAATAACCATGAATCTATCTCAGGATTCATAAAATACGTCTTGCCTCTAGCAAGGCTGGAATAAGAGTTTTTTTAAAAGAGTTCTTTCTCCACTGTTCTTTTTTCACTAAAAGTAGCCACTGACACTATTATCACAGAGTTACATAAATACTCCATGGTCCTCTCATACGCACTTCCTCTAAAACTTCATGGATCACCCGACAGGTACTTGTCAGTGCCTTTTGATCACCGCATCTACATTCTTCTCGTAGCTGAATTTCAAACCTGTACACACAAACATGTGATGCACAATTGGTAGGATTCTATCATCCCACACTCACATCTAAAATATTGTGTGTTCAAGACAGTAGAAGGCCGAGTGGTTCTAGAATTTACACCGAAAGTCTCGAATCACTACAAACTGCCTACTGAGCTACTCCTATTGCTGATCTACAGCCTTAGAGAACTTCAAGCATACCTCGCCATACCTTAGTACTTCAGTATCCCATTTCTTTTTTTATAGATTCTTCCTGATTAATCTCTTAAACTTCAGCCTACTCTTCATCACTACTGCATTGTGATTTGAGCCTAGATCTGCTCCTGGGGACACCATACAATACAGTATCTGATTTCAGGATCACTGTCTGACCACGATGTTATTTCTCTGAAATTTTCATGTCACCCAGCCTATTAACAGAGTATTCAATATTATGAGCTCAAATTTATTGCATAAGTCAATTAGTCTTTTTCCTCTCTTGTTCCTTGTTCCAAGCTGATATTCTCCTGTAACCTTTTCTTCCACTTCTTCCCTCACAACTGCATTTCAGTCCCCCATGACTATCAGATTTTCATCTCTGTTTACGTATTGTATTGCCCTTTCAATACCCTTATATTTTCTCCAGCTCTTCATCTTCAGCTTGCATCAGCATGTATACTTGAATTCTCATTGTTGATGTTGCTTTGCTGTTGATTCTCATAAGAACAACCCTATGATTGTACTGTTCACAGTAACACACTCTTTTCCCTACCTTCCTATTCACAACAAATCCTAGTCCCATTACACCATTTTCTACTGCTGTTGATATTACCCTATACTCATCTGACCAGAAATCCTTGTCTTCTTTGGCTTCCCTACCTTGTTCAAGCTTCTGACAGTCCACTCACTGACTCAGAGAGTGCGATTCTTACATTGGTTATTCAATCTTTTTCTCATGGTCATCTTACCTTTGGCAACCCCCTCCTGAAGAATCTGAATGGGGGGACTACTGCGGTATCTTTTGCCAATGGAGAAATTATCATAACACTTTTTCAATTACAGGCCACAAGTCCTGTGGATACGTGTTATGTGTCTTTAATGCAGTGCTTTCAGTTGCCTTCTGCATCCTCATGACATTGATCATTGCAGATTCTTCTGCCTTTTGGGGCAGTTTCCCGCCCCAAGGATAAGGGAATGCCCTGGTTCTCTGTCCTGTGCTCTCTTCGACGAGGCCATTGGCAGAATGAGGGTGACTTCTTATGCCGGAAGCCAGTGGCCACCAATGCCAATTATTAATCAAAATTTAAGTGGTGGCAGGTTTTGAACATGGGACCAAGGACATTTTGATTTCTAATCAAAAACGTTACCCCTAGACCATGGGTGGAAGTATTAAAATTTGGATGACACTTTGTTCTATGGGGCAGATTCCTGGACTTAAGTTGTTGCGCCAGCCCGTAGTAGCATTATTTGCTACCTGTCTGGCTCACTTTATTTCCTCATTAATATCATTCTGTGATGTTGCCAGTGTTCCCAGATAGAAAAATTCACTATCAGAATCTATTTATACTTGGTCAGTTTGTAGGGTAAAATTTAGTTCTGGTCATATTACATGTATGTATTGGGTTTCATTGATGTTCACTTCCAGTTTCATTTCAATTGTGTCAGCCACCAGTGCCCGATATGTTTCTTTAGAAACTAGTTCTTTTCTTGCAATAATATCCACGTCATCTGCATAGCCCAGTATATGCATTAATCTATTGATATATTGTGCTTGTTGTGTTACTTTCTATATGCAGTACGATCTCTAGAGTGGGCACACTTCTGCATGTTGCAATAGTGGGCACACAGTGTATTACGTAGGTACACATTGATGATAAGTGGCTGTTTATTGGTGTTGCTTTATCATTAATTGCAGTAATGTATTGCTTCATACAGTGATATTTAAGCTTATGGTTAACAGTAGTTTCATATATGTCATAATGCTTAACTTGTTACATTGGGATAATTTACTTGCAAATTAATTGTCTTCAGCCATGGGTGAACACACTGTATTTTCCGCAGAGAACTGTTGTTTGACAGTGACTTCGGCAAACAAAATCGTTGTGAGTGCTATGTCTTAGTGTTGTTGAGCTATTGTTGGTCCTTCCATGAATTCCCCATCTAACTTTTTTCTTCATTGGTTACTGTTCTATATGCCCTCTTCTTGTAATGATGCAAATGCAAGCTAACATCAGCTTCTAAATTTATTATTACAGATCATTCAATAACTTGTTTCATGAGTTGAAAAGGAATGCCTCTCGTAAAATTTCGACATGGATGTTTCTCGATCTTTGCAATTGCTTGAAACAACACCTGCACGTTGATACTAGCCACATTCAACAATGCTTACCATATACCCATTGTCTTCTCATTTGTGTTACTGCATATTTATTGCACATGTGATCAACAGTATCAACTCCACCCTTGGTCTTACTATAATCTAGTATGTTCCTTAGTGTCCTCATGTGCACTTCCTTCACTATGCATCAGGAAATGAGTACAACAGATTTGTTGTATTTAGGTACGTACAATACAATACAATACTTTCTGGTATTCAGAAACTGCTGAACTGATTTCTTTGTTTGTAGTGGGTGAAAACTTGTGTGGGATTTCCTTTTTATCCTTTCTTAGGCTTCCTACACTGGTGATTTTATATTGCAACAGAGAGAGAGAGAGAGCCAACATTTCTATTTGTGCTTTTTTTTTTTTTTTATTGGCTGGGTTAGTCTTCACACAATATCAAATGGCTTATTAGGAACACAAAATGATCCCTCTGGCTATTTGCCAGAGTAGACTTGCATCAAACCAGTGGAGAATGACTTAGCATCTCACAGGTCAAATATGTGGATGCCATATTTAGCTGGTTTGTTGGGAATGTATTGTACGAAGCTGCAACAACCTCAGAGTGCTCCTAGTTTATCATCAGTAGTAACAAATTTTCCAAGATTGTAATTGTCCATGCAGTTTTTCAGAAATGCATCCAGAAAGCTCATAATAACTGCTAATATATCCATTTTATAATTCAGTTGTAAATAAAATAGAAACAAACTTCCATACGGGAAAAATATATTAAAAACAAAGATTCCAAGACTTACCAAGCGGGAAAGTGCCAGTAGATAGGCACAATAAATAAAACACACACACAGAATTTTTAGCTTTCGCAACCGACGGTTGCTTCTTCAGGAAAGAGGGAAGGAGAGGGAAAGACGAAAGGATGTGGGTTTTAAGGTTGAGGGTAAGGAGTCATTCCAATCCCGGGAGCGGAAAGACTTCCCTTAGGGGGAAAAAAGGACAGGTGTGTACACACACACACACACACACACACACACACACACACACACACACACATCCGTCTGCACATACACCTTTTAATAAGCTGGAAGTGAGAAATTCCTGGAAGGTTTGGAGAGGGTGATTTTGAGGAAGAGGAGGTGGGTCCCGCTGTGATGGAGGACGGAACTGTTCCACGCAGGGTTCAATTTGGATAGTGTCTTGGGGAGTTGGATCATTAGGAATGGGATCAGGATTATTTTTCTTCGTGGCAAAGTGATATTTCCAGCAGAGACTACCAGTGTAGGAAAGTAAATCTTTGACAAGGGCAGTTTGGTTGAACCTGGGAGTGGGGCTAAAGGTGAGGCCTTTGGATAGGACAGAGGTTTGAAGGAAAGGTTAACTACTGAATTGGGGTGTTGTGGTTCCAGATTGTGTTGACTAGAATTTTGAGGTGTTGGGGGGAGTGGAGCTGGAAGTGGGAGATTGAGTAGATGGGAGAGACTGGGTCTGTGTGCAATGAGAGGAGATTGAGGTTTGTTGGAAAGGTTTTGGAGGGTGAGTGAGTTGCCTTTCCGGAGGTGGGAAACCAGGAGATTGGATAGTTTTTTGAGATGGAGGGTGGCATGCTGTTCTAATTTGTGGTTGGCCTGTAGGAGGATGCTATGAACAGCCGGTGTGGATGTGGGAGAGGAAAGATTGAGGACTTTGATTTGGGATAGGACTTGACGGGTGTGTTCATTGGCCGAGTCGATGTATAGGTGAAGGATTAGGCGGGTGAGGGCTATGGATTGTGCAGTTTGGAACTGGTATAAGGACTGATGGAAAGAAAGATTGCAGCCAGAGATGGGAACTTTAAGTGTGAGGCCTTTGGGGGTAATGCCATATGTCAGACAAGCCTGAGTAAATAAAATATGGGAGTGTAATCTGGCTAGGGTGAAGGCATGTTTGCAGAGGGAATGTAAATAAAATTTAATGGGGTCATTGTAGGGATGTTGTGAGGTTGACATGGTATTAGAAGGTGGAAAGGGTAATATGAGGTTAAAGTGAAAATAAATAGAAATATATATAGGGAGAGATAAAGGTGTGAAAAAAGTCGAAAATGTGTTGGTTTGAGATGAGCTATGTTGATCCTGTGCTGAACAATGGGTGCAAAGGTTAGGTAGTTGTGTTGTCTCCAAAACACGTTCAAGGGTGGGGAAATTCAGGAAAATTTCGAAAAAAAAAATTTATCGAAAAAGTTTCAAAAAAAATTTCCCGAAAAAATCTCGAAAAAAATTTTCAAAATAATCTCCAAAAAAAGTGTGTGTAAATGTATTAAAAGGACTGGTTATGAAAATGAGGCTAACAACTGTTTGATGAAGAAATAATAACGTTTAAACCTGTGGGAAGCTGCTAAAAAATGATTGGTTATGTGGGAAAAACGGGAATGGAAATAAAACGAAAGTTGTTGGAAATAGCTGAGATGGTTGTTTAATGGGTGAAAGGAACTGAAGCTGTGAAACTGTATTCACGAGTTTACACGAAATGTTTGTAAACTTGGAACAGTGGATTTTATAGCAGCAGTTATGTTGAAAGCGTTAAAAATTTTTAGGTTATGGTTTGGAAGTAAATTACGTATTATTGAGTATAATTAGGCAGGATAAAATGTATGGTAGATTACGGAAAAAGGGAAGAGGAATACAAAGTGAAACTACTTGTACAAACAAAAAGAGAAAGTAAGATGATAGACAAGATTTCGAAATGCAACAGAGTCAATAACAAATGTAATTGTTGGGTTCAAATTAATGCTGATGTAAATTAAATAGAAAGAAACTTCCACATGGGAAAAATATATTAAAAACAAAGATTCCAAGACTTACCATGTGGGAAAGCACCGGTAGATAGGCACAATAAATAAAACACACAAACACACACACAGAATTTCTAGCTTTCCCAACCGACGGTTGCTTCTTCAGGAAAGAGAGAAGGAGAGGGAAAGACGAAAGGATGTGGGTTTTAAGGGAGAGGGTAAGGAGTCATTCCAATCCCGGGAGCGGAAAGACTTCCCTTAGGGGGAAAAAAAGACAGGTGTACACTCGCGCGCGCGCACACACACACACACACACACACACACACACACACACACACACACACACACACACATATCCATCCGCACATACAAATGCGGATGGGTGTGTGTGTGTGTGTGTGTGTGTGTGTGTGTGTGTGTGTGTGTGTGTGTGTGTGTGTGTGCGTGCGTGTGCGCGTGCGCGTGTGTGCGCGCGCGCGCGTACACCTGTCCTTTTTTCCCCCTAAGGGAAGTCTTTCCACTCTCGGAATTGGAATGACTCCTTACCCTCTCCCTTAAAACCCACATCCTTTCGTCTTTCCCTCTCCTTCCCTCTTTCCTGAAGAAGCAACCGTCGGTTGCGAAAGCTAGAAATTCTGTGTGTGTGTTTGTGTGTTTTATTTATTGTGCCTATCTACTGGCGCTTTCCCACTTGGTAA
This sequence comes from Schistocerca gregaria, assembly GCF_023897955.1. Taxonomy (NCBI): domain Eukaryota; kingdom Metazoa; phylum Arthropoda; class Insecta; order Orthoptera; family Acrididae; genus Schistocerca; species Schistocerca gregaria. The sequence continues at coordinate 526,577,760 of NC_064924.1, forward strand.
GTCTTGGAATCTTTGTTTTTATTATAATTTAGTTGGATAGTTAAAAAATCTACTCAATAAGACTCAACAGGGGAACACACATATAAATAAATAATGTTTGCAAGCTTTTGGAGCCAGTGGCTACTTCTTCTGACAGAAGCGTTGAAGGAGAAGGAAGAGGGGGTTAAGGAAAAACACTGGTGAGGTTTAGGTAGAGGGGTACAATTTGGAAAAGTTACCCAGAATGCCGTGCCAGGGCAGGATTAGAAAGAAAGACTGATCTCAGACCAAAGTTCCAGTACATTTGTATGGTTTCCGCCTTTGAGGCCAGTCAGATAAAGAATGCTAAATACTGCACACATTTCATTTTTATCTGTCAACTTAACATCCGTATCTCGAGAATAATTTTCTTCTTGGGTTTTTCTTTGAATGTATACATTTGTAAAATGCACAGTGTCGTATATCATATCAGTACTGACGATCTTATGCAATGATTCAGTTTCCTCTACAGTACCTCATACTAGCATTTTAGGGCCTGGAAAGATCTTGATAGTATATTTTGGTAATACAAGGGTTGTCTTTTTAAGCAATAAGTTTTCATGTCTTCTTCTTCTTTTTCTCCTCTCTCTCTCTCTCTCTCTCTCTCTCTCTCTCTCTCTCTCTCTCTCTCTCTCTCTCTCTCTTTTTTCCCCCCTACCAATATTGCCTTCAGTATCAAAGGAAGGCAATATTTCAACTCACTCAATTTCAGAGTCATTGTCATGATCATTCGATAGTATTACTTCATACTCTCCATAAGAAATAAATCACCAGTATCTCCACAGTCATCATGTTCTGCAAGCATGTCCAAGAGAGTCTACTCTAATTCCTCCTTGGTCATTTACTTTTTGGCCCTAAAGTTAGAAACACAAACTATTATTAGCAGATAATGAAGTATAATAATGACTGACTCTAAAGTATACTACTTTTTAGCAGGCCGCTTCAATTAAATCTACAAGGGATAACGTTGACAGTTTGAAATAGCACTTACATGACCAGACTTTTGGTATACAGTTCACTTGTGCTGTTGTTCCATGCTTATCATATTGTTACTCTTGACCTGCTGAAGCTGCAGTCACTCTGACACAACTAAACATAAGCTAAAAAATAATCATAAAGGTATCAAAGTTAGATGGCTGTAAGACTTGGAATTTCTCTGGTAGAGGACAAAAGATGGCTCTGGTGTATAAAATACACCAGCATGTCCACTCTAGGGTTAAGAAGCATTCATTAGAGTGCATACCCTTGCCCCAGTCCACTGTTGGTCTCAAAAATTTGTGTTAAATTTCGTTGTATTAGTGCTTTACATACTACTTATGAGGTATATTAACTGATGTAGTTATGCCAAGTTTGTTCATGGCTTCAGTAAACTTAATTTCTTTGTATGGTGTCACACGCTGCTTTCAAAATATACAGGGTGTTACAAAAATGTACGGCCAAACTTTCAGGAAACATTCCTCACACAGAAATAAAGAAAAGATGTTAGAGCTCATTTTAGTTTCGTTCTTCCACCTATGCTCAATGGAGCACGTTATCATGATTTCATATGGGATACTCTACCTGTGCTGCTAGAACATGTGCCTTTACAAGTACAACACAGCATGTGGTTCATGCACGATGGAGCTCCTGCACATTTCAGTCGAAGTATTTGTACACTTCTCAACAACAGATTCGATGACTGATGGATTGGTAGAGGCGGACCAATTTTATGGCCTCCATGCTCTCCTGACCTGAGCCCTCTTGACTTTCATTTATTGGGGCATTTGAAAGCTCTTATGTATACAGCCCCAGTACCAAATGTAGAGACTGTTCGTTCTCGTATTGTGGATGGCTGTGATACAATACGCCATTCTCTAGGGCTGCATCAGGGCATCAGGGATTCCATGCGACGAAGGGTGGATGCATGTATTCTCACTAACAGAGGACATTTTGAACATTTCCTTTAACAAAGTGTTTGAAGTCACACTGGGACGTTCTGTTGCTGTGTGTTTCCATTCCATGATTAATGTGATTTGAAGAGAAGTAGTAAAATGAGCTCTAACATGGAAAGTAAGCGTTTCCAGACACATGTCCACATAACATATTTTCTTTCTTTGTGTGTGAGGAATGTTTCCTGAAAGTGTGGCCGTACCTTTTTGTAACACCCTGTATATGTATGACATGTTTCAGTATTGTATTCCCTTGCGTTTTTCCAGTATTTGCCTCAAGATGGATACTTGGTCAGTAATTGATTTGCCGTATCTAAAGCCTGCCTTGTTCTCCCAGTTGCTTTTTCTGTAAAAGGACTCAAGTCAGACCTTAGCACTTGGAGATGACAGTGACAGCCTCTCTCTCTCTCTCTCTCTCTCTCTCTCTCTCTCTCTCTCTCCCTCCCTCCCTCCCTCCCTCTCCCTCTCTCCCTCTCTCTCTCTCTCTCTCTCCCTCTGTGTGTGTGTGTGTGTGTGTGTGTGTGTGTGTGTGTGTGTGTGTGTGTGTACACATACCCACATACCACTGTGACATCTGCAACAATCCAAAGCCTTTTGTTTACTGCCATCAGTCATCCTCAATTTTCATCTGTTTCTGAAAGCAGACGTTAGGCTGTGGCTCTGTCAGCAGTGTCAGACACTCTACAGTGATGGTATCAACAAACTATTCTCTCATTGGGAGAAATGTGTTCGCCACCATGATGAGTTCGTTCAGAAATAAATATGCAGATATGAAGAATAAAGATGTATAATATCAATAACATTTGGATTTTTATAAAGCTTTGAGAGTTTTCACATAAAAAAATTGATCACATTACATTTCAGCACACCCTCATATTATAAACATTGTGTTTCTGTTCGATATAGCTCATGTAAATGGTTATAAGTGGTTCCACATGTTATACTGGTGGATTGATTTGTTTGTCACATCTGTTGCAACATGTTGCACGGAGGTATCTGAATGTTGCTCGATAATGACTATAGTCGAAATTGGCCAGTAGCAGGTAAACTGAAAATTGTGCAGTCCATAGTGGACAATTTTTTTCTTTTGAAAAATATATCAAAGCTATGGATCCATGAGTGAACAAAATTATTTTGATACATGATGCAACATGTTTCCTTTCACACACCATAAATGCTCAGAAGTATTTGATCTGGATCTGACATGTTGTGTAACAGCTGACACATCAGGAGACTTTGCTCATTGATCCATTCATTTGACTTGAAAGAGATCCCGTTATTTTTCAGATATTAAAAATAGCCTTGTTCCATTTTGTGGACACACATTGTTACATGTGTGGAAGAAATCTAAGTGATTATGTGAATCTGACAGTTCTTTTGCACTAAAACTCTAGAGGTCTAAACATCTTCTGTGGTTACTTAACTGAAACTGAGAAGTGAATTAGAGGTCTTCGTCACACCTTCTTCCTGTGATGAGGAAGGTCAAGAGAGGCAGACTTGAGGTAAACAACATTGGAGAAAGTGAGAATAATGGAAATTACGGGTTGGAATATCAAACATACAAAGAAAAGATAGACTGCTGCTTACTGTAAAGATGGCACATTAAATTGCAGATAGGTACACTAAAAGATACTTGCACATTACCTTGTAGCAACGGAATTCATCAGAAAAGGAACCAAACACGCATTCATTCAATTAAGCAAGCACATGTGACTGCTATCTCCAGCATCTTGGACTGAAATGCAAGAGTCACCTAGAATGGAAATGGCAGTCTTGGCAACAAGTGCAACATATGGAGGCCGTGGGGTCAGTGAAAAAGATGGTGAGTGGGGAAGGGGAAAGATGGGCAGGTGCGTTGGCAGAGAGCGGCACACAAAGAAGATGGGAGATGAGAATAGGGATCGAAGTGAAGCATGTTATGTTCGGCTATATGTTTAGCTACAGAGTCGTCTACTTTGCTCTTGGCCACAGTTTGGCAGTGGCAGTTTATCCTTGTGGATAGCTGGTTGGTAGCCATGCCAATACAAACATCTGTTCAATGATTGCGGCAGAGCTGGTATGTGAAATTTTTGCTTTCACTGGTGGCCTGGCCACTGCTGGGATAGATGGAGTAGGATAAGTCTGTGACAGGACTGAAATAGAAATTGCTGGATGAATGGATTGAGAAAGTCTTGCACCTGGGTCTTCCATAGGGACATGATCTCTGTGGTAAGGGATTGTGATTGGGGGAGGTGTAGGGGTGGACTAGGATGTTACGGAGATTCGGTGGGCAATGGAACACTGCTTTAGGAGGGGTGGGAAGGATCTTGGGTAGCGTGTCCTTTATTTCAGGGTATGATGATAATCAAAGCCCTGATGAAGGATGTGTTTCAATGGTGGGAAGATTGGGGGTATGAGAGGGAAGTGACTCAGGAGATCTGTCTGTGGACTAGGTCTTAGGGAGGGAGGGGGGTAGTATGCCTGTCTGTGAAGACCTTCAGGGGAGACCCTCAGCATGCTGGGCAAGGGAGTTTTTGTCATTGGAGATATGCTGGACGTGAGTGGTCAGGCTCTGTGGGAGGAATTTTTTGGTGTGGAAGAGATGACAGCTGTCAAAATGCAGGTGCTGTTGGTGGGTTTAATATAGACAGAGGTGTGGGAAAATTAGTGTTGAATAGCAGTAAGCACTTGGGTATGAGGAATGTTTGCATATAGGGAGGTGGTGTTAATAGTGATAAGTAGGACTCCAGGAGGTAAAGGGGTAGGGCTGGTGGAGAATCGATGTAGGAAGGCTAGATCATGGGCAATTTGTTGAAACTATTGATCAGTGAGAGCTGAAATGTTTCACTGGGGGCACAATAACCAGCCACAATGGGGCATCCAGTGTTGTTGGGTTTGTTGATTTCTGGGACCATGTAGAAGGTGAGTATGTGGGCTTTCATAGGGGTGAGGGGCAATGGATTCAGGGAAGATGTTCTGGGAAGAGCCGAAGGCTTTAAGTAGAGATTGGATGTTATGCTGGACTTCTGGGATGGAATCACTTTGGCAGTAGATGCCAACAGGTGGTGTTTGGGATGATTGTCGAGGTGTTTCAGTTTCAGGTTTGTGATGTATGGCTTAGGGATTGCACAGTAGCAGTGTCTTGCAGAGGGAGCAGAGGTGGTTCTGGGATGCATGTGCCATGGAGATGTGTTTTTGGAGAATCTGAAAAGGCAAAGATAATTATGAAAGGAGAGGTGGGATCCAGAGCAAGGAATTTTTATGGTTAGGGCATTGGGGGAGATTCCATGGTTTAGACAGCATTTAAGAAGCAGGATGTGGGACTGGGTTTTAGTCGGGGAAAGAGATACTTTTCTGAACCGGTGCAGAAAAATGGAGCTGGGTCCATTGTGGTGGGGATGGCATAAGGGAAATGGGAATGATGCAGAAATGGGTGAAAAAGGTGTCAGATGGTTATGAGGGGAGCTAGATAAGAGAGAAGGTGCATAAAAATACTTAGACATGCAAAAACATGTACATATATGCAAAATAGGCACAAATACATAAAAATACAAATGTATAAAAATGCACAAAGTACATTAAAACATACAGGAACCTGGGAGAAAATGACCAATAATGTGTGATAGTATGCATGTGATGGAATAAGGGAAAAGAGAGGGAGGCGGCATTGGTTAAGTTGAGGATCAAAAGTTGAATGGCACTGATAGATGTGGAAAATAAAATGCTAAAATATGTGAGGATGAGGGAGGAAGTGGGATGATAATTGGTGGGAAGAACAACAATCAGCAAGGTCATTTAGTCGTTTGTTGTGCACAGATAAGGTCATTGATGCAGAGTGGCTTTGCCGTGCAATATCACCCAGGACTGGAACAGGTGAACCACATCCTTCGCCAGAGCTTCGATTACCTATCATCTTGCCCTGAAATGAGGAACATTCGCCAAAGATCCTTCACATCCCTCCTAAAATATCATTATGTTGCCCACCCAACCTGAGCATCATCCTAGTCCATCCCTACACCACTCCCAATCCAAACCTCTTGCCACAAAAATCATACCCTTGTGGAATACCTAGGTTCAAGACCTGCCCAATCAACCATCGAGCACACTTCCTATTCCAGTCCTGTCACTGCCTTATCCTACCCAGTAAGAGGGCTCCAATCAGAGGCCAGGCTACCCATGAAAGCAGCCATGTTATATACTAGCTCTATTGCAATCATTGCACAGCTACTAACTCACTGTCCACCAGGATGAATGGCCATCACCAAACTGTGGCCAAGAGCAAAGTAGACCACCCTGTGGCCCAAAATACAGCTGAATATAAAATGTGTGCTTTCAATGGCTGCTTCACTACTTGAGCCCTCTGGATCCTTCACTCTACCACCAGCTTCTCTGAACTGCACAGATGGGAGTTACGCTTACAATACGTTCTCCATTCCTGAAATTGTCCCAGCCCCAACCTACAGCAGCGTACTATCTCCACACCATCCACCCAACTGTTTCCACCCTCTCTGTCCTATCTCCTCCCCCGTATTTTCATCTCCCCTCTCTTTGCTTGCCACCCTCAGCCAATACACCTGCCCATCTATCCCCTTCCCTGCTCCTCTCCGTGTTTCATTCCACGTCCCCCACCTACCTATCACACCACAGCTTTCCACTGCTGCGTCTATTTGCAGTCTAGTCCGTGCATCCTCTGCCAGACTGTGTTCTTCTCTCTCCTCACCCGTACTCTTCCCACTCGCTGCCTGCACCAGATAGCAGTTTCCATTCTAAGTAACAGCTGCAATCTGATCTGAGCTTCGGGTGATGAAAATTGTGTACATGAAGTGTGCTTGCTGATGAAGGCTGTAGCAGAAATCTAATTCGTGAGTGTCTTTTAGTTATGCCTGTCTGCAACTTAATATGTCACCTTTACTGTAAGTAGCAGTATCTTTTCCTTATGCTGTAGAAAATGAGAATAATCTGCTTAAACAGAATACTAAAAATTTTAATTAATAGTGAAGAAAAACCACACTAAGTTCTAAATCCAGATTTACCTTCTTGACAAGTATGTTCCACTGCATAATTTCAGTGTATATTTGAAAGTGTGGTTAAGTGCTCAGTTTATGTTTCGAATATCTGAGGGGTTTTTTTTAGGAAAATAACACCCCCCCCCCTTTCACCAGGTAAGGGTGGGGGTGATTTTGCACTTCCTACCTTTCAAGAATACAAAAGTTGTAGATTATCGTATTTACCATAACAATGGTGTTTGTCACACATTAAACAGTAGTTCCAGCCATATTACATCAATAATAAATTACATTATTCTAGAGCTGCACATTTTGATATGTGACTCTTGTGTATGACATTTCTTGTAAATTTCATGCCAGTATTGCCGTCCTTCATTTTCGTCCTGTCCTCTCATCTTGTGTCTATCTTTTCGGTCCTGTCTCCTTAAAGTCATTGTTGACAGGACATTAAAACTTAATCTTCTGTTTTCCTCTCTTTCTTAAAAAATGCTTTATTTGGTTTCTGTGTTATCAGGTATTGTTAATTTAAACTGCAACAACCTGTTAGTCACATGTTTGTAAACGTTTTATTTATTTTTCTTCTGTGTTTCTGAATCAGGCAGAACGAGTTGATGGATATCTGCACACACTTTCCTTGAAGTCTGAAACACCAAGGCCACACTTAGCATGTTTTGGAACCTGGATTTTATATCATACTTTGAGGATAATGATAATGTATTTGCTGTCTGGGTTTGAACTTGAACTGTACAGCACACATGAATATCATTACATCTTTTGGTAAGGAATCTGAAGACATATGTGTATGTTATATTTCTGTTCTGCATATAATTTGACATTATGTAATTAAAATATGCATGGAAATAATTTCAGCTCTAGTAATGGATACACAACACAAGGATATTTATAGTATCAATAAGATAAATTACTCTCCACTTTATACTAAAAATATAAAAGATCAAACAAGATAAGAAAGTAGAACCCCAAAAATCTGATAAATTAAGAAGAAACAGTGAATTCTTCTCGGTGTATGACTGCAAAAGACGGATGTGAATATATCTGTTCTGAGATTCAAATTATCAGTTAGATGTGTGAGCTCAGAAAGTATTATAATATAAGCAAATGTTTGTTCATCCCAGTGTGATTGCCATGAATGATATTTTTGAGACACTAAGTAACGTAGTTATCAGGAGAAAGAGAACTGGCGTCCAGCGGATCGGAGTGTGGAATGTCAGATCCCTTAATCAGGCAGGTAGGTTAGAAAATTTAAAAAGGGAAATGGATAGGTTAAAGTTAGATATAGTTGGAATTAGCGAAGTTCGGTGGCAGGAGGAACAAGACTTTTGTTCTGGTGAATACAGGGTTATAAATACAAAATCAAATGGGGGTAATGCAGGAGTAGGTTTAATAATGATTAAAAAAAAAAAATAGGAGTGCGGGTAAGCTACTACAAACAGCATAGTGAACGCATTATTGTGGCCAAGATAGACACGAAGCCCACACCTACTACAGTAGTACAAGTTTATATGCCGCCTAGCTCTGCAGATGACGAAGAAATTGATGAAATGTATGATGAGATAAAATAAATTATTCAGGTAGTGAAGGGAGACGAAAATTTAATAGTCATGAGTGACTGGAATTTGAGTGTAGGAAAAGGGAGACAAGGAAACGTAGGTGAATATGGATTGGGGTTAAGAAATGAAAGAGGAAGCCGTTTGGTAGAATTTTGCACATAGCATAACTTAATCACAGATAACACTTTGTTCAAGAATCATGAAAGAAGGTTGTCTACATGGAAGAACCCTGGAGATACTTAAAGGTGTCAGATAGATTATATAATGGTAAGACAGAGATTTAGGAACCAGGTTTTAAATTGTAAGACATTTCCAGGGGCAGATGTGGACTCTGACCACAATCTATTGGTTATGACCTGTAGATTAAAACTGAAGAAACTGCAAAAAGGTGGGAATATAAGGAGATGGGACCTGGATAAACTGAAAGAACCAGAAGTTGTAGAGAGTTTCAGAGAGAGCATAAGGGAATGATTGACAAGAACGGGGGAACGAAATACAGTAGAAGAAGAATGGGTAGCTTTGAGAGATGAAATAATGAAGGCAGCGGAGGATCAAATAGGTAAAAAGATGAGGGCTAGTAGAAACCCTTGGGTAACAGAAGTAGTATTTAATTTAATTGATGAAAGGAGAAAATATAAAAATGCAGTAAATGAAGCAGGCAAAAAGTAATCCAAAAGTCTCAAAAATGAGATCGACAGGAAGTGCAAAATGGCTAAGCAGGGATGGCGAGAGGACAAATGTAAGGATGTAGAGGCTTATCTCACTAGGGCTACGATAGATACTGCCTACAGAAAAATTAAAGAGACCTTTGGAGAAAGGAGAATCACTTGCATGAATATCAAGAGCTTTGATGAAAACCCATTTCTAAGCAAAGAAGGGAAAGCAGGAAGGTGGAAGGGGAGTATATAGAGGATCTATACAAGGGCGATTTACTTGAGGACAATATTATGGAAATGGAAGAGGATGAAGATGAAATGGGAGATACAATACTGTGTGAGGAGTTTGACAGAGCACTGAAAGACCTGAGTCGAAACAAGGCCCCGGGAGTAGACAACATTCCATTAGAACTACTGACAGCCTTGGGAGAGCCAGTCCTGACAAAACTCTACCATGTGGTGAGCAAGATGTGTGAGACAGGCGAAATACCCTCAGACTTCAAGAAGAATATAATAATTCCAATCCCAAAGAAAGCAGGTTCTGACAGATGTGAAAATTACCGAGCTATCAGTTTAATAAGACACAGCTGCAAAATACTAACGCGAATTCTTTACAGATGAATGGAAAAACTGATAGAAGCCGACCTCGGGGAAGATGAAGATTGGATTTCGTAGAAATGTTGGAACACGTGAGGCTATACTGACCCTACGACTTATCTTAGAAGAAAGAGTAAGGAAGGGAAACCTACGTTTCTAGCATTTGTAGACTTAGAGAAAGCTTTGGACAATGTTGATTGGAACACTCTCTTTCAAATTCTGAAGGTGGCAGGGGTAAAATACAGGGAGCGAAAGGCTATTTACAATTTGTAGAGAAAGCAGATGGCATTTATAAGAGTCGAGGGGTATGAAAGGGAAGCAGTGATTGGTAAGGGAGTGAGACAGGGTTGTAGTCTCTCCCCAATGTTATTCAATCTGTATATTGAGGAAGCAATAATGGAAACAAAAGAAAAGTTCGGAGTAGGTATTAAAATCCATGGAGAAGAAATAAAAACTTTGAGGTTCGCCGATGACATTGTAATTCTGTTAGAGACAGCAAAGGACTTGGAAGAGCAGTTGAATGGAATGGACAGTATCTTGAATGGAAGATGTAAGATGAACATGAACAAAAGCAAAACAAGGATAATGGAATGTAGTCGAATGAAAACGTGTGATGCTTCCGGAATTAGATTAGAATGGAGACACTTAAAGTAGTAAAGGAGTTTTGCTATTTGGGGAGCAAAATAACTGATGATTGTCGAAGTAGAGGGGATATAAAATGTAGTCTGGCAATGGCAAGCATAGCATTTCTGAAGAAGAGAAATTTGTTAACATCGAGTATAGATTTAAGTGTCAGGAAGTCATTTATGAAAGTATGTGCATGGAGTGTAGCCATATATGGAAGTGAAACATGGACAATAAATAGTTAGGACAAGAAGAGAATAGAAGCTTTCGAAATGCGGTGCTACAGAAGAATGCTGAAGATTAGATGGGTAGATCACATAACTAATGAGGAAGTGTTGAATAGGATAGGGTAGAAGAGAATTTTGTGGCACAACTTGACTAGAAGAAGGGATTGGTTAGTAGGACATGTTCTGAGGCATCAAGGGATCACAAATTTTGCATTGGAGGGCAGCGTGGAGGGTAAAAATCGTAGAGGGAGACCAAGAGATGAATACACTTAGCAGATTCAAAAGGACGTAGGTTGCAGTAGGTACTGGGAGATGAAGCAGCTTGCACAGGATAGAGTAGCATGGAGAGCTGCATCAAACTACAGTAGAAACCCTTTAATCCGTCACCTTTGGAACCAGGACCATGGTCGAAACGAAAAAAAGGTCGGATTATCCGAAAATCTAATATTGCTTGCAAAAAATATGGGGACATTTAGTCCAAAAAATTAAACTATTTAAGAACTAAAAGATGTCTTCAGTAATATAAAAAGATGTGTTTTACACAGTGTTATACAATTTATTAACTAAAAAAGTCTACCCACACCATAATATGTATTGGTTTTTTAACAAGAAGACGACAAACGAATTACACTACTGTACTGTGCTTAATAACATATGAACTATATATACTGTAAACTAAATAATGTTTGTAGCACCGTGTATATAAAAAAGAGATTTTTGCAACGAAATAAACTACTGTATGTATAAACTAAGAAATGATTACACTGTATGCATTGTTTTCACAGTAAAAACATAAACAAATTACTTGGAGATGTTATTCTAGATTTATCTGCAGTGTCCATCCATTTTTTTTATCCACAAAACTTCCATTGGAGTTGAAGTTGGATTCTGCTCGATGTATTGAAGGGCAGTGTCAAAAGCGTTTCTTGCATTGTTGTGTGAAATCTGGGTGAGGGGTTTGTCTTCACTGTCAGAGTCATCATTCACATTTTCCTTGCTAACAGCAGCAACAATCTGGTCGTCATTGAGCTCTTCAAAAGTGTCACTGTCTTTGTCACATGCGTTGACCCAATCTTCAACTTCATTGGTGTGGACGTTCGGCTCCAGAGTTTGTAGATCTTTAACGATTTCCAGTGTGTCGTCGTTTTGCTCGTCTTCGGTATGCTCATTTTCAGTCATAACTTTTGGCCAAAGCTTACGCCGTGATTTCCGCAGTGTGTCAAGTTTCAGTTCATCCCATGCTGCAGCGATTGTGTACGTATCATCTTTGATGTTCAGGGATTTCATTGCATCAAATAAGTTATGACCTCCTTCAGATTTTTCCAAGACTGAGCTGATATACTTTCTGTGATATTGCCTTTTTAACCATTCGATAAAGCCCTGATCCATTGGTGGGATAAATGAGGTCACATTAGGAGGCAGAAAGAGAGCTTTTATGTCCCCTTTCACCAAATCTTCCTCAGATGGATGTGATGGTGCATTATCCAACAGCAATAGTGCACAAACAGGCAGATTTTTTTGCATCAAGTCTTTTTCGACTGACGGCACAAACTCGTCGAAAAACCAGGGTTTTAAATAGGTTGCAGTCTGTCCAAGCAGATTTTTGATTGCGGTAATAAACCGGCAAGGAAAATAAGTTTATAGTTTTGAATGCCCTTGGCTTCTTATATTCGCCAATGACAAACAAGAGGAGCTTGTGGGTACCATCTGCGTTGCTACAAGGAATGACTGTTGTTATATCTTTTGTAAGTTTTTCCTACCATGGATTCATTTGAAGCTGCGGGCGTTTTTGTTGCCAACATTTTAAAGGTCAGCCCTGTCCCGTCGATGTTATACACAGTTCATACACAGTTCATTTCCTCTTACAATTTCTTGGAACTTACCGGAAAACTCCTCAGCAGCTGCTTCATCAGAAGAGAGTTTTTCACTGGTAACAAATTTACTTTTGGCTTCCAGTTTTTTGTGCAAAACTGTCGCTTTTTCTTTGAGAAATGGTCTGGATATTTGATTTCTTTTCCTTCTTTCTTGACAAAACCACATCCACAATGCGTAATCAAGTAGTCCAAGTTTAGGCTTTTTTAATATTTTGCGATTGTGCAGAGTGCTTTCACCATCAATTGTAACTCTATAGGAGCCAATGTCTTTCCGATTCTTCCTCCAATCCTTAATTGTCATAACACCTACATTCAGTTCTTTTGCAGTTTTTTGGAGCAATTCTCCTTCGTCCAGTATTTGTTCCACTGCTAATTTTTCATTTAGTGATAGAGTTACATGTTTACGTTTAAGTCCAGACATGTTGGAAAACAAGCGACTGTACACACAATGAATCTACAGTAAGAAGTACTATAGAGAACACGGAATAAATCAAACAACAACGTTTTTTAATACAAACAAAGGATAAAACGGCACAGTAACATACAGTATAACAATATGCACAGCGATAGACACTCTGCAACAATGCCCGACAGGTGTCCAGTCAGAGACAAGTTGGCACAGGCTCGCGAGCCTGAGCTTGGTCGGACTAACTGGAGTGATGGACAATCCAAGGTCGAATTAGAGTAGTTCTACTGTAGTCTCAGGACTGAGGACAACAACAACAACAACAACTACACTACCATCCCAAATTTTTTACTGCCACTTCTGTAAGCAAATTGCTGCACTGTTTGTGACAGCTGAAGTAAAATTCCAGGTTAGAAATATACAAATTTTGATGACCAAGAGAAATTTTTCATTGCAGTTGGACCTTATAACTGTCTCTTTAACCATCAACTTTCCTTTGTCTCGCCATCCAGATCTGATAAAATGATTCTGCTGTGAATTCAGCACTGTATAACTTTCGTACTGTATCACATATGAAAGGGAGCAGTCCATTCAGAAAAATAAGAATAAAAATGCTGATGGGGGAGGGGTGTGCTTACTCACACTTTAGGTGGTGATCGACACTCCTGTTTTAGGAGGAAAACTCTGTAATAGGTTGTGCCTTCTAACAAAACAAAAAGCATTTTTCACCTTTGTCGTCCACATAAAAATTTGTTATGATGAAACAGTGATCCCAATGTATTATTATTAAGAACATTCATTAAGTGCTTAAATTCATTGATCTGTTAGAAATTAATGCATTGTTGCAAATCTGTTGTTTGATACTGACCATACTTAACAGAAACTTATTTGCAGGTACATGTATGAATTCTTGTATAGCTGGTTGGTTTCTGCCCTGAACCGTGCTGAAAGCTTCTTTGCTGAGCAAGAATCTGTAGTTGAGCAACATAACAGGAGTAGAGCAAATAAAAAGAATAAAGCCAAGAAAAAGAAAATGAGACCTTATGGGAGGGAGATCATGATCTACCAAGCATTGCAGAATATCTGTGGTGGTTTGTACAAGGTATAACTTCTGTGATGGTCATTTTATGGTAGCGTAGTAGAAAACATAGCCAAACCAATATTTACATAAAATAAGGAAAAGGCAACTACTCACCTGTAATGGACCAATGCATTGAGCCCAGAAACATGTAATGTAAAACAGCACTCTCACTAGCTTTCGAGTACAGTTGCTTTCTCTAGCAAAAGTACATATGTTCACACGTGCACCCATGCAGACACCGTAACACCCACTCCCATGGCAATGGCAAGACTAATTATTATTGGCACTTGATTACAGATATAGGTGCGGAAAGGGTCACAAGGAGGGAGTTGCACAAAAGAGGCAGGTCTTTGGACAGTTGACGAGGCACAGAGAGGAGAGAGAGAGAGAGAGAGAGAGAGAGAGAGAGCCCACATGGGGGAGGGGGGGGGGAGGAGTTGTGTAGTGGGAGAAGGTAATAGGTTTAAGACCTATCCCATACACCCACCCACAGCAATCCTGTTGCAGGCATTTCCTAGTGAGTAAAAGATAAGGCCAGGTGTGAAAGCAGTTATGTCATATATCTGTTATGGTGCAATTACTGTACAGCATTTTACGTGGGCATGACAGGTAACCAACTGTTTACTCACATAAGTGACCACTGCCAAATTTTGACAAACTGCAAACTTGTTACCACTGCCTTCCCTTACGTTTTCCCTTCTATCTTCTGTCCACACCACCACTCCTCAGTCCAGATCATGATCTGCCTTTTCCACCACTCTTTGTCCCACCTCTACCCCCACCCAATGTAAGTCCCTTCTCTCTCTCTCTCTCTCTCTCTCTCTCTCTATCTATCTATCTATCTATCTATCTATCTATCTATCTTTTTCTCATTTCACCTTCACCTTTCTCTCCGTTTTCCACCCCCCTTCCCTCTTCCTACATTTCTTTTTTTGCTTTACCCTTTCTACACTTTTCATCTCATTGTGCAGCCATGGAGTGACCCATCCAAAGATCTGCCTCTTTTCCACTACCCCCTCCTTATGTCTTTCACTACCCCCATCACCATCTCCAATAGCTCGGGCAACTGCTTTCAATAATTGAGTATCAATAATTAGTCTTGCTTTAACCGTGGGAGAGCGCTTTTGGGTGTCTGTGTGGTTGCGTCTGTGAATGTGTCATTCCCGTATTTTATGTATTGCTTCTTCCAGGAATTTCCATTATTGTTATACGAACCAAAATTTTGTTGTGTTATCATATTTCATTTAAGGCATGAATGTGCCACATGAATGTTAAAAATTATCAAGATGTTTTCTTAAGTTTATAGAGTCGTGTAAATTTAATTTGGTTATGTAAGCAACTGGTCATTATGAAATACTCCTCATACGTTCACAGGCTATGGTGGGTTTCCGACTGGATGGAAAAATCAGGCTTCCTCATCCAGAATTTGATAATGAACAAGTACGCTATGAGCATCGATTTGCACCATTTGCTATCTTGTTGACTCCCCCACCTATGCAGTATACTGAGTTTAGAGAGATGACTTCCTTGCAACGCTATGAGCAGCCACCTACAAGCACAAACTTGTACTTGTCGGGGTGTCAACATTTCCATAAAGCCCGAACAATATTAGAAGGGATTACAAATCAAGATCAAGAGGTAAGCATTACTTACTGTATGTATTGTATTATTATATGGGGGAGGGGGGAGAGAGAGAAAAAGAGAGAGAGAGAGAGAGAGAGAGAGAGAGAGAGAGAGAGAGAGACAGGGGGAGGGGGGGTTGTTTTCATATTGCGTGACTGGAGAGCTGTCCATGAATAATATTTTAGATTGTAGTGACAGGTAGACCGTGTTTACAATTTTGTGTGAAGTCCAACTAGGAAAATCAAAATTTATAATAGCAGGCGGCGGGGGGGGGGGGGGGGGGGGGGAGAGGAATTCTCAACTGGATATGAAATATCTTTTTTTCCTAAAATGATGACGTGGACTTCTTTAATAGACATTGTCAAACAATCTTCCAGTGAGTAGATTCCATCCCTAAGGTTGGATTCGGGAGGATCTACAAAATAGCCATTCATGAGTGCTGCAACCTTTTCCAACCACAGATTTCTTTAGGTGTTACAATAGATGGAAGTCAGAGTGTGCCATATCTGGCAAATGATGTGAATGTTCCAGCAAATCGTACTTCACATCACTTAGTGAAGTATTTATTTATTTATTTTTAAGTTGCAGAGCTAATGGCTTCCATTCACCTCATTGATTATTCTTCCCTTCTGTCATCAACCACAGTATCTGCGTGTCACCAACAGTAACAAATTTAATTGCCTCATGCATTCAGTTAGAATAATTCTGAAAAAGATGGTCCAAACATAGTGGGAAATTTCGTTTTCACATTGCTTTTGCTCAGTATTCAACAAATGCAGCTTCCGTCTCACACATAGCTTTTTCATGTGAATTGTACAATACTCCTACCCAGCCAGGTGGCTCAGTGGTTAAGCATTGAGGAGTATGATGGTTCAAACCCGCTTCCAGCCATCTGATTTAGGTTTCCATGTCTTCCCTAAATCACTTCAGGCAAATGCCGGGGTAGTTCCCTTGAAAGGGCCCGGTTGATTTACTTCCCCATGCTTTTGTAGACCGAGCTTGTGCTCCATCTCTGATGACCTGGTTGTCTACACGTTATTAAACACTAATCTCCTCCTCCTATACAGTGCTCTTTCAGAAATGCCCATAGTATCATCTATTTCGTACCCATTGAATCACTAATCACCCTTTGTACTATAGTGTATTGTGCACTGTCTCATTGTTTCTGTTATATTTCTGATAAACATTTTCCAGTGGGATTAACTTTCATTGATGACAGACCACCTGAAATAAAGAATTTATGATGGACGGTATTCCAGCTTATCCACATTATGGAACCACATGTCACACAGCGTATTAACAAGACTATTCTGCTGATCAATTTGTCACTTGACTTAGATTATTGCACAACATGTTCCAGTATATCATAACAAAACTTCAACAAGTCAGTGCCATCTGGGTCAGTGCCCAGAGATTGACTGGAGATCATTAAGCTGCCATTGCTGGATTGGTGCAAATCCCATTGGCTAGCCATCTGGACCATGAAAGCTGTGATTGGAAGTACATAAAATTCATATACACAGACAGACACATACTTGTAGCTCTAGATGACAGGTAGTTGGTCTAGATGACAGGTAGTTGGTTGTGGCCATGTAGTAAGTCTTAATGGCAGATATTTTTGCAATGTACCAGTGGCTGTTGTCAAGGTGAGAGGAAGGTTAAATCAATATGTCAGGACATGCGTTACCAGTGTTCTCTTATAAAAAGCGCTACAGAACTTTACAGTAGACACGGGAGTAAATGTAAGAACTGTGTCCAATAAAGTAGATTAATACACAGAGATTCAAAAACTAAACTACTAAAACACACAGATGAAACTATATAGTTCACTCGTGGTTAGAAGCTATTTAAGATCTCGGCTTCCTAAATTCACATTACTTCTACAGTGTCTCTCCTTCTTGGGTCCAGTATACTTTTTGGTTGCTAAGTCACAAGGAATTGCAGTAGATGTGTTGAGCTTTTTGTCCTAAATGACGCACATGAGAGTGCCAATAAACTGTGCTGTTGGGTATCTCTGTATTGTCTCACTCCCAACAATCAACTAATAGTAAGGTTGTAATTTTTTATTGTGTTTGTTACAAGTCAAAATTTCATCCATTGTGAATTTAGATAAACATTTTGATTGTGAATAAACTTCTGTTGATAGATCAAAAACATTTGACAGCAAACAGGCATGTAGAAAGGTCAGTCTCTCTCTCTCTCTCTCTCTCTCTCTCTCTCTCTCTCTCTCTCTCTCTCTCTCTCTCTCTCTCCCCTCCCCCCCCCTCCCCTCCCCTCCCTCTCCCTCCCCCTCCCCCTACCATCCCTCTCCCTCCCCCTCCCCCTACCATCCCTCTCCCTCCCTCCCCCCTCTTCCCCCTCTCTCCCCCTCCTTCTTACTCCCCCTCCCCCATCTCTCTCTCCCTCCCCCCTCTCTACCCCCTCCCCCTCTCTACCCCCTCCCCCTCTCTACCCCCTCCCCCTCTCTAACCCCCTCCACCCATCTCGCTCCTCCCTCCCCCTCTCCCCCCTCCCTCCCTCCCTCTCCCCCCTCCCTCCCTCTCCCCCCTCCCTCCCTCCCTCCCTCCATCCCTCCCTCTCCCCCCCTTCCTTCTCCATCCCTCCCTCTCCCCCCCTCCTTCTCCCACACACTTCAGTCTAACTGGGTTACTTTAATGCATGGAACCTGCTTATGGATGTTTGATATTAATGCTTATTACGTTAGCTGCATGAGATATGATTATTTTTATTCTCTTTCCCTCTCGTTAGTGTGTAATGTAATGTCTAAAACAAGGATCTAATGGTACATTTACTTTTTATACAGGTTAATGATCTGCTGAAAGTGGCCAAAACAAACTTTGTTGTTCTGAAACTACTTGCAGGAGGTCACAAGAAAGATTCGACCACACCACCAGAATTTGACTTTTCAACTCATCGTCATTTTCCAATAATCAAACTTCCCTGAGATGGTTAACAACTTTATTGAAATTAATGTAATATTATATTGTCCTGTGTCTCTTTGTAATTAAAATTATTTATTTTGAAGTTTGTACATTTTAGAGCTCACTGTGTGTTAATACAACAATGGTTTTTTTTAAACATTACTTTTCCTTTTTGTAATTCCTTTCATGTTGACTTAATCCTGAGGGTTTTTGGACTGCACAATTCACATGAAGTATATAATACTTTCCCTTTTGTGCTAATAAGAAAGACCTGCAAGATTTGGGTCATCAATAGCTTTTTATTTTTTATGTTTATTTATTATTTATTTTATATTCCAGTGATCCCGCTGCAGTAGGATGTTCTAAATTATTATTGCTGTCCTTTTTTCACATCAGTCAAAGAATTTCATAAATGTTGAATGTTCTGCTTAGTGGAAGTACATTAAAAATTGAAACTGATGATACATGCATTGCCCATATATGATAAACTACTAACATAATGTAACCTTCCCATTATTTCCAGCCGTCTCTACCCTTTCGTAAGCTTCTTTTGAGACTCTATTTTATTAGTTCCAATTAAATATGAATTAAAGGCAGAAAGAACTATTTATCCATTGTTTTTTAATTGTACACTCAGTTGCAGATTTTAATATTTAAGAGGTCACTCCTTTCAAAACCAGTGTTAGCACTCAACATAGATGTAACATTCATATAAGAAACATGGGCATCTTATTATTGTCAAATAAGTGCAGAAATAGTCAAATAATTGCATATAATCCACCCATGATCATTTCATTTCAGTTTCTTGAGCACAAATACTAAATAATACCATTATTCATTTAAATACATGGAATGCTCCTTTAACATTAACAGATACTTTTTGCTGTTATCTTGAATCACTCTTGTGCAGTGTTCTAGTCTATACTTATTTACATATTAATGTACATTACGTCTATCGTGACATTCCAGGAATTTCACTGCAATGTCTGCTTGTGTCTGTGTATGTGCGGATGGATGTGTGTGTGTGTGTGTGTGTGTGTGTGTGTGTGTGTGTGTGTGCGTGTGCGTGTGCGTGCGTGCGTGCGCGCATGTGCGGGTGTACACCTGTCCTTTTTTCCCCCAAGGTAAGTCTTTCCGCTCCCGGGATTGGAATGACTCCTTACCCTCTCCCTTAAAACCCACATCCTTTCGTCTTTCCCCCTCCTTCCCTCTTTCCTGAAGAAGCAACCATCGGTTGCGAAAGCTAGAAATTCTGTGTGTGTGTGTGTGTGTGTGTGTGTGTGTGTGTGTGTGTGTGTTTTATTTATTGTGCCTGTCTACCAGCGCTTTCCCGCTTGGTAAGTCTTGGAATCTTTGAAAAGGTTAATTTTATTGACTGCAGATATTGAGCATTCAATTATTTTATTTTATAATCTGTGTTATTTAAGAGAACATTTAATGTGTCATATTTGAGAGGTCAGTTTGACCAATGTTGTTAAAGTTATTAGTTTGTTATCTCTCCAAATCCCCTAGGCACTTTATTAGACAGTTTTATAGAAAACAATAAAATGATTGGAGAAATTTATATGGCCAAATTTTTCCTGTTAAATTGGAGATTATTCTTCATGGAGAGTTAAAATGTAAGTTAAAATGTAAGAAGACATTGGTGTTAGTGTTTGTGATTTGTTAGCTAATTACAGGTATGTCTACAACCACATAGCTCCATTGAAAATCGACTAACTTCACTGAATAGACTAAAGTTTGTTCTTAAGCCACTTTTTTGCAGTTCTACACCCAATTTGTGTGTTCAAATAATTATTGTAGGTGTAACTTAGTGAATGGTTATCTTATCAGTATACAGATGGTGAAAGAGTTACAAAAACAATACAAGTCAGTCAAGTAATGTGTTTAAATTAGAAAGTAGTGTAATTCAAATTATCATTAATGTTATTACAGCTTACACTATTGTAGGAATATATTTTGTGTGTGTGTGTGTGTGTGTGTGTGAAAAATTTTGTAATGTACTTTCCAGTGGCACACACAGTATTGATGTTTTATCATATATTTCGACTAAAAGTAAAATCTTACCCTCATATGAAAGGCTGTAGTCAGTGAAGTTGACCATTGAATTAATCATTGATTAAAAGGGTCCAGAGAATAATGTAGTTCATCCAGTAATTAATTTTAGGTGTTTTTCCATTTGGCCTAGATTGTGACTAATGTATGAAGCTCATTATTGTTATTCTCTGGTATCTTATGATATATCTTTAGGCAACCTACTACACTCACACAATATATTAAATCTAAGAAGGGAATTAATGAGGAAAAAACATACGATGTCTGTTTGCAGATTCCATGTGGGGGTTATGATCAAGAATCCATGACTTTCAGTATTGGCATCCCCTTTACTTCATTACCTGCTTAATAGTGTGTTGGTTCACCTTTGGAAGATAGTACAGCAGCAATTCTGCATGGCATCTATTTGACAATTTCTACATGAGTGTCAGATATATGGCACCAGATGTCTATGCACAGATCATGCAATTTCCATAAATTACAGACAAGTTGTTTATGGGCACAGAGATGCTGCCCAATAGCATCCCAGAGGTTTTCCATTGGATTTAGAACAGGAAAATTGGTGGCTAGGACATCAATGTAAGTTCACCACCATACTCCTCAAACCACAATTCTGGCCTTGTGACATGGACGGTACCATTATTTTGCCAGAATCTGCCATTACCATCGGGTCATACATCAACTTTGAAGGCATGCAGGTGGTCTGCAATAACATCCAAGTAGTGGCAGGTCTACCGAGAGCGCAATTACGGAGGAAGCAGTGACCAGGACACGAGTTAAGCTGCTCTGAGTGTTGCCCACGGCTGCCTAAGGAGCTTGACAGTACTGGTGAGAATTGTGAACTTGTTGCCTTTCTGAACAATGAAAGCCTAATTTTTAAAGACCGTATATTCCCCCAGAAGACTCCTGTCAAATTAGAGTAACTTGTATGAGCATCTCTTTCTCCAACTCGTACATCAGCTTGACTGGAACAAGCAGATCTTGCTGAACCACAGCCTAATCACTAACACATCATTTATTGCAACATTTTTTCAGTAACTAAATATTCAAAAGGCAATATAATGTTATTGTGTAGATATGTTCACTCGGCCAGGTGATACAAAATGTAGAATAGCTGCCCAGAACAATAAAATAGTGTCTCACAGTTGTCACTAAGAACTAACTGCTATCTGCAAAAACACAGCAGGTACACCCATATACACTGGTAACTTTCAGGAAGATACATACAGTGCCATGTTCTACTCTTGTAGTGACACACAGTTTTCCTGTGCCAGAAAATTTCAGCACCTCCTTAGATTAAAGGTACCAAAGGCCTTTAAGCTATACATACCATTTGAGAATGAGTATTGTTGAGAGATGGCTTACAAAACTTACTGAAAGTTTCTCCACTGTGTATATAATTGACTGAATGAATGAATAAAACTACTGTGCGCTTAGGCAGGAGCAGCTACAAAAATTTAGGCAAGAGGGGGCAAGATTCTAAAATTGACATTTTTGGTACCAGGAAACTTGAGCAATTCCTGTGGTTTCTTAACAAATAGAACAAGCAAAAATGCCATTGATTAGTTCTCCTCAAAGTGAAGAAATAGGAAATAAACTTTAAAAACACTCATCGAACTTATGCCACGCTGTTTGCCTATGAAACTTCACACCTGATCATGTTGATGGATTTACTGTACTATTTTCATGCCTTCTATTTTTAAAAATTGACTGCTAGAATTAAAGTTTAACCAAACGAGTTTTTAAAAGCTACATTTTTGGGTGGTTTGAGTACATGTAATCCAGGTCAGTATCGAAGGAGATGAATACGGAACTCTCCCAAAACCACCACAAATTGCGTGGTACAATCAACTATTAACAGCCTAGTATTGAACTAAGATGACGGCATGTTGTGCTATGTTGCATCCCATGTTTTTATAATACCAGTATCCTGAAGTTACATTTTCTCCACCTTGATATTTCACACTTTTTTCCTCTCTTTTTTAGTGAATAAAATGTATTTTAACATTGCAGTGGATGCACTTGGGTTCATACAAGTTCAGATGAACACACACTCATGGCTCTCCATAGACTATTACAAGCATTCTGTGATTGTTAAACTGAATGTTGTTTCAGCAAGCTATGGCAGGTCGTCTTTGATGACAGAAAAATGCTATAAAAGTACCTGTACACAGACAATAAAATCAGATAAAGACTTCCCTTACTCAGAGATAGATGCCACTTGGTCCTCTTCACTGGAATGGCCTACAGAATCTGCAGGGTCACTACGACTGTCGAGGTTATCTTGCATTTCTTCTCATAGTACATTGTCTTCACTCCGATCTAATACATTTGTTACACAGTAATTTGAGTGGACGATTTGGATGGGATTCGGTTAATGAAAAGGGGACATACAATT
The DNA here is from genome assembly GCF_023897955.1 of Schistocerca gregaria. Taxonomy (NCBI): domain Eukaryota; kingdom Metazoa; phylum Arthropoda; class Insecta; order Orthoptera; family Acrididae; genus Schistocerca; species Schistocerca gregaria. Next base: position 526,600,724 of record NC_064924.1, read on the forward strand.
CAAGGTTTATTTCCCCAAAACAATTAATTAATTGTAATAATTTACACTGTGGCTTACAAATTACAGTGACACAAACAAATCAAGCTGCTTAAAATATGAGGTAGTAAAAATGTTATATGCTACAGGTGAACAGAGAAACTTATTTGTGTCGTTTGAATCACTGCCAAACAAAACTGTTTACAATTGATACATTAATAAATAATCATTGTGAATTAAACCACATACTTTTGCCTAATACAGTTAAATTTTATAATGTGAAGCACAAATGTATAATTTACAATTAAATTTTCAGTCGAAGTTACTCTTTCCTATACCTTCTATAAAAGAGTGATAAAATTTCCAAAAGGTATCTCAATTAAAAATGCCCTAAAACCCTTAACACAATAACACATACATACTAGCTCAAATAATAAATATATGTACGGCAAAATCCAACATTTGCTTTCTTACAGAAAGTTTGCTGATTTCAACAGTTCAGACCACATTCAAACGCTAGCCAACATGAGCCACTTGCCGGTCAAAACATGTTACGGCAGCGGGAGTGGGCAAACGTACATAGGTAATAAAAGAACACAGGCCACCTAGCAATCTTACCAAAATCAGTTTGCACAGAGGAGGAAGAGGGGGGGCGGGGGGGGGGGGGCATAAATACCATACACAAGTTCACTTGCCAAACCTACTACTAAAAATACAGTACAAAAGGATCTCAGTTAATGACAAAATCCGGGATAGGCCGGCAATATTGCACCCGAGCATTAGTAGCCAAAATAAGGTTGACAGATACCAACGTCTGACATCATCTTAGGGCTAACTGGCACAACAAATAAATAAAAGAACAAGCAAATGGCAATGCCCAAGAATTTAAATAGGATTAAGTACACATGAGGCTAAAATCAATTGCTAGCACCTTGGACATTATCTTAGGCTTAATGACAATGCCCAGCAATTTAAATAAAAATAAGCAAGCACAAGGCTAAAAGCAGTTGCTAGCAACTTAAGAAGCACACATAAAAATATCAGACTGGTGCCACATCACAAAACAGAACAGATGCGCTCGCAGTCCCCAGCAAGCCAGAAAACCAATAACACACACTCCAGCAACCAAGCCAGCCTGACCACACTAATTTTAACTCAGAATCAGGGCGCGTGAGCGCACCGGGTCCATGCAAAATACACACTGCCAAATAATTCCCACCAACAGATACGGCTGCCCCCTGGGCGGGAAAACGGGCGACCACCGGGTACACACCAGCAGAAAACTCAACACCTAGACTCCGGTCAAAAAGGAATCATGCGGAAAATATAATCAACAGCTGAAGTAAGCTGAAACGAACCCTGCCAAGCAGACCGGACAGAGCGAACACACAGTCCTTACAACTCCTGGGTGTGGAAACCCAAGAGATATCATGACACCCTTTTCAGAGGCGGAGAACCTCGAGCGATTGCATGCAGGGATCCATCAGTTGTCCACTAAAGCACATCACCAACACGTCACACCACCCAATGGCCAAATCAACGAGGCCCGCCAACAATGAGACCACACCTCTGTGCTGGGGCGGAAGGCAAAATACCACCAGTTCGGTGCGAATCCAAATGCTGAGCCGAGCGCGCGCGGCCCCCCCGCGAAAAACGCTCCAGAGGGCAGCACCTGCACAGGCCGAAACAGACGGAAACAGAAATACAAGTCGCTATCAGTGGTGGCGGATACGCAATGCACCAGAGAAATGGCACAATTCTTAAAGCATGTCTGAGTAGTCTGGGCCCCATTCTGCAATTAGAGATGCTGAAGGCGTCATCAACTTTCTGGTAAGAGTCAGGACAGGACCCCTTTGAAGTAACCAATTGCTGTACAGCTGCTTCAGATGGTCTTTAAACTGCATTTAACAGTTATAGTTGCAAAGTCATGCCTCCTGGAATGGCGACAAGATACTTGTGTAATTTCTGGATTTTGCCTTCACTGTTGGTGGCAGATGCCCCTTAAAACATCAAAGATCAACATCCCATGACTCTTTGTTCCTGGACTCCATCAACAATTCCACTTGTTCTGCAACTGTCATTGGGAGCATCTGTGGTAAAGACGTCGCTATAGCAGCATTGTTGAATTAGTGGTGTCTGCAAACAACATAAGAAGACATCATGCAGACAATGACAGAGAATTTTGCAACGGCTACTGCCACTGCCAGCCAGGATCCAGCATTCCATCGTTACTTTGTCACCATGGAAGGGTCCAACACGTCAGAGCCCTACAACTGCCCATCCTCCACATTGGGGCTGGGTTCAGCACTGTCTCACACTCTTGATACTATACCCAGCCACGATCAAATGCAGGAGAACTTTAATCAGGGTCAAAGGAAGTCCTCTCACAATGTTGTAATTCTGTATGGTAGATGGGCCACTTTCCCATCTCGTGGAGGGAAAATAGGAAAGAACCAAATGTGTCCCAGTAGTTACTGGTTTCTTGGCTTAACAAGTGTGTTGGGAAGACCTTGAAATCTACGGTTAACTGTCATCTGATGTGTATGTCAGAGACGAGGCAATTCCTAAGTCGCTCTAAGTGTGGATTCCAGAGATGTCGATCAATTGTTGACAACTTTACGCTGCAGGGGGCAGCTGTCTAGCAGGCTTTCCTACGTAAGCAGCATTGTATAGGTATATTATTTGATATCAGTAAGGCATATGACACAACTTGGAGACATTATTCTGGGACAGCTCCACCAATGGGGCTTCTGTGGACATCTGCCCATCTTGATGTGGCCCTTCTTATCAAAGCACTTTTTCAGTACCGTATTGCTGATGTACTGCCGAATAGTTTCAAGCAGGGGAATGGTGTTCCCCAGGGCAGTGCCTTAAGAGTTACCCTCTTTGCCATAAAGAGTACCACATATATGGTAAGGAGTCCCGCATAATTCTCGTTATTGTGGACAATTTTTTCGTTTTCTATATCTCCTTCAGTATTGCAACAGCAACTAGTCATTTGCACCTTACAGTAACGAGGCTGGAGGAGTGGGCTGCAAAGACTGGTTTTACATTTTCTGCAGAGTAGTCTGTGTGTGTGTGTGTGTGTGTGTGTGTGTGTGTGTGTGTGTGTGTGTGTTTTCATTTTAATCGTTATCGTCGTATTTTTAATATGTGGAACACTATTCTCTCTTATAAAGACTCTTTGCGGATTTGGGCCTTGTTTTTGACGCCAAACCGTCTTGGTTACCTCACCTGAAGCATCTGAAGGCAAGGTTCCGGAAGGCACTGAACATCTGAAGTGTCTTAGCCACAGGTATTGGGGAGAAGACAGGGCACATCTGCTCCAGTTTTATAGGGCTTTCATGTGATCGCAGCTTGACTGGACTATGGATGCACAACGTGCAGGTCAACTCGGTCTTTGTACCTGGAGATCGTTGAAGCCGTACAACATGTGGGGATCAGGCTGACCGAGGGCACTTATAGGTTACCCTCGTACCCAAGTTCTGTGCTAAATGTAAATGTAGTGTGCCTAGGGCCTCCCGTCGGGTAGACCGTTCAGCGGGTGCAAGTCTTTCGATTTGGCGCCACTTCGGCGCCACACAACAACCAGTCCCTGAGCGGAGAAAATCTCCGGTCCAGCCGGGAATCGAACTTGGGTCCTTAGGGTTGATATTCTGTCGCGCTGACCACTCAGCTACCGGGGAAGGACGGCTCTGTGCTAAGGCTAGTGAACCGCCGATTACCATCCAGCGGCAACTCCTTGTGGTGTGGCAGGCGTGTGCATGCCTCACTTCTCCCAATTCACCAGCATACCAGATCGTTGTTTGTCCAGTTATGGAACGTCTCTTTGCCCCTTCCCATATACATGGACAACGAGGCCGTTTGGGATCCGTGTGAAGTTTGTTTTAGAGTTCCTTGGTGCGGGGCATGTACAAGCTCAAATCCAGGGTTTTAACGGACTGTCACACTGATTACTGTAGAGATTTAGTGCAGTACATGGGAGATTACGCTCCATTTAATAAGATTTTTTCCGACATTGCAAATGAGCACCACAACTATGTAATTGTATTCATGTATGGGTCTGAACAGGGGGACTCTGTTGTTTTCCTAAATCGTGTCCGCCAGATTCAGTTGCCTCCAGAGTTTACTGTGCTTGATGCAGAACTACATGCGCTCTTCGAGGACGCTGGAGCAGATGAGATGTGCCATGACTGCTAAATCCCTCGTCTGATCCGATTCCCTGAGGGCCCTTCAGCGCTTGTATCCAGCGGATAAAGTAGTCCACGATACCCAGGACACCCTCTTCCAACTATAATACTGGGCAGGGAGGTGTCTTTCTGGTGAGTACCAGGGCACACGGGTATTGCGGGGAAAGAAAGGGCGGATGTAGCAGCCAAGGAGGGGCGCCGTGATCCTCAGTGTGCCATCCACTTGGACATATTCGTCTAGTTGTTGAGGCACAGTCGACGGGAAGATGAGTGACTGGAAATGACAGACAATAAGATCCGTCTAGTAAAGCCCATAACGCGGTTGTGGTTAGCCTCCTTGCAGCCACACAGGGTGGACAAGGTTCTGCTTACTCTTCTTCGCATAAGCCATGGCCCTATGACGCAAGACCTCTTGCTCTGGCGAGAGGAATCTTCATTATGTGGTGCTTGTCTACAGATCACAGTGTGTCACGTTTTATTAGACTGTGTTCAGATCTCCCATCTGTTTTAAGTAACATTCAAACGAATGCGGTTGGAGTTTTAAATGTAATTTGTCCAACTAGTTTCCTAAAATTTTAGGGAGATGTTCTTTATGTGTTAACAGGGTCTCTGTCTTTTACTCTTATGTCGTTTTACTTCTGTTTTAATCCCAGTTATAGCACCTTTCACTCTTTTTCCGTCGTCTTAAGGCAAATGAGATATAGTAAGTGTGTGGATCAACGCGAGTGAAATGAATGTCATTTTACTGGCTTCCTCCTCACTGTGTGACAGCATTTTTTTGTTTTATCCACTTTCTTTTTTTAAAAAAAATGTTTAAGGGCACCGATAACCTCGCCATTTAGCGCCCGTAAGCTCCAAAAAGACTCACACGCACACATACACACTTCTACAACGCTATACAAAGTAATTAGCTTCATGAAGGAAAGTGAGGGAGAGTGATAGAATAGTCAAACTGCATGTTAAGCAGAAGAATCATCGGCAACTACAAATGGAGGTATAATATACTACTGGCCATTAACATTGCTACACCAAGAAGAAATGTAGATGATAAATGGGTATTCATTGGACAAGTATATTATACTAGGCCTGACATGTGATTGCATTTTGACGCAATTTGGGTGCATAGACCCTGAGAAATCAGTACCCAGAACAACCACCTCTGGCCGTAATAATGGCCTTGATACGCCTGGGCATTGAGTCAAACAGAGCGTGGATGGCGTGTACAGGAACAGCTGCCCATGCAGCCTCAACACGATACCACAGTTCATCAAGAGTAGTGACGGGCGTATTGTAACGAGCCAGTTGATCGGCCACCATTGACCAGACGTTTTCAATTGGTGCGAGATCTGGAGTATGTGCTCGCTAGGGTAGCAGTCGAACATTTTCTGTATCCAGAAAGGCCCGTACAGGACCTGCAACATGCGGTGGTGCATTATCCTGCTGAAATGTAGGGTTTCGCAGGGATCGAATGAAGAGTAGAGCCACGGGTCGTAACACATCTGAAATGTAACATCCACTGTTCTAAGTGCCGTCAATGCGAACAAGAGGTGACCGAAACGTGTAACCAATGGCACCTCATACCATCACGCCGAGTGATAAGCCAGTATGGCGATGACGAATGCACGCTTCCAATGTGCGTTCATCGCGATGTTGTCAAACACGGATGCGACCATCATGATGCTGTAAACAGAACCTGGATTCATCCGAAAAAATGACGTTTTGCTATTCGTGCTCCCAGGTTCGTCGTTGAGTACACCATCGTAGGCGCTACTGTCTGTGATGCAACGTCAAGGGTAGCCGCAGCCATGGTCTCCGAGCTGATAGTCCATGCTGCTGCAAACGTCGTCGAATTGTTCGTGCAGATGGTTGTTGTCTTGCAAACGTCCCCATCTGTTGACTCAAGGATCGAGAAGTGGCTGCAGGATCCGTTACAGCCATGCGGATAAGATGCCTGTCATCTCGACTGCTAGTGATACGAGGCCGTTGGGATCCAGCACGGCATTCCGCATTACCCTCCTGAACCCACCGGTTCCATTTTCTGCTAACAGTCATTGGATCTCGACCAACGCGAGCAGCAATGTCGCGATACGATAAACCGCAATCGCGATAGGCTACAATCCGACCTTTATCAAAGTCGGAAACCATGATGGTATGCATTTCTCCTCCTTACACGAGGCATCACAACAACGTTTCTCTAGACAACGCCGGTCAACTGCTGTTTGTGTATGAGAAATCGGTTGGAAACTTTCCTCATGTCAGAACGTTGTAGGTGTCGCCCCCTGGCGCCAACCTTGTTTGAATGCTCTGAAAAGCTAATCATTTGCATATCACAGCATCTTCCTGTCGGTTAAATTTCGCGTCTGTAGCACGTCATCTTCGTGGTGTAGCAATTTTAATGGCCAGTAATGTATTACATCATCACAGCTGATGCAGATATGCACTCCATCCGAGCTGTGGCGGATACATATTGGGGCGCGCTGGGCGCGTATTTTATACGTTTCTGTCTGGCACATATATAGCTAACACATACCTACGAGAAAAGTCACTGCCATTCTTGTGATCTCGGGTCGTTATTCTGTCTGGCATTTGTTCGAGAAAAGTCACGAATATTCTACTGTTTTCTTGTACAGAGCACCTTCGATACGTAGCGTTATAAATACGTACAACTCGCCTAATAGGAAGGTATACATTGAGAAACCCCCCCCCCCCCCCCATGAACCATGGACCTTGCCGTTGGTGGGGAGGCTTGCGTGCCTCAGCGATACAGATGGCCGTACCGTAGGTGCAACCACAACGGAGGGGTATCTGTTGAGAGGCCAGACAAACGTGTGGTTCCTGAAGAGGGGCAGCAGCCTTTTCAGTAGTTGCAGGGGCAACAGTCTGGATGATTGACTGATCTGGCCTTGCAACATTAACCAAAACGGCCTTGCTGTGCTGGTACTGCGAACAGCTGAAAGCAAGGGGAAACTACAGCCGTAATTTTTCCCGAGGACATGCAGCTTTACTGTATGATTAAATGATGATGGCATCCTCTTGGGTAAAATATTCCGGAGGTAAAATAGTCCCCCATTCGGATCTCCGGGCGGGGACTACTCAGGAGGATGTCGTTATCAGGAGAAAGAAAACTGGCGTTCTACGGATCGGAGCGTGGAATGTCAGATCCCTTAATCGGGCAGGTAGGTTAGAAAATTTAAAAAGGGAAATGGATAGGTTAAAGTTAGATATAGTGGGAATTAGTGAAGTTCGGTTGCAGGAGGAACAAGACTTCTGGTCAGGTGACTACAGGGTTATAAACACAAAATCAAATAGGGGTAATGCAGGAGTAGGTTTAATAATGAATAGGAAAATAGGAATGCGGGTAAGCTACTACAAACAGCATAGTGAACGCATTATTGTGGCCAAGATAGATACTAAGCCCACACCTACTACAGTAGTACAAGTTTATATGCCAACTAGCTCTGCAGATGACAAAGAAATTGAAGAAATGTACGATGAAATAAAAGAAATTATTCAGATAGTTAAGGGAGACGAAAATTTAATAGTCATGGGTGACTCGAATACGACAGTGGGAAAAGGAAGAGAAGGAAATGTAGTAGGTGAATATGGATTAGGGCTAAGAAATGAAAGAGGAAGCCGCCTCGTAGAATTTTGCACAGAGCACAACTTAATCATAGCTAACACTTGGTTTAAGAATCATGAAAGAAGGTTGTATACGTGGAAGAACCCTGGAGATACTAAAAGGTATCAGATAGATTATATAATGGTAAGACAGAGATTTAGGAACCAGGTTTTAAGTTGTAAGACATTTCCAGGGGCAGATGTGGACTCTGACCACAATCTATTGGTTATGACCTGTAGATTAAAACTGAAGAAGCTGCAAAAATATGGGAAATTAAGGAGATGGGACCTGGATAAACTGAAAGAACCAGAGGTTGTACAGAGTTTCAGGGAGAGCATAAGGGAACAATTGACAGGAATAGGGAAAGAAATACAGTAGAAGAAGAATGGGTAGCTCTGAGGGATGTAGTAGTGAAGGCAGCAGAGGATAAAGTAGGTACAAAGACGAGGGCTGCTAGAAATCCTTGGGTAACAGAAGAAATATTGAATTTAATTGATGAAAGGAGAAAATATAAAAATGCAGTAAATGAAGCAGGCAAAAAGGAATACAAACGTTTCAAAAATGAGATCGACAGGAAGTGCAAAATGGCTAAACAGGGATGGCTAGAGGACAAATGTAAGGATGTAGAAGCTTATCTCACTGGGGGTAAGATAGATACTGCCTACAGGAAAATTAAAGAGACCTTTGGAGAGAAGAGAACCAAGTGTATGAATATCAAGAGCTCAGATGGCAGCCCAGTTCTAAGCAAAGAAGGGAAGGCAGAAAGGTGGAAGGAGTATATAGAAGGTTTATACAAGGGCGATGTACTTGAGGACAATATTATGGAAATGGAAGAGGATGTAGATGAAGACGAAATGGGAGATACGATACTGCGTGAAGAGTTTGACAGAGCACTGAAAGACCTGAGTCGAAACAAGGCCCCCGGAGTAGACAACATTCCATTAGAACTACTGACGGCCTTGGGACAACCAGTCCTGAGAAAACTCTACCAGCTGGTGAGCAAGATGTATGAGACAGGCGAAATACCCTCAGACTTCAAGAAGAATATAATAATTCCAATCCCAAAGAAAGCAGGTGCTGACAGATGTGAAAATTACTGAACTATCAGTTTAATAAGCCACGGCTGCAAAATACTAACGCGAATTCTTTACAGACGAATGGAAAAACTGGTAGATGCAGACCTCGGGGAGGATCAGTTTGGATTCCGTCGAAATGTTGGAACACGTGAGGCTATACTGACCTTACGACTTATCTTAGAAGAAAGATTAAGAAAAGGCAAACCTACATTTCTAGCATTTGTAGACTTAGAGAAAGCTTTTGACAATGTTGACTGGAATACTCTTTTTCAAATTCTAAAGGTGGCAGGGGTAAAATACAGGGAGCGAAAGGCTATTTATAATTTGTACAGAAACCAGATGGCAGTAATAAGAGTCGAGGGGCATGAAAGGGAAGCAGTGGTTGGGAAAGGAGTGAGACAGGGTTGTAGCCTCTCCCCGATGTTATTAAATCTGTATATTGAGCAAGCAGTAAAGGAAACAAAAGAAAAATTTGGAGTAGGTATTAAAATTCATGGAGACGAAGTAAAAACTTTGAGGTTCGCCGATGACATTGTAATTCTGTCAGAGACGGCAAAGGACTTGGAAGAGCAGTTGAACGGAATGGACAGTGTCTTGAAAGGAGGATATAAGATGAACATTAACAAAAGCAAAACGAGGATAATGGAATGTAGTCAAATTAAATCGGGTGATGCTGAGGGAATTAGATTAGGAAATGAGACACTTAAAGTAGTAAAGGAGTTTTGCTATTTAGGAAGTAAAATAACTGATGATGGTCGAAGTAGAGAGGATATAAAATGTAGACTGGCAATGGCAAGGAAAGCGTTTCTGAAGAAGAGAAATTTGTTAACATCGAATATAGATTTATGTATCAGGAAGTCGTTTCTGAAAGTATTTGTTTGGAGTGTAGCCATGTATGGAAGTGAAACATGGACGATAACTAGTTTGGACAAGAAGAGAATAGAAGCTTTCGAAATGTGGTGCTACAGAAGAATACTGAAGATAAGGTGGATAGATGACGTAACTAATGAGGAGGTACTGAATAGGATTGGGGAGAAGAGAAGTTTGTGGCACAACTTGTCTAGAAGAAGGGATCGGTTGGTAGGACATGTTTTGAGGCATCAAGGGATCACAAATTTAGCATTGGAGGGCAGCGTGGAGGGTAAAAATCGTAGAGGGGGACCGAGAGATGAGTACACTAAGCAGATTCAGAAGGATGTAGGTTGTAGTAGGTACTGGGAGATGAAGCAGCTTGCACAGGATAGAGTAGCATGGAGAGCTGCATCAAACCAGTCTCAGGACTGAAGACAACAACAACAACATTGAGAAACAGATATATTAAGACTGAAGAATGAGTAAGTAAAAAGTCCTAGTTGTAGCAAGTGCAAGTGTGAGGATTAATCAAGAGTAAGAGTGATCAGCTGATTGTGAAGTATTAATAATAGTAATTTCTCAGTAAAAATATTGTTACGAGATTCGTATCAATATTTTTACTATTAAGGCAACAAGTTTCCCATATCTAACTCGTAAGACATGGCCGAGGTCGACAATGGAGGAGGATTGACTTAATTGCTTAGCTCTGACGAACACTCACCTAACATTGATTGTCCTGTTGATGATGTAATTAACCAATTTGCCAGGAGAATAGGCCCATAGAATTCATCATTTAGGGAAGAGAACCACAATTATAACTTCTTATATCATAAAATGGCATTTTCTTGTATATGTGTATAATTAGTTTAAATAAAACTATCTTAAACTCTGCATTTGACTTGATTATTTTTTATTACGTTAAAAATAATGGTAGCTCAAGATATGTTGAGCGCCCACTCTTTGAACTTTTTCTGCATCCGCCACTGCATGCGAGTATAACAAAAAGACAAGCTTAGATGGAAATAAGAGAACAGGTAAGATCTGTTGCAAAATTTGTTCACGGGATGTACAAATGTATGGTGCTAACTCATTTGAGACATGATACGTGTACACGGAAGATGGGAGTGAAAATAGGATAAAACACTGGTGAAAAGGAAATCTTCACAGTTATGTCATGCACTTGGTTAGAAGCAGCTGGATGAGACTGGCCCCACAACAGTTGCACGAAACCAAGCCTTCAGAATCATGAGCTACGAAAAAATGTGACTCAGAATTATACATGTTACCTTGCCAAAATATACTGCAGACTACTGTACAGTGGTTGTCAGATTCTCAAGTTGGGAGGACAAATAAAGGTGTGTCGGTATCTTCATAGATGTGGACCCACACAAAAATTGGATGTTTTCAATGCATACTTGAAACTTGAGACAATAACAGCCATTGGGTTCAACAAATTAATGTGCTGGTCATATAATTTCCTGACATCAACTATAAGGTGTCGCACAATGGATTAACATACAGAAACCAGAGCCATGTAACAAACGGCAATTTCCAGGTAAAAATTAATACCTTTTTTTTTTTTGGTCAGCAGTCTACTGACTTGTTTGATGCAGCCCGCCACGAATTCCTTTCCTGTGCTAACCTCTTCATCTCAGAGTAGCACTTGCAACCTACGTCCTCAATTATCTGCTTGACGTATTCCAATCTCTGTCTTCCTCTATAGTTTTTGCCCTCTACAGCTCCCTCTAGTACCATGGAAGTCATTCCCTCATGTCTTAGCAGATGTCCTATCATCCTGTCCCTTCTCCTTATCAGTGTTTTCCACATATTCCTTTCCTCTCCGATTCTGCGTAGAACCTCCTCATTCCTTACCTTATCAGTCCACCTAATTTTCAACATTCATCTATAGCACCACATCTCAAATGCTTCGATTCTCTTCTGTTCCGGTTTTCCCACAGTCCATGCTTCACTACCATACAATGCTGTACTCCAGACGTACATCCTCAGAAATTTCTTCCTCAAATTAAGGCGGGTATTTGATATTAGTAGACTTCTCTTGGCCAGAAATGCCTTTTTTGCCATAGCGAGTCTGCTTTTGATGTCCTCCTTGCTCCGTCCGTCATTGGTTATTTTACTGCCTAGGTAGCAGAATTCCTTAACGTCATTGACTTCGTGACCATCAATGCTGATGTTAAGTTTCTCGCTGTTCTCATTTCTACTACTTCTCATTACCTTCGTCTTTCTCCGATTTACTCTCAAACCAAACTGTTTACTCATTAGACTGTTCATTCCATTCAGTAGATCGTTTAATTCTTCTTCACTTTCACTCAGGATAGCAATGTCATCAGCGAATCGTATCATTGATATCCTTTCACCTTGTATTTTAATTCCACTCCTGAACCTTTCTTTTATTTCCATCATTGCTTCCTCGATGTACAGATTGAAGAGTAGGGGCGAAAGGCTACAGCCTTGTCTTACTCCCTTCTTAATACGAGCACTTCGTTCTTGATCGTCCACTCTTATTATTCCCTCTTAGTTGTTGTACATATTGTATATGACCCGTCTCTTCCTATAGCTTACCCCTACTTTTTTCAGAATCTCGAACAGCTTGCACCATTTTATATTCTCGAACGTTTTTTCCAGGTTGACAAACCCTATGAACGTGTCTTGATTTTTCTTGAGCCTTGCTTCCTTTATTAGCCGTAACGTCAGAATTGCCTCTCTCGTGCCTTTACTTTTCCTAAAGCCAAACTGATCGTCACCTAGCGCATTCTCAAATTTCTTTTCCATTCTTCTGTATATTATTCTTGTAAGCAGCTTCGATGCATGAGCTGTTAAGCTGATTGTGCGATAATTCTCGCACTTGTCAGCTCTTGCCGTCTTCGGAATTGTGTGGATGATGCTTTTCCGAAAGTCAGATGGTATGTTGCCAGACGCATATATTCTACACACCAACGTGAATAGTCGTTTTGTTGCCACTTCCCCTAATGATTTTAGAAATTCTGATGGAATGTTATCTATCCCTTCTGCCTTCTTTGACCGTAAGTCCTCCAAAGCTCTTTTAAATTCCGATTCTAATACTGGATCCCTTATCTCTTCTAAATCGACTCCTGTTTCTTCTTCTATCACATCAGACAAATCTTCACCCTCATAGAGGCTTTCAATGTATTCTTTCCACCTATCTGCTCTCTCCTCTGCATTTAACAGTGGAATTCCCTTTGCACTCTTAATGGTACCACCGTTGCTTTTAATGTCACCAAAGGTTGTTTTGACTTTCCTGTATGCTAAGTCTGTCCTTCCGACAATCATATCTTTTTCGATGTCTTCACATTTTTCCTGCAGCCATTTCGTCTTAGCTTCCCTGCACTTCCTATTTTTTTCATTCCTCAGCGACTTGTATTTCTGTATTCCTGATTTTCCCGGAACATGTTTGTACTTCCTCCTTTCATCAATCAACTGAAGTATTTCCTCTGTTACCCATGGTTTCTTCGCAGCTACCTTCTTTGTACCTATGTTTTCCTTCCCAACTTCTATGATGGCCCTTTTTAGAGACGTCCATTCCTCTTCAACTGTGTTGACTACTGCACTATTCCTTAATGCTGTATCTATAGCGTTAGAGAACTTCAAACGTATCTCGTCATTCCTTAGAACTTCCCTATCCCACTTCTTAGCGTATTGATTCTTCCTGACTAATGTCTTGAACTTCAGCCTACTCTTCATCACTACTATATTGTGATCTGAGTCTATATCTGCTCCTGGGTACGCCTTACAATCCAGTATCTGATTTCGGAATCTCTGTCTAACCATGATGTAAACTAATTGAAATCTTCCCGTATCTCCCGGCCTTTTCCAAGTGTACCTCCTCCTCTTGTGATTTTTGAACAGGGTATTCGCTATTACTCGCTGAAACTTGTTACAGAACTCAATTAGTCTTTCTCCTCTTTCATTCCTTGTACCAAGCCCATATTCTCCTGTAACCTTTCATTCTTCTCCTTCCCCTACAACTGCATTCCAGTCGCCCGTGACTATTAGATTTTCGTCCCCCTTTACATACTGCATTACCCTTTTAATATCCTCATACACTTTCTCTATCTGTTCATCTTCAGCTTGCGACGTCGGCATGTATACTTGAACTATCGTTGTCGGTGTTGGTCTGCTGTCGATTCTGATTAGAACAACCCTGTCACTGAACTGTTCACAGTAACACATCCTCTGCCCTACCTTCCTATTCATAACGAATCCTACACCTGTTATACCATTTTCTGCTGCTGTTGATATTACCCGATACTCATCTGACCAGAAATCCTTGTCTTACTTTCACTTCACGTCACTGACCCCTACTATATCTAGATTGAGCCTTTGCATTTCCCTTTTCAGATTTTCTAGTTTCCCTACCACGTTCAAGCTTCTGACATTCCACGCCCCGACTCGTACAACATTATCCTTTCGTTGATTATTCAATCTTTTCTCATGGTAACCTCCCCCTTGGCAGTCCCCTCCCGGAGATCCGAATGGGGGACTATTCCGGAATCTTTTGCCAATGGAGAGATCATCATGACACTTCTTCAACTACAGGCCACATGTCATGTGGATACACGTTACGTGTCTTTAATGCAGTGGTTTCCATTGCCTTCTGCATCCTCATGTCGTTGATCATTGCTGATTCTTCCGCCTTTTAGGGGCAATTTCTCACCCCTAGGACAAGAGAGTGCCCTAAACCTCTATCCGCTCCTCCGCCCTCTTTGACAAGGCCGTTGGCAGAATGAGGCTGACTTCTAATGCCGGAATTTATCAAAATTTAGGCAGTGGCAATTTTGATTATGAATCATAGACGCTACCCCTAGACCACGGGTTAGCCCTTATTAATACCTTTATGAAGGATATCTCTAAAAACATGCTATCTAAATTATCAAATGTACTGGACCTAAAACAAGTTCGAGAATTATAATCATCAATGTGCAGTTCTGTCTTAAAGAGGCGAAAAGTCTGAAAACAGGAATTCATAACTTGCGAAAGTACGCAGAATTTAAGCATCATTTAGCTTTTCGGGTAGCTTACAACATTCGACACATTTAGGCCTACGAGGTAGAATAGCTACCGCTATCAGGTCATTTCATAATTCAGCATATTGTCAGAAGAATTTGTGAGTAACCCACAAACGGTATCGATTACATAATTACTGAAACAGACAACAGCGCAAAAATTCTCAGAATTAAATATGCAAAATATCACAAATGAGCAAGAATTAACGGCGAACTGAAAAGAAAAAAAAAATATCATTTACGTAGAATACTATTTAAAAATGATATTCAATGCACATGAACAATTAATAATGGGCTAGAAGTACACGCCTTTACAGAATGAGAAAACCTCGATTTAAAAAATTACTCATCTCTTGGAAAACAAATCGATTGCCTGTATCGGAATGTCAAAATGCCTTGAAGAATTAAACTGTAGATTTTGAAAAAAAGATAAATAATTGTAGGAATTGAAACGAAACAAAAATTATTAGAAGCTAGCACGTAACTTACAAGGTGTGGTCTCTCAGACAGCGCGAAAATGTTCGAACTCAATTTCAAAGGCCATTTGTGGTGGAATGCTTCTATACTCCCCCTACCCTCGTTAAACTGCAAAGCCTTCGATGTTTTGTTGTCGGTTGCTTTATCACCGTATGTATTTATTGTTGACACGTGTTACTGAATTGTGTTGGAGTCTCCTAGACCGCGCCTCGTGAACTACGTACCTGTTTCCTTCAGTACGGTATCGTATAGCTGAAAATTGTTAGTCGGTCTATGGAGGAAGGTGTCAGTGATTTAGATCAAGAAATAAACGAAGAAGACGACGATCTTGCATTATCCAGTGAGGACAGTTCTGCTATCGATCGAGAGTATCATTCAGAGGAAGAACTTCAGGAAATTTGTAATGGGGATCTGTCTTTTTCTCCAAGGAACTACTTAAAGTATTTGTTAAAATCGAATGTATTCTGAGTGGTGATAAAAACGTAGTTCCCAGCAATGAATGTCAGTTTGACGGACTTTCTTTTTGTACCTATCGGGTGGAATGTTTATGTGCAATTTTAAACCCTGGACTTTAGTTTTATTTGGAAATTTATTTGCTATAGAGATTGTTTAATTTTTCAGAATGTAAAATTCAGTACTCTAAGAGTCTATTTTGTGTACTGTTTAAAAGAACCACACAAAATTATGTGCTTTTGTGTGATAAATAGTAAAATGCTGCAGGCTTTGTTTAGTGCAATAAAATAAACTAGAAGCATTTACACTACACTGAAATAATTATAAAAATAAATGTTACATAGCATAAATTAAACATTTCAAATGATTTTTGCCTTAAGTCTCGGTTTAAACTTAGGAGTTCCAGAGACCCCACCTCGTGGTATACGTTACAGAAAAGTCACCTCGCGAATTAAGGGCTAGAGAAATAAAGACAAAACATAACGAACGGAAGACAGACAACAGAATTTGACAGAAAGATGAAAAAAAATAAGGAGAATAGAATATTTCTAAAGAGAAAAAGGAGCTCAAATGTGTAAGTGTTCCTTGTTGATCAGCACAAAATTATAAAAACCAACAGATGCATAATTTCAGTATCGAACATCCCGTTATAATCCTCGCGTTAGTAAAGCTCTTTGCTGTACAACTGCAGATCGCACCTAAAACGTTTCCTTTCCACTACAGGTTTAGGCACGCTATTTGTGAAGTGTTTCCGTAATTGGAAGAAGCTTTTGACTGCCAATATCTTTTAGAAATATGCGTGTGTTTGTGGCGCATCCTTGGCCGGCGTTTTATCAGACGCTTCTGTTTCTCAAGGTGTTCTGTTTCCTTAAAGTCCTCGATCTAGTAAGTGAAGCTTGACACAGATGACTCACTTCGAGGTTCTGATAACTTCTGTTGCGTATAGTGCTTGTTGACCAGATAAATGTAAATAATCGTTCCGTTTGCCCTGGAAAGCTTATACAGGAATAACACAGAATATACGTGTAGCATTTGGTCACTAACTGAAACCAAAAACATTGACACACACGCGCCCTCGCGTACACATACACACACAGAATGAGAGAGAGAGAGAGAGAGAGAGAGAGAGAGAGAGAGAGAGAGAGAGAGAGTTTTTTACAAATTCTAACTGCTTCCTCCAACTGTATTTTCTTCTCTTTTTTGCGTAAAGATCCACGAGTGCTATATGTTCAGCTCTTGTGGCGTGTTTTGCAGACATACTGTCCCGCACTCGTTTACTTCTGTTTCCGTCATTTCATTTTACACGAACTAATTTTGTTCTTATAAAGCAGTGAACTTAAATACATTCACGAAGACCATTAAAAATGACGTGACTGATGTGCACGGTAGCAATACGTTCAAAAAGCCGCGTGCTAAAATGCGACATGTCAAGGGTTCGTGTTATTGAGCTACCATTTGTATACCGATCGGAAAAACGGGAATACTTTAGACATCCTACAGTACAGCGTCAGAATTTAAACATTACACACTTCTTTCACCCCAGTCAGGTTCACAAAATTGGTTGGTTCTAGTGGTTACGAAAAGCACTAATTGTGGGGATGGCCACTTCTACAATTTATATTCACTTTCTTAAGATGATATTGTCGGAGAACTTCGAAACTTTTTTTCTATATCATCGTCCATTACCGAGATCCGGAGGTTCAAAGGTAGTGTACTTACGCATAAAACCGCAACAATCGGTTTTTTGACGTTTTTGCACCGTGGGCCGCAGTAATCTAAATAACTAACTAATTGAAAATGGCTCAAATTTTAACTATACATTCTTTAGACATTCACCCAGAAACGTCATTTTCATGTTTTATAAGGATAGTATCCTTTATCAAGATAAACCCGAAAAACAATATTGCTTGGGTACGAAAAATATCAGTTCTTCTATATTTTCTATTCATGACAAATAGATGACATTTTTACCATACGTTCTTGAGATGATGCGATATTGCTATTTTCGGGTTGTGTGGATTACATTTTCCGAAAGGCTGATGGTATGTCTCCAAACTCGTAGATTTTACAAACCAAGTGGAATAGTCCTTTGGTTGCCACTTCCCGCAATGACATTAGAATTCCAAAGAAATTACCCGAGCGTTCCGCCTTATTTAAGTCTTCCAAGATATGTTAAACTTCGTCTTTAACACTAAATTCGCTATGTCTTTGATGTAGACTTCCATTTCTTTTTTTATCACGTCGTCAGACAGTCCCACTACCCCGTAGAGGCCATAAACGTAGGCGGAAATATTATATTTTCTATGTTATAAATGACATACAGAATGTAATATTTCCGCCTATCCGCTCTCTCCTCTACGTTTAACAGTAGAATTCCTCTTGCACTCTTAACATTGACACCTTTGTTTGCTTTTTCACCGAACGAACAATTCATTTTCAGTTTCTTCGCGTTTTTCACACATCCATTTCGTCTTATCTTCCCTAAATTTCCTATTTATTTCATTCCTAAGTGAATTATATTTCTATATTCCTGTCTTTTCCTGGACGTTGTTGTATTTTACTTATTCCATTGACCAATTGAAGTATTTCGTCTGGGTTTCTTTACAATTAGCTTCGTTGTACCTATGTTTACCTGGCCAACATCTTTCATTGCCTTTTTTAGAGATGTCCATTCTTCTTCAAATGGACTGTCTTCTGTGGTATTAGTTGTCGCGGTATCTACGGCCTTAGGGAATGTCAAACGCAACTCATTTACCCTCGGTCTTCTATTCCTTCCCCTACTACTGCGTTGCAATCACGATCCGTTACTGGAGTATCCAGACGTCCCATACGTTGGATGTACTGTGTACAGTGAATATGGGTAAAGACCAACCTCGTACAAGTAATGATGTAACGCTTTAGAGTGAAAACATCATTACTTCCTTGCAGGAGCTTCCTATTTGAAGGAGGTGTGAAGCTGAACAACATGGAATTTTGAAGAAAGGGCATCCAACACCAATGTTACACCTTCTTCAGAAAGAAGAACACGTGCATTCCAAACTTAATGGTATGAGCAGAACAAGTGGTTATGTGCTAGCCCCACAAAAGGAAAATAATTCTGCTGGCCATGTTAGCTCTTGATCACAAGAAAAACAGTACGGTCCACTGAGGCTATCGACGGTCTGTCTAGGTGTCTAGCACGGTATGTTTCTTCTAAAGACCGTCTAAGTATGGTTATTTCATTTCAAAAAGTATCCAGACAAGTTGTAACACTTATATCGATTAATGGCAGGTTTATATTAGGTAACTGTGTAACTGTAATTATGAAGTGTGTGTTCTTTGTTAGTTAAGGTCATTGATTTGTGACAGGAAATTTAGAGTTCTGTTATGTATACATAGAAAAAGCTAAATAATTTTTAAAATAATGAAATTTTGTAATATGTGTATATTTAGAAGATAAACTTTGTATATTGGAAGCTGGTTTATGCTTAGGGCGTTTGTGTTTGTAAAATGTAAAAGATGCAGGGAAGTCCCTCCACAACGGAAGTGGCTTGGCGAGATGTAAAAGGTGGTTTTGGCGGTCAAACTGGGCAGCTCCTTTGCACGAACGGTACGCAGTCAGTGGCTAGCCATTGCACGGTACGCATCGTCGGTGCCAAGGGAGACAATTGGAAGCCGCTCTGCAAGGAATTTTGCCTCGGATGTGGATTTGACTGTTGCATGGTACTCTCAGCAATAAGGCATGGCTCTGACACATTAAAAATCCGTTGCCAAGAAGAAATTGTACAGAGCATTCAAACACCAAGAGCCGTGAGTACTGTTAGCCGCCACGTCGCTTGCCACCATTGCTTCGTCACTGCTCCACCAACTTCGTGCATACAGATAAGTATCAGAACATGGACCAGTTAATTTGTGTGAGTGATCTTAATAATAATCCAAGTGCTATAAACTTGTGTTTAGTGCCATGACTTTTATCCTGATCATGAACCTATGCAGGATCCTCTCCTAAATGTTTATAAACCCGAGTATCCAGTTTCAAATGAACTAGTGGTTTGCTTATGTTTGTCAAATGTGCAAGGATTAGCAACAGTTGAAGCTAGTTAGAAATTTTCTAAAATATTCTCAACTTACTGCAAAGTATCGTCTTGCAAAAATTCAGTGCCAGACTGTGTAAATGTTACTGTCTAAAATACCTGCTTCACAGGTGATAAAAAAGACACATAAGTTAAACTTATTTGAAACATCATTTAGCCTTTATTACTATCATGAACGATTTTTTGAAGTAAATTGAGTTCATTGTTAAACAATTTGCTTTGAAAAGTAAAAACAAACTATTCCAAGTGAAGCTAAGAATTCACTTTAGTTGAATTAAATTTTGCTACTGAAATACTCATAGAGCTTGAACAGTGATACTATACCAGTTTATGAGACTTCTCATATTAGAAGGATAATCGGAATGTTATTGCTATAAAGGAAATCTGATATATTTCTTTAAATGGGAGTACAAACAGTGTAATTGTGATATTATTTGTTTTTTATTTTTATTACTGGTTATTACATGTCAGTTAAGTTAGAAGCCCCTCCATGTCCAACTTCAGCTTGGTGCTTCTTGCAGCAACAACTCAGTACCGAGTCAGACATTGTTTCAGCATTTTCTCCTCAGTATTGCTTTTACAATTACAGTCACTATGACTACCCTCTTAGTGTTGTGATTGATGTTGATTGCAAAAACGAACGTGTGCATTAATGTCCCTTTCTGTACTTGATCGGTTAAATAATGTAGCTTCGATGATAGATCTTGTTATGGGTTCATTTCCTTGCGTGGAACGCAAATCTTCTCAAGATAGATTTAAAGATCTCTCAATGTTTTCTTTCCATTGTTGAAGTTCTTCGTCTAGTTATTCTCTGGCTTCTCGTAAACCTTTATTGTTTTTTATTTTTATTACTGGTTGTTGCATGTCAGTTAAGTCAGAAGCTCCTCAATGTCCAACTTCAGTTTGGTGTGTCCTGCAGTAACAACTCAGTACTGAGTCACATAATGATCGTGATTGTAGCTGTTATGAGTTGGGTACAATTTTGCTTCCTATGATTACTGGTGGTGGTGGTGGTTTTTTAATTTTATTACTGGTTGTTACATGTCAGTTAAGTCAGAAGCTCCTCAATGTCCAACTTCAGTTTGGTGCATCCTGCAGTAACAACTCAGTACTGAGTCACATAATGATCGTGATTGTAGCTGTTATGAGTTGGGTACAATTTTGCTTCCTATGATTACTGGTGGTGGTGGTGGTTAGTGTTTAACGTCCCGTCGACAAAGAGGTCATTAGAGACGCAGCGCAAGCTCGGGTTAGGGAAGAATTGGGAAGGAAATGGGCCGTGCCCTTTCAGAGGAACCATCCCGGCATTTGCCTGAAACGATTTAGGGAAATCACGGAAAACCTAAATCAGGATGTCTGGAGACGGGATTGAACCGTCGTCCTCCCGAATGCGAGTCCAATGTGCTAAACACTGCGCCACCTCGCTCGGTATGATTACTGGTTTGTGTATTATTGGTAACTACTGCCACCCACAGCTTAGATTACCCTGTGACCGTTTGTATCCAGTGTGCTAGTCAAAGGGAATCTTAATGACAGTCGCTTCAACAACTAATATTCAATTTTCTTAAACATAAATTTTCAAATTAATGTGCCTATCTGGGCTGGTGACCGTTCGATTTTTCATTCGTATATGAATTTTACTACTTTCATGAAAGCCAAAGTTAAAGCCTGTTTAGTTTTTCTACTAATTGCACTATATTCAAAATTACAGTCCGATACCTTCATTCATTAGTCAAACACGCGGTCAAAATTTCCGAAATCCTCCAGAGGGTAACATTAGCTTGTGTCACGGCAGGCTAGTGTTATAAAGTGTTTAGTATTTAGGAGCTACTTAATGAACAACACAAACTGATGAAAATCAGACACAAATATGAAGTGAAAACCAACAGAGATCAGGAAAATTCCAATTGACGCCACATATCTTTTGTGTAAGCAGGAGTTAGCTTTCAGAGGTGATAATGAGAGAGAAGATTCCCATAAATTTCACAGCCATTTTTAAACTTATGCTAAACAGATACGAAGACCTGAAAACACGCTTGAAGGATATGGGCTAGTTCCGGCGATTTTCAAAAGCTATGCAGAACAAACTGAGTGAATGTATAAATGATTCGATTTGTGAATATATTCGTTTACCATTGGATTGAACCTGCATTACGGACGAAGCAACAGACGTTTTGGACAAGTTACAATGTTCTATGTTGTGAGGCCTGCGGACTCCGGAGGCGACATTTAGGAACATTTCCTTCGTTTTCATGATATTAGCCAAGATACTTTATTCACTGTGCTGATTTGCGTGTTTCAGAATTATGATATGAAGGACAAACTGGTTGCGCAAACCTATGATGCTGCTTCCGTCTGTTAAAAGAATTGAATGGTCTGCAAGCTAATGTCCTTGAAATCGTCCCAAACTCCTGTAACTCAATGTCTTGCAGGCCGTTTGGATTTACGAGGTGCATTCAAGTTCTAAGGCCTCCGATTTTTTTTTCTCCGGGCTGGAAAGAGATAGAAACATGCGCATTGTTTTAAAATGAGGCCGCGTTCATTGTCAATACGTCCCAGAGATGGTAGCACCGTACGGCAGATGGAATTTTACCGCCAGCGGCGAGAATGAGAACTGTTTTAAATACTTAAAATGGCAACGTTTTCCTTACTTGAACAGCGTGCAATCATTCGTTTTCTGAATTTGCGTGGTGTGAAACCAATTGAAATTCATCGACAGTTGAAGGAGACATGTGGTGATGGAGTTATGGATGTGTCGAAAGTGCGTTCGTGGGTGTGACAGTTTAATGAAGGCAGAACATCGTGTGACAACAAACCGAAACAACCTCGGGCTCGCACAAGCCGGTCTGACGACATGATCGAGAAAGTGGAGAGAATTGTTTTGGGGGATCGCCGAATGACTGTTGAACAGATCGCCTCCAGAGTTGGCATTTCTGTGGGTTCTGTGCACACAATCCTGCATGAGGACCTGAAAATGCGAAAAGTGTCATCCAGGTGGGTGCCACGAATGCTGACGGACGACCACATGGCTGCCCGTGTGGCATGTTGCCAATCAATGTTGACGCGCAACGATAGCATGAATGGGACTTTCGTTTCGTCGGTTGTGCCATGGATGAGACGTGGATGCCATTTTTCAATCCAGAAACAAAGCGCCAGTCAGCTCAATGGAAGCACACAGATTCATCGCCACCAATAAATTTCGGGTAACCGCCAGTGCTGAAAAAATGATGGTGTCCACGTTCTGGGACAGCGAGGGCGTAATCCTTACCCATTGCGTTCCAAAGGGCACTACGGTAACAGGTGCATCCTACGAAAATGTTTTGAAGAACAAATTGCTTCCTGCACTGCAACAAAAACGCCCGGGAAGGGCTGCGCATGTGCTGTTTCACCAAGACAACGCACCCGCACATCGAGCTAACGTTACGCAACAGTTTCTTTCGTGGTAACAACTTTGAAGTGATTCCTCATGCTCCCTACTCACCTGACCTGGCTCCAAGTGACTTTTGGCTTTTTCCAACAACGAAAGACACTCTCCGTGGCCGCACATTCACCACCCGTGCTGCTATTGCCTCAGCGATTTTCCAATGGTCAAAACAGACTCCTAAAGAAACCTTCGCCGCTGCCATGGAATCATGGCGTCAGCGTTGTAAAAAATGTGTACGTCTGCAGGGCGATTACGTCGAGAAGTAACGCCAGTTTCACTGATTTCGGGTGAATAGTTAATTAGAAAAAAATCAGAGGCCTTAGAACTTGAATGCACCTCGTAGTTTTCCAGCAGAGCTGTTCACATATAAAACCAGTAGGGATTTTTTTCTCCATGAGTCTGGGCATTTCCGCTTTCTTCCACCGGTATTCCAAGTGCACACCAATTCTCGACAGTATTGTTGTTAAACGCATTCCTTCGAAGAGTGGAACGAGACGGAACTGTAACGCCAGAGTAATATCTGCCGTTTACGAAAACAGTCCGGGGTCAATTGAGGTTTCAAATGAAATAATAAGACGTTAGTTTGTGTGGTCATTTTCTGCTGCTGTTAACATCTGTTATTATAGGTTACCTGTCTTGAGCTGACTGCAATGTAATTAAAAAGAAATACCACAGAAGTTGCTTTGTAAATAAAAGCGAAACGCGTCTGGTGCAATTCTTTTTATAATGTTATTTATTGCAATCAAGACGGATTATAAATAACATTATAAAATCACTGATTGCTGTTATCCCATCAGACATTATGTCTGTTTTTGCAATTCTTTTTAATGACAGCTCAAGACAGATAACCTACAATAACAGAAGTAATAGACAGTTTAGACTCCAGTGCAACAAGTACAAGAGAAATCTGTGATTTCAAAAATAACCTCCTCGGCTTTGACTTTTTTTCTTCTCCTTGTTTCCCAAAGCATATTTTAAAGACTTGAACCGCTTTTCATCATTCTTCAGAAAAGAAATCAATGACGCACAATTTTGAAACAATGCTTTCTCAGAATGCATAAATTACACGAAAAGCTTAAGAAATGGTGATAAATTGACCGACTTTTTAAATTCTACGAAATGCTCGACTAATTCGCAAGTTGAAGCTTCTACGAATAAGCTGAAATAATGAATGAATACATTGGCAATCCATTTACGTCAAAATACAAACAGGTGTACAGGTTTAACACAGCTGGAAACAGGATATTCACATTTTGATAAACTGCTCTTACTTAAATTAGGTGGTGCTATTCAGTACGCGAGTTATGCTTAGCATTTCCTGTAGACAGTGTGGATTCATTAATACAAACATATGGTGCGTCCTTCAGTCGCTCGCAGCTGCATGTAGAACTGGAGGCTGTTTTGTCATCCCAGCATTAAGAAACGGTTCACTCTGTCGGTTTGGGAGATGTAATCAAAAGAATAACGGAGAGTGAAATGGGCCAAATTCTCCAGAAGCTTTGAAACTATTTTGTATAACTGCTACCATACCTGCAACGAGTGCTGCAGATGGATGGAGTTTTTCTTATCTTAAGTTATTTGGTCTTGCTTGTACCTCAGTCGAGAAACCAGTATTGCGAATACTTGAATGCCGAGACACATGGTAAGACGACGTCGCGAAAAGATTCGGGAAGAAGGATCGGAGAGTTTACTTGTTTTACAACGCTCACACACTTTACTAGATTGTTTGTAAAAAATGAGGGACGTTATTATTACTATTAGCATTAGTAGTAGAAGCAGTAGATTAGTAGTTGTCATTGCCTTAGTACTAGGAGTAGCGGTGGCGATGATGGTGTTGGTGGTGTTGATAGTGGTCGTTAGATACGCTAGGTGTGTGTACATTAAAAGGGAAGGAAAGGCGATTTTCCATTACGTTTCACCGAACGAGGTGGTGCAGTGGTTAGCACACTGGACTCGCGTTCGGGAGGACGACAGTTTAATCCCGCGTCCGGCCATCCTGATTTAGGTTTTCTGTGATTTCCCTAAATCGCTCCAGGCAAATGCCGGGATGGTTCCTTTGAAAGGGCACGGCTGACTTCGTTCCCCGTCCTTCCCTAATCCGATGAGACCGATGACCTCGCTGTTTGGTCTCTTCCCCCAAACAGCCCCCCCCCCCCCCCCTAAAGTACTTGAGGCAAATGCCAGAATGTTTCTTCCCCAACTTTCCCTAATCCGATGGGACCGATGGCCTTGCTGTTTTGTCCCCTCCCCCAAACTAACCAACCAATCCAATATGTTTCCTGGCCTCCCCAGAATTCAGGTCCATGATCCGCCACTGCTTTTAACTGAACTGCACACAGTGACTTACCTAATCATGACGAAACCTACATCCTACAACTTAGTTCTTTGTAAACAGATTTCCAAGTTTTTCTGATCCTTTGTACTTGGCTGAATTGGCTCCAGTGATTCCCAAAACTCAACGAAGATCTTGGTTACAAAAAAATTTTTGCTGACAACGATATCATGGACGCTGTCGAATAGCGGTCGTAACTACTGCAGAAAACTTTATTACAGAGTAGATGGAAGAAGTACGCTGATATCAACAGGAATCGTTTTCAGTAAAGGCAGTAAGAATTTTCGCTATGTCAATTGGGGAGCCTCGTACCCATTTCCGAGTGCGATAGTAACATTTGCTTTATTGAAAATTATATCGTAGCATGGTGTCTAATAAGTTGTATTTGCACTAGTGGATGTTTCTTTTTGGATCATATATTTTTTGGCGGCTAGTGAATTCCGACTGATCACTAATTTACTGTCACACATATTTACGTTCCACCGAATATTTCTTGCAATGTCAGAGGTTTCGTTATATTTAGTGGATCTTGTTATTTCGACCCTTAAAGTAAACTACAATTTTACTGAGTTTTAAAGAAACACTCCTGATAATTTTTTACCAAAAGAGAAATAATTGTCATACCATGACAACTGTTATAGATCATTCCAAATTCGAAACTTTCCCAGCATATAGATTGTTCCGGCAGGTCTTCCAAAATTCATGGAACTACCGCAGTTCAGGTTAGCAGTTTAAGGTCCCATGAAATATAATCAGCAGCTTTATAAGTAGACGGAAAAATGCAGATGTCGAAACGATTAAAACAAATGCAAAAAATAAAATCTGAAGTACATTATTCTGTTTGTGTTGAAAGCTGTTCGCAGGCTACACATAGAATAATATAAAAACGCACAATTCCTTATGAGTCACTGAATAAGTGTGATAACGACAGAATCATGTGATAGAAGTAGTTCGACATAGTCCGTTTCCGACGATTTACATACAGTAAGGACATCTTGTTTGTATCTGACCATTTACATTGAACTGACGAATGATACTAGGAATACTACCGAAGCACTCTGAAGTGTTGATCATCTAATACACTTATACAGATAACACTGTAGTACTGCCAGACAAATTTTCATAATATATTTGTATATGATGAAGCAGACTGTACGCACTTGTACGTCCAGGATCTCCTCAAAATCCCTGAATTGATTTCAACCAAATTTGGCACACAAACAGCACACGTCACGAGCATCAGTCCTGTGGGTATTAATTTCTCGCCTCTAATAGGAGTGGAAATGCGGCGAGCACATTCTTTCAGCTTGTCTTGTGCTGGCGTAGTATCAGCCCACTTCATCGACCAGTTATGTAGGCGCTATGTATGAGGGTGGTCACGGGTGGGGGAATGTTGAGTTTGTTAACCAGCCATGTACATTTCCCCTCTTTGGGGCAGGTTAGCTGCGGTCAAATTGTCATTCTTCAGCCATTACGTTGTAAAATTCTTCAGTTTTAATATAAAACATTTTAGGAGGTGAAATAGACTGACGGAAAAAATCAAAACATCAAAAAGGAGTTGTGCGACATAAACGTAAACTATGGATGTAGATGTAGAGAGATTAGAGCCCACACAGAGGCATACCGACATCTTTCATACCACGAACAATAAGAGACTGGAATAGAAGGGAGAATCGATAGAGGTACTCAAGGTACCCTCGGCCACACACCGTCAGGTGGCTTGCGGGAGTATGGATGTAGATGTAGAAACGAAGTTGGTAGAAGTGTTTCTATATCTGAAATATGACGTATGTTCAAACTTCACGAATTCGCATGAGAATGTTGCAAGTAGCTCCACTATGAGGATTCATATCAGGTTTGCTTCAAATAGATGCGGTAACGGTTGTGAGCGTTAATGACCTTTGAGATTGCACGTAGTGAACTGGTGTTAGTTAAGAATGTTAGTTACGGCGACAAAGACACCATTATCTACAACTCACTGAGTTTGAACAATGTCGTGTAATAAGGCTAAGAGCCGGCCGTAGGGGCTACAGTCTGGAACCGCGCGACCGCTGTGGTCGCAGGTTCGAATCCTGCCTCGGGCATAGATGTGTGTGATGTCCCTAGGTTAGTTAGGTTTAAGTAGTTCTAAGTCCCAGGGGACTGAAGACCTCAGAAGTTAAAACCCATAGTGCTCAGACCCATTTGAACCAGCCAATAGGGATAAGAGAACCTGTAGGTCCCTTCTGCGATACTGCAGAAAGACTTGGCAGGAATGTACATGACTGCTGGAGGTGGTGCTCTGTAGCGTGACTCCACTGACCACAAACCATCACCATTTGCAACTTCAGTGATGTTAAGCGAGAGTTCATTGGAGGGCACGGTCGAGGTCTGTTGTGTTTTCTGGCGAAAGATGGTTCTGCCTCGGTTCCAGTGATCGTCGTGTGTTGCTTAGAAGGAGGCAATTTGAGGTCCTACAACCAACCTACATCTATATTTACATCTACTTGATTACTCTGCTATTCACAATAGAGTGCCTGGCAGAGGGTTCGATGAGCCACCTTCAAGCTGTCTCTCGACCGTTCCACTCTATAACGGCACGCGGGAAAAACGAGCACTTAAATTTTTCTGTACGAGCCCTGATTTCTCTTATTTTATCGCGATGATCATTTCTCCCTATGTGGGTGGGTGGCAACAGAATGTTTTCGCAACCGGAGGAGGAAACTGGTGGGTGAAATTTGTTGAGAAGATCCCGTCGCAACGAAAAACGCATTTGTTTTAATGATTTTCACTCTAATTCACGTATCATGTCTGTAACACTATCTCCCCAATTTCGCGATAATACAAAACGAGCTGCCCTTCTTTGTACTTTTTCGATGTCATCCGTCAGTCCCACCTGATGCGGATCCCACACCGCACAGCAATACTCCAGAATAAGGCGGACAAGCGTAGCGTAAGTAGTCTCTTTAGTAGACCTGTTGCACCTTCTAAGTGTTCTTCCAATTAATCGCAGTCTTTGGTTTGCTCTACTCACAATATTATCTATGTGATCGTTCCAATTTAGGTTATTTGTAATTGTAATCCCCAAGTATTTAGCTGAATTTACAGCCTTCAGATTTGTGTGACTTACCGCGTAATCGAAATTTAGCTGATTTCTTTTAGTACTCATGTGAATAGCTTCACACTTTTCTTTATTGAGGGTCAACTTCCACTTTTCGCACCATACAGATACCTTATCTAAATCATTTTGCAAGTCGTTTTGATCATCTGATGGCTTTACAAGACGGTAAAACACAGCATCATCTGCAAGCAATCTGAGACGGCTACTCAGATTGTCTCCTATGTCGTTAATATAGGTCAGGAACAATAGAGGGCCTATAACACTTCATTGGGGAACACTGGATATTATCTCTGTTTAACTCGATGACTTTCCGTCTATTACTACGATCTGTGACCTTTCTGACAGGAACTCATGAATCCATTCGCACAACAGAGGCGATACTTCATAGGCACGCAGTTTGGTTAGAAGGCGCTTCTCAGGCACGGTGTCGAATGCCTTCTGGAAATCTAAAAATATGGAATCAATTTGGCATCCCTTGTCGATAGCACTCATTACTTCAGGAGTATAAAGAGCTAGTTGTGTTTCACAAGAACGATGTTTTCTGAATCCGTGCTGACTATGCGTCAATAAATCGTTTTCTTCGAGGTACTTCATAATGTTCGAATACATTATATGTTCCAAAACCCTACAGCAAATTGATGTTCGTTAGTGATACAGGCCAGTAACCTAGCGGATTACTCCTACTTCCCTTTTTGGGTATTGGTGTGACTTGAGCAATTTTCCAGTCTTTAGGTGGTGGTTAGTGTTTAACTTCCCGCCGACAACGAGGTCATTAGAGACGGAGCACAAGCTCGGGTTAGGGAAGGATTGGGAAGGAAATCGGCCGTGCCCTTTCAAAGGAACCATCCCGGCATTTGCCTGAAACGATTTAGGGAAAACCTAAATCAGGATGGGCGGAAACGGGATTGAACCGTCGCCCTCCCGAATGCGAGTCCAGTCCAGTCTTTAGGTACGGATCTTTCTGTGGGTGAGTGGTTTTATGTAATTGCTAAATATGGAGCTATTTTATCAGCAGATTCTGAGAGGAACCTGACTGGTACACAATCTGGACCGGAGGCCTTGCCTTTATTAAGTGATTTAAGCTGCTTTGTTACACCGAGGATATCTACTTCTATGTTTCTCATCTTGGCAGTTGTTGTTGATTGGAATTCAGGAATATTTGCTTCGTCTTCTTTAGTGAAGGAGTTTCGGAAAACAGTGTTTAATAACTCTGCTTTAATGGCACTGTCATCAGTGACTTCACCGTTGTTATCGCGCAGTAAAGGTATGCTATACATGTTCGACCTACACGTGAAGGTATGATCTGGTGTACGATTTATAACGACAGCAGGAGCACTGTCGTGGTCATCCCATGCACACTGTCTGCAAATTTGTATGTCACTCTAATGATTTGACCTGTTGGGCTGCCGTCTATGAACAGAGTTCAAATGGCTCTGAGCACTATGAGACTTAACATCTGAGGTCATCAGCCTCCTAGAACTTAGAACTACTTAAACCTAACTAACCTAAGGACATCAGACACATCCATGCCCGAGGCAGGATTCGAACCTGCGACCGTAGCGGTCGCGCGGTTCCAGACTGTAGCGGAACTGACTTCCAGGGGCTGTTTACTAACAGGATAACGCTCTCCCACATACCGCTATTATAACCCGGCGTGCTCTGCAGAGTGTTGACATGTTGCCTTGACATGGTCGATGACCAGATGTGTCTCCAATAGAGCAAACAAGGAGTATCAGCGGAAGACAACTGCTGCGTCATGCACAGCCAGCATTAACTGCTGTATTGACCGACAAAGTGCAACAGACACGGAACTCCATTCCGCAAACAGACACCCGACACCTGCACAACACAATGCAGGCACATTTGCTCGCTTGCATTCAACAATCTGGCGGTTACAGCGATTATTAATGTTGCAGCGTTCCACATTTTCAATGATTTATCCCGCCCTTACATTAGCCTGTGATCTTATAATGTTAATTGCTATGTCACCTAGACAAATGTATTGCCGAAGAATGTCGTTGTTGTGGTCTTCAGTCCTGAGTTTGGTTTGATGCAGCTCTCCATGCTACTCAATCCTGTGCAAGCTTCTTCATCTCCCCTATCTTCTGCAACCTACATAATTCTGAATCTACTTAATGTATTCATCTCTTGGTCTCCCTCTACGATTTTTACCCTCCACGCTGCCCTGAAATACCAAATTGGTGATCCCTTGATGCCTCAGAATGAGCCCTACCAAACGATCCCTTCTTCTAGTAAAGTTGTGCCACAAATTTCTCTTCTCTCCAGTTCTATTCCAAACCTCCTCATTAGTTATGTGACAATGTTGACTGGAATACTCTCTTTCAAATTCTGAAGGTAGCACGGGTAAAATACAAGCGAAAGGCTATTTACTATTTGTACAGAAACCAGAAGGCAGTTATAAGAGTCGAGGGGCATGAAAGGGAAGCAGTGATTGGGAAGGGAGTGAGACAGGGTTGTAGCCTATTCCCTATGTTATTAAAATGTATATTGAGCAAGCAGTAAAGGAAACAAAAGAAAATCTCGGAGTAGGTATTAAAATGCATGGAGAAGAAATAAAAACTTTGAGGTTTGCCGATGACATTGTAATTCTGTTAGAGATAGCAAAGGACTTGGAAGAGCAGTTGAACGGAATGGACAGTGTCTTGAAAGGAGGATAGAAGATGAACATGAACAAAAGCAAAATGAGAATAATGGAATGTAGTCGAATTAAATCGGGTGATGCTGAGGGAATTAGGTTAGGAAATGAGACACTTAAAGTAGTAAAGGAATTTTGCTATTTGGGGAGCAAAATAACTGATGATGGTCGAAGTAGAGAGAATATAAAATGTAGACTGGCAATGACAAGGAAAGCGTTTCTGAAGAAGAGAAATTTGTTAACATCGAGTATAGATTTAAGTGTCAGGAAGCCGTTTCTAAAAGTATTTGTATGGAGTGTAGCCATGTATTTAAGTGAAACGTGAACGATAACTAATTTGGACAAGAAGAGAATAGAAGCTTTCGAAATGTGGTGCTACAGAAGAATGCTGAAGATTAGATGGGTAGATCACATAACTAATGAGGAGGTATTGAATAGAATTGGGGAGAAGAGGAGTTTGTGGCACAACTTGACAAGAAGAAGGGACCGGCTGGTAGGGCATATTCTGAGGCATTAAGGGATCACAAATTAAGCATTGGAGGGCAGCGTGGAGGGTAAAAATCGTAGAGGGAGACCAAGAGATGAATACACTAAGCAGATTCAGTAGGATGTAGGCTGCAGTAGGTACTGGGAGATGAAGAAGCTTGCACAGGATAGAGTAGCATGGAGAGCTGCATCAAACCAAACTCAGGACTGAAGACCACAACAACAACAACAACAACCGCAGACCAGGGAGCAGTGTCGGCTGCTGTAGGAGCAGTGGGTAGCAGTGGTGGTAGCTCGCAGTTGGGCGGTTGGACCGGTCGTTCCTGAGTGATGTAGTATAAGGTAAAAACAGCCACTCGCATATCTAATTTGTTACAACTAAATTTGTACTATTGTTACATCAAGTCCCATGTAAACGTTGTCAAAAAATCTTTTAATAATAACCTTTTTTATAAAATTAATTTTTTGACAATCATTCATCTGTATTTAAAGAATTTACTAATTTCTGCACTCCATGATCATCCAGATTATCGTAAATAAAAATCAGTCACTTCTTTTTATACATGACAAATCTAGCGATCAGCACTGCACTGGGCTGTGCCAGAAAAATTTCTTATAGGAGCAGATATATACGAGTTATCCGGTGACTTCATTGAGGTAAGAATTTTCAATTTATTCAAAACGATCTTTCAGGGCCATGACACAGCACTGCTGACGTCCAAATTTACCACTTTAGATTCGCAGTCAGTTAATTATTGAAAGGTTATATATGAGTCTCATTTTTTATTGGGAGGTTAGTCAGATTGTATCGGCAAGTTACACAGAATGTGGATGTTATAAATATTTTTTTTTTTTTTACCATTGCGAGGTTACAAACTCCATTCTACAAACAGACACCCGGCACCTGCACAACACAGTGCAGGCACGTTTGCACGCTTGCTTTCAACAGTCTGGCGGTTGCACCGGTTAATAATGTAGCAGCCTTCCACATTTTCAATGGCTTATCCCGCGCTTACATTAGCCTGTGATCTTACAGTGTCAATTGCTTAACTATGTTACCTAGACAAATGTATTCCTAATATTTCATTACTCTACATTAATTATTTCTTGGTGTTGCAGTGTAGTTGTCCGTCAGTGTACGTAGTGATATTTGTGACAGGTGGTGGTGTGATGATGTACATTACTCGTAGCTATGGGCAGGTATTGGGATGTGAAAAGTATTAGGCTGGATGTTATATGGAAAAGACTTTGGGGTCTGTGTGGAAAGTAACTGATAGGTACGGTACTGGTGGCGGTCTCCTCCACTGTTACGTGGCTCAACCATAAATTTCTGGGTCATTTGTAGTAATCCTTTTCTTGGTTTTATTTTCGCTTAAACATTTAACGGTGGTTCGAAATTCTTGTTGCATGTATTAGTCCAACACTAAATATTTAAACTACTGTAGCTGTCCACTTGGCGCTGCTTCCCAGCTGTAGGTGCGCCCATGTCATTCCGCAGGCAGTGCGTCGTGCGTGTGACCAACACCGAGTCAAAGGCAGGCCTCGGCGCTTGTTGGTGACGTCACGTCAGCTAGGCACAGCGAACGCCAGGTCCGTTGCAGGCTGAAACGCCTGGGCGTGCTTATCACTATAAATCTCTTATTTCTGGACAAAATGTTTGGTATTGTTTTGGATTCTGCAGTTTTATTTAGACGAGAGATTTTCTTACTATCGTAAAGCTACAAATGAAGATCATAGTTCTGTATTACTGAATCCTGTCGAAACAAACGTAAATCAACATGAGGAGACGGTTTGCCCCATTGGAAGCTTCGGAAATTTTACATTCAAGTGACTATATTTACTTGATCCATTTTGTTATCGAAACTTACCCCAACCCCCTCGTTTCTTTTATTTATTTTCGTTTGACATCGTCACTGGAAATGTGAATGAATTTACATGTGTAAATGTCGAACTGTTGCCAGTCATTAGATTACAGTGGTTTCCAACGAAAGGAATTGTAAACAGGAAACAAAATAGCTTCATACATCGAAAATACTGCTGAGCTTAAACTTTTTTAAACATGCACATTAGAAATGATAAATATTCCCCTCTTGCAACTGAAAGGAGAAACTTTATTAGATAAAAAAATTTTATTTGATAAAACAAGTAGCTCTCTTTTGCCGCTTCTTCTGTCCCCCACCCCCTCCCCCAACGTGTACAATCGCAAGATATTTCATTAACAGGCCGGCCGCGGTGGTCTAGCGGTTCTAGGGGCTCAGTCCGGAACCGCGCGATTGGTGCGGTCGCAGGTTCGAACCCTGCCTCGGGCATGGATGTGTGTGATGTCCTTGGGTTAGTTAAGTTTAAGTAGTTCTGAATTCTAGGGGACTGATGACCACAGATGTTAAGTCCCATAGTGCTCAGAGCCATTTCATTAACATTCAGTGCTCCTCACCCCATAGTCAACCAAGATACCTAAAGAAGAGCACAAATATGTTCACAGTTACTTGTAAAAGCAACCCAGTACAAACGTAACTTCCTCAGATTTACAAATGAGGTAAAGAAGCACGAATTCTGTTGCTGATGGACCATGATGTTTTTGTATGTCAATCCTTAAAACAGGTGGAAATTTAAGCTCAGGAATACACTATTTGTTAAGAAGTGTAATGAATTGCACAATTAATTGATTGCAGAAATCTCTCAGAACAATGTGTGTCGGTCGACTACCGCCGATAGTTTCACATTTTCCTGTGTCAGGGAGGGAGACACCACCGTTACGAGTATGCCTGCAACAGACATGGCGTTCGCCGTGCCTAGCTGACGTGACGTCACGAACAAGCGCCGAGTCGGTGTTGGTGTGACGTGGGCGGTTCACGGCCGCCTCCTGGTGGGCGCCGGAGAGGCGGCGATCCGCTGCGAAGGGTCCCTGGGGGCGTGCGGAAAGAGGCCGAACTGCGACGTGGAGGCGCTCGGCCGCACCAGGTCGACGCCTCCCGGACCCAGCCGGATGCAGTCGAAGGGGATGACGAGAGCCGGCGTCGAGAAGACGGTCGCCTCCAGGTTGGCGCACACGTGCAGCGCGCCGTCCTCCCAGTGGATGTCGTACACGCGCACGCACAACGCCACCGCCGGCAGCATCGGCAGCGGTACGCACAGCGGCGGCGGGTTGCGCGCTGTGGGACACACACGCGCCGCTAGCAGTGCTGCGTTTCTGCCGCGCTACCAGCTCTCCTCCGAGCAGTCTAGTGTTACTAACAGTGGAACCTCCCCATCGCGCCCCCGTCAGATTTAGCTATAAGTTGGCACAGTGGATAGGCCTTGAAAAACTGAAAACAGGAAAAAGTTGTGTGGAACTATGAAAAAAATAAGCAAAACATACAAACTGAGTAGTTCATGAGCAACATAGGCAACATCAAGGATAGTGTGAGCTCCCGTGGTTGGCGTGAGCAGCTGCCGAATGAGAGGTCCTTGGTTCAAGTCTTCCCTCGAGTGAAAAGTTAACTTTCTTTATTTTCGCAAAGTTATGATCTGTCCGTTCGTTCATTGACGTCTCTGTTCACTGCAATAAGTTTAGTGTGTGTGTTTTGCGACTGCACCGCAAAACTGTGCGATTAGTAGACGAAAGGACGTGCCTCTCCAATGGGAACCGAAAACTTTTGATCGCAAAGTCATAAGTCAACCTCTTCCTCCACAGGGAAACACGTCTGATATATTCTATATGACATTGCTGACGGCATGTGCATCACATGACAGGAATATGTTGTCAACCCACCTAACTTGTACACTTGGCGAATGGATAAAAAGATTTTTCTACCTTGCCCGATTTAGGTTTTCTTGTGGATGTGATAATCATTCCCAAAAAAGTGATGAAAACATATGAGTTTGTCACATAAGCTGCAACAAATGATTGCAACAGTTTCACTGTCGCACAGTTTTCCCTGTGCTCTGTCAAAACATATGATTTAACGTTTTCAAATTTTTCCGTGTGTAGACCGTCAAATCCCGCATATGTCCAAGCAAATCTGAACATGTCCTGGAATTTTGGAGAGTGAAGTTGATTATGTATGAGTGCCTGAACTTTGATAATTGGCACACGATTACGTAAATAATACTGCTCTGCGTACCTGTGCAACTTCGCAAAATCATAGAATCTTTTCACAAAGTATTTCACTTGCCGAAAACCAAACACATCTAACGGTTGCACAAGAGGTGTATAACGTGGGGAAATGGTAATCACGTCTACTCCCGCACTAAAATTGTACAATGCCTGATCCTTCTGTCCTGTATAGCTGTCAAGGAGTAAGGCAAAATCTTTGTCCGCGTAAGGAGCAATCACACGTTCATTAAAGTCTTTCACTTGTCTTTTCTCCATTTTTCCTGACGCACTGCAATTCACAATGACATTCGTCGTTGGCGCAAGTACCCTATTCACCTATTGCTGAACTTGCGGTCCAACTACACCGTTTTTTTCCTGCGAAAGTAAATGAAATGTAGGTAAAAGAAATCCTGCTTTGTTCAGTGCATGTATAACTATGTGAAGTGGCATGCAGCTGGTCTACACTACATTCCGCGTCGCCTTCTCCAACTAACGATAACGTGCGGGTCAATTTCATTTCATAGTTAAAACCGGACTGATCTGGGTTGATAATATATGAGTCTTCATATTGTTGGAATCTGACGTTAGTTTCTGTAACAAACGTCTTGGAACACTCAAAGCTCTTCCAGTTTATTTGCGTAGTTCTTGCTTACATATTTCGTAATCTTCCTACTCGTAATTTTGTATTTTATTTTGAACGTGACAAGCCAATGAGACAAAGCCTCGAAGTCCAGGCCGATTTGTTTAGTGTGATGCAATCCCCAAATCTATAGTTCTGTATCATGCCCTGCACTTAATTCATTTCTGGCTTTAATAAATTGTCGGTATACATGGTTTTCTAGTTCACTGAATTTCTGTATTCGGGTTCCATCTCGTTCCACGACTTCTTTGCAATATTTAATTGTGCTTTTTTCCTCCATCCATTTAAATTTCTTAAATTTATTTGTTACTTCACTCCATAATCTATATTTGCGTCTTTTAATTGGTTTGGACAGTAACATGTATTGGAGCATTTTCTTCATGTAACCCAAAGAAATACCATCAGATTGAAGTCACAGTATTTCCTCTTCGTGTTCTTCGTATGGATCGTCAACAATCTCATCATCTGGTACATACAGCCTCGCAGCAATCAGCAAGGTATCGTCATCACCACACGTACTGTTTATCAACAAATGTAGGAAATAATCATACAAAAGT
Source organism: Schistocerca gregaria (assembly GCF_023897955.1). Taxonomy (NCBI): domain Eukaryota; kingdom Metazoa; phylum Arthropoda; class Insecta; order Orthoptera; family Acrididae; genus Schistocerca; species Schistocerca gregaria. Next base: position 526,637,752 of record NC_064924.1, read on the forward strand.
TCGAAAATCCTTCGATCCCTTAAGGAACTTTCCGATTCCTTACAGTTCGGAAAATATTCACTGACCTTGTTATTGAAGTCGCGGACTATATTTGCTGGATTCATATTGCCCATGGAATACATCTCACATATTTAATGCACTCTCGTCCAAAGTAGTGAACAGTCAACTGCCTTCCAGGGAGCCTCATTAGCAGCAATACTCTCTCTTCCGTGCGCTGTAGTCGACTGACATCACGTGTTTCGATGTTTGTTTAGGTGCAGTGTACGCATACTACGGTGCAGTTACCTCGCATCGGAGAGACGGACTGACGGACAGATAATAATTGTCTGAAAATAAAAATTTAAACTTTTCACCCGAGGGAAGGATTGAACCAAGGACCTCTCTTTCCGCAGCTGCTAACCACGGGACCACGGTGCTCCTGAGCCCATACAACCCTTGATGTTGCCTATTTTGCGCATGAACTACTTAGTTTGTATATTTTGCTTATTTTTTTCAAGGTTCCACACAACTTCATCCTGTTTTCTCGGTTGATCTGTGTTCAGTTTTTTCAGGCCTATCCACTGTGCCAGCTTATAACTAAATGTGAGGGGGGTGCGATGGGGAGGTTCCCTTGTAAGAACAGTGTGGTCGAACTGGAGGTGGGGGGTTGACTGCCCTTGAGAGAGGGAGGTCTGAGGTCAACATCTACATCTACGTCATTGTTCTGCAATTCACAATTGAGTGCCCTGGCGGAAGGGTCAGCGAATGATCGTCACGCATAAAATGCATGTCTGACCATCAGATGTTTTTATTTTAATCCCAAATATCGACCCGTGACAAAAAATAAAAACACCTACAACCGTCCTTATGATTTTATTTTATTTTGTCGCTACCACTTTGGACGCTTCATTGCGTCATATTCAGGCTGTTTTGATGCGGTACGGGTTGATACGATCCCCATGAATAACCCATCAGTTTCCAGCATTACTGGATTCCCAGATAATGAGTCAGCACTCCAACTGTCAGCTGTCAACTGAGTTGACAGTTCAGTGAGTTGACAGTTCACTGAGTTGACAGTTGGAGTGCTGACACATTATCTGCGAATCCAGTAATGCTGGCAACTGATGGGTTATTCATGGGGATCGTATCAACCTCTAACGCATCAAAACAGCCTGAATATGACGCAATGAAGCGTCCAAAGTGGTAGCGACAAAATAAAATAAAATAATGAGGACGGCTGTAGTTGTTTTTATTTTTTGTCACGATAGTAAACGGCCGTCGTCCCAGAGACGTCGTGCTAAAACCATGTACATACAAAAGCAAATGTTGACCGGTTTCAGTCACAGACCATTTCACGGATTACGGTTAAAACAGTTTCAACCACAACAAAACATCTGTCATTAGTTAAATAATGGTTTCGTCTCATGTGTAGAGCGTGTCACAAATTCCAGTATACAACACAGCACTTTTAGTTCAAATGGCTCTGAGCACTATGGGACTTAACTGTTGAGGTCATCAGTGCCCGCCGGCCGCTGGTGGCCGAGCGGTTCTAGGCGCTTCAGTCTGGAACTGCACGACCGCTACGGTCTCAGGTTCGAATCCTGCCTTGGGCATGGATGTGTGTGATGTCCTTAGGTTAGTTAGGTTTAAGTAGTTCTAAGTTCTAGGGGACTGATGACCTGAGATGTTAAGTTCCATAGTGCTCAGAGCGATTTGAACCATTTTTTTTATCAGTGCCATAGAACTTAGAACTACTGAAACGAAACTTACCTAAGTACATCACACACATCCATGCCTGAGGCAGGATCCGAACCTACGACCATAGCGGTCATGCGGTTCCAGACTGTAGCGCCTAGAACCGCTCGGCCACTTCGACCGGGTTACTATTAGTGTGTCCTGTGTTGTATACTCGAGTTCTACACATGAGACGTGGCCATTATTTAAGTAATGACAGATGTGGTGTAATGGGTGAAACTATTTTAGCCTTAATCCGTGAAGATGGCCTGTTACTGAAACTAGTCGATATTTGCGATTAAAATGATAGCAGCTGATGGTCAAACATGCATTTCATACAACATCTGTTGATAGCCCCCTTTCAAAAATGTTTTCAATAACCTTCAAGTTACTTCTCCATCGTTCCACTCCCGAACAGCGCTCGGGAAAAATGAAGGCTTAAATCTTTCCGTGCCATTTGTCTTATTATCTCCCTATGTATTTATTAACAATAAAATAAGATAAATCGCACCGAAAGATTTAAGCTTTCGTTTTTCCCGAGCGCTGTTCGGGAGTGGAACGATTCCCTATGTATATATTTCCTGAAGATTAGATGAGTAGATCACATAACTAATGTGAAGGTATTGAATAAAATTGGGGAGAAGAGGAGTTTGTGGCACAACTTGACAAGAAGAAGGGACCGGTTGGTAGGAAATGTTCTGAGGCATCAAGGGATCACAAATTTAGCATTGCAGGGCAGCGTGGAGGGTAAAAATCGTAGAGGGAGACCAAGAGATGAAAACACTGAGCAGATTCAGAAGGATGTAGGATGCTGTAAGTACTGGGAGATGAAGAAGCTTGCACAGGATAGGGTAGCATGGAGAGCTGCATCAAACCAGTCTCAGGACTGAAGACCACAACAACAACACATGTATTTATTATCTCCCTATGTAGGTAGGCGCCAGCAAAAATTTTTCACACTCTAAGGCGAAAGTTCGTGACTAAAATTTCGCAGCGAAAAATACCTTTGTTTTAATGACTGCCACCCCAATTCGTGTATCATGTCCGTGGCACAATCTCTCCTATTTCACGATAGTACACAACTAGCTGCCCTTTTTTGTACTTTTTCGATGTCCGACGCGAATCTTGTCTAATGCGGTTCCCACAACGCACAGCAGTACTCTCAGAATAGAGCAGACAAGAGTAATCTAATCCGTCTCTTTACTAGGCTTCTTACATTTCCAAACTGTGCTGTGAAAAAATCGGAGTCTTTGGTTTGCTTTGACCACAACATCAGCTGTGATCGCTTCAACGTAAGTTACTCGTAATTTAATCCCTAAGTATTTAACTGAGTTAACAGCCTTTACATCTGTGTCATTTATAGCGTAACCGAAATTTGGCGGATTCTTTTTTAGTACTCATGTCGATGATTCCAAACTTCTGATTATTTACACTTTACAGTAAACTGACACTTTTCGCTCCATACAGATATCTTGTCTAATCATCTGGTCACTTTTCATGTTGGTAAATGACAGCATCATCTGCAGACAATCTAACAGACCTGCTCAGACTCCTAAATCAGGTGAGGAACAGCAGAGGGTCTATAACACTTTCTTTTGGAACGCCAGATATTACTTTTGTGCCGGCCGTTGTGGACAAGCGGTTCTAGGCGCCACAGTCCGGATTCGTGCTGCTGCTGCGGTCGCAGGTTCGAATCCTGCCTCGGGCGTGGATGTGTGTGGTGTCCTTAGGTTAGTTAGGTTTAAGTAATTCTAAGTCTAGGGGGCTGATGACCTCAGATGTTAAGTCCCACAGGGCTTAGAGCCATTTGAACCGATTATTACTTCTGTTTTACTTGATTACTTTCCGTCAATTACTACGAACTGTGACCTTTCTGACAGGAAATCGCATATCCACTAACACAATTGAGACGATACTCCACATGCACGTAATTTGATTAAAAGTTGCTCCCGAGGAACAGTGTCAAAAAGCCTTCCGGAAATTTAAAAATATGGAATCAGTTTGATGTCTCTTGTCGATAGGACTCATTACTTCGTGAGAGTAAAGAGCTAGTTGTGTTTCACAACGACGATATTTTCTGAATACGTGTAAGCTGTTTGTCAATAAATCGTTTTCTTCGAGATAACTTATAATGTTCGAACACAGCACACGTTCCAAAATCGCACTGCAAAATCGACGTTAGCGACATGGGTCCATAATTTAGCGTATTACTCCTTTCTGGAGTATTGGTGTGATTTGTGCAGCTTTCCAGTCTTCAGTTACGGATCTCCCGACAAGCGATCTGTTGTATACGATTGCTAAGTACGGAGTTATTATGTCAGCATACTCTAGATGCTATTGTCTTTTGCATATGCCGTGACTAATGAAGATCGAAGCTCAGTCATATACAATTTCTGTCGTGCCAAGAAAGAACCAGATCGTTTGGTGTCGGCGCCAAGTTGAGATGAGTAAAATTAAATGCACTAACACTACTAGAAATATATGAATCTGACAACCACTTCGAAATGTTATGTTCTTGAAGTCATGTCACTAGAACTTATATCCCGGTAACGTGTCTGTTCAGTAGCCGGCAACTTCTCTCATGCATTCATCAAAACAGTTAAACAACTGTTGAGTAACGATCAGACGGTAAAGCTTCAACTTGTTTCCTATTGAAACAGTTGGTGGAGTCTGAATAATTCTGATTATTTTGTACAAGGTGTACCCGATAATTATTTGGCCCTGTAAAAAAGACAAATTAGAAAACCTTTTGCGACAACTGAAATCAGTACATTTTGACTCAACATACCGTTCGAGCACTGACGTGCCTGAAAATGATGACCGTCTGTTGTCGAAATGTTGTATGTTTCTATCACATTTCGGCTGAGTGTCGTAGAACTTTCCGCGTGCCATGTACGGTGACAAAAATTGAAAAACTGCAGTTCTGTGACTTTTGGTTTGTTAAATATAGTCTCAAAATTTAATCATTTTGTGCGCACTAATATTTTAGTTCAATGTTTTTCATGATTTGTGTATATTGTAGTGTTCAAATGGGTGTGAATTCCTAAGGAATCAAACTACATCTACATCTACATTTATACTCCACAAGCCACCCAACGGTTTGTGGCGGAGGGCACTTTACGTGCCACTGTCATTACCTCCCTTTTCTGTTCCAGTCGCGTATGGTTCGCGGGAAGAACGACTGTCTGAAAGCCTCCGTGCGCGCTCGAATCTCTCTAATTTTACATTCGTGTTCTCCACGGGAGGTATAAGTAGGGGGAAGCAATATATTCGGGACCTCATCCAGAAAAGCACCCGCTCGAAACCTGGCGAGCAAGCTACACCGCGATGCAGAGCGCCTCTCTTGCAGAGTCTGCCACTTGAGTTTGTTAAACATCTCCGTAACGCTATCACGATTATCAAATAACCCTGTGACGAAACGCGCCGCTCTTCTTTGGATCTTCTCTATCTCCTCCGTCAACCCGATCTGGTACGGATCCCACACTGATGAACAATACTCAAGTATAGGTCGAACGAGTGTTTTGTAAGCCACCTCCTTTGTTGATGGACTACATTTTCTAAGTACTCTCCCAATGAATCTCAACTTGGTACCCGCCTTACCAACACTTAATTTTATGTGATCATTCCACTTCAAATCGTCCCGCACGCATACTCTCAGATATTTTACAGAAGTAACTGCTACCAGTGTTTGTTCCGCTATCATATAATCATACAATAAAGGATCCTTCTTTCTATGTATTCGCAGTACATTGCATTTATCTATGTTAAGGGTCAGTTGCACCAAGTGCCTTTCCACTTCAGATCTTCCTGCATTTCGCTACAATTTTCTAATGCTGCAACTTCTCTGTATACTACAGTATACTACTGATGTCATCGGTCCCTTACATCACACTACTTACACAAACTTACATTAATTTATGGTAAGAAGAACACACACACCCATGCTCGAGGGAGAACTCGAACCTCCAGAGGGAGGCGCCGCGCAATCGGTGACATGGTGCCTGCAACCGCGCGGTCACTCCGCGCGGCTATTGTTGTGTATTTCATAATCATTGCTTCGTATAGGGTTTGTGTCTTTTGTTGTAACTGTTAGGCTGACGATGGAGCTAATTTTCTTGGTCTATGATTGTTTGGTGTAAAATGTGGTTTCAGTGACTCGCAAACATCAGAATAATCCAAGTGTACTCAATGGCTCTTAAGCCGGCCGCTGTGGCCTAGCGGTTCTAGGCGCTTTAGTCCAGAACCGCGCTGCTGCTACGTTCGCAGGTACGAATCCTGCCTCTGGCATGGATGTGTGTGATGTCCTCAGGTTAGTTAGGTTTAAGTAGTTCTAAGTCTAGGGGACTGATGACCTCAGATATTAAGTCCCATAGAGCTTAGAGCCATTTGAACCATCAATGGCGCTTCCAGGCAACCCTCTGGATGACGTATTAGCTGTCGCCCACGCAGAATTTTACGGTCACAAAACACCAAGTACGCAGATACGATGTCCTCTTTACATTACATGTGGTATCTGCAACGTTAACGCGATTAAAATGAATTCTTATGCCTAATTAGTCAAACGATGTCCTTCGTCCCGCCTCCCCTCCCTTATTTTCGTTACAATGAGGGCCATTGAAACATACAGATCAGGATCCACAACACAGTCATGTGAATGGTGACTGGGGAGGAAAACTTTGTGTCACTGCAGGTGTGACTCTTAGCTACATCTTTTAATACGCATACGATCTACATTCTTCTGTGAATGTGTTAGGTTTTCGACATTTGTATAATACGGCAAAGAAATACGTATCAGTCTGTGAGAGAGGCTTGAAACATGATACAAAATTAAAACAATAGTTTCGGATCGACAGAAACGACGTAAGACAAATAAAAGGTGCATGATTCTTTCAGTGCTACTTGTGGATAAGTAGGTTTTAGTTTAGACGGTTCTCGTGTCCCAACTTCTGAATAAATTTATTAACTACTTGTTGATTACCGTCGTTTCTTGTCTGCTTCTCTCCTAACGCTGCTAGGTGTATCTTAAACCAACGGTATATTTCTTCTAGATCGTAACCAATATAGTTCAAAATTTGACATTTCTTCAGGTATCCACTGATACGCTTAGATGTTACCAATCTACCATCCATACTCCTAAAAATATGTTTGCCGGGGGTATCTCACCTCCCTTACCGCCCAATATTTTTTCTTAGACAGTGATCCATACATGAACTTAGTTTTTGATTATTTTTACATGTTACTCCAGACACATGCCATCACACCCAGAAGTTTGCTAAGGGTCTCTTACCCCAACTGTACATTCGGAAACTCTTTCTCTGTTGGTACTTCCAGTCTCAGCAAAAAGGTACGTTGCACTCTGCGCTCAGTTCAGTGCACTGTTGCTTTTACAAAGAAGCTGCAGCAGTTCCGTCTGTCAGCCTCGTAATGATTCCCCCAGAAATTACGTATGTTGCCATTTTCCTCTGTAGAGCAGTGAACCAAATGCACCCACCGTGTCCCAGTTACATTTCCTTCTCCTGTCATTTTTCAGTCACTCAACCCACTTTCTTTTCCACTATCTTCATTACCTGTGCTTCACCGCATTCCTATTTCTCCCTCTCTTCCAATCCTTCTCTCAAGTACATTGCCGTTAGCATTTAAATTTTAAATCTTCAAGATACGTCTGAAAAGTTCAGTGAATGTTCTCAGAAAAATAAAGGCAACAAGAGTTACAAACAACAACTAGCCCCCAAAGTAATCACCATTAACTACGACACACTTCTGACATCGGTGGTAAAGCTGTTGCAAACCTTCAGCAAACGCTCGAAGTACCGTGGTTACACTTCGTCGGGTATCCACATCACTACAGGAAATGAAACCTGGCGCAACCAACACGATCCGGAAACCAAGCGACAGTCAATGGCTTGGTGGTCATCGTCTTACCCGTCTACCAGAAAAGTCGGCTGGCAAAATCTTACGTAAGACCATGATGTTCGCGTTTTTTATCTGAAGGAAGTGGGGAAGACTATGAACGCTACGTCACTGAGTCGCTTGGTCTCTGGATCATATTGGCAGCACCAGGTCTCATCTCTTGTAATGATACAGATATCCAACCAAGTGTAACCACGGTGCTTCGGGCGACTCCACAAGACGAGTAAGCTGACAGTTTGCAACAGCATTACAACCTATGTCATAATTGAGCTTTTGGTAATAGTAATTACTTTGAAGCGCAGTAAAGGTATTTTGTTTGTAACTATTAAATGCTTTATTTTCTGAGACCATTCATCGAATTTTTCGCACTCATATTGTATCACCCAGTAATTTGATTTATTGTTGTATTTTTCACAAACGAAAGTAATCTGTGTTTTTTCTTCTACACTATAGTTATTTGTGAAGGTTGTGTTGCACATTAGATATAACTTATAACTTGCTTGTCATAATAAATGTTATACTACGTGTAAGAGAGGGCGTGATTGTCCTGATCTTGTCAGGTTTGCAAATAAAATGAAGATAAATTCTTCCAAACTGTGTATTATGTTTAGCTGAAATTGTTCCGGCCGTTCCAGAGTCTCGCTTACATGTGTAACCACTCTCTCACGTCCACACACATTTATATACCGCATGTCTGTCATAAGAGTCGTCAGGCGTATTGTATCTCGTGTTTCGGAAGATATTTGTAACTTGTTTTTACGTGTAGCTGGAATGAGCTCAAACAAATACTGCTGATCACGTCTATCACGCGACGCCCACTGTCAACGGAAAGCGTCGCTTTGTTTTTCGCTACAAACAAAATAATTTTTCACGTATTATTGCTTTCTCCGTCTTAAGCTTACTGCAGTTAATCAAAGAAAATTTTACACGTGACGCGTTATTTACAAACCGTTTTCTGTGGACATGCTCTAAATTAGATACATATGTTTGTAATTTTTTTAGGTTAAAAACAGCATTTTGTTTATGAAGTTGGTGTTCAGTTTACTTACGGTGTTTCTGCCTCTTGTTTACATACTCTGGAGACCACTGCCTCTTCCGTCTTTGTTAGCAGAGGTTGATATCGAAAGAAACTTCGTTACAGATATAAACTTGGCAGTTTTGCCTTTTTGCACTTTTTACTAGCCTGCATTTGCGTTATTTATACTTTGCGAAATAGAACTGAGGTTATGGGTGCTCTCACATATTAATACGGTCAGTAAAACAGGAAGAATAACCAGTATTCTAGCAGCTACTGGCGTACCGACCTGCCCCGTGTTGTCCAGTCGCTGCTCGGTTTTACTATACACATCCGTACCTCGAGTATCGCACGTAAAATTACGTTTCAAAAATAATTTTGTTTGTAACGAGAAACAATTTTGTGACAAGCAGCATATGTCTGAGTCGAGTTCATCAACACATTACCAAAACAAAACTGCAAATTTCTGACGAAACGTCAGAGAAAATGTACCTGACGACTCTGAGGAGAGACATCTCATGGTGTTCGGAAATTATCGTAACAAACTTCTAGTACTTATAGAGGGGAGTGAGTACATAATACGAGTAAAAAAATGGCTCTGAGCACTATGGGACTCAACTGCTTAGGTCATCAGTCCCCTAGAACTTAGAACTACTTAAACCTAACTAACCTAAGGACATCACACACATCCATGCCCGAGGCAGGATTCGAACCTGCGACCGTAGCGGTCGCGCGGTTCCAGACTGAAGCGGCTAGAGTCACTCGGTCACAGCGGCCGGCAGACACACAAACATACAGAAGTTTCTAACATGTACACCTTACCTGAGAGTCCAGTCCGATATATACTCTTGTCATTTACTAACAAGTCCAGTTTAACCGAGAGGTCTTTCAGTGCGACTGTGAAGTTCATACATCCTGAAACAGAGATAAGATTCGTTTGGTTAGTTTCTGCATACTAAAAATGCTCTGTTGACCTAGAAATGAGTTGATCAGAATTATTTTTTGTATTGAGTGTGAGTGACAAAGTTTTTGTATGAAGCAATGAAAAATACAGGATATAATAACGCAATATTATGAGAAAGACAATGACTACTCACGATATAGCGGAGATGCTGTGTCGCAGATAGGGCCAACGCAAAAAAAAAATACTGTCAAAGAAGTAAGTTTTCAGTCAAAAAGGCATTCATCCGAGTTAGACAACACACACACACACAAACACACACAAACACACACACACACACACACACACACACACACACACACACACACACACACACACACACACGCAAACTCAACTCACACACTCATGACCACAGTCTCTGGTTGCCGAGACCTCGCAGCCACAGGTTGTGGTGTTGTGCGTGTGAGATGCGTTTGTGTGTGTGTGTGTGTGTGTGTGTGTGTGTGTGTGTGTGTGTATGTGTGTGTGTTATCTAATTCCGGTGAAGGCCTTTTTGGCTTAAAGCTAACTTGTCCGTCAGTTTCTTTGTTGGGCCTATCTGCGACTCAGCATTTGCACTACATCGTGAGTAGTAATCTACCTTTCTCATAATATTGCAAAGTTCCCGTATCTTTACTCTGCAGGTGGTGTGAAGCCTGACGCGCCACATAAGCTCAGGACTGTAGTGTGGGCTGAGATGGCGACAAACCTTTCTCGCTGAAGTTGATGTAGCTGAGGTCTATGCTGGCGCAGCAGCCGCAGGTCTCGGCGGCGCAGGAACACGGCTGCCGCTCCAGGACCCTCAGCGCCGGCCTCGGAAGCAGCATCGGCCGCGCCTGCCCGACAGCTGCTGCAAGCCAACACGCAGCGCGTCACAACACCAGGGCGGCGTTACTCTGTTACTGCTAGCAGCTGACGTCACAGCCACCCCACAACCATGTTACGTAGCGAGCTGGACCCATCAGCCTCCTCCAGCACGAGATATGTAATATACTCTACTGACCATTAAAATTGCTACAGCAAGAAGAAATGCAGATGATAAACGGGTATTCATCGGACAAATATACTATACTGGAACTGACATCTCATTACATTTTCACGCAATTTGGATGCATAGATCCTGAGAAATCAATACCTTCAACAACCACCACTGGCCGTAATAACGGCCTTGATACGCCTGGGCGTTGAGTCAAACACAGCTTGGATGGCGTGTACAGGTACAGCTACCCATGCAGCTTCAATACGATACCACATTTCATCAAGAGTAGTGACTGGCGTATCGTGACGAGCCAGTTAGTCGGCCACCATTGACCAGACGTTTACAATTGGTGAGAGATCTGGAGAATGTGCTGGCCAGGGCAGCAGTCGAACATTTTCTGTATCCTGTATCCAGCAAGGCTCGTACAGGACCTGCAACATGCGGTCGTGCATTATCCTGCTGAAATGTAGGGTTTTTGCAGGGATCGAAATGAGGGTAGAACCACGAGTCGTAACACATCTGAAATGTAACGTGCACTGTTCAAAGTGCAATCAATGCGAACAAGAGGTGACCGAGACCTATAATCAATAGCACCCCACACCATCACGCTGGGTGATGCGCCAGTATGGCGATGACGAATACACGCTTCCAATGTGCATTCATCGCGAGGTTGCCAAACACGGATGCGACCATCATGATGCTGCAAACAGAACCTGGATTCATCCGAAAAAATGACGTTTTGGCATTCGTGCACCCAGGTTCGTCGTTGAGTATACCATCACAGGCGCTCCTGTCTGTGATGCAGCGTCAAAGGTAACCGCAGCCATGGTCTTCGAGCTGATAATCCATGCTGCTGTAAACGTCGTCTAACTGTTTGTGCAGATGGTTGTTGTCTTGCAAACGTTGACTCAGGGATCGAGACGTGGCTGTACGATCCGTTACAGCCATGCGGCTAAGAAGCCTGTTATCTCGACTAATAGTGATACGAGGCCGTTGGGATCCAGCACGGAGTTCCGTATTATCCTCCTGAACCCACCGATTCCATATTCTGCTAACAGTCATTGGATCTCGACCAACGCGAGCAGCAACGTCGCGATACGATAAACCGCAATCGCGATAGGCAACAATCCGACCTTTATCAAAGTCGGAAACGTGATGGTACGCATTTCTCCTCCTTACACGAGGCGTCACAACAAAGTTTCCCCAGGCAACGCCGGTGAACTGCTGTTTGTGTATGAGAAATCGGTTGGAATCTTTCCTCATGTCATCACGTTGTAGGTGTCGCCACCGGCGTCAACCTTGTGTGAATGCTCTGAAAAGCTAATCATTTGCATATCCCAGCATCTTGTTCCTGTCGGTTAAATTTCGCTTCTGTAGCACGTCATCTTCGTGGTGTAGCAGTTTTAATGGCCAGTAATGTAAATATACTGACAGAAAAAGAAATTCGAACGCCAAGAATAAGCTGTGCGACATAAACGAGTTGTAGACGTTTTTCCACGTCTGAAACAGGATGTCTGTTCAAGTTTCGCAGCAGTCGTATAATAGTGACGACAGTAGTCCCACTAAGAGGATGCAAATCAGGTTTGCTTTGAATATACGCTGTAAGGGTCGTAAGCGTTAGTTACGAGGCTGCTTTCAAAAGTTCTCGGAACGGAATAGAAAAAAGTAGTTACATCACTGAAACTTTTTTTATTTTTCAATGTAGTCTCCTTATAAATTAATGCAACTGGTCCAGCGATGTTCCAGTGACTTGATCCCACCTCGAAAATGAGTTTCCTCCAGTCCTGCAAAATAGTTGTCAACTCCGGCTATCAATTCTTCGTTTGAAGCGAATATTCGTCCACCAAAAAAATAAAAAGATTTGGGATGAGATGGAAGTCTGACGGAGCCATATCAGGTGAATAAGGCGGGTGTGGCAACAATTCATGCCTTAGTTCGTCTAATTTTGCCATGGCGACGGCAAATGTGTGCGGGCTCGCATTGCCTTTCTTCGCGTATCTTTTGTTGGAATTTGTCCAGGAGGTTAGCATAGTATTCTCCAGTAATTGTTTGCCCAGTGGGGAAATAATCTACAAACAGAATCCCCTTCGCATCCCAGAACACTGATGCCATGAGCTTTCCCACCGAAGGAATTGTCTTCCTTATCTTTGGTGGCGGAGAATCAGCATGTTTCCAATGCTTTGACTGTTGTTTTGTCTGTGGGGTATAGTAGTGCACCCAAGTTTCATCTGTTGTCACAAACCGGCGCATAAAATCTTGTTTGTTTCTCCTAAAACGGACCAAACGTTGTTCCGATATGTCCATTCTCATGGGTTTTTGATCCAGCGTCAAGAGTCGCGGCACCCATCTTGCAGATAATTTTTAATTTTTTATTCTTCATTTACAATGTGACATACCCTTTCACATGATACCTGGCAAGTGTGAACAATTTCACGCACTTTCAATCGACGATCCTCCATGACCATTTTGGGCACTTTTGCAATGATTTCTGGAGTAGTGACACGTCTTGGACGAGCACTACGCGGATCATCATCTAAGCTCTGCCGACCAAATTTAAATTCATTTGTCTACTGGGCAACAGTTGAATATGAAGGAGCAGAGTCCCCCAGTGTATTCTGGAAATAGGCATGAACGTCTTTGTTGTTGCGCTAACGCTGATCTCTCGTGGTGATTCCAACAACTTTTCAATTCGCCCTCGTACCGCCTTTAAGGCGGCAAATAACGCCGTTATCTACACCTCACTGAGTTTGAGCAATGTCGTGTAGTAGGGCTAAGAGACGCTGGATGTTTCTTCTGAAAGAAAGACTAGGCAGGAATGAAGTTCCTGTAGGTGACTGCTGCAGCGTTGACCACGACAATGTATAGTCGCAAGAAGATCGGGCACCAGACGGCCACGTGGCACAACCGAGAGGGGAGGCCATCGTATGGCTCTGGTACTGAGTGCTGCACTGCAGCAGCAATCTGAGCAGCAGCTGGCGCCACAGTGACACAACGAACTGTTGCAAATCGGTTATTTTTAGAACAGCTCCGAGCCAGACGCCCTGTAGCGTGCATTCCACTGGTCCGAAATCACCGCCATTTGCAATTTCAGTGGTGTCAAGCGAGAGCTCGTTGGAGGGCAGGGCTGAGTTCTGTGATAGCTGATTCTGTGTCGGTGCCACTGACGGCCGTGTTTTGGTTAGAAGTAGGCCAGTTGAGGGCCTGCAACCAACCTGTTTGCGTGCTAGACAGTCTGCAACTACACCTGCAGATGAGGTCTGGGGTGCGGTTTCGTACGACGGTAGGAGCACTCTCGTGCTAATCCCAAGCTCCCTGACTGCAGATTTGTACGCCAGCCTGCTGATTCGACGTGTTGAGCTGCAGAGGGTGTCCTCCCAACCTTCGCCCACATACCGGTTTTAATACAATATGCACTACAGAAATTGAACACGTTGCCTCTGCCTGCTCGATCACCAGATCTGTCTCCAATCGAGCACATACGGGACATCATCGGACGACAATTCCAGTGTCATCCACAATCAACATCGACTGTTCCCGTATAGACTGAGCAAGTGCAACAGGCATGGAACTCTGTCCCACAAAAAGATATCCGGCACCTATGCAAAAGCGTATGCACGTCTGCGTGGTTGCATTCAACATTCTGGTGGCCACACTTGTTATTAATGAACCGGCATGTCTAATTTGTAATGACTCATCTCGCGCTTACATTAAACTGTGATCTTGCCATTTTAATCGCTTGAATATATCTAGACAAATGTATTCCAGAAATGTTATTACTGTACATTAATTATTTTTTGGCTAGGCGTTTTCTTTCTGTCAGTGTATTATTACCATATACAATATTTATTTAGGATGTGCCAGTTACAACTGAAGACGTGAGATGTAAACAATGGCCGACCGCGGTGGTCTAGGAGTTCTAGGCGCTCAGTCCGGAACAGCGCGATTGCTACGGTCGCATGTTCGAATCCTGCCTCGGTCATTGATGTGTGTGGTCTCCTTAGGTTAGTTAGGTTTAAGTAGTTCTAAGTTCTAGGGGACTGATGACCACAGATGTTAAGTCCCATAGTGCTCAGAGCCATTTGTAAACAACGATAAGCGACAGTTGTCGATATACAGAATTATTGCGTGTAAAACATGGTACGCGATGTTCTTTATTCATATTAGTTGAGAGTTTCACGGTAAACGGTGAAATGGAAGGTGTACCTCACTAACGAAATCTTTGTCCGAATGTGTACGTGAAAATAGTGGTAAATGCCAGAAACAAGGCTGTCAAGAGTGGTAACGCTGCTATGCCCGTGCCACTAAAATGCTTTACAGGGATAATTTGTACATATCTGATGATGATGCGGATAAGTACGACTTAGATAAATATCCTCATTATTTTCCTGAACGTAAATGCGCTTCAGAAGTTGTTGGTAGTCAAGTAAATGTAAATAATTGTTTAAGCAAGTAACAAGGTATTGTTCCTTACCGTATATTACGTGAAGTTACGTTACAGAGTGATGTCGGAAATGTTGACGACTGTTCAATGCGAAGAACTGTGGAATTCTTATTAAACCTTTCGAAAACCTCCTGAACTACACAGAAGTAAATAAACTCGTAAAAAAATGGCGAAGCTACTTGGGCTGAAGTTTTGAATTTGCTTATTCGAGACATGATGCCACGGGCGGCAGGTCCGCAGCTGTTCAATATTGAGGAAATTGTATTATTTTTTATTTCGTCCGTCTCAGATGCACTGATATAAAATTCAGCTGTAGTGGTTACCGGTTTCGGCCATTTTCAAATCCCCACATCTTGCTATTAACCGTAATTATTGCTACAATTGGTACCAAAAGGCACAGCAAAGTGTACAGTGGGCAACAAGTACACTCACTGATCTTAGCCCATATGTCTGTTACAGAGGAGTGACACGACGAAACTGAAAAATGTTTGTCAGTTTGGTCGTGTCAGTTAGTTGCAGCAGAAACATAGGCAAAGATCAGTGAGAGCACTTGTTGCCCACTGTACACTTTGCTGTGCCTTTTGGTGCCATATTGTAGCAATAATTACGGTTAATAGCAAGATGTGGGTATTTGAAAATGGTCGAAACTGGTAACCACTACAGCTGAATTTTATATCAGTGCACCTGAGACGAACGAAATAAAAAAAATTATACCAGTTTCCCTGAATTTTGAAAATTGGCCGATCTATAAATCACTGAATATATACGAATAATCTTCAACGAAGTGTGCAGAACAGAAAAGGTCACAGGGGAATTGAAAGTGACTGTAATACACTCTGTGCACAAGACGAGTAATTGGTAACAAGTGGATGATGACAGTTACAGGTGTGTGGCTCTTTACTATTATGTCTTCCTTCGCACGCTGTGTGGTTCTGTAGTGGACAGCAGGAGCGAGGGACAGATGTCGTTCATCAACAGAGAATTCAGATACTAACTTACTCTCCGTCTAATATCAAATATTAAAAACAATAGCTTTGTTGCAGATCAGTTGCTAACAGTAGGTTCGAATATAGAAATACATGCAGCTTCAAAAGATTTGTATCTCTGTCACTCTTCAACACAATGTCTATTCGGAAGATATCGAGGCCTGGCCACTAGGAAAGCTTGTAGATGTTATTCAACTGGCAAACGCAAAGAAAGGCTCAGTCCAGGAGAGTTCGAACTTAATTACACAAGCTTCGGCGAGGGGATGCCCGCATCCTGTAGACAGCATCGTAATCGTTCGTGATAGAGCGCTCTCGCCGCCGGGCGGTTGTAGGAAACACGGCGTCGTAATTGGCGGCGACCGGATAGCAGCCGATACCGCATTTATCAGCTTCTTATAAAACATTATCAATAACATTACTTAATAGGGTGTAATATAACACTTGACAGTCGACTAGGTGAATTTCAGTGTTGGTTCAGTAATGGAAGATCCTAGTACGAACAGATTTTCAACCTGGAATCAATAAATCGTCACAGATTAATGAACTTCACAGACACAGTTATAACATTTACTAATTTTATAAATAAGCTTTTCACACTGTTGTCAGAGAAACAGTGGTTACAGTCATCCGTGAATTTGGAGTTAAATCTCAACTGGTAAACTTTAGCCGTGAAGCCCTGACACACAGTCTCAAAGTAAAATTTATGGGTGAAGTATCTCAGTCTTTCAAATTACATGCAGGTGTCAGATAAGGCGATGGCTTATCTCCACTTCTTTTCAGTATCATATTGGAAAAAAATTGAGAATTTGGAAAAAAAAGCAAAAAATATGCTGGGAAGAAACATAAAGGCGTTGCAATAAATTGCCTACATTTTTCCTACATTTTCTGAAAGCTTGTCAAATGCAGCCACAACAAGCCACTGTAGTGGAAGAGAAAAGCAAGATGAGAGACTAAAGAATCTCTGCAAATAAAACAAAATGTATGACAAATACAAAAAGTTCTTGAAATTGTGAGAGTAGATGTTAGTCCAATACGAAACTTAAGAAATTCAAATATTTTATGGAAACAATCCAGGCAAACTGTTTGCAAAAAATCTAGTGTAGACGAAAGGATACATAATATGGATAGAGCTTACAATACAACAAATATCTACAACAAAGGCGGCTTATCCGGAAACCTTCGAATAAAAACTAAAGAAAAAACCAGGGAAACAGGAATGCTTGTACGCCAGCGAAGGCAGATACTGATTTGTAAGCTAGAAAAATTATAAGTAATGGATATAAGTAATATAAGGAAAATGTTAGACCCAACAAAAATTTAGAATTTTTTAAATTCAGAAGTAGTAATGTAACGTATTAGAACATAGAAAATATATCGGAAACAAAAAGGAAGAGGAGATTACTATTCTTTGGATATATTTACAGAATGGATGACAATCGGCGAATCAAAATGATTCTGAAATACATTTTGGAAAAAGTCAACAAACATCATCAAGTTAAATTCGCAGACAAACAACATAAGAGGAGACGTAATGGTAAGAAACATGTTTAAGTTCATAATTTTAAAAATGTAATGTTTCCTAAGGAAGAAAGAAAGAAAGAAAAGGGAAACACCATGAAACAGGGACTATTGAAAGAAAAGGAGGAGAAAAAGAGACAAAGCAGTGAAATAGGAATGTGGCCTCTAGAAGGTCCTAATAAAGAAATAAGAAAAATAGAAAGCAGTTTCAAATACGTTTTAATAAAACGTCAAAGACCTCGCGAGATTTTAATGAGGTACAAAAGCTTAACGTGTAATCAGTCCGATGAGAACAATAGTTTTAAAGTAGTTACGGAATGCTCCATGCATCGAATACATGCTATGTAAGAGAGAAAATAGTTATGTAGTCATTTAAACCGCAAAAATTACCTGAACCTCTCAGTTCGTTGTCAGCGGTACCTTCATCAGCGACGACCACACTGAAGAAAACGAATAATATCAGTACTCCAATCTGTACCTGAAAGTAGAAACGAACATCGATAGGCAAAAGGTAAATATATTGTTTTTTGAGCTAATATATCTCTTTGACCTTAATAAGAAATATAGAAAAAGTAATCGAGGGCATAAAAGCAATGATTAAGTCACGCAGATGACCTAAACATATTCGTACTATTCATAACTACACACCGCGTCAAAAATTAAGGAACAAATGTCAAATTCTGGAGCACATGATTCACATAGAATTGCATGAACACTATTTATTGACAGTCAATCGATGGTAGTAAAAAGCTGAATTTATAATATGTCAACTGCACTTTGGAGAAGAAGTAAAAACTTTGAGGTTCGCCGATGACATTGTAATTCTGTCAGAGACAGCAAAGGACGTGGAAGAGCAGTTGAACGGAATGGACAGTCTCTTGAAAGGAGGATATAAGATGAACATCAACAAAAGCAAAACGAGAATAATGGAATGTAGTCAAATTAAATCGGTTGATGCTGAGGGAATTAGATTAGGAAATGAGACACTTAAAGTAGTAAAGGAGTTTTGCTATTTAGGAAGTAAAATGACTGATGATGGTCGAAGTAGAAAGGATATAAAATGTAGACTGGCAATGGCAAGGAAGGCGTTTCTGAAGAAGAGAAATTTGTTAACATCGAGTATAGATTTATGTATCAGTAACTCGTTTCTGAAAGTATTTGTATGGAGTGTAGCCATGTATGGAAATGAAACATGGGCGATAACTAGTTTGGACAAGAAGAGAATAGAAGCTTTCGAAATGTGGTGTTACAGGAGAGTGCTGAAGATAAGGTGGATAGATCACGTAACTAATAAGGAGGTATTGAACAGGATTGGGGAGAAGTTTGTGACACAACTTGACTAGAAGAAGGGATCGGTTCGTAGGACATGTTTTGAGGCAACTAGGGATCACAAATTTAGCATTGGAAGGCAGCGTGGAGGGTAAAAATCGTAGAAGGAGACCGAGAGATGAATACACTAAGCAGATTCAGGAGGATGTAGGTTGCAGTAGGTACTGGGAGATGAAGAAGCTTGCACAGGACAGAGTAGCATGGAGAGCAGCATCAAACCAGTCTCAGGACTGAAGACCACAACAACAACAACTGCACTGACCGCTGACAACGTCTCTTGGTGAGGTTTTATGAGGTGTTTCTCTCACAGATCTTAGGCCAATAAACTACTTAGCCTGTACAACATTTCAAACATAATGGACTACAGCTGAATAGATAAAACACAGCAATTTTTACTTCTGTAACTCAATAAACTAAGCAATTTTCAGGTACGTGATGGCGATATTCTGTGGAGGAGAGTTATATATGGGATATTATTAGATAGAAAGATAACCCCCCCCCATTATGCAAATTCCATTTGCAATACCCTAAAACCTATAAATATAAGGGATCAACTAACAGGGGATATTGAATGTACAAAAAAGACGGCACAAGTGGCGAAAGATTTGATTTGAGTCACGGGACAATGTCCCAGAAGAGCTGAAAAATATGAAGTGGCATTTGGTGGAAGACAGACCCACAATTACCCTGCTAAAGCCTACTTACAATGTTTCAAGAACCAGTACGAAGCGGGGAACTTAGCAATACAGTTCAACCCTCTACTTATCGCTCATATAGGGACCGAGATGACAAGTTCAGAGTTATAATAGCACGCACAGAGCCATTTTAGCAACCTTTCTTCCAGTTCCTCCCATGCGACTGGAACCGGAAGAAGCCCTACTAAGCAGCACAATGGGAAGCACCGAGCACTTCACCGTCACTTTGCAGAGTAGATACAGAAATGATTGGCTTGCAGCCCCTCACGATAGGAATTTTGTAAATAGCCTGTTAACTGATTTGTTGGACGTTGTTATGATACTTCAACGAAACGATCCATAAAACCCGCAACAAGAATACACTTACAAGGGAATGACCCAATCCTATTTCTCGGAACATCCATTGAAATTTTTTATTCAGGAAGAATACACCGAACGGAAGACAATTTTAGCTCCTAAGACGCACAGCAATCATTAAAAAAAAAGTTAAAAATTGCCAAATTCGTAGCTTGCCAAGCGGTTGGAGAATTTCACACGCTTGCCGGAGCTTGCGCAACAAAGCGGTCACGTGTCCTTGGTTGACAGTGCATGGGTAAACAGCTCTTCAGCTTTCGTGGATGTTTTCTCTGAAACAACTGGCCGCAGTTGTTGCTCAATCAAATTTGCAACTCATTTAAAATCGATAATAATTATCATTTGATTTTGCCATAGCGTAAGTGTCAAGAATGGAAAGAAAACTGAATTAATATTCATTGGACGTGCAACTTTATGTTAAGCAGACACAAATCCCTAAGCCTGAACAAATGATAGGAAGAACAGTTCTTCTGAGGATTTTTTTTCTTTTTTTTCAGATATGAGAGTTCCTAGATAACAGAACGCAGCATGTCATTCTCAATGGATAGAAGTCTTCCGAAGTAAGCGTGATTTCAGGTGTGCCGCAGGGGAGTGTCGTAGAACCGTTGCTCGTGACAGGGAGTGCAGCGTTACCGATGGAGATCTATCAGACTGGGCATTCGGAATGGCAATTGAAATGAGCGTTGATGGCTTCAAGTCTTCTTCGACCTAGTTAAGCAGATTCAAGAACTCATGCGGTACGGGTAGGCACAAAACAATGAAGTTTACTTCAGAGGAAAGTGTAGAGGAGATGTCATCAGTTCGTAGCCGACGCGGAGGCGAAGCCTTCTGTTATCCGCAAATCTGCTGTGTTTAACGCCGATCAGTCAAGTTTCTTGAAAAGACTGCGAGCAGACAGCACTTTACCATTTCGACGCGAAAAAATATAGAGTCTGCTGTGTAATCGATTAGTGCCATGACACATTCATATACAACAATGACAGTGACAAATATGAGGCGATCATTATTACTTTACATCGGTACATTTTATGAATAGTTTTCAGTACGCTCGGTATGCAGCTCAGTAAGCAGAGCAACGGCCGCGACCATTTCTGACTCCACCGCAATTCTGTCCGAACAAAACTAGTAATTATCCTAACGTGCCTGAAAGCATTAATATTTCTTTTTTTCAGGTGTGCCTGGTGTAAGGAAAATATTTATTTTCGTTATTCAAATGACACTATGCTTTACTGTGACGACTTTGGGGAAAGTAAAGTTCTATGTACTGACTTGGCAGAAAATCCTAAGAAATTTTGGTCTTATGTCAAAGCGGAAAGTGGATCAAAACAAAATGTCCAGACACTCTGTGACCAAAATGATACTGAAACAGAGGATGACAGACTAAAGGCCGAAATACTAAATGTATTTTTCCAAAGATGTTTCACGTGGAAGACTGCACTGTAGTTCCCTCTGTAGATTGTCGCATAGATGACAAAATAGTAGATATCGAAATAGATGACACAGGGATAGAAAAACAATTAAAATCGCTCAAAAGATGAAAGGTCGCTGGGCTGATGGGATACCAGTTCGATTTTACACAGAGTACGCGAAGGAACTTGCCCCCCTTATTGCAGCGGTGTACCGTAGGTCTCTAGAAGAGCGAAGCGTTCCAAACGATTGGAAAAGAGCACAGGTCATCCCCATTTTCAAGAAGGGACGTCGAACAGATGTGCAGAACTATAGACCTATATCTCTAACGTCGACCAGTTGTAGAATTTTGGAACACGTATTATGTTCGAGTATAATGACTTTTCTGGAGACTAGAAATCTACTTTGTAGGAATCAGCATGGGTTTCGAAAAAGACGATCGTGTGAAACCCAGCTCGCGCTATTCGTCCACGGGACTCAGAGGGCCATAGACACGGGTTCCCAGGTAGATGCCGTGTTTCTTGACTTCCGCAAGGCGTTCGATACAGTTCCCCAGAGTCGTTTAATGAACAAAGTAAGAGCATGTGGACTATCAGACCAAATGTGTGATTGGATTGAATAGTTCCTAGACAACAGAACCCAGCATGTCATTCTCAATGGAGAGAAGTCTTCAGAAGTAAGAGTGATTTCAAGTGTGCCGCAGGGGGTGTCGTAGGACCGTTGCTATTCACAATATACATAAAATGACCTTGTGGATGACATCGGAAGTTCACTGAGGCTTTTTGCGGATGATGCTGTAGTATATCGAGAGGTTGTAAGAATGGAAAATTGTACTGAAATGCAGGAGGATCTGCAAGGAATTGACGCATGGTGCTTGAAATGGCAATTGAATCTCAATGTAGAAAAGTGTAATGTGCTGCGAATACATAGAACTAAAGATCCTTTATCATTTAGGTACAATATAGCAGGTCAGCAACTGGAAGCAGTTAATTCCATAAATTATCTGGGAGTAGGCATTAGGAATGACTTAAAATGGAATGATCACATAAAGTGGTTACAGTACCCTTGTTCGTCCACTGCTTGAATACTGCTCAACAGTGTGGGATCCGTACCAGATAGGGTTGATAGAAGAGACACAGAAGATTCAACGGAGAGCAGCGCGCTTCGTTACAGGATCATTTAGTAATCGCGAAAGCGTTATGGAGATGATGGATAAACTCCAGTGGAAGACTCTGCAGGAGAGACGCTCAGTAGCTCGGTACGGGCATTTGTTGAAGTTTCGAGAACATACCTTCACCGAGGAGTCAAGCAGTATATTGCTCCCTCCTACGTATAACTCGCGAAGAGACCATGAAGATAAAATGAGAGAGATTAGAGCCCACACAGAGTCATACCGACAATCTTTCTTTCCACGAACAATACGAGACTGGAATAGAAGGGAGAACCGATAGAGGTACTCAAAGTGGCTTGCGGATTATGGTGCAGATGTACCACAAACTGTTTCATTGTTAGTGAAATATACGTAATTCAAAACTTACTTAAGAACTGTGCTGCACCAATTGTGAAAAAATGTAGTATGTGTAAGAAATGTTTCATTTCGAAATTAAAGTCACGATTGATGGAAGTCGTCTGTAATGTAACATCAGACACTGCCTTTTTTATTCCCCTCTGTTAGTCCCCTGTTGATACAAACCGCCACTTGTTCAAAAAATTTATGATACGTGACGTTTTTTGCACGGCTTAGGTGCTTTAAATCCACTTTTGTCACTCCGGATATTAGCACGACGCGGCGCTATGCTCTCTTGTCACGGCCGATCGCGCGCTAGTTAGGAAGCGCTACCACAAAAACCGGTTACCTCAACAATTAAAAAACATACCAGCAGTGTTTGTAAGCAATTCTGGGCAGTGCATTTCTTTCGTTGTAATACTCCTGCATAAAAAATTTCGGGGTGGGTGTTTCGACATGTCGGACTGGACCATTGCTTTGGTTGTTGTTGTTGTTGTGGTCTTCAGTCCTGAGACTGGTTTGATGCAGCTCTCCATGCTAATCGATCCTGTGCAAGCTCCTTCATCTCCCAGTACCTACTGCAACCTACATCCTTCGGAATCTGCTTACTGTATTTATCTCTTGGTCTCCCTCTACGATTTTTACCCACCACGCTCCCCTCCAATGCTAAATTTGTGATCCCTTGATACCTCAGGACATGTCCTACCAGCCGATCCCTTCTTCTAGTCAAGTTGTGCCGCAAACTTCTCTTCTCCCCAATCCTATTCAATACCTCCTCATTAGTTACGTGGTCTACCAACCTAATCTTCAACATTCTTCTGTAGCACCACATTTCGAAAGCTTCTATTCTCTTCTTGTACAAACTATTTATTGTCCATGTTTCACTTCTATACATAGCTACACTCCATACAAATACTTTCAGAAAGGACTTCCTGACACTTGAATCTATACTCGATGTCAACAAATTTCTCTTCTTCAGAAACGCTTTCCTTCTCATTGCCAGTCTACATTTTATTTCCTCTCTACTTCGACCATTATCAGTTATTTTGCTCCCCAAATAGCAAAAATCCTTTACTACTTTAGTGTCTCATTTCCTAATCTAATTCCCTCAGCTTCCCCCGACTTAATGCGACTTCATTCCATTATCCTCGTTTTGCTTTTGTTGGTGTTCATCATATATCCTCCTTCAAAGACACTGTCCATTCCATTCAACTGCTCTTCCAAGTCATTTGCTGTCTCTGACAGAATTACAATGTCATCGGAGAACCTCAAAGTTTTTATTCCTTCTCGCTGGGTTTTAATGCCTACTCCGAATTTTTCTTTTGTTTCCTTTACTGCTTGCTCAGTATACAGATTGAATAACATCGTGGAGAGGCTACAACCCTGTCTCACTGCCTTCCCAACCACTGTTTCCCTTTCATGCCCCTCAAGTCTTATAACTGCCGTCTGGTTTCTATACAGATTTTAAATAGCCTTTCGCTCCCGTATTTTACCCCTGCCACCTTTAGAATTTGAAAGGGAATATTCCAGTTAACATTATCAAAAGCTTTCTCTAATTCTACAAATGCTAGAAACGTTGGTTTGCCTTTCCTTAATCTTTCTTCTAAGATAAGTCGTAAGGTCAGTATTGCCTCACGTGTTTCAATATTCCTACGGAATCCAAACTGATCTTCCCCGAGGTCGCGACGCGAAAGGCAGTAGGAATCAAGGAATCGTTTGGCTTCAGAAGCTGACCTGCAGAGTGGAGTGCCAAGAAATGGTTTCTCTGGCACAGGGCGCAGCGCGCACGCTACCTGCATCGTGTGTGCTGTCCGCGGCGCGGCGTCGGGAGTCGGGCGTGTAGTCTAGTGAGCGGTTGTCCCGTGGCGCCCTGGCGGACTGCGATCGCTGTCTGCGGCGCAGCTCCGACCGGCGTCGCCTTTCGCCGCGGCGCGGTGCGGCGTCCGGTTGCGACGCCGTGCGCTGCCTACAAGCGGCGTCTTTTGCGCCGCTGCCCGCTTTCACGCGCCTGCCCTTCCGCCACTTCCTTTCGGTAAACTGCGCTGTGGACAGCCGACGGGCACGCGACGCTCGAGCCCGCTTCTATACCTGCTACGCTCGGGAGCACGCGCCACACGGTGAACTATTTGACTTCCAAAGGAGTTTCCAGACGAGGAAGAGTAGTCGGTAATTGAAATTATAACCAGTACGCGATTACCGAGACTAACGGTGCCATTTGTAAACAGACACGGCTATTATGAAGAATGAAATTTAATGAATTACGAAGGGAAGGGGAATAGGAAACACCCAACTGTAAGCAGGCTGTTTAGGCTTTTATGTTGGTAACGCCACGTAGCGCTCTGTATGAAAATCACTGACTGTGCTGTGTGCAGTCTGTGGCTTGTTTGGCATTGTTGGAATATTTGCTATTGTAGTGTTGGGCAGTTGGATGTGAACAGCGCGTAGCGTTGCGCAGTTGGAGGTGATCCGCCAGCAGTGGTGGATGTGGGGAGAGAGATGGCAGAATTTTGAGAGATGGCAGAATTTTGAGAGCAGACGATCTGGACGTGCGTCCATCAGAAAGAGTAAATTTTTAATACTGTGGGTTGCATTTTTTCATATGACTTGTCAAGCCAATGGCAGCACGGCATCTCTTGCCGCAATTGTCACAAGTGCATCTTGCTGCTGAGGCAGGAGCAGTGGTACCATTGCGAAGCTTTTTCTGCCTTAATCTGTCTAACAAGCCTTCATCATGCTTCGACTTTCCAGATGATATATCATCACGCCACTCTCGTCTCATGCTAGCCCGTGCCTCCCATCTGTTTGTGTCGATTCCAAATCTCGTTTACCGGAGTCCTTGAACCTCAATACAGGACGTCCTACACGGCTTTTGGCTATATCATATGATGACTTTTGAATATTATGAAAGTAAATACATTGTTTGTTCTCTATCAAAATCTTTCATTTGCTAACTATGCCTATCAGTAGTTAGCGCCTTCAGTAGTTAGAATCTTTTATTCAGCTGGCAGTATTGGCGCTCGTTTTTTTGCAGTAGCTTGAGTAACTAAGATTTTTGTGAGGTAAATGATTCATGAAAGGTATAGGTTATTGTCAGTCAGGGCCATTCTTTTGTAGGGGTTACTGAAAGTCAGATTGCTTTGCGGTAAAAAATGTTGTGTGTCAGTTTAGTGTTGATCAGAATAAGTAAAGAGAGAAATGGCTGAGTACGTTCAGTTCTGCTCCGCTGTTTGAAAATCAAATAATGTAAGAGGTTTACCAGCACAGTAATTCACTAATTTTTCTAAGGGGATGTTTCAGGACTTTAGAAGAGCGGCCGGAACTAATACAAATAGATCATTTGCTTCATATGACGTACCACAGCCTCGAATTTGTTAAAGGACAATGACATGGTTTCACTCGGCTGTTGCTTAATTAACGAGTATTTCCTTCGTTATGTTTCGTACGATTGGCCTATTCCAACCTTACAGGCCATTTTCAAGAGCTGTCTACTAATGAATAGATTACAAATGCAGAGAATTTGTGTTTGGCTTGCTTACATGCAAAGTATTTTAAGTAGGACAGCTTACGGTTACTGAACTACCGTCTCCGCTGTTCGTAATCGGAGGTATTACGACGTGCTGTCAGTACATGTAACTAAGAATTTTTAGGCTGTTCTACTTAAAATACACCCTAAAACAAAAAAAAAGGACGGACCACGAAGGAATTACCCGAATTGGACGGAAATCGGTAGCTCTTATGTACCGGGTGATCAAAAAGTCAGTATAAATTTGAAAACTGAGTAAATCGCGAAATAATGTAGATAGAGAGGTACAAATTGACACACATGCTTGGAATGACATGGGGTTTTATTAGAACCAAAAAAATACAAACGTTGAAAAAATGTCCGACAAATGGTGCTTCATGTGATCAGAATAGCAATAATTAGCATAACAAAGTAAGACAAAGCAAAGATGATGTTCTTTACAGGAAATGCTCAATGTGTCCACCATCATTCTCCAACAATAGCAGCAGTCGAGGAATAATGTTGTGAACAGCACTGTAAAGCATGTCCTGATTTATGGTGAAGCATTGGCGTCGGATGTTGTCTTTCAGCATCCCTAGAGATGTCGGTCGATCACGATACACTTGCGACTTCAGGTAACCCCAAAGCCAATAATCGCACGGACTGAGGTCTGGGGACCTGGGAGGCCAAGCATGAAGAAAGTGGTGTCTAAGCACACGATCATTACCAAACGACGCCGCGAGAGATCTTTCACGCGTCTATCAATACTTTTTTTTTGTTCTAATAAAACCCTATGTCATACCAAGCATGTGTGTCAATTTTTACCTCTCTATCAATATTATTCCGTGATTTATACTGACTTTTTGATCAGCCGATACATTGTATGAGGTCCATGAGTAAGGAATTTATTGCTAGCGGCCGGCCGCGGTGGCCGTGCGCTTCTAGGCGCTCAGTCCGGAACCGCGCGACTGCTACGGTCGCAGGTTCGAGTCCTGCCTCGGGCATGGATGTGTGTGATGTCCATAGGTTAGTTAGGTTAAAGTAGTTCTAAGTTCTAGGGGACTGATGATCACACTAGTTGAGTCCCATAGTGCTCAGAGCCATTTGAACCATTTTTATTGCTAGCGCACTCGAGCAGATGTAACTTCGATGGATTGCTCACGCCCTGCCTGCGATATGTAAGCTACAATAGAATCGCAACCAGAGAGCAGTGTCGGCAGCAGTGGTAGCAGTAGCTCGCCGTCGGGCGGTTGTGTCAGGTTGCTGTTAGAGAGCAGTTGTCAAATTGTATAGCTCACAGAGAGCACTTGTGTCTTATATGGAGTTGCGGGGGCCGGTCATGGAGAACGATGGCGGTACCTGAGCGATGTAGTATAAGATAAAACCCAAATTTACTATTTATAGCTGCGCGCATATGTAATTTGTAACAACTGATTTTGTACTATTGTTGTATCAAGTCCCATACTATGCGACTTCTCAAGAAGGGACGTCGAACAGATGTGCAGAACTATAGACCTATATGAAACTTCCTGGCAGATTAAAACTGTGTGCCCGACCGAGACTCGAACTCGGGACCTTTGCCTTTCGCGGGCAAGTGCTCTACCAACTGAGCTACCGAAGCACGACTCACGTCCGGTACCCACAGCTTTACTTCTGCCAGTATCCGTCTCCTACCTTCCAAACTTTACAGAAGCTCTTCTGCGAAACTTGCAGAACTAGCACTCCTGAAAGAAAGGATACTGCGGAGACATGGCTTAGCCACAGCCTGGGGGATGTTTCCAGAATGAGATTTTCACTCTGCAGCGGAGTGTGCGCTGATATGAAACTTCCTGGCAGATTAAAACTGTGTGCCCGACCGAGACTCGAACTCGGGACCTTTGCCTTTCGCGGGCAAGTGCTCTACCAACTGAGCTACCGAAGCACGACTCACGTCCGGTACCCACAGCTTTACTTCTGCCAGTATCCGTCTCCTACCTTCCAAACTTTACAGAAGCTCTTCTGCGAAACTTGCAGAACTAGCACTCCTGAAAGAAAGGATACTGCGGAGACATGGCTTAGCCACAGCCTGGGGGATGTTTCCAGAATGAGATTTTCACTCTGCAGCGGAGTGTGCGCTGATATGAAACTTCCTGGCAGATTAAAACTGTGTGCCCGACCGAGACTCGAACTCGGGACCTTTGCCTTTCGCGGGCAAGTGCTCTACCAACTGAGCTACCGAAGCACGACTCACGTCCGGTACCCACAGCTTTACTTCTGCCAGTATCCGTCTCCTACCTTCCAAACTTTACAGAAGCTCTTCTGCGAAACTTGCAGAACTAGCACTCCTGAAAGAAAGGATACTGCGGAGACATGGCTTAGCCACAGCCTGGGGGATGTTTCCAGAATGAGATTTTCACTCTGCAGCGGAGTGTGCGCTGATATGAAACTTCCTGGCAGAAGAGCTTCTGTAAAGTTTGGAAGGTAGGAGACGGATACTGGCAGAAGTAAAGCTGTGGGTACCGGACGTGAGTCGTGCTTCGGTAGCTCAGTTGGTAGAGCACTTGCCCGCGAAAGGCAAAGGTCCCGAGTTCGAGTCTCGGTCGGGCACACAGTTTTAATCTGCCAGGAAGTTTCATATCAGCGCACACTCCGCTGCAGAGTGAAAATCTCATTCTATAGACCTATATCTCTAACGTCGATCAGTTGTAGAATTTTGGAACACGTATTATGTTCGAGTATAATGACTTTTCTGGAGACTAGAAATCTACTCTGTAGGAATCAGCATGGGTTTCGAAAAAGACGATCGTGTGAAACCCAGCTCGCGCTATTCGTCCACGAGACTCAGAGGGCCTTAGACACGGGTTCACAGGTAGATGCCGTGTTTCTTGACTTCCGCAAGGCGTTCGTTACAGTTCCCCACAGTCGTTTAATGAACAAAGTAAGAGCATATGAATTATCAGACCAATTGTGTGTTTGGATTGAAGAGTTCCTAGATAACAGAACGCAGCACGTCATTCTCAATGGAGAGAAGTCTTCCGAAGTAAGAGTGATTTCAGGTGTGCCGCAGGGGAGTGTCATAGGACCGTTGCTGTTCACAATATACATAAATGACCTGATGGATGACATCGGAAGTTCACTGAGGCTTTTTGCAGATGATGCTGTGGTGTATCGAGAGGTTGCAACAATGGAAAATTGTACTGAAATGCAGGAGGATCTGCAGCAAATTGACGCATGGTGCACGGAATGGCAATTGAATCTCAATGTAGCGAAGTGTAATGTGATGCGAATACATAGAAAGATAGGTCCCTTATCATTTAGCTACAAAATAGCAGGTCAGCAACTGGAAGCAGTTAATTCCATAAATTATCTGGGAGTACGCATTAGGAGTGATTTAAAATGGAATGATCATATAAAGTTGATCGTCGGTAAAGCAGATGCCAGACTGAGATTCATTGGAAGAATCCTAAGGAAATGCAATCCGACAACAAAGGAAGTAGGTTACAGTACACTTGTTCGCCCAATGCTTGAATACTGCTCAGCAGTGTGGGATCCGCACCAGGTAGGGTTGATAGAAGAGATAGAGAAGATCCAACGGAGAGCAGCGCGCTTCGTTACAGGATCATTTAGTAATTGCGAAAGCGTTACGAAGATGATAGATAAACTCCAGTGGAAGACTCTGCAGGAGAGACGCTCAGTAGCTCGGTACGGGCTTTTGTTAAAGTTTCGAGAACATACCTTCACCGAAGAGTCAAGCAGTATATTGCTCCCTCCTACGTATATCTCGCGAAGAGACCATGAGGATAAAATCAGAGAGATTAGAGCCCACACAGAAGCATACCGACAATCCTTCTTTCCACGTACAATACGAGACTGGAATAGAAGGGAGAACCGATAGAGGTACTCAGGGTACCCTCCGCCACACACCGTCAGGTGGCTTGCGGAGTACGGATGTAGATGTAGATGTAGATGTAGACATGTTAGCCCTGTATTCATCCATATCTGTAATTTTTCCTTTAGGAATGGTTAGTTTCTCTGAACAATTAAAGTACTTAGTAGTAAAGCTGTTTTATAGAAAGAGAGAAGGGGATAATGTAGATAATTTTAGACCTATTTCTATGCTATTAGTGTTTGCTAAAGTTTTAGAAAAGGCTGTGCATGTAAGGATAATTGATCATTTTATATCACACGATTTGCTGTCAAGTCTACAGTTCGGCTTTAGAGGTCTTTTGGCAACTGAAAGTGCTACATTCTCTTTTCTCTGTGTGGTACTGAATGGATTAAACCAAAGATTTCGAACGCTAGGCATATTTTTTATTTAACTAAGGCGTTTGATTGTATTGATCACAAAATATGCTCCAGAAGTTGGGCGATTACAGAATACGGGGAGTAGCTCACAATTGGTTCATTTTTTACTTTAGCAACAGACAGCAAAAGGTCATTATTCGCAATGTTGAGAATGGCTGTGATGTGGGATCTGATTGGGGTACAGTAAAATGAGGGAGGGGGGGGGGGTGCCTCAGGGATCAGTATTGTGGCCATTCCTGTTCCTTATTTATTTACATAAATGATATGCCCTCTAGTATTACGAGTAAGTCTAAAATAATTGTGTTTGCTGATGACACTAGCTTGGTAGTAAAGGATGTTGCGTGCAACATTGGGCTGGTTTCAAATAGAGCAAGCCGGCCGCGGTGGTCTAGCGGTTCTATGCGCTCAGTCCGCAACCGCGAGACTGCTACGGTCGCAGGTTCGAATCCTGCCTCGGGCATGGATGTGTGTGATGTCCTTAGGTTAGTTAGGTTTAAGTAGTTCTTAGTTCTAGGCGACTGATGACCTCAGAAGTTAAGTCGCATAGTTCTCAGAGCCATTTGAGCAAACAGTGCAATTCATGACCAAAGTTCATGGCTTGTAGAAAATAAACTAACACTAAATCACAGTAACACTCAGTTTTGACAATTCAACAAAACCAGACGTTTTAATTTCACAGAATGGGCATATGATTGGTGTTACTGAGAAATTCAAATTTCTAGGTGTTCAGATAGACACTAAACTGTCGAGGAAAGTTCACGTTCAAGATCTTGTTCAAAGACTTAATGCTGCCATTTTTACTATTCGAACGGTATCTGAAGTGGATGCTCGTTCGACACGAACATTAGTCTACTTTGCTTATTTTCATTCGCTTGTGTCGTATGGTATATTTTGGGGTAACTCTTTCCATTCTAAAAGGATATTCTTGGCTCAGAAATGGGTGGTTGGAGCAATGAGTGGTGTAAGTTCATGAACCTCTCGTCGATCCCTGTTCACGAGTCTGGGTATTTTGACATTAGCCTCCCAATACGTATATTCCTTACTGTCATTTCTTGTTAACAATATTAGCTTATCCCAAGAATAAGCAGCTTTTATTCAATTAATACTCGGCAGAAATCAAACCTGCATTTGTATCGGGCTTCCTTAACTCTTATGCAGAAAGGTGAGCAGTATACTGCTGCATCCATTTTCAGTAAACTACCGCTCGAATTCTTAAATTTTAACAGTAATCAACGCGGTTTCAGTCGAAACTGAAGAGATTCCTCCAGGGTCACTACAGTTCTGTCGAGGAGTTCCTTGAAAAATCAAGATGAATCTTGTTGTATTGTTGATTGCGTTTACTTAAGTTTATGGACGAATTTTTTGGGGTTAATAAACATTTTATTTTTATCTGTTATTACTTTTATATTATAATTTCATGTACTTACATGTTCCATGACCTTGGAGATTTTCTCGTCAATTTGTTCCTACAGAACGTGACCTGTAAATAAAAAATAAATAAAGTTTTGTTGCCCTTCACGTCAAGTCATACATGGCTTGCATTTCAGCAAGATAGAGCCCTGCCGCAAACGCCGAAAGTTTCTACTGCCTGTTTCTCGTGCTCGCCAAACTGTACACTGGCCAAGAAGGTCCGCGGGTCTGTCCCCCACTGCGGACGTTAGGAGCATTATGGACAGGGCCCTCCAACCACCACCGGATTTTGACGATCTAATGCGCCAGTTGGGAAGAATTTGACACGATATACCTCAGGAGAACGTCCAACAACTGTATCAATCAATGTAGAGCCGCCCAACGGCTTGCATAAGGGCCAAAGGTGGACCAACGCGTTATTGACTTGCTCAATTTGTGAAGCATTTTTCCTTTAAAAAATCGTCCAATTTTTCTGAAATCGTAAGCATTTGTGTGTCTGCATATGTACATTACGTCTACCGATTTTTGTCCTGTTCGGACAATTTCTTCGTCGTGTACCGTTTTACTGCTTATGTTTTAAGTTGGACAGCCTAATGATTCGTACTTAACGGGTACCGAACCGCCATATCCGCTGCTTGTAGACGTAAATGATTTCGGTACCTGTAAGTATGAATTTTTAGACTGTCCCAGTTCAAATACTTGGGCTGACAGCAAGCCAAAGATGAATTCTCCGTGTTTGTGATCTCTTCTTTCATAGACAGCCTCTAATACCGGAACTGCCTAATCGAAACGAAATGAAGTAAATATCTGCTGACTAAGCAACAGGCGAGGTGGAACCACGACACAGTCCTTTATTATAAAAAAAGATTTAACGAAAGGACAGCAGGGAGTTTATCACTGTAACACGATGCTCAGCCCCTGTAGATGATGTTTTAATATTAATATTAATTGACACCAAAACAATAATAGAGGAATAGTCACATGAACGAACATTATAACAAGTATGTCATTCCGAACGAACAATACCGAGTAAACGCGAAAGCGCGCGCTGCCACAGCACGTTGCGCGTGTTACGAATCTATCTCTGTTGGAAAGCAGTTGCTGGATAAAGGCTTCAGTTGACGTGTTTAGCCAGACAATTTTCTTACCGAGAAATAAAATGGTTACTCAGCTGAAAGTAGCATGTGAGAGTGGACAGTGGTGCATGAGACTGATTGAGAGCTGACAGCCACTTCACCGGTCGCAGGCTGTCTGCCGGTCTCCATGCATTTCAAAAATGGCTCTGAGCGCTATGGGACTTAACATTCGAGGTCATCCGTCCCCTAGAACTTAATAATACTTAAACCTAACTAACCTTAGGACATCACACGCATCCCTGCCCGAGCAGGATTCGAACCTGCGACCATAGCGGTCCTGCGGTTCCAGACTGAAGCGCCTAGAACCACTCGGCCACACCAGCTGCCGCTGGAAGTGTCCTTGGGCCGTCACCTAGCACAGGAATGGCCTTTTCTGGGAACCTTGGCGCACCGAGCGGAAGCCGTATCCTGGGAAATGCTCTTGAGAACAGACACCGAACTGGATACGACGAGTCACATATCATTAAACGGGCAAAGTGTTTCTGGGATAGCGTAATAAAAGAAGAGACAGAGATTAAAATATCCAACAACACTCCCAATAAAGACTGCGGATCGCAACTCATCACAGATTTGGATCCGATGACCAGAGGGTGAAAGCGGGAGCAGGCGGTGCACAGCAAAAACATTACCTTATACTGAACTGGGCGCCAGTGATGGTATACGGGGTAGCGCGGAAGGAAGAGAGAGCTGTCACACTTTAACGTCCCGTCGACATTGAGGTCATTAGAGACGGAGCACAAGCTCGGATGGTTTCAAGAAGGGGAAGGGACGGCCGTGCCCTTTCGAAGGAACCACCCCAGTATTTGCCTAAAGTGAGTTAGGGAAATCATGGAAAACCTAAATCTGGATGGCTAGTCCAGTTGAAACGTCCCCTTAGAAAAATTATTGAATTACTGTGCTGATAAACCTCTTACATTATTTGATTTTCAAACAGCTGAGCAGAAATGAACGTACTCTGACATTTCACTCTTTACGTATTCTGATCAACACTAAACTGACACACAATATTTTTAGCGCAACGCAATCTGACTTTTAATAATCCCTACAAAAGAATGGCCCTGACTAACATTAAACTATACCTTTCCAAATCACTTACCTCACAAAAATCTTCGTTACTCGAACTACTGCAATAGAGCGAACGCCACTACTGCCAGCTAAATAAAAGATTCAAACTACTGAAGGCACTAATTACTGATAGGCATAGTTAGCAAACGAAAGATTTTAATAGAGAACAAACAATGTATTTACCTTAATAGTGATAAAAAACATAATATATATAGCAGTTCATGACATCCATTCTTACAAATTTACTGTCTCTGATGGACACACGTCCAGTTCATCCGCTCTCAAAAATCCGCCATCTCACTTCCCCACATCCACCACTGCTGGCGGCTCACCTCCAACTGCCCAACACTACAATAGCAAATTCCAACAATACCACCCAGCCACAGGCTGCACACAGCACAGCCAGTGATTTTCATACAGAGCGCTACGTGGCGTTACCAATATAAGAACCTAAACAGCCTACTTCACAGTGTGCTAGTCACTCACTGGGCGGCCTCGCTCGGAGCGGTAGCTCGGAAATAGAAGAAAGGAAAGTGTATTCGCAGGTACGAATGTGAAACATCTTCGGAAAAGTGTTAGAATGACGACAATGAAAATCTGTGTCGGACCGGGACTCGAACCCGGATTCGCCGCCTTACCCGAACACTTGCCTTAACCGCTTTTTTTAAACTCATTTTATTCTTTGTCATTCGTTGCATTTCTTCGAAGCGGACGTCCCGTGACTCCCGTTCAGGTTCATCGTTGATCCATTCACTGAGTTTTTCTTACTTCAGAGGGCAGCCTGACCGAACACGCTGCTGGGCCAGCGGATCACGATTCACCGCCCAGCCCAGACTCCCATACGCCCTCGTCCACGCACCACAACCAGCACTCTTACGTTACGTAGGGCATATTTTACTGAGAGTGGAGGCCTGGCACTAGCGAATAAATGCGAAACAGCAATTCTTGTGTTATTGAGAAGTACGATGGAATTTTCCTTCGAACATGCATGTTTTGTACATAAGAACGGCAGCAGAAATCACACTATAGTCACTACTGGACAATGGCAGACGAGCAGTTTCGGAAAGGTCGTGGTTGTGTACTTACTTCACGCTGCTAGAAGCTCGAAACATTTTTGTAGGTTTAATGATTGTTCCCTAATATGTTGTTTGTCAATTTACAACTCTTGAAAAAAGAAACCCGTCGCAGATTCATTCCTTTGTATAGCGCGTATGTGCAGATGGCCTATTGCTTATGAGAAACAGTGCCTAAATTTTTCTTTAAATGACATATGGACAGGTAAAGCACAAGTTTAATTTTCCTGCCACTGGACCTGAATCTTTAACCAACTCTGTATATAATAACTGGTGTAAGACTTCTTGGGACGCTGTAATTTCTCCACGACCCTAAATACACTGCTGTGCAAAACTTAAATACGAAGTTCAAATGGCTCTGAGCATTATGGGACTTAACAGCTATGGTCATCAGTTCCCTAGAACTTAGAACTACTTAAACCTGACTAACCTAAGGACATCACACAACACCCAGCCATCACGAGGCAGAGAAAATCCCTAACCCCGCCGGGAATCGAACCCGGGAACCCGGGCGTGGGAAGCGAGAACGCTACCGCACGACCACGAGATGCGGGCAAATACGTAGTAACTGTCTCATGTGACACTACCTAGTAACATAGGACCATACATAGAACTGTTAGAGTATATTGCAGAAGGCACCTGAAAGAAATACGCAGTGAGAAGGACAGAAATGACACTTTTTTTCAAAGACAACAATTACGCCGAAGTTCATTATGGTCTCCTAAACATTAGAAAAGCCAAGACATGGTTCTTAATACAGTCTGTGATCACCACGGACGGCACTGTATGCTCTGCAACGTGCTGCTGGCTTCAAAGTTGAAAACCAGTGCGGTTGGAAACTGCTGGACGGTCGTTGGTACACGTGGTCGTGCTGCAATGCATGTCTCTCCGCTGCATCCCCCACGTGCTCGGTTGGATTTAAGTCGGGGGAAGGGTCAGTCCAGTTCTTTTGCCGAATATCCTCTCATTCCAAGAGCCACTCCACCTGCGCTATTCGATGCAGTCGCGCGTTGTCCTCCACAAAAATGAAGCGTGGGCCAGTGCACCTCTGAAAGGACGCACACGAAAGAGTACAGTGTCACAATAGCGTTGACCTGTCCATCTCGGTAGCTGCGCGATGAGCACGTTGGATTGCCAAACGAAGGGGCCCAGATTTGATTCCCAGCCGTACTGAATATTTTCTCCTCTCGGGGACTAGTTGTTATGTTGCTCTTACTTTCCTATAGTCATAATTGACGTTCTACTATTGATACGGCTGTATAGGCAGGCCCCGGATACTAATAAATTAAAAAAAAAATGATTGGTGAGCGCAATGTGTTCAACGTGAAAGGAGTCTACTGAGGCACATTTGTATGTGGCGTCCGAATATGATTTTACAAACGATGTATATCTTTGATAGCCTTTATATCGCTGACTGTGTAAGACCGCAGACCCAGGAATATTGCTTCTGGTCTGAGATAATTATAGTGTTGGAGTAAGAGAACTCAGGCTGCACAGTTCTTGGTAACTGTCTGTGAGGGAAAGACGTTGGAGTAGGCAGTTTAATTTAGGTTTTCCGTGATTTCCCTATATCGTTTCAGGCAAATGCCGGGATGGTTCCTTTGAAAGGGCACGGCCGATTTCCTTCCCAATCCTTCCCTAACCCGAGCTTGCGCTCCGTCTCTAATGACCTCGTTGTCGACGGGACGTTAAACACTAACCACCACCACCACCAGTTTCTGTGGAGTGCTGTGTGAAGCCACCAAGTGTTAGATTAATTTAGGTACGCCAATATTGTTGAACTTGGAAACAGAAGACTTCATGCAAACTGGGTAAAGATGTTAAATAATTATTATGTTTTGCCAGAGCGTTAGTATAGATGAGTTGGTTGATAATTTGTAATTGTTGAGTAACCCCAAAATGTACGTAAACTGATTTGATAAAAAGGCTATTTAGATATTTCACTTTTGTAATGTTCCTACTATTTGTTAAGAGATATATGCGTAATTTGATAGTTTGCATGTTCCTACTATTTGTTAAGAGAGCTATACGTAATTTGATGGTTTGCATATACACTCCTGGAAATGGAAAAGAAGAACACATTGACACCGGTGTGTCAGACCCACCATACTTGCTCCGGACACTGCGAGAGGGCTGTACAAGCAATGATCACACGCAAGGCACAGCGGACACACCAGGAACCGCGGTGTTGGCCGTCGAATGGCGCTAGCTGCGCAGCATTTGTGCACCCCCGCCGTCAGTGTCAGCCAGTTTGCCGTGGCAGTCTTTAACACTGGTAGCATGCCGCGACAGCGTGGACGTGAACCATATGTGCAGTTGACGGACTTTGAAGGGGGCATATAGTGGGCATGCGGGAGGCCGGGTGGTCGTACCGCCGAATTGCTCAACACGTGGGGCGTGAGGTCTCCACAGTACATCGATGTTGTCGCCACTGGTCGGCGGAAGGTGCACGTGCCCGTCGACCTGGGACCGGACCGCAGCGACGCAAGGATCCTCGCCAAGACCGTAGGACCCTAGGGGACCGCACCGCCACTTCCCAGCAAATTAGGGACACTGTTGCTCCTGGGGTATCGGCGAGGACCATTCGCAACCGTCTCCATGAAGCTGGTCTACGGTCCCGCACACCGTTAGGCCGTCTTACGCTCACGCCCCAACATCGTGCAGCCCGCCTCCAGTGGTGTCGCGACAGGCGTGAATGGAGGGACGAATGGAGACGTGTCGTCTTCAGCGATGAGAGTCGCTTCTGCCTTGGTGCCAATGATGGTCGTATGCGTGTTTGGCGCCGTACAGGTGAGCGCCACAATCAGGACTGCATACGAGCGAGGCACACAGGGCCAACACCCGGCATCATGGTGTGGGGAGCGATCTCCTACACTGGCCGTACACCTCTGGTGATCGTCGAGGGGACACTGAATAGTGCACGGTACATCCAAACCGTCATCGAACCCATCGTTCTACCATTCCTAGACCGGCAAGGGAACTTGCTGTTCCAACAGGACAATGCACGTCCGCATGTATCCCGTGCCACCCAACGTGCTCTAGAAGGTGTAAGTCAACTACCCTGGCCAGCAAGATCTCCGGATCTGTCCCCCATTGAGCATGTTTGGGACTGGATGAAGCGTCGTCTCACGCGGTCTGCACGTCCAGCACGAACGCTGGTCCAACTGAGGCGCCAGGTGGAAATGGCATGGCAAGCCGTTCCACAGGACTATGTCCAGCATCTCTACGATCGTCTCCATGGGAGAATAGCAGCCTGCATTGCTGCGAAAGGTGGATATACACTGTACTAGTGCCGACATTGTGCATGCTCTGTTGCCTGTGTCTATGTGCCTATGGTTCTGTCAGTGTGATCATGTGATGTATCTGACCCCAGGAATGTGTCAATAAAGTTTCCCCTTCCTGGGACAATGAATTCACGGTGTTCTTATTTCAATTCCCAGGAGTGTATGTTGGATTAGTGCGGTTACATAACAATTGTTGTTTAAATCTCATTGTTTGTGAATCACTTGTGAATAACTTCAGTTGTCAGATGTTTTTGAAAAGGCAAACATAATTAGCAATATAATTTGACTAAAAAACTCATTGTTAGTAATTCACCTCCCGGTCCAGGTCAGCTATTTTTTCAAAGAAGTTAGATGTTTCTTAAATGTTCTCGTTTATCAGCCAAAATAATTTCATGTGCATTTCAAAGTATTATGGCCATCATTGGACACTGCTGAGACTGTAGCTATTATATTTGTTTATGAGAGACCAGAATAAATCGCGTTCCACCGTTGCTGTTCTAGAGGTAAGACAATTTAAGTTATTTGTTATGTGCGCAGGGACCAAAGTTATTAGTTTTGAACGGGGCCATAGGATTCAGTGCCTAAGGGGGCGAATGTATTTTGCAGTGACTGTATTCCTTTGTTCGTATTTGGAGTTGCACTGCCCAATCGATTCGTATAAAGTTTTGCCAACAATAACACAGAGCAAGCACACCACTTGCAGTTACAACACGGTACACGGTTATTCGAGTTATGTATCCATTTCACAGTTCAAACCTTCATTCATCGTAATCGTAAACAATTCTTTGTAAAAGAACGTTACAAAAGATTTGGAGGTCAGTACGCCCACCCAAAATTGTGCCTACCAACCCGATAACAACTGGGCGACCAAAACGATAATGTTCGACAACTTTCCTGTGTACCTTTCATGTTCCCACCTCTCACCACAGGACGAAATGTCCAGAATCACTACTCCGACTGAATCTGCTCTCGTCCGTGAAGAGCACGCGACTGCATTCCTCGGTGGTCCAGTCCCTATGCACTGGGCATCATCACATGTGGTACGGCCGATATGCGGGAGTCAACGTACTGCTCGTCTAGCAACGAGTCCATCCTCACTGCAGAACGTGAGAACATGCCCCTTGCAGTTCTGTTAAACGTGGCTTCAGTTGCATTTGCTGTTTGGCGTGGGTCCCTTCTAACCTGTTGCACAACGCAGCGGTCATCTGCTGGTGTTACTGACCGCCAAGCCTCCTATGGGCGACAGTTCCTATGGTCCCCAACTCTCCCCTTGCAAGTGAACCAAGGCTGTGAACAAAACCAAACTCCTGGGCTAGATTCGTCACACTTCGTCCTTCTTCCAGTTTGCAGATGATTCTACCATGTATTGACACACACTGTCGTTTCCCGTTCCTTCAATTGCTTCGTGTTGCTGGGCCAACCCCATCTGGCGTCCATCGATCTTTGCGCGACTGGGAAACCTCTGGCAACATGGTCCCTCACTTCCATTAATTTACACCGATTTGTTAATACGTTGTGTTCCTTTATGCATCTCCGCGCTAAAGTTTTGCAGGCTAGTGTAGGTTTCTTGATGTATTGTACCACTGATCGTGAGGAAAGAACTGAATTCCATTTGATTTAAGAGCATTCCAGCCCAGACATGGCTGACGACTTTTCTTTAGTGTACACTTATATACACTCCTGGAAATTGAAATAAGAACACCGTGAATTCATTGTCCCAGGAAGGGGAAACTTTATTGACACATTCCTTGGGTCAGATACATCACATGATCACACTGACAGAACCACAGGCACATAGACACAGGCAACAGAGCATGCACAATGTCGGCACTAGTACAGTGTATATCCACCTTTCGCAGCAATTCAGGCTGCTATTCTCCCATGGAGACGATCGTAGAGATGCTGGATGTAGTCCTGTGGAACAGTTGCCATGCCATTTCCACCTGGCGCCTCAGTTGGACCAGCGTTCGTGCTGGACGTGCAGACCGCGTGAGACGACGCTTCATCCAGTCCCAAACATGCTCAATGGGGGACAGATCCGGAGATCTTGCTGGCCAGGGTAGTTGACTTACACCTTCTAGAGCACGTTGGGTGGCACAGGATACATGCGGACGTTCATTGTCCTATTGGAACAGCAAATTCCCTTGCCGGTCTAGGAATGGTAGAACGATGGGTTCGATGACGGTTTGGATGTACCGTGCACTATTCAGTGTCCCCTCGACGATCACCAGAGGTGTACGGCCAGTGTAGGAGATCGCTCCCCACACCATGATGCCGGGTGTTGGCCCTGTGTGCCTCGCTCGTATGCAGTCCTGATTGTGGCGCTCACCTGCACTGCGCCAAACACGCATACGACCATCATTGGCACCAAGGCAGAAGCGACTCTCATCGCTGAAGACGACACGTCTCCATTCGTCCCTCCATTCACGCCTGTCGCGACACCACTGGAGGCGGGCTGCACGATGTTGGGGAGTGAGCGGAAGACGGCCTAACGGTGTGCGGGACCGTAGCCCAGCTTCATGGAGACGGTTGCGAATGGTCCTCGCCGATACTCCAGGAGCAACAGTGTCCCTAATTTGCTGGGAAGTGGCGGTGCGGTCCCCTACGGCACTGCGTAGGATCCTACGGTCTTGGTGTGCATCCGTGCGTCGCTGCGGTTCGGTACCAGGTCGACGGGCACGTGCACCTTCCGCCTACCACTGACGACAACATCGATGTATTGTGGAGACCTCACGCCCCACGTGTTGAGCAATTCGGCAGTACGTCCACCCGGCCTCCCGCATGCCCACTATACGCCCTCGATCAAAGTCCGTCAACTGCACATACGGTTCACGTCCACGCTGTCGCGGCATGCTACCAGTGTTAAAGACTGCGATGGAGCTCCGTATGCCACGGCAAACTGGCTGACACTGACGGCGGCGGTGCACAAATGCTGCGCAGCTAGCGCCATTCGACGGCCAACACCGCGGTTCCTGGTGTGTCTGCTGTGCCGTGCGTGTGATCATTGCTTGTACAGCCCTCTCGCGGTGTCCGGAGCAAGTATGGTGGGTCTGACACACCAGTGTCAATGTGTTCTTTTTTCCATTTCCAGGAGTGTAGATATAGTGTCTGTTCTTTCGGACGTGTCCGAAAAACAGGTACCATTGATGACCTGCAGCCGTCTAGAATGATATTAGAATTATATTCAGATAGTGAAGGGAGATGAAAATTTAGTAGTCATGGGTGACTGGAATTCGAGTGTAGGAATAGGGAGAGAAGGAAACGTAGTAGGTGAATATGGACTGGTGCAAAGAAATGAAAGAGGAAGCCGCCTGGTAGAATTTTGAACAGAGCACAACTTAAACATAGGTAACACTTGGATCAAGAATCATAAAAGAAGGCTGTATACATGGAAGAACCCTGGAGATACTAAAAGGTATCAGATAGATTATATAATGGTAAGACAGAGATTTAGGAACCAGGTTTTAAATTGTAAGACATTTCCAGGGGCAGATGTGGACTCTGACCACAATCTATTGGTTATGAACTGTAATTAAAACTGAAGAACCTGCAAAAGGTGGGAATTTAAGGAGATGGGACATGGATAAACTAAAAGAACCAGAGGTTGTACAGAGTTTCAGGGACAGCATAA
This sequence comes from Schistocerca gregaria, assembly GCF_023897955.1. Classification (NCBI taxonomy): domain Eukaryota; kingdom Metazoa; phylum Arthropoda; class Insecta; order Orthoptera; family Acrididae; genus Schistocerca; species Schistocerca gregaria. The sequence goes on from NC_064924.1 coordinate 526,679,931, forward strand.
GGGAACAATTGACAGGAATGGGGGAAAGAAATACAGTAGAAGAAGAATGGGTAGCTTTGAGGGATGAAAGAGTGAAGGCAGCAGAGGATCAAGTAGGTTAAAAGACGAGGGCTAGTAGAAATCCTTGGGTAACAGAAGAAATATTGAATTTAATTGATGAAAGGAGAAAATATAAAAATGCAGTAAATGAAGCAGGCAAAAAGGAATACGGACGTCTCAAAAATGAGATCGACAGGAAGTGCAAAATGGCTAAGCAGCGATGGCTAGAGGACAAATGTAAGGATGTAGAGGCTTATCTCACTAGGGGTAAGATAGATACTGTATAAATATCAAGAGCTCAGATGGAAACCCAGTTCTAAGCAAAGAAGGGAAAGCAGAAAGGTGGAAGAAGTATATAGAGGGTCTATATGAGGGTGATGTACTTGAGGACAATATTATGGAAAAGGAAGAGGATGTAGATGAAGACAAAATGGGAGATACGATACTGCGTGTAGAGTTTGACAGAGCACTGAAAGACCTGAGTCGAAACAAGGCCCCCGGAGTAGACAACATTCCATTGGAACTACTGACGGCCTTGGGAGAGCCAGTCCTGACAAAACTCTACCATCTGATGAGCAAGATGTATGAGACAGGCGAAATACCCTCACACTTCAAGTAGAATATAATAATTCCAATCCCAAAGAAAGCAGGTGTTGACAGATGTGAAAATTACCGACCTATCAGTTCAATAAGTCACAGCTGCAAACTACTAACACGAATTGTTTGCAGACGAATGGAAATACTAGTAGAAGCCGACCTCAGGGATGATCAGTTTGGATTCCGTAGAAATGTTGGAACACGTGAGGCTATACTGACCTTACGACTTATCTTAGAAGAAAGATTAAGAAAAGGCAAACCTACATTTCTAGCATTTGTAGACTTAGAGAAAGCTTTTGACAATGTTGACTGGAATACTCTTTTTCAAATTCTAAAGGTGGCAGGGGTAAAATACAGGGAGCGAAAGGCTATTTACAATTTGTATAGAAACCAGATGGCAGTCATAAGAGTCGAGGGGCATGAAAGGGAAGCAGTGGTTGGGAAAGGAGTGAGACAGGGTTGTAGCCTCTCCCCGATGTTATTAAATCTGTATATTGAGCAAGCAGTAAAGGAAACAAAAGAAAAATTTGGAGTAGGTATTAAAATTCATGGAGACGAAGTAAAAACTTTGAGGTTCGCCGATGACATTGTAATTCTGTCAGAGACGGCAAAGGACTTGGAAGAGCAGTTGAACGGAATGGACAGTGTCTTGAAAGGAGGATATAAGATGAACATTAACAAAAGCAAAACGAGGATAATGGAATGTAGTCAAATTAAATCGGGTGATGCTGAGGGAATTAGATTAGGAAATGAGACACTTAAAGTAGTAAAGGAGTTTTGCTATTTAGGAAGTAAAATAACTGATGATGGTCGAAGTAGAGAGGATATAAAATGTAGACTGGCAATGGCAAGAAAAGCGTTTCTGAAGAAGAGAAATTTGTTAACATCGAGTATAGATTTAAGTGTCAGGAAGTCATTTCTGAAAGTATTTGTATGGAGTGTAGCCATGTATGGAAGTGAAACATGGACGATAAATAGTTTAGACAAGAAGAGAATAGAAGCTTTCGAAATGTGGCGCTACAGAAGAATGTTGAAGATTAGATGGGTAGATCAAATAACTAATGAGGAAGTATTTAATAGGATTGGGGAGAAGAGAAGTTTGTGGCACAACTTGACCAGATGAAGGGATCGGTTGGTAGGACATGTTCTGAGGCATCAAGGGATCACCAATTTAGTATTGGAGGGCAGCGTAGAGGGCAAAAATCATAGAGGGAGACCAAGAGATAACTACACTATCAGTTTCGGAAGGATGTGGTTTGCAGTGGGTTCTGGGAGATGAAGAAGCTGGCACAGGATAGAGTAGTATGGAGAGCTGCATCAAACCAGTCTCAGGACTGAAGACCACAACAACAACAACAACCCTTCAGTTGCTGACGGGCGTTGATATATATCAACGGGGACAGGCGAAAATGTGTGCCCCGACCGGGACTCGAACCCGGGATCTCCTGCTTACATAGCAGATGCTCTATCCATCTCAGCCACCCAGGGCACAGAGGATAGTGCGACTGCAGGGACTATCTCGCGCACGCCTCCCGCAAGACCCGCATTCCAACTTTATATGTCCACACACTGCAATCGTAGTGTCCCTACCCAACACTCTCATTACTCGTGGAAGACATTCTTACCAAGTCCCGTAAGAGTGCGGGTAATATGTGCGCATCCGCACAGAAGAGGAAGTTCATGGCCGGTATTGCCAGAACTACACTACTTGCCATTAAAATTGCTAAACCACGAAGATGACGTGCTACAGACGCGAAATTTAACCGACAGTAAGAAGGTGCTGTGATATGCAAATGATTAGCTTTTCAGAGCATTCACACAAGGTTGGCGCCGGTCGCGACACCTACAACGTGCTGACATGAGGAAAGTTTCCAAACGATTTCTCATACACAAACAGCACCTGACCGGTGTTGCCTGGGGAAACGTTGTTGTCATGCCTCGTGTAAGGAGGAGAAATGCGTACCATCACGTTTCCGACTTTGATAAAGGTCGGATTATAGCCCATCGCGATTGCAGTTTATCGTATCGCGACACTGCTGCTCGCGTTGGTCGAGATCCAACCACTGTTAGCAGAACATGGAATCGGTGGGTTCAGGAGGGTAATATGGAACACCGTGCTGGATCCCAACTATCTCGTATCACTAGCAGTCGAGATGACAGGCATCTTATCCGCATGGCTGTAACGGATCGTGCAGCACTTCTCGATCTCTGAGTCAACAGATGGGGACGTTTGCAAGACAACAACCATCTGCACGAACAGGTCGACAACGTATGTAGCAGCATGGACTATCAGCTCGGAGACCACTGCTGCGGTTACCATTGACGCTGCATCACAGATTGGAGCGCCTGCGATGGTGTACTCAACGGCGAACCTGGATGCACGAATGGCAAAACGTCATTTTTTCGGATGAATCCAGGTTCTATTTGCAACATCATTGATGGTCGCATCCGTGTTTGGCGACATCACGGTGAACGCACATTGGAAGCGTGTATTCGTCATCGCCACACTGGCGTATCACCCGACGTAATGGTATGGGATGCCATTGGTTACACGTCTCGGTCACTTCTTTTTCGCATTGACGACACTTTGAACAGTGAACGTTACATTTCAGATGTGTTACGACCCGTGGCTCTACCCTTTATTCGATCTCTGCGAAACCCTACATATCAGCAGGATGATGCACGACCGCATGTTGCAGGTCCTGTACGGGCCTTTCTGGATACAGAAAATGTCCGACTGCTGCCCTGGCCAGCACATTCTCCAGATCTCTCACCAAGTGAAAACGTCTTGTCAATGGTGGCCGAGCAACTGGCTCGTCACAATAAGCCAGTCACTACTCTTGATGAACTGTGGTATTGTGTTGAAGCTGCATGGGCAGCTGTACCTGTACACGCCATCTAAGCTGTGTTTGGCTGAATGCCCAGGCCTATGAAGGCCGTTATTACGGCCAGAGGTGGTTGTTCTGGGTACTGATTTTTAACAGTAGGCTGACCCTTGATAGGATGATCGACGGGCGTTTCATAGGACGTGGAGGACGAATAAATTGGCGAGCCCGTTCTCCTGATCTTACACCTCTGGACTTCTTTCTGTGGGGTACGTTAAAGGAGAATGTGTACCGTGTACCTACAACCCCATAGGATATGAAACAACGTATTGTGGCAGCCTGCGGCGACATTACACCAGATGTACTGCGGCGTGTACGACATTCATTACGCCAGAGATTGCAATTGTGTGCAGCAAATGATGGCCACCACATTGAACATCTATTGGCCTGACATGTCGGGACACACTCTATTCCACTCCGTAATTGAAAACGGAAACCACGTGTGTACGTGTACATCACCCCTCGTAATGTACATGTGCGTCAGTGAAAAAGACCAATAAAAAGGTGTTAGCATGTGGACGTAATGTGCTGTTCCAGTCTCTTCTGTACCTAAGGTCCATCACCGTTCCCTTTGGATCCCTACGTAATTCGGTGCTCTCCGACACACACGATCGAACAGCGGAGGAATATTACAATATCTCCGAATGTTATTAACATTTTACAATGCAACAAACGGCACTGATTACGTATTTGTTTATATGTTCAGATGTGCTAACAAAACTAACGGGGTTCCATTTAAAAAAAGTTGGTTTGTGTTACAAAACATACTTCCATGCATTTTTTTATGATTTGTATTAACCAATTAGCGCCTCTCCTCACGTTCGGACTGTGGAATCGGTTCGTTAGTATTTGATGTGGTTTACGAAATATATCCAGCGGTAATGTTAGGTGACTCGCCCTGTATAATTGTAATTTCTTTAGTGTGGCCAAGGAGCACCACTATATTTAGAAAACACCGTTTTTGCCCTCCAGATTCTTTTTCTGTCAGCTCCTAAAGACCTCTTTTTCTTCTGAAGTGCCGAGAATAATGAGTGCCTCACGTATTGTGGCAATCCTTAAAAAACCATAAATGGTTAACACGGGAATCCGTGCATTTACGTCAAGCAGTACTCTTTAGATTAGAAGAAAAGAAAATCTGGGTTTAGTAGTGGAACTTTCCGTCGACTTTGTCAGAAACAGAGCACAAGCTCAGACTGGACTACGATGTGTTCGTTTTAAAGGGAGCATTATGGCTTTTTTCTCGGTTTAGGGGAACGATGGAAAATTTAAATTAGCATCGGAATATGGAGATTTGAATCCTGCTCCTCGACCAAGAAAGTTCAGCATCTTAACCACTGTGCCACTGTGCTGGTGGACAAAAAATATGTCAGCACAAATTGTGTGTGTGTGTGTGTGTGTGTGTGTGTGTGTGTGTGTGTGTGCTGTCGCAGACGTAGCAGTGGAATCTGAAATAGCGGTGAAAGACGCAAACGTCTTGCATAACGTCCACTTTGACGTAATTTCTCGTGTGTTCCTCTGGGCAATTCGAATAACTGCTGCACAATTGCCGCTAGTTACATTCGACTGCTAATGCAACTGTGGACATCTTCGACGTACGTGGTCCTTTCCGTAATATCTCAGTTTTTAGGCTAATGGCATCATATCCATTTTACATTTGTTTACATCTTTTTGCAAGAATTATCATCTATTTGTTTCCTTACGTCTCTATTAATGGCGTTCTAATTCTGTGTTGACGATAGCTAATAATTATGCTGTTGCCACGGGGATTCCAGATCATGTTTGTTGCACAAGGACGAATGCGATTGCAGTCTTTCTCGGTGTATTCCAATGATGAATTCTTCTCGTGTTATCAGCCGAGTGGTGGCGTTGTCTTGTCGCAAGTATCTTCTGGCGAAGATGATGGGTATGAAACTCATCGAAACGTTGCGACAAGACAAGGCCACCACACGGCTGATAACCCGAAAAGAATTCATCATACAAGAACGAAATTTGTATGAACCGAACATGTTAAGTCAATTCTCGACCGTACAGTGGCTTGCTGGTAGACAAACATCTTAAACAGCAAACAAATGAACGCCTGGAGTACCAGTTCAGTCGCCCTACTGAGTCCCAGAAAGCGTTTTTGGCCCCCTCCCTGTACGTGTCTGGCTTCCCGCAGCCCTTGCTTGCTAGGCAGAGTGACATTCATTTCCGTCGCATACAGACTATCAGTGACAACACTACACGTTGCTACTTGAAGTAATTGTATTGTGTAATAATTTTACTTGTGCTGTTTCAAACTGACACATTTAACTCGTGCATTTCCAACCCCTTCCGAAGCGATAGTTGCTGTTGCCAGCTTGTTCAATGGAACCTGAATCGCACGTAGCCGGTTGGATTTCTGATGGTGGAAGAAAGTTTCACTGCCGGTGTATGACCAGCAAGGGGAGGAGAAATGGTGGCCTGAGGTTACTGGCCACCAGACTTTGCGCAGATGTCCTGGATTCAGTTGCAGGGTCTGTGGATTGCCGGCGCGTGACACTTTTGACGGTGATCCACTCGTACGAGGGGACGTTAATCTCGGCGTTGTTCTCCCTTCTCCCATCATTATACAACACAAAAAATGACACCATACTATACATACAACCCTCTCAGTCAGCTACACTAAAAAAAATACACTTCAGACATAACTCTCACGTGCTGTGGGCAAAGGGGCCATTGCGTCTGGGCGAAGAAAACCGTTTTAGATTAAACAGGGTCTACCAGCCAACAATGTCGTACTACCATTCTTTCTTTTGAGCATTCCCAACATGTTTTGCATTCACGGATCTATTCTTTGTATGGAATCGTGTTTGTTGTTGTAATCTTCAGCCCAGAGACTGGTTTGATGCAGCTCTCCATGCTACTGTATCCTGTGCAAGATTCTTCATCTCCCAGTACCTACTGCAACCTACATCCTTCTGAATCTGCTTAGTGTATTCATCTCTTGGTCTCCCTCTACGATTTTTACCCTCCACGCTGCCCTCCAGTACTAAATTGGTGATCCCTGGATGCCTCAGAACATGCCCTGCCAACCGATCCCTTCTTCTAGTTAAGTTGTGCCACAAATTTCTCTTCTCCCCAATTCTATTAAATACCTCCTCATTCGTTATGTGACTTACCCATCTAATCTTCAGCATTCTTCTGTAGCACCACATTTCGAAAGCTTCTATTCTCTTCTTGTCCAAACTAGTTATCGTTCACGTTTCACTTAAATACATGGCTACACTCCATACAAATACTTTTAGAAACGGCTTCCTGACACTTAAAGCTATACTCGATGTTAACAAATTTCTCTTCTTCAGAAACGCTTTCCTTGTCATTGCCAGTCTACATTTTATATCCTCTCTACTTCGACCATCATCAGTTATTTTGCTCCCCAAATAGCAAAATTCATTTACTACTTTAAGTGTCTCATTACCTAATCTAATACCCTCAGCATCATCCGACGTAATTCGTCTACATTCCATTATCCTCGTTTTGCTTTTTTTGATGTTCATCTTATACCCTCCTTTCAAGACACTGTCCATTCCGTTCATCTGCTCTTCCAGGTCCTTCGCTATCTCTAACAGAATTACAATGTCATCGGCGAACCTCAAAGTTTTTATTTCTTCTCCATGGATTTTAATTCCTACTCCGATTCTTTTTTGTTTCCTGCACTGCTTGCTCAATATACAGATTGAAAAACATTGTGTTTATGTATTTTATTTCTGTAATCTTTTGTGTTTAACACTGGCTAAATTTCATAATGTTCAGCACACCTACTTTTGAATTATCGATGATATGTGATATTACTTTGATTTTTGGAAACTATTGTCACTGAGCATTATGGCAAAAAAAAAAAAACGCTGACATCAGCATCAGAACTTTCTTATCATCTAGGGCATGACATCATCGCTTCTCAGGCAATTATGCTTGTTATATTCCGCTAACGTCAGTATCAGAAATTTCTTATCATCAAGGCCATGAGCACCTTCCACACCACTGCCCCTCTGCAACCACTCAGCCAATGGTATGCAGTTTTAATTTGCATGCGAAGCAATTTTACCTGTGCTATATTAGAGAAAAGTTGTGTTCTGTCGAATCCTGCACCTGTGACATCACAAGGGTAACTTGATGTGTACAAATCGTAATGCCTACATTAGTGCCATCTGTCTGTAACCATGTCTAGATCTCATGTGTTCAATTAATGAGGCACTTACATTGAGCAAAGAAGAATTTAAAAAGTCTATTTATTTTAAACAGGCAACGGCCTTGCCACAGTGGATACACCGGTTCCCGTGAGATCGCCGAAGTTAAGCGGAGTCGGACGTGGCCGGTACTTGGATGGGTGACCATCCAGCCGTCATGCGCTGTTGCCATTTTTCGGGGTGCACTCAGCCTCGTGATGCCAATTGAGGAGCTACTCGACAGAATAGTAGCGGCTCCGGTCAAAGAAAACCATCATAACGACCGGGAGAGCGGTGTGCTGACCACACGTCCCTCCAATCCACATCCTCAACTGAGGATGACACGGCGGTCGGATGGTCCCGATGGGCCACTTGTGGCCTGCAGACGGAGTGCCTATTTATTTTAAACATCTAACAGAGAAATACACTCAGAGTTTTCTGCACCAGTAATGGAAAAGGATGATATTGGAGTTGTGAATGCCTGTTGGCAGGAACAGTATTGTTTAACAAATGATGCCAATGCAATAGAATTGCAAGAAGACGCATTGTGTGACTGGGACCACCATCACACTGTGGTGCATATGCTGGACTACTTTATCCTTCTTAAAATGACTATCCAGTCTCCCATTTTTGGAATACAACCTACTACCACCTTAGAGACAGAAGTGATGACACTTTCTGAAAGACCTGACCATCATTTCGCAGGACAATGCTCAAGCAGGTACAGTGCAAGCTGCTACTGATTTGATTGACTGATGAGGCTGCTAAAGTGCTATACTACCTACTGCACTCCCTTGACTTAAGTTCTCGTGATTTCAACTCGATTTCTAAACTGAAGAAAACATTTCACGGCATTCGCTTCAGATTTGCTACAAATTCGTCGGAGAGTAGACCGCACCACTCGAACTGCCAACACAGCTGGCACGGCTAAGAATATTCTACGACTTACAAATCGCTGGCAACGGGTTATACACATGCTGGTGACTACTTTGAAGGTCTGTAAAAGTTTGAAACCATATCTATTTTGTACGAACTGTAAATAAATAGTTGCTACTATTAAAGTTTCAACCCTCGTATTAATCCATCTATAATTCTTATTGTGTTATCTGTATGGCGTTGTACTTGACTTGGGAGTTTTCGTTAATTTTGCAGCGCTGGCAGACATGCTTGTGATGGTGTAACAATGACTTGAAATGTATGGCTATGAGCACGGTGTGCTGTGCGAATGCGCTACCTCTGGCTGTGAGGTGCTTCTCAGTCACACAGCTTAATTTTCAGCATTCAGCGTACATCATCACAGTCACAGCTACAACTACAGCACACACATACTGGCTAGAATTCTTTCATAAGTGTTATAATCACTCATACATATACTTGAGTAACTGTAACTGTAGTATCAAAGATAATAATTATCTTGAGAACAGGCAGTAGAAGTCCCAAACAGTATATACAGGGTGGTCCATTGATAGTGACTGGGCCAAATATCTTACGAACTAAGCATCAAACGAAAAAACTACAGAGAACGAAACTCGTCTAGCTTGAAGGGGGAAACCAGATGGTGCTATGGTTGGCCCGCTGGATGGCGCTGCCATTGGTCAAACGGGTATCATCTGCGTTCTTTTCTGGATAGGAACCCCCACTCTTTATTACATATTCGTGTAGTACGTAAAGAAATATGAATGTTTTAGTTGGTCCACATTTTTCGCTTTGTGATAGATGGCGCTGTAATAGTCACAATCGTATAAGTACGTGGTATCACGTAACATTCCGCCATTGCGGACGGTATTTTCTTCGTGATACATTATCCGTGTTAAAATGGACCGATTGCGTAAAAGGTCGATATCGTGTTGATGTTTGGCTATTGTGATCAAAATGCCCAACGGCCGTGTGCTATGTATGCTGCTCGGTATCCTGGACGACATCATCCAAGTGTCCGGACCGTTCGCCGGACAGTTAGGTTATTTGAGGAAACAGGAAGTGTTCAGCCACATGTGAAACGTCAACCACAACCTGCAACAAATGATGTTGCCAAAGTAGGTATTTTAGCTGCTGTCGCGGCTAATCCGCACATAAGTAGCAGACAATTTGCGCGAGAATCGGGTATCTAAAAAACATAGGTGTTGAGAATGCTACATCAACATCGATTACACCCGTACCATATTGCTATGCACCAGGAATTGCATGGCGACGACTTAGAACGTCGTGTACAGTTCTGCCACTGGGCACAAGAGAAATTACGGGACGATGAGAGATTTTTTGCACGCATTCTATTTAGCGACGAAGCGTCATTCACCAACAGCAGTAACGTGAACCGGCATAATATGCACTACTGGGCAACGGAAAATCCACGATGGCTGCGACAAGTGGAACATCAGCGACTTTGGTGGGTTAATGTATGGTGCGGCATTATGGGATGAAGGATAATTGGGCCCATTTTATCGATGGCAATCTAAATTGTGCAGAGTATGCTGATTTCCTGCGTAATGTTCTACCGATGTTACTACAAGATGTTTCACTGCGTGATAAAACGGCGATGTACTTCCAACATGATGGACGTCTGGCACATAGCTCGCGTGCGGTTGAAGCGGTATTGAACAGCATATTTCATGACAGGAGGATTGGTCGTCGAAGCACCTTACCATGACCCGCACGTTCTCCGGATCTGACGTCCCCAGATTTCTTCTGTGCGGAAAGTTGAAGGATATTTGCTATCGTGATCCACCGACAACGCCTGATAAAATGCGTCAGCGCATTGTCAATGTATGTGCGAACATTACGGAAGGCGAACTACTCGCTGTTGAGAGGAATGTCGTCACACGTATTGCCAAATGCATTGGGGTTGACGGACATCATTTTGGCATTTATTGCATTAATGTGGTATTTACACGTAATCACGGTGTAACAGCATGCATTCTCGGAAATGATATGTTCACAAAGGTATATGTGTCACATTGGAACAACCGAAATAAAATGTTCAAACGTACCTAGGTTCCGTATTTTAATTTAAAAGACCTACCTGTTACCAACTGTTCGTCTAAAATTGTGAGCCATTGTCTGTGGCTATTACAGCGCCATCTGTCACAAACCGGAAAAATAGTCCAACTAAAACATTCATATTTCTTTACGTACTACACTAATATGTAATAAAAATGGGGTTTCCTATTTTAAAAAACGCAGTTGATATCCGTTTGACCTATGGCAGCACCATCTGGTTTCCTCCTTCAAGCTAGTCAAGTTTCGTTCTTTGTAGCTTTTTTCGTTTGACGCTTATTTCGTGAGATATTTGACCAGTCACGATCAATGGACCACCCTGTATATTCATCACAGTATAATCGTGCAGCCTTCCATGGCCAGAGTCAGCTGACATTAAAGTTTTGTATCATATGTTTGATAATGAAGAAAAAGAAATCTATACAGGAGAAACCACCATTTCAGCCATGGTTAGAGTGGCCTTCTTCTGGGTCTACAGATCATTTAGGAAAGTATTCTAGGCGATTTCTGTGTGCTCCAGACACAGCTGTGGCTGTGATGACGTACGTTGAGTACTGAATATCTCGCAACATGGCTGATAAGCACCTATAGTCAGATATGGTGCTTTCACATAGCATGCCGTGCTTGTTGCTTTACATTTAGAGTCATTGTTAAACCATTTCAAGCATGGTTTATGAATGAACACACCCTGACTGACTGGTTGAAAATAAGGTAAACATTTTTTTGCAGGATGTATTTATTTACAAATTTTTACAATATTCCTCCTGATGTAGATTGTTGCTGCTGCTGCTGCTGCTGCTGCGAACTCCACAATTTCCGGGATCAGTAGTAGCTCTTTCCACCCCCGGTAGCTAAGTGGTCAGCACGACAGAATGTCAATCCTAAGGGCCCAGGTTTAATTTCCGGCTGGGTCGGAGATTTTCTCTGCTCAGGGACTGGGTGTTGCGTTGTCTTAACAAAATCATTCATCCCATCGACGCGCAAGTCGCCGAAGTGGCGTCAAGTCGAAAGACTTGCACCCGGCGAACGGTCTACTCGATGGAAGGCCCTAGTCACACGACATTTACATACTGAAATTGTTGGCGCCTCTTACAAGGTGGGAGATTAGATAGGCATTTTAAGAAGGGTGAGCCGGCCGCGGTGGTCTCGCGGTTATAGGCGCGCAGTCCGGAACCGTGCGACTGCTACGGTCGCAGGTTCGAATCGTGCCTCGGGCATGGATGTGTGTGATGTCCTTAGGTTAGTTAGGTTTAAGCAGTTCTAAGTTCTAGGGGACTGATGACCACAGCAGTTGAGTCCTATAGTGCTCAGAGCCATTTGAACCATTTTTTAAGAAGGGTGAACAATTCCATTTGCAGTTTTATGTACTAAAGTGTGTTAGTCATATCAGCCACATAATGTATCTTCTTACCATTCTGTGTATCAGCATTATTTGTGGAACAGTATTTCTCCTTCTCCTGTCTACAGTCATATGCTCCTCTGTTATCTTGCTTTTCCATTCCTAATGCAGGAAGCTGTGAGTACATTTTTCTGATACATGTTTACAACAAGCAGACGTTTCAAAATCTTCTTTCCTCAATGCAAGTGCCTTATCAATTGAACATACAATATGATATCCAGACATATGTACAGTCAAGAAAGAAATGATGGCACTTACGTTGGTGTTATGTGTTTTAATGTTAAGTTGATCTTGTGATGTTGCAGTTGCAGGCTTCACCTGACCACAGTTTCTCAACAGTGGTAAGACTGCATTACATGCAAATCAAAATTTCACACCGTTGGCCAAGTGGGCGTGTGGAGGCAGGTGCGTGGAGTGGGGGAGGGGAGGTAGCTGGTGGCACTGGAGGGGGAGGAGGCAGGCGGGGGGAGGGGGGGTTGCTGTTGGTGTGGTATGGCCTTGGTTTTAAGGAAGTGCTGATGCTGATCTCAGCGAAATGTGACAAGCACAATAGCCTGAGAAATGGATGTTATGATGTCATGACCTAGACGGCAAGAAAGTGCTTATAATGACGTAATGGTTTTTGGTGCCCAGTGATCTACTACTCGCAAATGGTAAAGTGAAATCGGTAGTTCTTATGAAATGTCACAAAACTGGGCGTTTTACCTGTTCCCATTTTGGCTGTTACTACAAACTTCGTTTACAAAATAATAAAAATAACACTGAATAAATAATGAAATAAGCATTCTCAGTGTTCTGTTGAACCGCCAAAAATACATTTACCTGATATCAGGTGCCTTGTTCTGTAACTGACACGTAGAAGCAAGCCAAGTAGGGGCCATGTGTTTGTGCAGATAAAGTGCCGTATTTCGTAATTTCCGTATTTGTTCTCCCTAATACTAATACACACTGACGGAAAAATGGTTCAAATGGCTCTGAGAACTATGGGACTTAACTTCTGAGGTCATCAGTCCCCTATAACTTAGAACTACTTAAACCTAACTAACCTAAGGACACCACACACATCCATGCCCGAGGCAGGATTCGAACCTGCGACCGTAACGGTCGCGCGGTTCCACACTGTAGCGCCTAGAACCCCTCGACCACTCCGGCCGGCAGTGACGGAAAAAAATCGCAACTACCAGAACGAGCTGTGCGTCATAAATGAAAGTTGGTAGGCGTTTTCTGCATCTGAAAGATGATGTATATTCAGATTTCGTGCCAGTCGCATGAGAGTGGCACTAATAGCGGCATTACCATTATGAGGTTGAAAATCAAGTTTGCTTCAAATACACGCTGTAACGGTCCTGAGCATTAGTTACCTTTAAGATTGGATATGGTGAGTTAATATCAGTCAAAAATGCTTTGAAGGTGACAAAGACGGCAATTTCAGTATGTCACTGAGTTTGAATCAGGTCGTGTAACAGGGCAGTGAGAAGCTGGATGTTTCTTCTGTGATATTGCGAAAAGACGTGGCAAGAATATAGTCACTGTACATGATTCCTGGCAGCGAGGGTCACGAGAATGTACAGTCGCAAAGAAAAGGGGGGGGGGGGGCATTTCGTATGACAGCAGGAGCATTTCCGTGGTTATCCCATACAACCTGTAACGTCCCCTTAGAAAAATTAATGAATTACTGTGCTGATAAACCTCTTACATTATTTGATTTTCAAACAGCTGAGCAGAACTGAACGTATTCAGGCAGTTCGCTCTTTACCTATTCTGATCAACACAAAATTGACACACAATATTTTTAGCGCAACGCAATCTGACTTACAGTAATCCCTGCAAAAGAATGGTGCTGACTAACAATAACCTATTCTTTTCACGAATCACTTACCTCACAAAAATATTCGTTACTCAAACTACTACAATAAAGCGAGCGCCAATACTGGCAGCTAAATAAAAGATTCAAACCACTGAAGGCACTAACTACTGATAGGCATAGTTAGCAAATGAAAGCTTTTGATAATGAACAAACAATATATTTACCTTAATAGTGGTCAAAAGTCATAATATATATTTATCAGTTCATGACATCGAGTCTTACAAATTTACTGTCTCTGATGGACACACGTCCACACCATCGGCTCTCAAAACTCCGCAACTGCGCAACGCTACGCGCTGTTAACATCCAGCTGCCCAACACTACAATAGCAAACAACAATGCAAACCAGCCACACACTGCACACAGCACAGCCAGTGAGTGATTTTCATACAGAGCGCTACGTGGCGTTACCAATAAAAAAAACCTAAACAGCCTACTTACAACCCTGACTGCAAAATTGGACGTCAATCTGGCGATTCGACTTATCATACTGCCATTCATGAACAGCATCCCAGGAGATATTTTACAACTGGATAACCCTCGCCTACATACCACTACTGTAACCAAACATGCTCTACAGAGTGTCGACACGTCGCCTTGGCCTGCTCGGTCACCAGATCTGTCTCCAATCGAGCACATTGGGACATCACCGGAAGACATATCAGCGCCATGCGCTCAGACGCTCAGCATTCGTTTGCTGGGTAAGGGCTTGGCGACTCCAGGGTTCCTGAGCTGGGGTCTGGTAAACGCCGCCAGTCCTAGGTCGCCGTAAGCTCTGGGCATGCTGCAGCAACCATTGTACAGCAGGGAATAGGGATCTTGGATTGACTGACCACAGTGTGAGGATGGTAAAACCTCTATAACAAACCGCCCAGTTTCAATGTGTGTTGCGCGCCATTGAGATACTTGGCTGTACAGGTGGAACAGTCATTAGCGGAAAACCTCTGGAGAAAGCTCTTGGACCAAGATGGAACCATCGAAATTCTCTCCTTATTCTCCCAAGGGAAAGGATGGGGCACTGGTAGATACCAAAACCCAGTCAAGAAAGAGGGTTCGGAAAGACAATCCTCCAGTTTTACCTCCAGTAATAGAGCACATGCTGGTAATCAGAATGAATAGTGAAAAGAAAAGAGAGCTCTTCAAGAAAGTTTCGCCTTTCTATATTCAGAAACGCTTAGAAGGCATTGAAGACACTTTAAAACCATCAAGCGATTGCGTAATGTGACAATTTTGGTGGAAACTTTTAGTTCCAATAAATTACGAACCGTCAGAAATCTCTATGCCTAGTGGAATATACAATCGAAACTGAACTACACACCACCTTGAACTACAACAAAAGTGTTGTGACGCACAGGGGTCTGGTGGAGATTCGCAAGGAGGAATGGATGGGGATTTTGTAATATCTGACTTAACATCTGATTCCTTTTTATCTTGACGTACAGTAGCACAAAAATTTCCTGAGCATCTTGAGCAGGTCTTCAGGGATCTTTACAAACATCAACACACACGTACAGTACGTTCATTCATGATCGAAGGCTTCACAATAGTGGTTATGTACAAAGAAGTGTGTGAAGGAAATTACTTTCGTATACCAATCCCTTATTTGTGCATCCAACCAGTAGATTGCAGAGCGGAAGCTAGTGTCTGAAACCGACTGTGTTGACATTTCAAAAGATCTAGGTTCATCATCGAGTTTAGCCATTATCTAAACATGATGGTGAGAATTATAGAAATGTGGGGAACACAACTGATTGTATGTAACTACATGTTAAGAAAATTATTCTGTTGTTGCAGGTTAATCTCTTCCGAAGAATCTCCGAGTAGCAGTGGATATTTCACGCATCATATGCTTGTACTTTCTGAAGAAATAAAGATCAAGTGGCTGTTTACTGTAATTATGTGAACTGTGATTTTGTCTTCTGGCAGACTATTTTGTACGTGCACCAAGAACACAGGCGTCTTTGTGGGGCTCGAAAGAATCCTATGATAGCAGAAGTATATCTCTGCTGATTTGTTCTACTACCATTTCTTGTAGAAATTTCCTGTCCTTAGGTCACTTTGCAGAGGAGTAGAGTGGACGATTAAATTTGGTGTCGCGAACATGGTCTCACGTATGAGAACACTGAAAGAACGAGACTCTTGAAGGACTACAAACAGCTTCGGGGTAAGTTTGCCTATCTGTAAAAGCAATGAAATAATTGCGCACGTGTATGTTGTCAAGTGCACGGACTGTAAAAACCCCAAAATATCTGTAGAACCTCTACCTGCCAGAGTGTGGCCCACAGTCTTCTTCTTGTAGAAACCACTTTCGTCGCCGTTGTAGATATTTGCATCAGTGTAGGTTGTCTTGAGTACACGAGTTGCTTATTAACAGTCCTCTACTGTTTTAGGATGTCATTTCTGTTCTGGTACGCTTTCACTGTAACAAAATGTTTGGCTTTACGGCTTATAATATTGTTTTTACGCTTCCAGAGAAAGAACCAACTGTCACTCGCGTCAAAGCTTGGAAAATTTGACTATCTTCCCTTTTTTTATCCATAATTTGATGTCTACGTCGTGCACACATCGACATTCCTAGAGACGCTGAAGGTCTCCATCATATGCATTGTAATGTGCTTGTAATTTTCTTTCACACTTCCCACCGCCATTTCCATTCATACAACATACATCGTTCAGGGTATCTACTGAAAAATCTGTTTTTCATTGCAAACATTGCGCGATGTGCTAATGTTTGGGTTGATTTCGACTGCTTTTTGGCGTTCAGTCAATAATTGAGCACTTCGATTTTGTCATTTCTCGAGCAAAACACTATCCTTTTTTTCTTTTCATGGTAATTCGTCGTTTCCATCACTTTTCGACTCTTCTGGCGATGATATCGGAGATGTTGACTCTTGCCCAAGGACTTGGTCACAAACGAACGATTCCGCTCCGTCTAGTGTGCGTTACTTGCCAACAAACTTCTTTTTTGACAACTGTGTGACGTCTTAGGTGCAGAGATGTGGACATTTTTCTGTTTAAATAGTTTACTACCCAGATCAGGATACATTAGTTTTCTTCGTTTATGATTTTGCATACATTCTTATACATTTTACTTAAAGCTGCAGAGCCTAGTCTGTTCAAATGAAAACCATCCCTCCCTAGACATTTATCATTTAAAAATTTATTAGAATCGATGAATATTGCTCCAAGTCTGTTGCACTGCTCTCTCACACCACTGTTTATTTTGAGAATGTTCTTTTCTCTTACCGACCTCCTATTTACAATGCCACTAATTATTATTTTAAAGGTTGGATTCTCCGAACGAATCAGGTTTCTGGCTTCGTTGATAAGTTCTTCTCCACTGCTATTTCGAATAGAATTCTTCCCAACATGGATGAAAACGCTTTTGTGATGTCTGGCTTCCGCTGCATTGGTTCCCACATCCTGTTTCGCTGTCGAAATGCTTGTAATATGTTTACTGAGTTGGTAAGGTCTAACTCCAGGACGAACATCGATTTTGCAGTCTGGTACTACTATATTTTTTAAAAGTGAGTCATCTATTATCAGATATTTTTTAGGTTGTATGTTTTCATCACATGTTTTCTTCGCTTCAGTATCAACCTTGTTTTTCTTTTTACTATAATTTACTGTCTTCCATTTGTATTTCAGGACTGATTTACCGACTAGTGCTT
Organism: Schistocerca gregaria; assembly: GCF_023897955.1. Lineage (NCBI taxonomy): Eukaryota > Metazoa > Arthropoda > Insecta > Orthoptera > Acrididae > Schistocerca > Schistocerca gregaria. The sequence goes on from NC_064924.1 coordinate 526,697,567, forward strand.
CATTTGTCATCTTCTCGTCGGATACACAGCCTACTATTTGTTTATTGTCACAATCACACGGGTTTAGTTGTTGTTTTTTGCAGACACATGACTTTGATTCGGTTACTAGATTAGCATTTATTCCCTTTAGAGCTGACACTTCTTTATTAAGTGTTTCTTCGTCGCTCTGCAGTAGTTTTATAATTTCATCTCTTGAATTCACCGCACTTCGTAATTCAGCCGTTTCTATGTGTAAACAGTCACGGCTTTAGGTCATTAAAGTCATCGATGTTTGGAAAGAAGCGAGATCATGTGTTTCGATGGTGTTTCCAGTAGATTACTAATGATTTGTACCTGTATTATAAGACTGATCTTATTTCAAATGTGTAACACATCAGCAACTCAAGGTGTTTTTCCTTAGAGACTGAAATATGCAGTTGTCAAGCCTCTATTTAAGGAAGGTGATGGATATGTCAATAACTACCGACCAGTTACACTGCTGATATTTTCCAGAATTTTTGAGTGGGTGATGTACAGGGTGTCCAAAAAGAATTTGACAATTACAGTGTATTATGTTGTCAAAACTATTCATCGCTGCTTCACGGCTCTGTTGTTGCAGGAACGAATACATTGTCTAGTTTATATTACTTGTTGATTGATGTTGTTCATCTTCTGTTTGCTTAGTTAGCATCGCATGTTGCAAAATGGCTACCCAGCAGCGGAAATCATTTCGTGTTCTCGAGTTTGGAAAGTGTGATTCCCTGACTTCAGTGCAAAAACGTTTCAGGCTGATGGAACATTCGGAGGCGAAATGGATGGAACATTCGCAGATGGTATCGACAGTTTGTAGACACAGGATGCATTTCCCGCCTTCGTGTTCCCGACGAAATTGTTGCACAAATTCGTGCCGCTTTCCCATGTAGTCCGATAAAATTATCGCGTTGTGCCAGACGGGAGTTACAACTGCCTACAACAATAATTAGGCATGTTTTGAGTCGTCGGTTGGTTCTGAAGCCGTACAAGCTACAGCTGTTATATGCACTACGTCAAACGGAAACGCGTGGAATTTTCTGACGAGCTTCAGAAAGCTGTTGATAATGATAAGACTTTTGCACAACGTATCGTGTTCAATAATGAAGCGACTTTATACCTTAGTGGGATAGTAAAAAAATACAGTGTTCGAATTTGGGGCCTGCAGAACCTAGAGGAACACACCAAACATGTATGAGATTCCCCCAAAATCAACGTGTTTTGTGCGATATCTCTTTCCATTCTTCTTTGAAGGAAACTCGCTTAAAGGTCACCAATATCTTGCTATGTTACAAAACTGGTTGTTTCCGTGGCTGAGCTGAAACAACTTTATTTTTCAACAGGACGGGGCACCCCACACCGGAGTCGCCAGTTGCGCGAATGTCTGAATGAAACTTTACCGAGCCGTAGGATTGGTCGTCAAATAGTCGGCGACTTAGCACTTCACAACTGGCCTCATGACTATTACTTCATGCACTGGGGTTTCGTTGAGGACCACGTTCATGCGCCAACACTTCAACAGAACACAGAAGACTTGAAGTGCCGGGTGTGTACTGCCCCAACACCAGCGACGATGTTCATGGTTACCAGAATATGAGAGGAATTCGAGTTACGGTGTGATATTGTTCATGCCGCTGGTGGAGGACGTATTGAACATTTGTAGGGTTGACTTGAGAGAATTGTAAATATATGTCCCAAGTTTCACAGCTTTACATCTTACAGTTTAATAACTATATGCGATCGAAATACGTATATTCTCTTTGAAACAACCTGTATTCTAGAACAGTATTTCACCTGAGCAACAATAATATGCTCAGCAAATCACAGTTTCGATTTCAGAAGAGTTTCTCCGCTGAGAATGCCATTTACAAATTCAATCATCAAATTTTACAAGGATTAAATATTAACATGGCACCGATTTCTGTTTTCTGGATCTAGCTACAGAATTTTACAGTGTGAATCACAGTATTCTCGTTAATAAATTGAAGTTTTAAGGGACTGATGGTGTAGCCAACCGATCGATAATGTCATATCTATCCAGAATGCAGAAAATTGTACTTAGTAATCCAACACTGTAGCACGGGAACATTATTCTGATAAGGGAGAAATCACATATAGCGTTCCCAAAGGCTCAATCGTAGGTGGACTATTGTTTCTCAAATATGTAAACTATCTTCCATCTAATATAAAACAAACAGAATCAGTTCATTTTGCAGATGACATTAGTGTTGTACTAAATCCAAGCAAGCGTACTGCAGCAGAAGAAATGGTAAACAAGGTCCTTAAAAGTATTTAGACTGGTTTTTCTGCAAATGGTCACACCTTCAATTTTAAAAAGACACAATAAATTCAGTTTGCATATCTAGGAGTACTGCACCAATAATCAGTGTTACTCATGGTGAGGAAACAGTAAATAAGGTGGGAGCTACAAAATTCTTAGGTGTTCATATTGATGAGGATTTAACTAGAATATGCACATCTGAGAACGCCTAAAACAACTTTTCTCAGCCACAATTGCACTTAGAATTACTGTAAACCTTGAGCAGAGACAAATCAGTGAGATGCCTTTCTAACATATTTTCATTGAATAAGTCATACGGAATAATATTCTGAGGTCAACGATTTTTAAGAAAGAAAGTCTTCGTTGGTCAAGAAACTTGTTCACCCATGACCACCTTTCGGACATCTGTTTAAGGCATTAGGCATTCTGAATGCTGTGTCACAATGTATTTATTCCCCATGAAGTTCGCTGCAAATAATCCACTGTAGTTCAAAAGGATCAATGATGCACGTAATTACAATGGCACAAGGAAATAGAGGCAATCATTGCTCCACATTAAGGTTATCTCTGAGAACAAAAAAGGGTGCACAATGCTGCAACTAAAATTTTTCATCATTTCCCCAGTTTATAAAATGTCTGACAGACAGCAAAGTAACATTTGGAAAGAAACTGAAAAAGTTTCTCCCTGACAACTCCTTTTATTCCGTAGAAGAATTTCTATTATTTTGATGCGTAAAAGGTGTTGAGTAGAAATTACTAACTTACACTTCTATATACAAAAATATATAAGAAATATGTTCAGCGTCAAGATGATCTGCGATGTGAATTTAAAGTGACTCGTTCAACATCATTACGATGTATTATGCAAAATGATCCATGGAACACGAAAACAATTAACTAACCCAACCATCACTGGTGAAATAGCATTTTCCGTAGAATGCAGATAGTTGTATAACAGATTATCCTCATTTGGCGGGCAATTAAGTTTTAGCAGTGAAGTTTGGGTCTCCCTTCTTTCCTACATCGTTGTCGTTAATGACTTAAGTGCGTTATGTACAGCTAAAGATGTGGCTATAAGTTAAGAAACAGATCGTGTCCCATTAAAGATCGTCATACAGCTTGAAAAACGTCCGTTTATTTTCATTACAGTCTAGACTATGAACTAGATAAGGTATTTCATCACTTTCATGTACCATCTTTATCATTTTCTGCTCGGATTCATGTCTGTAAGAAGTGATCTGTGCGGTAGGTGTTTTATTTAATCCTGACTCCCTTTACGATCAGCAGCCTCTATTTCATGAACACTCCCTGGCTTGCACGAAATACATTCTCGTAGTCTGGCTGTGGACTACGGCGAATTTTCTAGTCTCTCTAAGCTTAGAAACGGAGAGTTGAACCAACGGAATGCATACGTCAACAGCAGGGGGAGGAATCGAAGGACAGGGAGAGAGATGGTGGAACTATCTTTCCCACCGAACGCGTAGCCGTGTGTTTCCATTCATTGCTGGACGTTCGCTGCAGAAGTTGCGAGACCTATCGAGAGAGTCTATCCGTTAAAACTGGCGGACAAGAAATCCATAGGACGCAGTTCGGATGCGAGCCAATTGGGCTGGCGTGTTGCCCCCGGAAACAAGAGCTGTGATTCGGCAGAATTTGCGCCTAGACGTGGATCCTCTCACGGGTGTAGAGGAGCAAACGGGCAGTTGAAGATGGACGTGCTACAGGCAGGACGCATTGGAGATGTAATTGGCCGATGGGAACGCGCTGTGCAGCTATGCCACGAGGCAATGTTGGTACCAAGTACTTCAACTTCTTGCTGGAGTACCGTTAGTTACATCGTGATCAGTGCTTGTTATTAGTCACAACTCTTTGTATTGAAACGTCCCCTTAGAAAAATTATACACGACTGTGCTTAAACTGTCACACAATAGTTTTTAGCGCAACGCAATCTGACTTTCAATAATCCCTACAAGAGAATGGCCCTGACTAACATTAACCTATATGTTTAACAAATCACTTATCTCACAAAAATCTTCGTTACTCGAACTACTGCAATACAGCGAGCGCCACTACTGCCAGCTAAATAAAAGATTCAAACTACTGAAGGCACTAACTACTGATAGGCATATTTAGCAAATGAAAGATTTTAATACAGAACAAACAATGTATTTACCTTAATAGTCATAATATATATATCAGTTCATGACACCAATTCTTACAAATTTCAAATCTCCGCCATCTCTCTCCCCAGGTCCACCACCGCTGGCGGCTCACCTTCAACTGCGCAACGCTACGCGCTGTTAGCATCCAGCTGCCGCTGCCCAACACTACAATGGCAGACAACAATGCAAACCAGCCACAGACAGCACACGGCACAGCCAGTGATTTTTATACAGAGCGCTTCGTGGCGGCGGCGTTACCAATAAAAAAACCTAAACAGCCTACTTACAGTATCAGCCTCCTTCTGAGTTGGTGAAGTCTTTGCCGCGTGTGTCGTAGCTAAATTCCGTACACCGCTCTGTTTCATGTTGATCAGTGTGCTCCTTCCCTTGTTTTGACGACTGTAATTAGCATCAGCTTTTCTCTCGGTCTGCTCTCGTCCCATGCAAATCGGTTAACGAAGTATTAAGTCATCTGTACCATGAATTTGTGACAATGACAACTTTCTCTCTTGTTCTTTGGCGTAAGCAGTGCTTATCTGTGTAGCAGCACGCTGGATCGCGGTCAAAGGAAACCCCACACCACGCTGATCACTTTGTCAATTCAGCATTTCGTAAGGGACAGTAGCATGTAAGAACATTGTTTGTTATACAGTTAAACTTCATTCATGTACAATGTAAGTGTAATAAATCCCAAACTTTAAATTAAATCTTTTATTTAAAGCTTCCCAGGTCATTTCCAGGTGCATCAGACATTAGACTAAGGACTATGTAAGATGCTGCTCAACTTGATTTCCTTTCCATAAGGTCATCCTGGTGGCGCTTGTTTCCCTTCTGTCAGGGTAAAGAAATTGTTTTACATGCTCTCAGCGCAGAAATTCCTCCCATAGTGTGGCCGCTGCACTTATGAGGCACGATACCAGCTTCAGTGGATGTAATAAAAAAAAGTAATAGGGATGAGCTGTTAATATACTGAATTCCCATTTTTGACAATTCTTTTCCAGAGTCACAGGTTAAGATCACTAGTTTGTCGTCAGATCAATCGACAAATAAAAAAACATAGTCAGCACCTCGTAAGCGCTACGCGGTGTTATTTTTGCCAGATATCTTAGACAATGTCTGGAACTGCTTGGAAAAGTGGGTGAAGAATAGTACTCAAGATCCCCACAGTTTGATAGCTGTACGGCTTCTGATAATCAATGAGTGGCTTCAGCTGGATATGGTATACCTGAAGAGACTTCTGGACTGCCTTCCTCGCCAGTTGAGGCTAGAGGAGTGGCTGCACGGTACTGGCGCAATGTCTCCTGAGGGTGAATAAGTGTCGTCGCATATATCTGAAACTACAATATCTTATTAGTGCACATACATGGCAGCAAGATGATTTTACGATGATCACTGTGATAACGGTAACCGTAATGCAGTCCAATAACTGTGATGCAGTCGGTTGAACAAACGTTTATGGAAAATTACCAGACTACAATAGATTTCTCTATGGCGACACAATGTCGTGCTTTAGAAACATCCCGAAGTGTTTGTGTCGCTTTTATGGCTGTGATCTTATGGCTTTTAAGTGATCTACCGCCACATGAGAACTTCCAGTCTACCAACGAGTGCCATTTTCCGGTATCTGCTTAGTTTGCACACACGTCAAATTACGTCGCATTAATACACATATAATAAACAAATTTTCCATCAGCTCCTTTCCAAGAACTCCTGAAGATAGACGTTGACTGTGGATATTCTATCACAGACACAGTCCCTTTGACTGTTCAGAGAGTAAGGCGCTGCAGTCATGGACTCTGCTGCTGGTCCCGGCGGAGGTTCGAGTCCTCCCTCGGGCATAGGTGCATGTGTTTGTCCTTAGGATAATTTAGGTTAAATAGTGTGTCAGCTTAGGGACTGATGACCTTAGCAGTTAAGTCCCATAAAATTTCACACACATTTGAACATTTGAACCGTTCAGAGGTGTCGCTAAACCCACCCAAAGCTGTAAACAACGATGCATGGGTAGCGCCTATTAGACGGAGGGGGTCCGACAGCCAACCAGTTCCAGTTCTTCCACCAGGAAGGAGGTACACGGCTCATGTCGTCTGTAGTTCAACCATACCTACATGATCAAAACCGTGATTCGATCGCGTCCGCATTGTTACCTAGTGTCAGGAAGGGCTCTCAACATTAGAAGTGTCCAGGCGTCTCGGGGTGAACCATGGCGATGTTGTTCGGACATGGAGGAGCTTCAGAGAGACAGGAACTGTCGATGACATGTCTCGCTCAGGCCGCCTAAGAGCTACTACTGCAGTGGATAATCGCTACCTACGGATTATGGCTCGGAGGAACCCTGACAGCAACGCCAGCATGCTGAACAATGGTTTTCGTGCAACCACAGGACGTCGTATTACGACTCAAACTGTACGCAATAAGCTGCATGATGCGCAACTTCAGTCCTGACGTCCATTGCGAGGTCCAACTTTGCACCCACGACACCATGCAGCGCATTACAGATGGGCCCAACAACATGCCGAATGGACCGCTTAGGATTGCTATCACGTTGTCTTCACCAATGAGTGCCGCATATGCCTTCAACCAGACAATCGTCGGAGACGTATCTGGAGGCAACCCGGTCAGGCTGAACGCACTGTCCAGCGTGTGCAGCAAGGTGGAGATTCCCTGCTGTTTTGAGGTGGCGTTATGTGGGACCGAAGCACGCCGTTGGTGGTCATGGAAGGCGCCGTAACTGCTGTGCGCTATGTGAATGCTCTCCTCCGACGTATAGTGCAACCATTTCTAGGCGCTACAGTCTGGAACCACGCGATCGCTACGGTCGCAGGTTCGAATCCTGCCTCGGGCATGAATGTGTGTGATGTCCTTAGGTTCATTAGGTTTAAGTAGTTCTAAGTTCTAGGGGACTGATGACCTCAGATGTTAAGTCCCATAGTGCTCAGAGCCTCGCGCCTCCATCGTGTACATCTTATGAATGACTTCCTTCAGGACAACGACATCGCTCGACTAGAGCGGCCAGCATGTTCTCCACACATGAACCCTATCGAACATGCCTCGGATAAATTGAAAAGGGCTGTTTATGGACGACATGACCAACCAACCACTTTGAGGGATCCACGACGAATCGCCGTTCAGGAGTGGGGCAAACTGGACCAACAGTATCTTGATGAACTGTGAATAGTATGCTACGACGAATACAAGCATACATGAATGCAACACGACGTGCTACTGGGTATTAGAGATACTGGTGTGTACGGCAATCTGGTCCACCACCCCTGAAGGCCTCACTGTTTGGTGGTGTAACATGCAATGTGTGGTTTTCATGAGCAATAAAAAGGGCGGAAATGATATTTATGTTGATCTCTATTCCAATTTTCTGTACAAGTTCTGGAACTTTCGGAACCGAGGTGATGCAAAACTTTTTTTGATGTGTGTGTATACCTATGCAGAGCAGAACTAATAAAACATTTAGTCAGCGTTGATCCATCGTGGATACGGGACAGCAGCCGGTTATATATTTATCAAAGCAAAATCAGCAAACAGCTGTATATTTTCAAAAGTAATTTTATTTACACGACCGGTTTCGGCATCTCATTAATGACATCTTCAGACCCCTATGCATTCCATGTATAGAGAATCAGATACCCCGATGCATGCATAACCGGAGCCATGATTATCCGGATTCCGCGAATTTTTTTGTGCAATGTACACTTCTAAATCTTGACAGTTTGTTGTCTGACAGTTTCTTGTGAAGTCATAGAAATGCACACCCCACAAAAGATTTACGGAATCTAGGTATTGATGAATCTGGTTATGCATGCAATGATGAAGCTGATTCTCTTGACGTTAATGGTCTGAAGACGGCATTAAAAAGCTGCCGGAACTGGTCGTATAAATAAAATGCCGAAACTGGTTGTGTAAATAAAATACCAACTCCTGAGAATTTACGGCTGTTTTGTAACATTACTTTGGTAAATACGATGTTATCTGGTCGAATCTTGATTTTTTCCTAGGTGTCAATTACAACTTTATTACCATGCCTTATATTTCATTATACACTACTGACCATTAAAATTGTTACACCAAGAAGAAAAGCAGATGATAAACGGGTATTCATTGGACAAATATACTAGAACTGACTTGTGATTACATTTTCACGCAGGTTGAATGCATAGATCCTGAGAAATCAGTACTCAGAACAACCACCTCTGGCTGTAATAAGGGCCTAGATACGCCTGGGCATTCTGTCAAACAGAGCTTGGATGCCGTGTACAGGTACAGCTGCCCATGCAGCTTCAACACGATACCACAGTTCATCAAGAGTAGTGACTGGCGTATTTTGGCGAGCCAGTTGCTCGGCCATCATTGACCAGACGTTTTCAATTGGTGAGAGATCTGGAGAATGTGCTGCCCAGGGCAGCAGTAGAACATTTTCTGTATGCAGAAAGGCCAGTACAGGACCTGCAACATGCGGTGGTGCATTATCCTGCTGAAATGTAGGGTTTCGCAGGGATCGAATGAAGGGTAGGGCACATCTGAAATGTAACGTCCACTGTTCAAAGTGCCGTCAATGCGAACAAGTGGTAACCGAGACGTGTAACCAATGGCACCCCATACCATCACGCAGGGTGATACGCCAGTATGGCGATGACCAATACACGCTTCCAATGTGCGTTCATCGTGATGTCGCCAACATGTATGCGACAATCAGGATGCTGTAAACAGAACCTGGATTCAATCGAAAAAATGACGTTTTGCCATTCGTGCACCCAGGTTCGTCGTTGAGTTCAACTTCGCAGGCACTCCTGTCTGTGATGCAGCGTCAAGGGTAACCGCAGCCACGGTCTCCGAGCTGATAGTGCATGCTGCTGCAAACGTCGTCGAACTGTTCGTGCAGATGGTTGTTACCTTGCAAACGTCCCCATCTGTTGACTCAGGGATCGAGACGTGGCTGCACGATCCGTTACAGCGATGCAGATAAGATGCCTGTCATCTCGACTGCTAGTGATACGAGGCCGTTGGGATCCAGCGCGGCGTTCCATATTACCCTCCTGAACCCACCGATTCGATATTCTGGTAACAGTCATTGGATCTCGACCAGCGCGAGCAGCAATGTTGCGCGATACGATAAACCGCAATCGTGATAGTCTACAATCCGACCTTTATCAAAGTCGAAAACGTGATGGTACGTATTTCTCCTCCTTACACGAGGCATCACAACAACGTTTCCCCAGGCAACGCCGGTCAGCTGCTGTTTGTGTATGAGAAATCGTTTGGAAACTTTCCTCATGTCAGCACGTTGTAGGTGTCGCCACCGGCGCGAACCTTGTGTGAATGCTCTGTAAAGCTAATCATTTGCATAACACTGCATTTTCTTCCTGTCGGTTAAATTTCGCGTCTGTAGCACGTCATCTTTGTGGTGTAGACATTTTAATGGCTGGTAGTGTATTATGTACACTAGGGGTGAATTACTTCCAAAAATTTCATCATTTTATACGCTGCTAAGTGTAAGCTTTAGCTTGACTTTATCAGGACACAGCAATACAGTTAAATTTTTTATTAAGCAATAAATACAAATAAATAAATAATAAATATTGAAATACACAGCATGACGAAGTATATCTGCTTGAAGTAAGTAGTTAAGGTTCGAATGAATGACAGTTTCCATCACTCATTCAGTCCAGAGAGAGGAACACGACACGAAAGCCGTAACTGTGCCGTGAGCTGGAGCCCTGTCAGCCGATGAACGCCTGTCCCGCCTGGAGCAAACAGGCCATGACGTTCCAGAACGAGGGTCCGGAGAAGAGAACGCCGGCCGCACACCACATGATGCCCAGCATGCTGCCCCAGGCCTGCCTCGCCTGAAACCCAAAATCCCGGGGAAGCAGGTCTGTTCCTGTGTGGTGCCTGCTGGCTTCGCCGTCGTCGGATGTCCATCTAGTACCGTCAGTCGGAAAATCTGGTTTATTGGCACTAGACGGAAGATATTTGGATGTTTGCGACTGCTGATCCATTCCAGATCCATCCGGCCTTCGCAGCTCTACGTCTCGCGAGGATTCTCCTGCACTTGTTGCCAGAATATGGGCGGGGCTAAAGTCTGAAGACCGTTTCACTCTAACATGCTGCGCGCGAAACCCCAAGCTGCCGTGTGCTATTTCGTTAGTCTTGTTGTATCTGCCCGAAAGTGGCCCTCCATTTTCTTTTAAACATTTGACTCGATTCCCAGTCCCAAGAGAACTCTGCAAGCACGTTAAAGTAGAGGTATCGTCTTTTAGAGAAGTAATTCGGGTCAATGGATTCATCAAAGAGTGAGCTACTCCTATATGTAACAGCGGAAAAATGATTGAGAAAGGATTATTTGGTTTACCACTAGGCGAAAATATTGCAAAAGCCGCACTGTTCTTTTGGTAGTCTAACGTATTGTTTGGCAGAAACACAAACTTTCGTACGGGCGGAAACTTAATTGCATGAACAGTCTCATTATATTCTTGTATAGTTGAGTTGTGAGCTTCGAAATGAGCGTAAATTTTTGAAGCAGTCGTCGTTTTCTCTTCGAATTTAGCGGTCACTTTCGTCCCGTTGAAGAGTGTGGGACGTTCCGAAGACGTAGTCACTGTCTCATTGCTATGTTCTTCATGTGCGAGATGTTGAATAACAGTCTTTGTAACCGTATTCTTTTTTATGACGTTGGTTGCTGTGCCATTGGGCGGCACATGCGGTCCAGAATGAACTTGAGCTCCACGGAGGTAACTGAGAAATGCCGCCATGAGTCCCTCACTTTTGTTCACTAGATCATTTACTGCAATTGTTATGCCGCCTGTTGCATTTCCGTTATCTTCAACAGACGGCGAGAAGATGTATTTTATCGGTTTACCTCGTGAGTAAATGTTTGTGATGCGACTACCGTGAAGGGCTCCAATAATACCTTTTCTGACCACTGGCATTTGATGCTGCTCGGCGGTTACAAATTTTGTAGACAGCGGTGAAGCTTTGAGAGGTGCATGTTGCTGATTAGATTCCGTGGCTGGACTGGACAGTGTTTTAGCCTCGTCAACACTCTCCACGGTCGCTCTGGTGTGGGACAGCGCCTGTAGTGTTGCCTCGTCGTCCTGGTGTCGGACCTGCGCCGCAGCAGCGCCTGCTACGGGGCCAGCCGCGCTGTCGCCGGTGACGCCTGCTTGCGGTCCTCGGTCACCTCGTCGTAGATGTCGTCGGCGCCGCCCCCCGCCGTCGGCTCGTCGACGGGCGGCAGGCCCTCCTCGCCCGGCTTGACGAGCGCCACGCCGTCGCGCCCCATCACCATGCAGTCGAAGTGCAGCACGAGCACGGGCGCCCTCTGCAGGCGCGCCTCCATGTCCAGACACGCGTGCAGGTTCAGCCCCGGCGTGTACACGTCCCACAGCCGCATGCACATGTCCATAGACGGCGCGTACGGGATCGGCACCGGCATGCACAACGGCGGCGGGTTCTTCGCTGCAACAGGGGAACGCAGTGGTTGGACAAATACACGAAAAAACCGCGACAAACATGGACGCTATTCAAGCCTGCAGGTTGCGCTGTTTATTTGAGCATGAACGGCAGAGCGTCATACACCGAAGTGCCAAAGGATTTGGTAGAAAATCCGAAGACGTTCTGGTCGTATGTAAAGTACACAAGCGGCAAGACGCAGTCAATACCTTCGCTGCGCAGTGCCGATGGTACTGTTACCGACGACTGTGCCGCTAAAGCGGAGTTATTGAACGCAGTTTTCCGAAATTCCTTCACCAGGGAGGACGAATGGAAAATTCCAGAATTTGAAACACGAACAGCTGTTGGCATGAGTTTCTTAGAAGTAGATACCTTAGGGGTTGCGAAGCAACTCAAATCGCTTGATACGGACAAGTCTTCAGGTCCAGATTGTATACCGATTAGGTTCCTTTCAGATTACGCTGATACAATAGCTCCTCACTTAGCAATCATATACAATCGCTCGCTCACCGATAGATTTGCACCTACAGATTGGAAAATTGCGCAGGTCGCACCAGTGTTTAAGAAGGGTAGTAGGAGTAATCCATCGAACTACAGACCTATATCATTGACGTTGGTTTGCAGTTGGGTTTTGGAGCATATACTGTATTCAAACATTATGAATAACCTTGAAGGGAACGATCTATTGATACGTAATCAGCACGGTTTCAGAAAACATCGTTCTTGTGCAACGCAGCTAGCTCTTTATTCACACTAAGTAATGGCCGCTATCGACAGGGGATCTCAGATTGATTCCGTATTTCTGGATTTCCGGAAAGCTTTTGACACCATTCCTCAAAAGCGACTTCTAATCAAACTGCGGGCCTATGGCGTATTGTCTCAGTTGTGCGACTGGATTCGTGATTTCCTATCAGGAAGATCGCAGTTCGTAGTAATCGTATCTCTATTTGGCAATGGAAGGAAGCGTGAGGGGTTAAATTTGTAGAACAAGGCCAAGGCTTGAGTGTAATGAGAACCTGAAATGGCTGTAGGTTGCAATAGTTGTGTAGAGATGAAGAGGCTTGCACAGGATGGACCACTTTGCAGAGCTACATCAGACCAGTCTTCGGACTGAAGACGACAAGAAAAACAACAACGATCATTACAAATCTCGAGACATTTATTTTAGGGTTCTCTACGATGTATTTAACTGTAGCCCTAAAGGCTAGAGACACCCTCAAGATACGACTGCATTCTAACGATATACACTGACGGGAAAAAAACGCAACATCAAAAAATAATTAATGTAAAGTAATGAAATTTCAGGAAGACATTTGTCTAGGTAACAGGTTTAAGTCATTAACATTATAAGATCACAGACTAGTTTAAGTGCGAGGTAAGCCATTGGAGATGTGAACTTCTGGTACATTAATAACCGGTGGAAACGGCAGAATGTTGAACGCAAGAATGCGTACTTGCAATGCATTGTGTTGTACAGGTGCCGGATGTCAGTTTGTGGGATAGAGTTCCATACGTGTTGCGCTTCGTCGGTCAGTACAGGGACAGTTAATGCTGTTTGTGGGAGATGCTGGAGTTGGCGTCCGATGATGTCCTATATGTGATCGATTGGAGACAGATTTGGTGATCGAGCAGACCAAGGCAACATGTCGGCACTCAGTAGATCATGTTGGGTTACAACAGCGGTATTTGGGCGAGAGTTATCCTGTTGTAAAATAGCCCCTGGAATGGTGTTCATGACTAGTAGCAAAACTTATCGTATCACCCGAATGACGTACAAATTTGCAGTCAGACTGCATGGGATAACCATGAGAGCGCTCCTGCTGTCAAAAGATATTCCATCACAGATCACAACTCCAGGTATTGGTCCAGTGTTTCTAGCGCAAAGGTAGGTTGGTTACATGCCCTTAAGTGGTCTCCTCCTAACCAAAGCACGGCGATCACTGGTACCGAGTCCGAACCAGCTTTCATCATAAAACACAACAGACCTCCACCCTCTCCTCCAATGAGGTTTTGCTTGACCCCACCAAAGTGGCGGTGGTTGGAGGGCAGTATAAAGCACGCCACAGGGAGTCTGGCTCAGAGCTGTCTTCGAAGTAACCTATTTGTAACAATTCTTTGTGTCACTATGATGCCAACTGCTGCTTAAATTGTTGCTACAGACGCAATACGATGCGCCATCGCCATTTGCCGAAGACGACTTTCACCCCTCTCGGTAGGAACACGTGGCCGTTTTGAGACCGGTCATCTTGTGACCGTACCTTCCCGTAACCACTGCTGCCAGGTATCATGTACAGGGGCTACACTGCTGCCAAGTCTTTGTGCAAAAGCGCAAAAGGAACATCCAACTTCTGGTAGCCCTATTACACGACCTCGCCTTAGAGGCGTTCTGGACTAACGTCAACTCACCAAGTCCAATCTCAAAGGTAACTAACGCTCTAACCGGCCGGAGTGGCTCTGAGCACTATGGGACTTAACAGCTGAGGTCATCAGTCCCCTAGAACTTAGAACTACTTAAACCTAACTAACCTAAGGACATCACACACATCCGTGCCCGAGGCAGGATTCGAACCTGCGATCGTAGCGGTCTCGTTTTTCCAGACTGAAGCGCCTAGAACCGCTCGTCCACACCCGCCGGCCAGCTGGAGTGACCGAGCGGTTCTAAGCACTACAGTCTGGAACCACGCGACCGCTACGGTTCAGGTTCGAATCCTGCCTCGGGCTTGGATGTGTGTGATGTCCTTAACGGGGGTATGACGTCAAACCGGATGACTTGGAGCAGGAGAGGCACCAGAGGACATTTTAATTTCCGCTGTCTATACTTTTACGAATAAATTCATAAAACTTTGTCAAAATGACCAGAAAGGGTTCAGGATTTACACTCATAGCAGTTGAAGTTCAAAACTATAAGAATTTTTTTTTTTTTTACATTTGAAATTTGACCTTTTTTCACTTACCATTGGCCGCATTTGTTGCTATAGGTACACTTTTCTTCATAAGTAAGGGAGATTCTTCGATGAATTTTGCAGAGCATACAAACCATACTTACAGGTGTATGAAACTCTAGAATTTTCCAAATCTATTGAAAACTGTGGTAAAAATTGAGATAATAAACTATAAAAATTGAGTTTTTTTCTAAACATGAGGTTTAAAATGTTACAGCACCTTCAATTTTTCGTAAATTGAATAATTTCTAGAGTTTCATACACCTGTAAGTATGGTTTGTATGCTATACAAAATTCATCGAATAATCTATCTTACTTATGAAGAAACGTTTATCTACAGCAACAAACGCAGCCAATAGTAAGTGAAAAAATGATGAACGTTCACATGTAAAACAAAATTAATTTTGTTATGTTTTTGAACTTCCACTGCTATGAGTGTGAATCCTGAATCCTTCCTGGTCATGCTGACAAAGTTTTATGAATTTATTCGTAAAATTATAGACAGTGGGAATTAAAAAGTCCTGTGGTGTATCTCCTGCTCCAAGACGGCCCGTTTAACGTCCTACCCCCCTTACGTTAGTTAGGTTTAAGTAGTTCTAAGTTCTAGGGCCTTGATGACCTCTGAAGGTAAGTCCCATAGTGCTCAGAGCCATCTGAATCATTTGAACTAACGCTCTAGATTGTTACGGCTTGTATTTACAGCAAATCGGATTTGTATCCTCGTAGTGCCGCCACTGGCGCCAAATCTGAATAGACATCATCTTTGAGGTTCAGAAATACGTGCACCAACTTTCATTTATGTCGCACAATTCCTTCATGGTGTTGCCATTTCTTTCCGCCAGTGTATCTTTAGAATCAGCCCCCAAATAGCTTGAGTTTCGTGTTCGAAAATCACTAGGCAGTCAGCACTAAAAGGAAAACGACAAAAGAAAAAATGGTTCAAATAGCTCTGAGCACTATGGGACTTAACTGCTGTGGTCATCAGTCCCCTAGAACTTAGAACTACTTAAACCTAATTAACCTAAGGACATCACACACATCCATGCCCGAGGCAGGATTCGAACCTGCGACCGTAGCAGTCGCGCGGTTCCGGACTGCGCGCCTAGAACCGCGAGACCACATGGCTGTCACTGTACTCCTCAGTGAATGGGGCTGTGGGTCGGTCGTTCACTCACCTGACATGGTCTGCTGGTAGAGAGAGTCGCCGTCCATCAGCACGTCGGCCACCAGCGCGAACTCGTACGGGTCGTACGTGAGGTTCATGCACGCTGCAACACAAGCGCGACGCGTTAGCCATTGTGGATCAGTCGGTCGCCGGCCGGGCCGTGACGTGCTGCGCGGGGCGCCAGCGACCGTAATTAAGGAGCGCCGCTCATAGCATTTCAAGCACCTGTCGCCAAAAGTGCGATCGAGTGTGGCAGTGTTGGCTCTTTTTTATCGTCAAGACGTGGACTCTAGCAACAAACGTGTGTACTAAAATAGGCGGCCCAGCACAAAATAGACATCTGTGCTGAAAACTTGGTAATACAGAAAAAATAAGCAATATTGTAAGGAAGGCACGCAAAATAGAGAAACATCATTTCATCTAAACACACACACACACACACACGCACACACACACACACACACACACATTGACATGTAACGTTGACACCTTCCGAAACATCGAAACCACCTTTCCGGAACATAATAGCACATAAAATGACAAAAAAATTGCAGGCGCAGCTCATGGAAGTGTTTTCAATGAAACTCTTATGTAAAAGAAGTATGTAGTGACCTAATTATGGTCATCCAGGCCGCTAGCTCGGTGTAGTTTCTTCTCCGATTTGTTACGCTTATACTGTGACAGAGATGAAACATTGCTCACTGAATAACCTGTACCTTCACATTTAACACCTTACAATTATCTTTTAGAGAAAAGATTTACTGTAAACATTAATGAATGTTATATCATTGAACATTTCCTTTTAGTTCCTTGAATCCAGTTAAAGAATTACGTACTTCTTTAATGCAAGCGCTTCGTTACCGTACGGCAAAACACCTGACTCTTGTTTGGATATCTTGAACTGTTTACGATACTTTTGTGGCAGGCCACTATATGCAGTGTAATATGAGTGCATTCAGAAGTTTTATTCCGTCGCAACGAGGCAGATTTAACAGGGAAACCTGCTAGTGGTTTTCAGTGGAATTCACGTAATTTTCCAATGTATTAATATTTATGTCAACTATATTTTCAATGCGTGCAGAGTTGACAGAGCACTGAAAGACCTGAGTCGAAACAAGGCCCCATGAGTAGACAACATTCCATTAGAACTACTGACAGCCTTGGAAGAGCCAGTCCTAACAAAACTCTACCATTTGATGAACAAGATGTATGAGACAGGCGAAATACCCTCAGACTTCAAGAAGAATATAATAATTCCAATCCCAAAGAAAGCAGGTGTTGAAGATGAGAATAATACCGAACTATCATTTTAATAAGTCACAGCTGCAAAATACTAACGCGAATTCTTTACAGACGAATGGAAAAACTGGTAGAAGCCGACCTCGGGGAAGATCAATTTGGATTCCGTAGAAATGTTGGAACACGTGAGGCAATACTGACTCTACGACTTATCTCAGAAAATAGATTAAGGAAAGGCAAACCTACATTTCTAGACTTAGAGAAAGCTTTTGACAATGTTGACTAGAATACTCTCTTTCAAATTCTAAAGGTGGCAGGGGTAAAATACCTGGAGCGAAAGGCTATTTTCAATTTGTACAGAAAGCAGATGGCAGTTATAAGAGTCGTGGGACATGAAAGGGAAGCAGTGGTTGGGAAAGGAGTGAGAGAGCTACAGAAAAATGCTGAAGATTAGATGGGTAGATCACATAACTAGTGAGGAGGTATTGAATAGAATTGGAGGGAAGAGGAGTTTCTGACATAATTTGGCTAGAAGAAGGGATCGGATGGTAGGACATGTTCTGAGGTATCAAGGGATCACCAATTTAGTATTGGAGGGCAGCGTGTGGGGTAAATATCGTAGAGGGAGACCAAGAGATGAATACACTAAGCAGATTCAGAAGGATGTAAGTTGTAGTAGATACTGGGGGATGAAGAAGCTTGCACAGGATAGAGTAGCATGGAGAGCTGCATCAAACCAGTCTCAAGACTGAAGCCACAACAACAACAACAACATATTTTTAAGTCATTATGCTGAGCCGGGATGGCTAGAGGGCAAATGTAAGGATGTAGAGGCTTATCTCACTGGGGGTAAGATAGATACTGCCTACAGGAAAATTAAAGAGACCTTTGGAGGAGAGAGAGCCACTTGTATGAAAATCAAGATCTCAGATGGAAACCCAGTTCCAAGCAAAGAAGAGAAAGCAGAAAGATGGAAGGAATACGTAGAGGGTCTATACAAGGGCGATGTACTTAAGGACAGTATTATGGAATTGGAAGATGATATAGATGAAGATGAAGATGAAATGGGAGATATGATACTGCGTGAAGAGTTTGACAGAGCACTGAAAGACCTGAGTCGAAACAAGGCCCCCGGAGTAGACAACATTCCATTTGAACTACTGACGGCCTTGGGAGAGCCAGCCCTGACAAAACTCTGGTGAGCAAGATGTATGAAACAGGCGAAATACCCTCAGACTTCAAGAAGAATATAATAATTCCAATCCCGAAGAAAGCAGGTGTTGACAGATGTGAAAATTACCGAACTATCAGTTTAATAAGCCACGGCTGCAAAGTACTAACACAAATTCTTTACAGATGAATGGAAAAACTAGTAGAAGCTGACCTCGGGGAAGACCAGTTTGGATTTTGTAGAAATACTGGAACACGTGAGGCAATACTGACCTTACGACTTATCTTAGAAGAAAGATTAAGGAAAGGCAAACCTACATTTCTAGCATTTGTAGACTTAGAGAAAGTTTTTGACAATAATGACTAGAATACTCTCTTTCAAATTCTAAAGGTGGCAGGGGTAAAATACCGGGAGCGAAAGGCTATTTACAATTTGTACAGAAACCATATGGCAGTTATAAGAGTCGAGGGGCATGAAAGGGAAGCAGTGGTTGGGGGGGGGGGGGGGAAATTGAGACAGGGTTGAAGCCTATCGCCCACGTTATTCAATCTGTGTATTGAGCAAGCAGTAAAGGAAACCAAAGAAAAATATGGAGCAGGAATTAAAATCCATGGAGAAGAAATAAAAACTTTGAGGTTCGCGAATGTTATTGTTATTCTGTCAGAGACAGCAAACGACCTGGAAGACCAGCTGAACGGAATGGACAGTGTCTCTTGAAAGGAGGATATAATCTGAACATCGACAGAAGCAAAACGAGGATAATGGAATGTAGTCGAATTAAATCGGGTGATGCTGCGGGATTTAGATTAGGAATTGAGAGACTTAAAGTAGTAAATGAGTTTTGCGATTTGGGGAGCAAAATAACTGATGATAGCCGAAGTAAAGAGGATATAAAATGTAGTCTGGCAATGGCAAAGAAAGTGTTTTTGGAGAAGAGAAATTTGTTAACATCGAGTATAGATTCAAGTGTGAGGAAGTCGTTTCTGAAAGTATTTGTATGGAGTGTAGCCATGTATGGAAGTGAAACATGGACGATAAATAGTTTAGAAAAGAATAAAATATAAGCTTTCAAAATGTGGTGCTACAGAAGAATGCTGAAGATTAGATGGGTAGATCACATTACTAATGAGGAGGTATTGAGTAGAATTGGAGAGAATAGGAGTTTGTGGGACAACTTGACTAGAGGAAGGGATCGGTTTTTAGGACATGTTCTGAGACATCAAGGGATCACCAATTTAATATCGGAGGGCAGCGTGGAGGTTAAAAATCATAGGGGGAGGCCAAGAGATGAATAGACTAAACAGATTCAGAAGGATGTCGGTTGCAGTAGGTACTAGGAGATGAAAAAGCTTGCACAGGATAGAGTAGCATGGAGAGCTGCATCAAACATATCTGAGGAGTGAAACCACAACAACTTACAATAAATATTAGGCTTACAAAATTGCGATAATGGTAGTGATCTTTTGAAAACAATGTAGTTTCTTGACTGAAACAGAATCGAATCTCTTAGTTTTTACCCTCTCAATGCTTCATTTTTCCCGTGAAGTGGTAATTAACACCCAGGTTGTGAACCACTCCTGTAGTAGAATTATTCAAAGGTATATGATGGAAACTTGAGGCAGTCTGTTCTGTGTTGTGGAAATCAGTGCTAAGTTATGCAACGAATGAAAGATAATTACTTATGGGTGTGACGAATAGGCAGTGTGAATAGCAATGGTATGGTTTCAGCAGTGAGATTATCAGCCGAACCGATTTTGATGAAATTTGGCACGGAGATAGACCCAACAGTGAGGAAGAACATGCGCTACTTTAGTAAGTGTGTAGTACAAGATTCTTATTGATTTGAAGAAAATTACGTGAATGATGTAAAATATTTATCCTTTGAGAAAAGCTATTTACTCTTTGATTTTTGACTTTTATCATATTTACGAAAACATGTTTATTGGTTGATATGTGTTGCATGATACGATTCACAGTAATCCTTTCACACTATTTGAGTGTAATGTACACACTGTATTATGCATAGGTATTTCAGTAGCATGATGTAGAGATGCGCGCTCCTGCTCATGCCCCTCTGTAGCCTACATCCTGCTCGGCAGCAGCACTGCGCATGCCGACGCATCGTGCTTGGTGATAGAATTCGAGGGGCGTGGGAGGGGGAAGAGTGCTTGCCCGAAAAGGCGGACACTTGAGGGCACCTGACGTTATTGCGCGTACAGTAACTTACTTACTCACCATCACTCATGATAAAACAACTGGTGATATGCGAGTGCAGCCACGAGTGACAGCTAGTACTGTCATATATACATTGCGCAACACAATTAGGGTCAATTTTTTTTTTTTTTTTGAAACACGATATTCTCCCATTGCGACGCAGAAGTTCGAAATTTGACTCGATGCCTACAACTTTCTCTATAATGGTGTAAAAACGTGGTGCCTTCTAACGCTATCTTCCTTTTTGGTGACATTTCAAACACCAAAATGTCAACATATGCGGAAAAAAGAAGGCAAGTATTACCAGATATCTATGTACAGGTCGTATAATTCAAGTAAATTGCGGGTCGGTGATTTGTGACGATTTTAATGTAAATTTCTTGCAGGGAATGGGCAGGAAAGGTAAACGGAGATATTGCTAGCAACATATGGTTTAGTGTAAGTTACACATTTTCTTGCTTGAGCAGCTCAGAATAGCAATATATTGACAGGTAAATAGATCTGCAACATTTTTTAAGAAGTTCTAAAAATCCACGAGTATGCACACTTGTCAGAAATTTCTAGATCAGACACTAAAAACACATCAATACGTAATTGTGTTAAAAGAGAGACGGGGAATGAAGTCTTAGAAGATAACACTATTTCTAACAAAGAGAATGGGAGTGTTATAAACGGCAGTTCAAGCAAGCAGGTATTTTTACTAGCTTGTTTTTAAAAGCAGGCGAGAAAATCGGTCCAAGAAGCTCAGAAATGAAAGCAACACCGTACAGTTAAGAACCAATATAGAGGAAATTTAGTGAACTTAAAATCTGTCATACATCCCCATCTAAGGTGACTAATATCAAGGTGTCCCTGAAAGGGATAAGTTTATATGGAGTTGATATAATCTCCGCTAAAACGTTAAAAACTAGCATGGCCCTACAAGTTCAAAGTTCAAATGGCTCTGAGCACTATGGGACTTAACATCTGTGGTCATCAGTCCCCTAGAACTTAGAACTACTTAAAACCTAACTAACCAAAGGACATCACACACATCCATGCCCGAGGCAGCATTCGAACCTGCGACCGTTGCGGTCACGCGGTTCCAGACTGAAGTGCATAAACCGCACGGCCACACCGGCCGGCGCCCTGCAAGTTTTTATGTTCTCAATCACAGGTGTAATACGTCATTAGTTGAGGGTATTTGCCCAGTCAGTCTTCTTTGCAGTTGATACAAGAAGAAGGATCGAAAGAGAACATACTAAATGATGTTTTTGTTAATGTTCTTGACTGCTTTTGCACAAATCGACGAACATATAACTGGGAAAAATACATCTCATCCGGTTTTGTATAGTCACACACACCAACCAACAAATTTAAGAAGTTTACCGACAAAAAATCATAGAGTAGAAAGTCCTTGGCTGTGAATATTGATGAAAATTTAAATTAAAAAAAAATAGTAGACCTGCTAAAACATTATGTTTAGCAACGTGTGTCATAAGAATAATCAAAAACTTTGGGAACATATAAATCACTAAATTAACTCATTTTACAAATTTTTATTCACTGACGCCTTGCAGCATAATACTCTGTGGTAATTTACCAATAAGGAAAAAAAGTATTCATTACACAAAATAAAATATGTAAAATTATATGCAGAGTCCACACGATACATAAGACATTTGTTTAAACAAATGGGAATTTTAACGACGGCCTCGCAGTATACTTAAAATAAATTGTCAATATCTCATTGCGCTTTGATGGTTGTACTAGAAGTGAATTTAACTTTGGCACAGAAGGAAGTACAATACTTGCCTATGAAACTCTCTGATAATCTGCTCATTGAAATAAAATGTTTCACGCATAGTAGAAATTTTTTCAAATGATTAAAGCTGTTTTTCCTCGGACATGGATGTGTGTGATGTCCATAGGTCAGTTAGGTTTAAGTAGTTCTAAGTTCTAGGGGACTGATGACCACAGATGTTAAGTCCCATAGTGCTCAGAGCCATTAAAGCTGTTTTTCCTCCTTAACAACACCTTCAGTGTTATAGATGAATTCTTCAATAGAAGAGATTAGTAAATTAAAAACCCTTTCAATTGTTTTGTGATCAACGGAACATGAACTTATTGTATTGTATGGAACGGGGGACCTAGAAACGATGGAGGGGATCCGTCCCCACTGTAGTCTGAAGTGGTACACAACACCACAACAGGCTACAGCAGTCTACTCACCCCATCGCCGCCCACACCGAACCCAGAGTTATTGTGCGGTTCGGCCCCCAGGGCCCCCCGGGAACGTCTCACACCAAACGAGTGTAACCCCAGTGTTTGCGTGGTAGAGTAATTATGGCGTACGCATACATGCAGAAAGTGTTTGCGCAGCAATCGCCGACATAGTGTAACTGAGGTGGAATAAGGGGAATCAGCCAGCATTCGCCTAGGCAGACGGAAAACGGCCTTAAAAACCTTCCACAGACTGGCAGGCATACCGAGACCTCGATACTAATCCGCCGGGGGATTCGTGCTGGGTACCGGCACACGTGCCCACCCGAAAAGCAGACGTGGACTTAAGCAACCAATGAGAGACTGGAAGTGAATGTCCTTGTCAGAAGTTTGTTAACATACTACTGAAATACGTTTATGTGATAAATTATCTTTTATTGACGCACAAGAGCGACTGTCACACCCAAGAGAGCTGAGCCACAGTTGGGAGTGCCAGATCAAAGAGGTTAGAAGAGGGACTTCTCAAACTTCGCATTAGTGTAGACGATAGACTTCACAGAGAAGCTTCACAATCAATAACGGCCTTGGGGTCCACCGCCGCCGCCATCACCCAGCGGCCGCCAACGGGGAGATCGTCACGGAGAGACACCGCGCGAGGTGGTCGGAGGAAGAGGTCTTGTCGCTCGCCAAAGCGGAGGCCGAACTGTTTCTCGAGAGGGACACACGGTTCTTCTTTGTCAACCAAGAACTGACACAGATGTTCCCCGACCGAAAACTCGAAGCGATCAAGTGCCAGCGGCGGAAGGCTGCCCACAAGCAGCTTGCCCGAGAGTTTATGGAGGCACTTGAGATCAGTCAGGGGGGAAGAGCCGGCGTCCCGCCGGGGAGCGGAGAGGTCGCCGCCCGACGCGGGCGACGTGGCTGCGCCAGCCGCTGACGCAGCTGAGGACTTGGCGGCCGACACCACTGGGCCGCCGCCGGAGGAGCCGACTGACGCCGCCATCTGGGAGCATCTAGCGGGGCAACCCGCATCCGCTCAGCGCTTCTCGGCCCTGGACCGTGTCATCAGTCTGAGGCTGGGGACGCCACCTGACGTCATCCTGGGCATGCTCCCGGATGCTCTTGTGTCAGTCGGGTCCAGAGGGGAGAGGACGAGGATGAGGAAGAGGACGCAGAGGCCGCACCAACCACCGAAGTGGCCGTTTGCAGGGCCGCCGCAGCAGATGCGCAAACGGCGCCATCGGGACTACCATAGACGTAGGATGCCTTCCAAAGTTCGCACGCGCTTCGTGTATGGCCTCTTGGATGGCACCCTGCTACAGCCGCCACCTGACATCCCCTGTCGGCTGGACTTCTGTGTGGACCTCTTCACGAAGAAGCCCATTTCCACCGCGGGCTTCATCCGTGACCGCCTCCTGCCGCACTCGGAGCCTGTGGGGGCCGGTCTCCGCCGAGGATGTTGCGGCCGCCTTGCCACCCAGGGAATCAGCAGCGGGTCCGGACGGCCTGCTGAGCTGCAGCGCCTGCCGCACGGAGTCCTCGTTAAGCTCCTCTTCCTTCTGGCCAGAACCCTTTCCGAGCGTCTGCTTCGCGCGCGCACGTCCCATCTCCACAAAACGGCTGCACAAACATCCCCCGGTGACTTTCGCCCCATTACAGTCTGCTCGGTGCTGGCGTGGACCTTTCATAAGGTTCTCGCATTTTGCCTCATGCGTGCGTGTGCTGTGGACGAACGTCAGCGGGCATTCATCCCTCGGGATGGGATGTTGGAGAATACTTTCATCCTGGACACTGCTCTCACCTATGCAGTCCGCTCCTGCCGCTCTGTCTTTGTGGCGTCGATCGACGTTTCTAAGGCGTTAGGTTCGGTGCATCATGCCGCCCTTCGCCCTGTGCTGAGGGCACATGACCTGCTGCACTGTTTTGTTGAATACATCGAGCGGTGCTACGAGGGCACTGCGACGGTGACAGCGGGTGGGCGTGTCTGTGCAGCCGTCACAGGGCGTCCGCCAGGGCTATCCCCTCTTCCCCCCTGCTGTTCAACTTTATGGTGGACTATGTCTTAGGTAAACTCCCCTCCCACATCAGAGCTCGGATTCTCGGCTGCAGAATCAACGCTGCGGCCTTTGCAGATGACATCTTGTTGTTCGCGTCGACTCCGAGGGGCTTGCAGTCCCTCATAGATGCAGCAGTCGCAGCACTCACACACCTGGGGCTGCAGATCAACGCCCAGAAGTGTTTCACCCTCGCCATGGTCGTGTCAGGGCGCGAAAAGAAGGTGAAGGTTGACGGCGACGTCACCTTCAAGGCAGGCAACACCACTGTGCCTGCCCTGCGCGTGGGTGAGACCTTCCAGTACCTGGGACTGCAGTTCTCCACCTCGGGTTGCTGCATCTTCAACCCCCGACGCCACCTGGGGGAACAGCTGGATGTCATCTCCCAAGCTCTGCTGAAGCTGCAACAGCGGCTCTACGCTCTCGTCAACATACTTCTCCCTGGCCTGTGCCATGGGTTGGTTCTCAGCCGCACCCGGGTGGGTGCCCTGAAGTTGGCGGACATCACCATCAGGACACTCTCCTGGGCTACTTCCATGCTCATGTTGCTCAGGGGGGTCTCGGCATTCCTTCATGCCACTGCATGGGGCCAACCCTCTGGTGTTCCCGTCTCCTGGCGCTGAAGAAGATAGGGCCAGCCTTCGACGTTGCAGGCCTGGACGGGGAGCACCGCAAGATCGAGGTGATGCACCGGCACGATGGTTGTAGAGATGTGGGCCGCGCGCCTGCACATGGCCATGGACGGTGCGGTGCTGTCTTCATCCACCGCCATCCAAGGGCAGCATCAGTGGGTCGCCGACACCAGTCGACTACTATCTGGACGTGACTACATCAACGCCATCCACGCCCGCATCAACGCCTTCCCAACGAGGGCGCAGTGCAATCTGGGGCGTGAGGCGGACACCCGAAGGTGCACGGGCTGCCAGACTGTCGTGACAGCCAACCACGTCCAACAGGCTTGCTACAGGACGCACGGGTCCCGAGTCAAGCGACATGACGCTATCGTGCGGTATGTCGCTCGTGGGCTCGTGCAGAGGGGCTTCAATGTATCCTTGGAGCCCCACCTCCGAACGCCTGAGGGACTACGATAGGCTGATGTGGTGGCGGTAAAAGACGGCATCGCCCGCTTGATAGACGCCCAGGTAGTCGGCGAACATCTTCGGCTTGACTGGTGTCACACACAGAAGGCGACCTACTATGACACGCCGTCCATCTAGCGTGCAGTCTCCAGCCTGCAACTAGAAGTCCAGAAGATGCTAGTGTCCACCACGGCGTTGAACTGGAGGGGGACGTGGTCTCCCGCGTCGGCGAGGGACCTAATCCACATGGGGTTCCGACCCCGAGAGCTGCATCAGCTACCGTATCTTCGAGAGGATGACGGCGAATGGGCTGATGCCACGCGCCGGCGTCACATAGTGTGCTGGATATCTTTAATTCCCTGACTCCTGGGGACTTTCACAGGAGGAGTATCGTCTTTATTCTGCTTTTTCTTCTTCTTTCATGGATGTGATGGATGTGTTTTTCTTCCTTTCCTTTGTTATATATATATATATAGGGTGTTACAAAAAGGTACGGCCAAACTTTCAGGAAACATTCCTCACACTCAAAGAAAGAAAATATGTTATGTGGACATGTGTCCAGAAACGCTTACTTTCCATGTCAGAGCTCATTTTATTACTTCTCTTCAAATCACATTAATCATGGAATGGAAACACAGAAACAGAACATTTGCACTGAAATGAGGATTGACAAATTGTTGGATGAACCATTCGCAGAAGTGTACCCGTGGAGGCCAATGAGCTGCTGAGAGTGCCTGCACACGCTGTAAATGGTACAGAAACAACTGGTTCTCCCGTAGCACTCTCCATACAGTGACGTGGTCAACGTTACCTTGTACAGCAGCAACTTCTCTGACGCTGACATTAGGGTTATCGCCAACCGCACGAAGAGTTGCCTCGTCCATTGCAGGTGTCCTCGTCGTTCTAGGTCTTTCCCAGTCGCGAGTCATAGGCCCGAATGTTCCGTGCTCCCTAAGACGCCGATCAATTGCTTCGAACGTCTTCCCGTCGGGACACCTTCGTTCTGGAAATCTGTTTCGATACAAAAGTACCGCGCCACGGCTATTGCCCCGTGCTAATCCATACATCAAATGGGCATCTGCCAACTCTGCATTTGTAAACATTGCTCTGACTGCAAAACCACATCCGTAATGAACACTAACCTGTTGATTCTACATACTGATGAGCTTGATGCTAGTACTGTAGAGCAATGAATCGCATGTCGACACAAGCACCGAAGTTAACATTACCTTCCGTCTTTATTCTGAAGAATAACAATATATATATATATATATATATATATATATATATATATATATATATATATTGTTATTCTTCAGAATAAAGACGGCTTAATAGGCACTAGACTCTCATGGGACATCATATCGTGAGTTTGCATTTAAGCCTTCAGGAACGAGTGAGCTGTATCTGCGAGATGAAGAGAGAAGCTTCACAGAGAGGAGACAACAGGTAATGAGGAAGGCGAGGGAAGCGCCGCGTTACTTGCCGGTCCGGTCGAAGCTGAAGGCCTGTATCCGCATGCCGACGCAGCAGCCGCAGGTGAGGTCCTGGCAGGAGCAGGGCATGCGCAGCCGCGACCCCAGCAGTCGCGTCGGCGGCCGCCGCCGGATGTCCAGCAGCTCCAGGCGCGGCTCTGGAACACCGCACGCCGCCCGCTGCAACACACGCCGATCGCTGGCTGCCTGCTGCTCGCTTACGGCTAAAGGCGGGCGACTTTCTGGCCTCAACCGACTACTCGTCTCGTGGCTGTGTGCGAAACAGACGCCAACCAGCTCGCCAGTGGTCCAGTGACGTCAGTAATCGACTAACTGTGCCGAGAGAGGAGTTCTAAAAGCTGTTCAGTGACGTCAGTGAACAATGACTGTGACGAGCGAGGAGTTCTGATATCTCGATTACGCTGCAGACTGCGCATGCGCAGGAACAAGACACTTTGCCTTCTTTCGTAAGAACAGAGTGTA
Organism: Schistocerca gregaria; assembly: GCF_023897955.1. NCBI lineage: Eukaryota > Metazoa > Arthropoda > Insecta > Orthoptera > Acrididae > Schistocerca > Schistocerca gregaria. The sequence goes on from NC_064924.1 coordinate 526,725,507, forward strand.
TATAATTAAAGTTCCAGTCTGTAAACGTTGTAGAAAGAGAACCACTGCTCAGAATGGCGTCACGTATGAACATATTATTGGTGCAAGGGAATACGGAAGGGGAGGTGCATCAGGAAAAAAAATTAACGACAATTTGACCCTCTAAGCGTCAGGATTGTTGTTGTTGTAGTCTTCAGTCCAGAGACTGGCTTGATGCAGCTCTCCATGCTCCTCTATCCTGTGCAAGATTCTTCATCTCCCCGTACCGACTGCAACCTACATCCTTCTGAATCTGTTTACTGTATTCATCTCCTGGTCTCCCTCTACGATTTTTACCCTCCGCGCTGCCCTCCAATACTAAATTGGTGATCCCTTGATGTCTCAGAACATGTCCTACCAACCGATCCCTTCTTCTAGTCAAGTTGTGCTACAAATTTCTCTTCTCCCCAATTCTATTCAATACCTCATCATTAGTTATGTGACCTACCCATCTAATCTTCAGCATATTTCTGTAGCACCATATTTCGAAAGCTTCTATTCTCTTATTGTCTATTTATCGTCCACAATTCACTTCCATGCGTAGCTACACTCCATATAAATTCTTTTAGAAACGACTTCCTGACACTTAAATCTATTTGTTAACAAATTTCTCTTCTTCAGAAACGCTTTCCTTGCCATTGCCAGTCTACATATTATATGCTCTCTACTTCGACCGTCATCAGTTATTTTGCTCCCTAAATAGCAATGATTTCCCTAAATCGTTTCAGGCAAATGCCGGGATGATTCCTTTGAAAGGGCACGGCCGATTTCCTTCCCAATCCTTCCCTAACCCGAGCTTCCGCTCCGTCTCTAATGACCTCGTTGTCGACGGGACGTTAAACACTAACCACCACCACCACCCTAAATAGCAAAACTTCTTTAGTACTTAAAGCGTCTCATATGCTAATGTAATTCCCTCAGTATCACCCATTTAATTCCACTACATTCCATTATCCTCGTTTTGTTTTTGTTGATGCTCATCTTATATCCTCCTTTCAAGACACTGTCTGTTCCATTAAGCTGCTCTTCCATGTTCTATGCTGTTTCTGACAGAATTACAATGTCATCGGCAAACAGCAAAGTTCTTATTTCTTCTCCAACGTTTTTACGAAATCCAAACTGAGCTTCCCTGAGGTCGGCTTCTACTAGTTTTTCCATTCGACTGTAAAGAATTCGTGTTAGTATTTTGCAGTCGTGGCTTATTAAGCTGATAGTTCGGTAATTTTCACATCTGTCAACACCTGCTTTCTTTGGTATTGGAATTATTATATTCTTCTTGAAGTCTGAGGGTATTTCGCCTGTCTCATACATCTTTCTCACCAGATGGTAGAGTTTTGTCAGGGCTGGCTCTCCCAAGGCTGTCAGAAGTTCTAATGGAATGTTGTCTAGTCCCAGGGCCTTGTTTCGACTTAGGTCTTTCAGTGCTCAGTCGATCTCTTCACGCAGTATCGTATCTTCCATTTCATCTTCATCTACATCCTCTTCCATTTCCATAATATTGTTCTCAACAATATCGCCCTTGTGTAGACTCTCTATATACTCCTTCCACCTTTCTGCTTTCCCTTCTTTGCTTAGAACTGGGTTTCCATCTGAGCTCTTGATATTCATGCATGCGGTTCTCTTTTGTCCAAAGGTCTCTTTGATTTTCCTGTAGGCAGTATCTATCTTACTCCTAGTGATATAAGCCTCTACATCCTTCCATATGGCCTCTAGCCATCCCTGCCTAACCTTTTTGCACTTCCTGTTGATCTCATAATTGAGACGTTTGTATTCGTTTTGTGCCCACTTCATTTACTGTATTTTTGTATTTTCTCCTTTCATCAATTACATTCAGTACCTCTTCTGTTACCCAAGGATTTCTACTAGCCCTCGTCTTTTACCTACTTGATCCTCTCTCTGCTGCCTTCACTATTTGATTCCTGAAAGCTACCCATTCTTCTTCTACTGTATTTATTTCCCCCATACCACAGGCAGAATACGGCTGTTGTCCAGTTTGCGTCCGAAACGCCCAACTTGACTGTCTCCATGAAGGACCGAGCACTGCCGGCAATGCTCTTCACAGGAATGGTGACTCTGCGCCACTAGTCCCTCGAGAGTTCCGGACGCTCAAGGCTGTGGAAAAAGGACATTGGTCCGATGTCTGCTTAGGGTCTGGAGAAAATGATCACGAAATTCGAAAAGACAGGTTCATTTGAAGTGCAGCGTGGCAGTAGGAAGAAAGCGGTTGATCCGACGTCTGTCGAAGATGCGACCACAGCATTACTAGAACTGTGGTGTTTAAACATGCAAAGCACGGGAAATTGTGCAAATATTGGACATGCCAGAGAGCACGGTGCGTGAAATCCTACAAAAACATCGTGTATTACAATCCATACAAAATCACCCATGTTCAGGAATTGCTGCCTACTGACATGCCAGCAACACAAACGTTCCCTTGGAAGTGGACAATGAATGGCAATGGAACATTCTGTGGACAGACGGAGCCTATTTCCATCTCCAACGACATGTTAAATACGCAGAATTGCAGAATATGGGCTACGGAAAATCCGCATGCATATTAGTCGATACCCCTTCACTCGGATAAGGTGACTGTGTGGTGCGGGTGGACGCCATCGTTTATCGTAGGACCGTATTTGTTCGAGGAGATGAGTCCTTGGGGTCCTATTACCTATACCGTCACTGGTGACGGTTATGAGGGTGTTTTGCCCATCAGCATCATTCGAACCCTTCAACGGCGTGAGTGTTTGGCTAGGATTATTTCTATGGAAGATATCGCGCCAGTGAAGCGCCAGAGCCATTTGGGAAATGCTAGTATTAGCAGCCGCCATTACACTACAGCCTGGCTGTCCACATCACTTGATCTTAGCCCGCGTGGGTTTGGCTGACAGGTGCTGAGTGCTCCAATTACGAGGGTAATCCCAAAAGCAAGGTCTCCTACTTTTTTTTTATAAGTACAGAACTCTGCTTGTGTGGCAGTTGGTCGCACTGTTATGAAGAATGCTTCAACGCTCTATGTGTAAACATGCGCACGCCGCGCTGTGGCGCTCAGTTTTGGCTTGGCAGCTGTTGAGAATGGAGCTCCCATTGGATGTTACCGCTAAATGCGAATTGTGCGCAGTTATTCAGGTTCTGAACGCAAAGGGCAATGTGCCGATTGAAATCCATCGCCAATTGACGGAAGTGTATGGTGAGTTGTGCATTGATGTCAAAAATGTTCGTAAGTGGTTTAGAGAGTTTGCAGCTGGTAGGACCGAAATTCACGACGAACAAAGGAGCGGGAGGCCGTCAATTTCTGAGGAGACAGTGTTGAAGGTTGAGCAAAGCATGCGTGACGTTTGGCGGATCACCCTGGATGATCTCTGCACATTGGTACCTGAGGTGTCCCGAAGCACCACTCACAAAATTTTAACGGAAACATTGAACTACCGGAAGGTGTGCGCAAGATGGGTGCCACGCATGCTGACTGAGGAACACATGCGGCAACGAGTTGATGCTTCCGGCGCATTTCTTCGCCGCCTTGCAGCCGAACAGGACAACTTTCTGGACTCAATTGTCACGGGTGACGAAACCTGGGCATACCACTTTACACCTGAGACCAAGCAACAATCACGCCAGTGGCGCCATCCTTCTTCACCAAAGCCGCGGCAATTCAAACAAACACAGTCTGACGGTAAAGTCATGGCAACCGTTTTTTGGCACCGGAAAGGAGTATTGTTGGTCGACGTTACGCCTACTGTGACCACAATTAATGCTGACAGGTATTGTGAGACTCTGAAAAAATTTAAACGGGCAATTCAGAACCGGAGAAAAGGAATGTTGAGCAAGGACGCACACATTCTCCATGACAACGCTCGCCCACACATCGCTGGGCAAACCGTTGCTCTCCTGCAACAGTTTCAGTGGAACATAATCACCCATCCACCCTATAGTCCTGACTTGGCGCCCAGTGACTTTCGCCTGTTCCCTAAGTTAAAAGAACATTTGGCCAGAAAGCGATTCAGTTCCGACGGCGAGGTGACAGAAGAGGTTCATAGTTTTCTAAACAGTACGACGGCGAGCTGGTATGACATGGGCATACAAAAACAGCCACAGCGTCTACAAAAATGCAGCGACAAAAATTATGATAATGTCAAAAAATAGCTAAATGTTCAAACTGTAAACTGATGTAAACCATTGTAGAAATAAAGAGGTATATGTACTAATAAAAAAATAGGAAACTAGTTTTGGGATTACCCTCGTACGAACGTACTTGGACCGAAGGCACGAATTACGCAACGTATTCTCAACGTGACCCTCGAGACACTTCGATCTGTTGTGGAACGTGCTGCTTCCCGATTTCAACTTGTGACAGCATATTGAACGTGTCTTGTGTCAGTTCTACGACAGTTAGAAACCGATATTATTTTGATTTTTGTGCAGTTTTTGACATCAGGACACTTCGATTTTTCCCATAATTATTGTTACGACCATGCTGTGGTGGGTGGGATTACCTAATTATTACTGCCACAAACGTTGACTGCCGAAGTTGTTACGTCATGCACATTTGACAGCACTGATGGTGTAACGTGCAACTCAAACCATTAGCCTTCATCTGTCATTTGTAGCCGACTCCATTTCAAACATCCCTTTTGGAAATTAAGAATGACAGTGCTGGAAAAACTCTTACGTTATTTTACTTTCAAACAGCTGAACAAAGCTGAACGTGCACAGACATTTCTCTCTTTACTTATTCTCATCATCACTAAACTGACACACAATATTTTAGAGCAACGCAGTCTGACTTTCAGTAATCCCTACAAAAGAATGGCCCTGGCTAATAATAACCAATACCTTTCATGAATCACTTACCTCATAAAAATCTTCATTATTCGAACTACTAAAATACAGCGAGCCCCAATACTGCTAGCTAAATAAAAGATTATAGCTACTGAAGACACTAACTACAGATAGGCATAGTTAGCAAAGGAAAGATTTTGATACAGAAGAAACAATGTATTTACCTTAACAATGTCCAAATCGTCTGCTTATAGTAACCTCTCAAAATTCTGGCATCTCTCTTTGCCCAACGCTACACGCTGTTCACATCTATCTGCCCAACACTACACAAGAGAATATTCCAACAACGAGTCCAACCAACCACAGACTGCACATAGCGCAGTCAGCGATTTTCATACAGAGCACTACGTGGCGTTACCAAGATAAAAACCTAAACAACCTACTTACACATTTAAGTTAAGAAGCTTACAGCGCCATCTGTTGCTAATATTTTAGTAAATTTTTTTTTTGTTCCATGATGTTTCCCCCTATGGATATAATATGCTGTACAAATTTGATGCAATTCTGACCAATGGTTCTCTTTTTACAGTGTTTGGAACTTTAATTACGGACACCCAGTTTATATTTTCTCGAGGATATAAATGTAGATCTTTTGAAATGTTTGGATGACTTGTTTCCTATTCTTTGTGCTCTCAAAAGCGTGGAGAAATAACCATACGATCTTTTTCAAAAACATCCGCTACGAACTTTGCATTTGTCATTAGTAAAGTCTCCTATTAGTCTTGTTCCTACCTTCTAGTACTACACATCGATCCTTTTTCTGGACAGAAAAAAGAGGGCCCCCATAACCTCACTTTCACCGGTCAGGTGCCAAACTCCACAGCAGAGAGCTCTGACAATACTAACAGTTTTGGCGTTGCCCTGTAAGTGAAAACGACGATTCGTGACAGACGAGACTCAGTACAGGACCAAAACGCCAGGGGCGCTGCGGTTGACCTGCTTACCAAGACCAGTCGATTGAGACAAGAAAGTCGCTCTCGTAAAAGGGGCTTTACACATACAGTTGTGACAGCACTGTTATACCTGCGACAGCAGCACGTTCAGCGACCCGTCAGCCACACTGTTGCCTGACGAATTCGAATAGCGTCGTTTGTGCTCATCTGAAACATAGTTCTCTCCTACAAAATGATGATCATGTCCTGCAGAAAGTGTCACCTCTTCTGTCTCTAAGCTGGTAGTAGACTGTGTTCCATAAATGAACAGCATAGAGACAGAAGTGATGACAGGACCTGACCATCATTTTGCAAGAAGGTGCTCAAACACGTAAGCGTAAGCTGTTACTGATTTGTTTGACTGATGGGGCGGCTAGTGCTATACCACCTACTGCACTCTCCTGACTTAAGCCCTCGTAAGTTCAACTCGATTTCTAAACTGGAGGAAACACTTCACGGCGTTCGCTTCAGAACTGCTGCAAATTCGTCAGTCATCAGACCACGCCACTTGAACTTTCAACACCACTGGCACTGCTAAGAGTATCCTACGACTTCCACATCGCTAGCAACGGGTTATACACAATGATGGTGACTACTCTGCAGGTCAGTGAAATTTTGAAACACGTGTCTATTTTGTACGAGGTGTAAATAAATAGATGCCACTATTAAAATTCCAACCCTCGTATTTAAGTGATACTACGATTTGCAGTGCCCATTCGGCAGTCAGACCCCTTGATCCGGGTTCGAGTCTTGCTCCAGCGTACAGTTTTAATCTACCAAGAAGTTTCCCGTGGTCTGTGAGCCACCTCCTCCTTCCAGAGGAGTCTTCCAATTAATCTCATTCTGGCTCTCCCTTTCCTGTTGTTTGTTTTATATTGCCGTCCCACTTTTAATCTCTCCATATCCACACTCCCAAATATTGAATGGATGTTGCAGTTTCCTGTGCTTGTTCGCCAATCGTGCAATCATGCAATAAGGGGTCTTTTCCTCCTGTTTATGGGCAACACTTCACATTTAGTTACGTTGAGGGTGGACTGGTAGTCCCTTCAGGTATTTCTGCATTTCGCTACAATTTTGTATCGTTGCAACTTCCTCATACATTGTGACCCACGGCACACGCAGATTAGAGAGCATGTATAGGGAGAGAGTGGCCAGCCGGACGATACGGCGGCCATTTTTCTGCCAAACTGCGGGCAGGACTTTTGAATGGCCAGTAGTGGAGTAGTGTACACACTCACCGAATCAAAAGCACAAGACAATATAGCGAAATCATTCGTTAAATGCCTTTCCTTACAGCTATAATATACTCATAGTGGCCTACTTCGTACAGCACAGAAAAATTTGATACAGTGGCTGTAAAAATTATTCGTTACTTGCATTTATCTCCGTTAAAGTTCGTTTACTAGACATATTGCAATGAAAGTAATGTAAATGAGAAAATATAGTGTGGAGCATTTGTTTTGTATCGGAAGTGCATAACGCTAAAGATTTAACGTACCTGTATTACGTCAGATGAATGAAAGTCGTAAGCATTTGTTTACTTGTGACATGCAAGAAGTGTGAGACGTGTCACCTCTTCAAACTTTTTGCATGTCACAAGTAAACAACTACTTACGACTTTCTTTCAAAAATCAGGTAATGTTAAATGTAGGCTACTGTAATAACGACCTAATATAACAAGAAAACTACCTTATCCCTTCTACCCCACAGTAAGTAGGCCTATTGAAAACTGTCTTCAAGAGTACCTACAATTATTTACTACGAATAATGTTTCAGCAACCACGACAACTTTGGAAAACGTGCTTACAACTTGCCTGCGTCAACAGTTAGGCAATAATACTGAAATCAAAATAATACCTAGTGTTCTGATTCGGAACGAAATAAAGTTTGACGTTATAAAGTCGAATGAGCATGGCACAACATTTACTAACGTGTTTACTTCAACCATACGCTAATTACGTACTAAAATCGACATACAACTAAATAGAACATGCATGCACAACGCATAACAAGTGTCTCAATAATTCAAATACCTTTTAATCGTTCCCGAAAGTCCTCTGAACTTCAATTCAACTCAAAAGCACGGCGAACATAGGAACCGCGAGAGACGTTTGGCAGAAAAATGGTGCCAAAGCTAATCAACAAATGACGCGCAACTTCACCTATGGCCACTCTCTGTAACGCAGATAGCCTAGCAGCGCTTTGCAGACAGCTGGCAGCCGCCTGGTTACCTGTGCCGTCGGCGGCAGCCGCGGCCTCCTGCCCCAGGGCCCGGAGCGGCGCCGCCAGCTGAAGGGCGAGGGCTGCGAAAAGCAGCGGGGCGACGCGGAGCCGGCGCAGCATGGCGAGCCACTGCTCCGGCTGGCGGTCTCCGCGGGCGACGAACCCGCGAGAGCGGCGCGGCCGTTCGCCAATCCGGCGGTCTGCGGGCGCGCCAGCTCGCGCCTGACCTTGCTGGCAGCCCGCGCCGTTACCGGGTCACACAGATCCTCGCGGCGCGGCGGTTCGCGGTCGCTTTCCATTGCGGCTTCGACTCGCAGGCCAAGCGCTCCGATCCGAATGCGAAAGCAGTGACGCACGTAGCGTAATCCTACAAACTGCTAGTGTTAAAGTTCCAGAAGGCTTTCGATGAAGTTGTGCACTGTCACGTAAAGAAGAAAATTAGAGTGTAGGGGATGTAGTTTTATAATGCGATTGGCATGACCTCAGAATACATAATACAGCCTACATCTACATACATACTCCGCAATCCACCATACGATGCGTGGCGGAGGGTACCTCGTACCACAACTAGCATCTTCTCTCCCTGTTCCACTTCCAAACAGAAAGAGGGAAAAATGACTGCCTATATGCCTCTGTACGAGCCCTAATCTCTCTTATCTTATCTTTGTGGTCTTTCCGCGAAATATAAGTCGGCGGCAGTAAAATTGTGCTGCACTCAGCCTCAAATGTTGGTTCTCTAAATTTCCTCAGTAGCGATTCACGAAAAGAACGCCTCCTTTATTCTAGAGACTCCGAGTTCCTGCAGAATCTCCGTAACACTCGCGTGACCATCAAACGTACCAGTAACAAATGTAGCAGCTCGCCTCTGAATTGCTTCTATGTCCTCCCTCAATCCGACCTGATAGGGATCCCAAACGCCCGAGTAGTACTCAAGAATAGGTCGTATTAGTGTTTTATAAGCGGTCTACTTTACAGATTGATCACATCGTCCCAAAATTCTACCAATGAACCGAAGACGACTATCCGCCTTCCCCACAACTGCCATTACATGCTTGTCCCACTTCATATCGCTCTGCAATGCTACGCCCAAATATTTAATCGACGTTACGGTGTCAAGCGCTACACAACTAATGGAGTATTCAAACATTACGGGATACTTTTTCCTATACATCTGCATTAATTTACAGTTAGCTATATTTAGAGTTAGCTGCCATTCTTTACACCAATCACAAATCCTGTCCAACTCATCTTGTAAACTCCTACAGACACTCAACGACGACACCTTCCCGTACACCACAGCATCATCAGCAAACAGCCGCACATTGCTATCCACCCTATCCAAAAGATCATTTATGTAGATAGAAAACAACAGCGGACCTACCACACTTCCCTGGGGCACTCCAGATGATACCCTCACCTCCGATGAACACTCACCATCGAGGACAACGTACTGGGTTCTATTACTTAAGAAGTCTTCGAGCCACTCACATATTTGGGAACCAATCCCATACGCTCGTACCTTAGTTAGGAGTCTTCAGTGGGGCAACGAGTCAAACGCTTTCCGGAAGTCAATGAATATGGCTTCCGTCTGATACCCTTCATCCATGGTTCGCAAGATATCATTTGAAAAAAGGGCGAGTTGCGTTTCGCAGGAGCGATGCTTTCTAAAGTCGTGCTGATGCATGGACAGCAACTTCTCTGTCTCAAGGTAATTCATTATATTCGAACTGAGAATATGTTCGAGAAACCTGCAACAAACCATTGTTAAGGATATTGGTCTGTAAGTTTGAGGATCCATCCTTCTACCCTTCTTATATACAGGCGTCACCTGCGCTTTTTTCCAGTCGCTCGGGACTTTACGTTGGGCAAAAGATTCGCGATAAATGCAAGCTAAGTAAGGAGCCAATGCAGTAGAGTACTATCTGTAAAACCGAATTGGAATCCTATCAGGACCTGTCGATTTATTTATTTTCAACACATTCAGCTGCTTCACAACCCCAGGTATGTCTATCACTATGTCCTCCATACGGAAATCTGTACGAGACTCGAACGGCGGTATGTTTGTAAGATTCTCCTGCGTGAAAATGCTAAATTTAAAATTTCAGCTTTCGTTTTGCTCTCTTCCGTTGCCAGGCCACACTGATTAGTGAGTGACTGGATGGAAGCCTTCGACCCGCTTACCGATTTTAAGTAAGACCAGAATTTCATTGGGTTTTCAGCAAGATCCTTTGCTAAGGTATGACAGTGGTAGTGGTTGTATGCTTTGCGCATCGCTCTCTTTACAGCAGCACGAATCTCTACTAACTTTTGCCTGTCCCCATTCTCCCGATCTTTCTTGTACCGCGAGTGCAACTATCTTTGCTTCCTGAGCTTTCTCCGAATTGCGCTGTTAAGCCACGGTGGGTCTTCTCCGTCCGTAACCCACACTTTCGGCGCATACTTCTCCAATGCGTGATTTACAATGTGTTTAAAATGTGCCCATAATTGTTCCACGTCCATCGTACCGGAAGTAAATGAAGTCGATTCATTTACTAAGTGGGATACTAACAACCGCTTATCTCCTCTCTCTAGTAAGAATACTCTCCTAGCCTTCTTGACTGACTTTTTAACTTTCGTAACCATAGTGGTAATGACACCTTCATGATCACTAATCCCTGTCTCTACACTGACACCATGGATGAGGTCTGGTCTGTTCGTGGCTACCAGATCTAAAATATTTCCATTACGCGTTGGATGTCGTTTTAGCTGCTCAAGACAGTTTTCGGATAATGTGTTCAAAAGTAATTCACACGGCGGCTTGTCTGTACCATATGTAATGAATCCATAGACATCGCAGTCTATACTAGGTAGGTTGAAGTCGCCTCCGACTAATACAGCATGATCCGGGTACTTCTGCGATGCAGAGTGAAGACTCCCCTTGAATGACTGTAGAACTGCCACGGTGGAACCTGGTAGCCGGTAATAACACCCAACAATTAACTTTATTTCCCCTAGCCCTGTTAAACGTGTCCAGATAATTTCATAATCACACTCTACTTCGACCTCAGTAGACACAATATTTTTGTCAACTGCAATGAAGACACCGCCTCCTACGGTGTCTAATCTGTCTTTCCGATACACGTTCCAACCCTCACTAAATGTTTCAGAACTTCCTATTTGAGAGTTCAGCCCGGCCTCAGTCCCGAGAATAATTTGCGAGCCACACGCTTCCTGGAGGGCAGTAAATTCAAGAACTTTATTCCGAACAGCCTGTCGTTCTTAATGGAGAGGTAAAGCTCAGACGTAAAAGTAACTTCGGGCGTACTCCAAGTGAGTGCTACAGGACCTTTACAATTTACTATATATATATATATATATATATATATAGCGCCGGCAGACAGGCACAATGAACAAAACACACAAACACACACACAGAATTACTAGCTTTCGCAACCGATGGTTGCTTCTTCAGGAAGGAGAGGGAAAGACGAAAGGATGTGGGTTTTAAGGGAGAGGGTAAGGAGTCATTCCAATCCCGGGAGCGGAAAGATTTCCCTTAGGGGAAAAAAAGGACAGGTGTGCACTCACACACACACACACACACACACACACACACACACACACACACACACACACATATCGATCCGCACATACACAGACACAAGCAGAGCCTCTGTACTTCCGCCTCGACTGACATCTCTGCTCTTACTCTTTGCCTTTAAATGTGTCTGCTTGTGTCTGTGTATGTGCGGATGGATATGTGTGTGTGTGTGTGTGTGTGTGTGTGTGTGTGAGTGTACACCTGTCCTTTTTTTTCCCCTAAGGGAAGTCTTTCCGGTCCCGGGATTGAAATGACTCCTTATCCTCTCCCTTAAAACCCACATCCTTTCGTCTTTCCCTCTCCTTCCTGAAGAAGCAACCATCGGTTGCGAAAGCTAGTAATTCTGTGTGTGTGTTTGTGTGTTTTGTTCATTGTGCCTGTCTGCTGGCGCTTTCCCGCTTGGTTAGTCTTGGAATCTTTGTTTTTAATATATTTTTCCCATGTGGAAGTTTCTTTCTATTTTATATATATATATATGAAGCGCCAAAGAAACTGGTAGGCACACGCTTATTCAAATACTGAGATGTATGAACGAGCGGTTGGCAACGGCTATATAAGACAACAAATGTCTGACGCACTTGTTAGATCGGTTAGTGCTGCTACAATGGCAGGTCATCAAGATTTAAGTACTTTTCAGAGTGGTGTTATAGTCGGTGGACGAGCGATGGGGACATAGCATCTCCGAGGTAGCGACGAATTGGGTATTTTCCCGTACGTCCAATTCGCGAGTGTACCGTGAATGTCAGGAATCTGCTAAAACATCAAATCTTCGACATCGCTGCGACCGGAAAAAGTTCTTGCAAGAACGGGACCGACGACGATTGAAGAGAATCGTTCAAAGGGACAGAAGTGCAACTCCTCCTCAAGTTGCTGCACATTTCAACGCTGGGCCGTCAACAAGTGTCAGCGTGCAAACCACTCAACGGAACATCATCGATACGGCCTTTCGGAGCCGAAGGTCCACTCGTGTGTCTTTGATGACTGCACCGCACAAAGCATCATGCCTCGCCTGGGTCCGTCAACATTGACATTGGACTGTTGATGACTGAAGACATTCTAATCTCTCAACAGATAAATAATTATAGCATTCACATTTAGTGAAACCTCCCAACAGTTTAATACCGCATCCTCGGAATAAAAACGTGACTAACCTCTCAATTAAATCTGTGGCTCACATATAAACTTCCAATAATTAACTGTCTGCGAAATTAAACTTGTAAAATTTGGACGTCAGCAGTGCTGCGTCATGGGCCTGAAAGATCATTCTGAACAAATTGAAAATTCTTCCCTCAATGACCACTAGATTTGTAATGTATAAAAAAAAAACTGATTTTTCTTTACGATAATACGGATGACCATGAATAGGAGAAATTAGTAAAATCTTTAAATTCAAATGAATAATTGTCAAAAGTTATCTTTATAATAAAGATTATTATTAAAAGTTTTTAAAAACATTTGCATGGGTATTGATATAACAGTAGTACAAAATCAGTTGTTACAAATTACATATGCGCACTGCTGCTTTTACTTTATACTACATCGCCCAGACAGCGCAATCGCTCTCCACGACTGGCCCAACCGCCAGACTGCGAGCTACTACTCCTACTGCTGCTAGAGCTACAACAACGACTATTCCTACACTGCTCTCTGGTCTGCGATTCTATTGTAGCAAACATATCGCAGGCAGCTCGTGAGTATTCCATCGAAGTTACATGTGCTCGAATGCGCTAGCAATAAATTTCTTATTCGTGGACCTCTTACATGTGGCCAAGTCGGACGAGTCTCGTTTCAAATTGTATCGAGCGGATGGACCTGTACGGGTATGGAGACAACCTCATGAATCCATGTAAGCAGGGAAATGTTTAGGCTAGTGGAGGCTGTGTAATGTTGTGGGGCGTGTGCAGTTGGAGTGATATGGGACCACTGATACGTCTAGATACGACTCTGACCGGTGACACATACGTGAGCATCCTGTCGGATAACCGGCATTCATTCATGTCCATTGTGCATTCCGAGGGACTTGGGCAATTCCAGCAAGACAATGCTATACCCCATACGTCCAGAATTACTAGAGAATGGCTCCAGCAACACTCTTCTGAGTTTAAACACTTCCGTTGGCCACAAAAGTCCCCAGGCATGAACATTATTGAGCATATCTGAGATGCCTTGAAACGTACTGTTCAGAAAAGGTCTCCACCCTGTCGTGCTCTTACGGATTTACGGACAACTCTGCAGGATTCATGGTTTCAGTTCCCTACAGAATTATTTCAGACATCAGTCGAGTCCATGCCACGTCGTGCTCGCGGGCCCCTGCACGATATTAAGAGGGTTTACCAGTTTATTTAGCCCATGTTCAAAAAACCGGGGCACTTTGAACGACTAGAGATAGGATGTTCATATTCACAGGACATGTACCTTAGTATGTTCTGCAGAAATTTAACCACGTTGGCCCGCGGGTTCGAGGTCAACATCGATATCGCATGGTAACATCACCAACCTGTAAACTGGGCCTGCGGCTCTCTTCCTCGCTATAAACCGAAGGTGATGGATTAGTGTGACTTGAACAGACGAACAGAATGCCTCTCAGACGTGTGTGCGAACTGTACCAACAAATCAGTGAGTTTGAAAGAGGGCGCATGGAAGAGTGTGATGCATTCATCTGGGAAATTGCTGCTTGTGTGAGACGAAATGTTCCGGCAGTGCAAAGGGTGTGTGCAGAATGGTTCACGCAAGGCCTTTAGAATACGTCAGGTAACCCCTGCTACGTCCTCCGCCCCGAGAAGGTGGATACCCCATCCGAATGGCATTGCAGGACAGATCTGTGTCATCCTCGACTCTGGCGCAACAATGGAACAGTGTAACACATCGTACACTCTCAGGGATGACAGTCTGTCGCCGTTTATTATGGCATGGGTTACACGCACATGGTCCTTTGCCGAATGTGCAGAAACATGTTACACGGCGATAGTGTTTGGAACGACGTCACCGGGGACAGGAATTGCCTAAGATAGTGTTTTCAGACGAATAGAGGTGTTTGTTTGAAAATGATGGTCGCATTTTAGTTTGCAGCCGCAGACAGAGGGAGCAGCATCACAGTGATTGCATTCGCACAGGACATAAAAGAGCCAACTCAGGGCTTTATTGTGTGGGGTGCTATTGAGTACAAGAACAAATCACATCTGGTGCGTGTTCAGGGCACTGTAAACAGTGTGACTTTCGTGAATGACATCTTGCGACCCTTTCTGCACAACACTCCAGGCGCCATTTTTCAGCAAGACAATGCACGACCACATGTTGCTGCACGAACTCGTGCCTTCATGGTGTCAGTCTTTTTCCCTGGCCCACCAGACCTGTCGCCAGTCGAAAATGTGTGTGATATGGTGAAACGACAGATGGAGTCCTATTGCCCAATCCCAACCAACACGGATGAACTTTAAAACCAGGTGAATGCAGCATGGATGGCTATACCGAAGGACGCCATTAACGCCTTATACGTGTCGATACCATCACACATGGAACAAGTTATCAGGGCCCAAGGTGGAGCCTGTGCCGTGTGTCTACTTGGAATCGGGATACATGGTGACCGAGGTGAAATAACTGATAATAATTTCTGCAGAACGTATTAGTTTACATGTCCTGTGATTATGAACGTCCTGTTCAAAAGGTGAACGTTAATAAAACCGACAAACTGAAGGGACGGATTCCTGACTGGAAATTGAGGAAAAAAAAGGTTATATGAACACGTGTCCAGAAATGGACAGTGTGCGTGCAACAACAACAAATCATCCCTGAACATAGTACAGACCTGAATCACGTTCACAGTATCGGTTGTCATACAGAATAATCATACTTTCGCTTACAGCATATTGGCAGATCACTTGCCTGGAGCGTGTACTAAGGTTCGTCTCAATGCCCTGTCCTCCAAATCTGGTGTACGCACAGTCCCAAGGCCTGAGAGCAGCTATGATGACACAAACGCCCAAAAAGGGCTTGAAGTATTGTGTGATGTGGTTGGTGTCTGTGAGGGTACTTGTTTTGGTATAGTCGTGCTGCCTCTCAACAGTTTCCATGTGCTTGGCCTTACGCGAACACCATCTTAGCTCGTTCTCGACATGAATGCCAGACGGTTCTGCTGCTTACGCTCTGTCAATCACACTGCCTGCAGCAGACAGGAAAAACGAGGCAAGTGGTCAGAAGAATTGTCATTCGTCAGCACCATGTACCATGGCAATTATGCAATTTCGGACACACTGTTATAGGAACTTTTTTTCCTCAATTTATAGTCATGAATCAGACTGTGCAGTTTGCCGGTTCTATTAAACTTATATATATAGTGAAATATATTAATGCACCACATGCCAGGTGATCAAAAAGTCAGTATAAATTTGAAAACTTAATAAACCACAGAACAATGGAGATAGATAGATACAAATTGACACGCATGCTTGGAATGACATGGGGCTTTATTAGAACCAAAAAGAAAAACAAAGTATTGCTAGACATGTGAAACATCTCTTGCACGCGTCGTTTGGTGATGATCGTGTGCTCAGCCACCACTTTCTTCATGCTTCGCCTCCCAGGTCCCCAGACCTAAGTCCGTGAGATTATTGGCTTTGGGGTTACCTGAAATCACAAGTGTATCGTGACACCGACATCTCTAGGGATGCTGAAAGACAACATCTGACGCCAATGCCTCACCATAACTTCGGACATGCTTTACAGTGCTGTTCACAACGTTATTCCTCGACTACAGCTATTGTTGAGGAATGATGGTGGACATATTGAGCATTTCCTGTAACGAACATCATCTTTGCTTTGTCTTAATTTGTTATGCTAATTATTGCTATTCTGATCAGATGAAGCGCCATCTGTCGGACATGTCTTGAACGTTTGTATTTTTTTGTTCTAATAAACCCCATATCATTCCAAGCATGTGTGTTAATTTGTACCTCTCTATCTACATTATTCCGTGATTTATTCTGTTTTCAAATGTATACTGACTTTTTGATCACCCGGTATAAAAAATAAGCAAATATACCCTTATACCATGCATTTAAGGTGTTCCAGGAGGAATGCCTACAGTCAAGGATATGGTAGGAACGATCGTCTGAAGCAAAAAGTTTAGTAAACATGGGCTCTAAAATGCATACGTTACGAGCTACGAGCACTTCAGCTGCGAAACAAATCTCTTGTACTGCAGGCTCTTTGCCTTCCATATTATGGGAGGGGGTAGTATGGACAAAAAAGTCTAATAAACATGGGATGTAAAATACATACCTTAAAAGCCATGAGGACTTGTTAGTCTTTGCTACTGCGAAACACTTCTCTTTTACTGGGCAAGTGACCGTAGTTCTTAATGCTGTGCACTTCACAGCCCATGTTCACCAGACCTTTTTGCTTTGAATGCTCTTTACTGTCACATCGCTGAATATCGAGCATTTCTCCTGGGAACTCCCTGTTTACATGGCGTCCGTCCTAAGAGCCGTCAGGCGAACTTTCTCTGGTGTTTCAGCAGATAGTTTCAATTCAATTTTTTCTGTATGCAGAACCAGCCCAAGCAAATATTGCTCATGACGTCATCCATGCGACGTCCAGCGCCAACGGAAAGTGTTCGTTCAAATCAAAATGAAATAAAACGGAATATTACGTGCCATTCCATAGAGCGACCCAAAATTAATCAGGTGCGTTATTCGTTTTATCGATAATTACTAACAGGAACAGTGAAACAGGAAGAAGGCCGGCCAGGGTGGCCGAGTGGTTCTAGGCGCTACAGTCTGGAACCGCGCGAGCGCTACGGTCGCAGGTTCGAATCCTGCCTCGGGCATGGATGTGTGTGTTGTCCTTACGTTACTTAGGTTTAAGTAGTTCTAAGTTCTAGGGGACTTATGATCTCAGACGTTAAGTCCCATAGTGATCAGAGCCATTCGAACCAAACAGGAAGAATAACGAGTAGTGAGCAGAGCTGTTGCGTGGTGTGGCAGTCAGTGAGGGCCGGGAAAGGTGCGGTCGCTGCTGGTTGTTGTTGTGGTCTTCAGACCTGAGACTGGCTTGATGCAGCTCTCCATGCTACTCTATCCTGTGCAAGCTTCTTCATCTCCCAGTACCTACTGCAACCTACATCCTTCTGAATCTGCTTAGTGTAGACATCTCTTGGTCTCCCTCTTCGATTTTTACCCTCCATGCTGCCCTCTAATACTAAATTGGTGATCCTTTGATGCCTCAGAACATGTCCTACCAACCGATCCCTTCTTCTGGTCAAGTTTTGCCACAAACTTCTCTTCTCCCCAATCCTATTCAATACTTCCTCATTAGTTATGTGATCTACCCATCTAATCTTCAGCATTCTTCTGTAGCACCACATTTCGAAAGCTTCTATTCTCTTCTTGCCCAAACTAGTTATCGTCCATGTTTCACTTCCATACATGGCTACACTCCATACAAATACTTTCAGAAATGACTACCTGACACTTAAATCTATACTCGATGTTAACAAATTTCTCTTCTTCAGCAACGCTTTCCTTGCCATTGCCAGTCTACATTTTATATCCTCTCTACTTCGACCATCATCAGTTATTTTGCTCCCCAAATAGCAAAACTCCTTTACTACTTTAATTGTCTCATTTCCTAATCTAATTCCCTCAGCATCACCCGACTTTATTCGACTACATTCCACTATCCTCGTTTTGCTTTTGTTGATGTTCATCTTATATCCTCCTTTCAAGACACTATCCATTCCGTTCAACTGCTCTTCCAAGTCCTTTGCTGTCTCTGACAGAATTACGATGTCATCGGCGAATCTCAACGTTTTTATTTCTTCTCCATGGGTTTTAATACCTACTCCGAATTTTTCTTTTGCTTCCTTCACTGCTTGCTCAATATACAGGTTGAATAACATCGGGGAGAGACTGCAATCCTGTCTCACTCCCATCCCAACCACTGCTTCCCTTCATGTCCCTCGACTCTTATAACTGCCATCTGGTTTCTGTACAAATTGTAAATAGCCTTTCGCTCCCTGTATTTTACCCCTGCTACCTTCAGAATTTGAAAGAGAGTATTCCAATCAACATTGTCAAAAGCTTTCTCTAAGTCTACAAATGCTAGAAACGTAGGTTTGCCCTTCCTTAATCTAGCTTCTAAGATAAGTCGTAGGGACAGTATTGCCTCACGTGTTCCACCATTTCTACGGAATCCAAACTGATCTTCCCCGAGGTCGGCTTCTACTAGTTTTTCCATTCGTCTGTAAAGAATTCGCGTTAGTATTTTGCAGCTGTGACTTATTAAACTGATAGTTCGGTAATTTTCACATCTGTCAACACCTGCGTTCTTTGGGATTGGAATTATTATATTCAGCTTGAAGTCTGAGGGTATTTCGCCTGTCTCATACATCTTGCTCACCAGATGGTAGAGTTTTGTCAGGACTTTCTCTCCCAAGGGCGTCGCTAGTTATAATGGAATGTTGTCTACTCCGGGGGCCTTGTTTCGACTCAGGTCTTTCAGTGCTCTGTCAAACTCTGCACTCAGTACCGTATCTCCCATTTCATCTTCATCTACATCCTCTTCCATTTCCATAATATTGTCCTCAAGTACATCGCCCTTGTATAGACCCTCTATATAGTCCATCCACCTTTCTGCTTTCCCTTCTTTGCTTAGAACTGGGTTTCCATCTGAGCTCTTGATGTTCATACAAGTGCTTCTCTTATCTCCAAAGGTTTCTTTAATTTTCCTGTAGGCAGTATCTATCTTACCCCTAGTGAGATAAGCCTCTACATCCTTACATTTGTCCTCTAGCCATCCCTGCTTAGCCATTTTGCACTTCCTGTCCATCTCGTTTTTGAGACGTTTGTTTTCCTTTTTGCCTGCTTCATGGACTGCATTTTTATATTTTCTCCTTTCATCAATTACATTCAATATTCCTTTTGTTACCCAAGGATTTCTACTAGCCCTTGTCTTTTTACCTACTTGATCCTCTGCTGCCTTCACTACTTCATCCCTCAAAGCTACCCATTCTTCTTCTACTGTATTTCTTTCCCCTATTTCTGTCAATTGATCCCTTATGCTGTCCCTGAAATTCTGTACAACCTCTGGTTCTTTCAGTTTATCCATGTCCCATCTCCTTAAATACCCACCTTTTTGCAGCTTCTTTAGTTTTAATCTACAGGTCATAACCAATAGATTGTGGTCAGAGTCCACATCTGCCCTGGAAATGACTTACAATTTAAAACCTGGTTCCTAAATCTCTGTCTTACCATTATATAATCTATCTGAAACCTGTCAGTATCTCTAGGCTTCTTCCATGTATACAACCTTCTTTTATGGTTCTTGAATCACGTGTTAGC
Source organism: Schistocerca gregaria (assembly GCF_023897955.1). Classification (NCBI taxonomy): domain Eukaryota; kingdom Metazoa; phylum Arthropoda; class Insecta; order Orthoptera; family Acrididae; genus Schistocerca; species Schistocerca gregaria. The sequence goes on from NC_064924.1 coordinate 526,745,432, forward strand.
TATGATTAAGTTGTGCTCTGTGCAAAATTCTACAAATCGACTTCCTCTTTCATTTCTTTCCCCGAGTCCATATTCACCTACTACGTTTCCTTCTCCCCCTTTTCCTACTACCGAATTCCAGTCACCCACGACTATTAAATTTTCGTCACCCTTCACTACCTGAATAATTTCTTTTATTTGATCATACATTTCTTCAATTTCTTCGTCATCTGCAGAGCTAGTTGGCATATAAACTTGTACTATTGTAGTAGGTGTGGTCTTCGTATCTATCTTGGCCACAATAATGCGTTCACTATGCTGTTTGTAGTAGCTTACCCGCATTCCTATTTTCTTATTCATTATTAAACCTACATTATTAAACCTACTCCTATTTGATTTTGTGTTTATAACCCTGTAGTCACCTGACCAAAAGTCTTGTTCCTCCTGCCACAGCACTTCACTAATTCCCACTATATCTAACTTTAACCTATCCATTTCCCTTTTTAAATTTTCTAACCTACCTGCCCGATTAAGGGATCTAACATTCCACGCTCCGATCCGTAGAACGCCAGTTTTATTTCTCCTGACAACGACATCCTCTTCAGTAGTCCCCGCCCGGAGATCCGAATGGGGGACTATTTTACCTCCGGAATATTTTACCCAAGAGGACGCCATCATCATTTAATTATACAGTAAAGCTGCATGCCCTCGGGAAAGATTACGGAGGTAGTTTCCCCTTGCTTTCAGCCGTTTGCAGTACCAGCACAGCAAGGCCGTTTTGGTTATTGTTACAAGGCCAGATCAGTCAATCATCCACTGTTGCTCCTGCAACTACTGAAAAGGCTGCTGCCCCTCTTCAGGAACCACACGTTTGTCTGGCCTCTCAACGGATACCCCTCCGTTGTGGTTGCACCTACGGTACGGCTACCTGTATCGCTGAGGCACGCAAGCCTCCCCACCAACGGGAAGGTCCAGGGTTCATGGGGGGGGGGGGGGGGTCGGTGCTGGAGTAGCCATTATTTTTCGTATTTTGCTGTCCCTGTTCGTACACATAGGTAAAACGAATATCGTACTACGTTAATTTGGTACCGCTCCATCGAATGGTCAAAAATAATTTTGTGACACAAATCGACGCTTTGTGTCGACAATGGGCGTCGCGGTAATAACGTGATGAGCGGTATTTACTTGGACTGACCGCAGCCACACATCGCAAAAACCAACCGCAAATATCTAATGAAACATCAGAGGAAATGCGCCAGAGCCTGATGGATCTCGGGAGGGACACCTGTTATACCGGCTTCGGGTCTGGTGGTCTGGTGTTCAAGCTGCCTCGCCAGACTACAGAACGTTTCATTCTGCCTTTGATCTAGCCTTCACTCCTGAATATGTGAACGACACGTGGTTCGGTTACCGTGTTATGCTGTAGGCCCTCTTTTCCCGGTAGCGTTACGGTGGTGTATTAGAGACATGCACGTAGCCGTAGCCACGTCCAGCTGAAAGACTCATGGCACACCGTTGAGCATTACAGAGTAATTATTATCACATAGTGGATAACGTTGGAAGCTCCATGATGCTGCTATATACATATAAATAATTTATATTCGTCTATCCCTTGTCATTTACTTTTCTTCCAATGTATACCATAATAGTTACATAATATCACTACAGTAACACTTTTATAACTAGCTGGCTGTGTTATTTACTCATCTTAATTTTAATCACTTCTCTTTTAATGTATGTATATATGTATGCATGTATTGAACTGGGGACCTAGAAACGAGGGAGAGGCTTCGTCCCCACCGTAGCCCTCAGTGGTACACAACCCCACAAGAGGCTACAGCAGTCCACTCACCCCACCGCCGCACCACACCGAACTCAGGGTTATTGTGCGGTTCGGCCCCCAGTGGACGCCCCCGGGAAAGTCTCATTCCAGTGTTTGTGTGGTAGAGTAATTATGGTGACGCGTATGTGGAGATACCGTTTGCGCAGCAGTCGCCGACATAGTGTAACTGAGGCGGAAAAAGGGGAACCAGCCCGCTTTAGCGAAGGCAGATGGAAAACCGCCTTAAAACCATCCACAGGCTGGCCGGCACACCGGACCTCGACATTAATCCGCCGGGTGGATTCGTGCCCGGGACCGGCAAGCCTTCCCGTTCTGGAAGCAGTGCGTTAGACCGAAAGGCTAGCCGGGCGGGCTTCTTTTAATAGCAAATAGTGGAACGGTGGTGGTTTGTAAGTTTTTGCTGTCATGTCTATATATACATCGAAACAGTTCTGAAAGTCTTTGACATTGTTATGTTTGTGACATCGCCGTCTTTGTATACACAATCCATCTGATAAATCTTCTTGGTGTCTGAGAGGTGCTTTAGGTTATGTGAATATAGAAAGTGCTTCATACAGTATTCGCTGCTCCATCAACACAAACAGTCAGCACTGGAACATAATGGCGTGGCGCAGATTTTTGAACGTAAGTAACCAGAACACCTTCACTTTAAAAATTTGATTACATCGTTTAAAATCGTTGTGAGGCACAATTAGATTACCTAGACATCTTGTTTTGGTTTAGGGCACCACTATCCCAAGGAAATTTCATCATTTGGAAGAAAAAAGGGAAAACTAAGGAAAAATATATCTTAACGAGAACAAGCCGTCTGATGGTGAACTGGCAACGCCGCTGTTTAAATAAATGAATAGCACTGTAAAAAGTGACTGGATACGTCACATTCTTTGCAAGAGTCAACCTATACAGATGTTATTTTTTATTTTGTTGTCCTCCCCGTAAGCCAAAATTACGATGGAAATCACCAAACATAAGACATAAAGTCTGATTCAATAGAATTTTCTCAGTTTGAGAATACCGAAGGAGAGATCTGTTTTATTTGCTGAAACATTCCTGATTTAATATTAAATGACTAAACACAGTTTTCCAATACTTCCCACACTGTCTGTTACATTCTGTTGTGAGTCCGCAAAAGAGGAGGAGAGGGCAAGAAGGGGCACTTATCCGCTCTTGAAATCTGGTTACTGGTTATTGATTCATCGCAGAATTCTCCCGAATTTCTAACAATCATTGTCTACGACTACACGAAAATTCAGATCAAACATTGACGACCGCAACGAGAAGTTCAGCAATCACTATACAAGGCATTTCAAGGTCTTTGGACCGATGTGTTTCTTTTGTATGTTACGTATAACCCTGTCACCTGTTCCGTATGAAACGCGGTAGGTCCAGCAAAATTAATGACCATAACCAGCTTCTAAAATATCTTTCTCTGTTTATAGACATGCTTAAGGTTTTCTTATTGAAAATCACTATCAGTTTACTGGGGTAAGCAGTACGAAGTGTAAAGGAATTATATAAATTTTTTAAATGAATGTATAGACACTAGTTCAACAACCAGAGAAAGCATTTGTTGAACAAATGCTTCAAATGGCTCTGAGCACTATGGTACTCAACTGCTGTGGTCATTAGTCCCCTAGAACTTAGAACTACTTAAACCTAACTAACCTAAGGACATCACACACACCCATGTCCGAGGCAGGATTCAAACCTGCGACCGTAGCGGTCGCGCAGTTCCAGACTGAATTTACTGAACAAAAGAAGCTTTACGCTCTTCGTTTATTAGTTTTAGAATAAGTTACCTTTTCGCTGTTATCCTGTCCTAGTGTTAAGACGTGTTGTGCCATTTCTTACTGATAAAATTGGGTAAAATAATGAAAGTGATTTTGAAGCAGAGCGATTTCGTCTTTTGTGATACCATGGGTCCTAGCTCCTGAAATTCTGGAAAATTATTACTATTATTTTAATTTTATGCAGAGAATTTTGATGGAGGTGACGATCTTGACGGCGACGCTGCTCAACAGTAGAGGTACGTGTATGTGTTCATCTTTTTCCTTTCGTGGCCGCTACCGTCAATTTCAATATATTTGCCGCGACATTCAGAACCTGCAGTCTTTCTTTTCATTTAATTTCGAAATCCACGCATTTACGTTCTAAGATGAATAAATGCATTTAACTGTAATTGTTTTTATCCAGGCCACGGGGGATGATTGCACTCAAAATGTACGTGCCTCTATCCCGTTCGTATGTTCGCATACATTTGAGTGTGTACAAGCGTAACTATATTTAAGACTGATTTCCTACAGGGTATTAACGCTTTTTTTTTACCACTCATTCGCGAGTGTACGTGCCCTCTTATTTGATGTAGTCAGTCGGCCGTATTCTTTAATAACATTATTTGTAATCCACAATAACTTTTATTTCAAAATTTCGACGACCGACTGAATAAAGATTTTTCTAACAATAACAATAGCAAAATATAATAATATAAGAGGACGCGTTACAGCAGCATACCTGATTAGTATACCCTGTTAGTTCTCATCTCGATCTAGATCTACATGATTACTCTGCAATTCACAATTAAGTACCTGGCAGAGGGTTCATTGAACCACCTTTAAGCTACTCCCTCTACCATTCCATTCTCGAATAGCACGCACTTATATCTTTCCGTGCCAGCCCTGATTTCTCTTATTTTATTGTGATGATCATTGCTCCCTATAAAGGTGTGCGCCAACAAAATATTTTCACACTCTGTGGAAAAAATTTGGTGATTGAATTTTCATGAGTAGGTCCTACCGCAACGAAAAGTGCCTTTGTTTTAACCACTGCCGTCCCAATTCGTGTCACCGGTAAGTGTCAAACGTCAGCCATAATTTTTCTTCTAATAAACGTTGTTCTCCATGCCGTGACCCATCACTCATAGTCGTTTGATGCAAAGACTCTGAAACACCATGTATATCTTGGGTTCTCTTAGTTTTCACTTTGTTAGCAAAAAGTTATGCCAATTCCTCGGTACCCTGCAGCTTGTACTTTGATCTGTACTCAAGAGGGATACGAAGCTTTGCAGAACCTCGCCAGAATAATGTCACTCTTTTGCCGGCGCTTCCTTGTTTAGCCCTTTCGTGCTAAAGAAAGGAGTGAATCTAACACCCTGGCACACGGTTTCCATCACTGATTCCATACACATAAGAACGGCAGCAGCATATGTGGCAGTCTTGCGTTCCCAGTTCCCATAAGGACGCCCCCCCCCCCCCCTCCCCTTGATGTACGGCGGAATCACATCAGCACGTTGATTCTGAATTCAATTTTACACGACAGAGTTTTTGTATTTCACTCGGGGAAAACAAAGGGTTACTATAATGTAGAAGTATACGTTTACTCTCACTCCAAAACATATCAGTCGAATAATGAAAATAACATTTTCTGTGCTAGAAGAGACGGAAAAAAGTGTGAAATCCGAAGGTTGAAAACGTTCTCTCCTGGACTGTGATCATCCCGAACTCTATGGGAGCAATACAGCGCCCGTTGCCGTCGCACGGCTACTAATTCTGCTTTCCCGTTGGAATGGCTCCACAATAACGTGACCAACTAGAAGGGGGGGGGGGGGGTTGGGTTGGGTTGATTTGGGGGAGGAGACCAAATTGCTAGGTCATCGGTTTTATCGGGTTAGGGAAGGACGGAGAAGGATGTCGGCCGTGCCTTTTCGAAGAAACCATCCCGGCATTTCCCTGAAGCGAATTTAGGGACATCACGGAAAACCTAAATCACGATGACTGGACGCAGGATTGAACCGTCGTCCTCTCAAATGCGAGTCCAGTGTAGAGTCGGTGCAGGCCTAGGCAGTTAAAATTTGCTTCTATCAGCGAACTGGATAATGCTTTTAGGATTTTTCCCACATTTATTTGTTCGTATACTGAGCCTGGCTACATTTAACCTAAATTTGACGTTATTCCCTGTTTATTATTACGTTTATTGTGGCATTTTAACTATATCCAGCAGCATTTATCAGTCATTCTCAATTTTTTGCTATTTCAGATTCTTACTTTTTAGATGCAACCTAATATTATGGGAGTATGAGGAAATAATTTTTGTCAAAATTTTCTAACTTTATTTCATAACTCGTTGGAAACCCTGGATTTAATCACATCAGGATGTAATTTCAGATCACTGAATCAAAAGGTGGCATATACATTGATGTTATAGTGAAAGTGGAAGTTTCAGGGAAAGTATACCATCACTTGTGATAGGGCACCTTCAAATGGTTCAAATGGCTCTGAGCACTATGGGACTTAACATGTATGGTCATCAGTCCCCTAGAACTTAGAACTACTTAAACCTAACTAACCTAAGGACATCACACAACACCCAGTCATCACGAGGCAGAGAAAATCCCTGTCCCGCCGGGAATCGAACCCGGGAACCCGGGAGTGGGAAAGAGAACGCTACCGCACTACCACGAGCTGCGGACAGGGCACCTTCATTGGCCAGTTTAGTAACAGTGGATTACTGATTCCAGTTCTGTCAAATAATACCCATTGAATAGGGATAGTGCACTATCACTGCTGAATATATACCTTCACTGCCAAGAGCTAAGGAATGTGAACCATGGCTGTAATAACAAATAGCCGTACTTCGAAAGTCGCATTTATCACCTGTAGTTCGAAAACATAGTCATATGATGTAAAATTCATTTATTGCAGCAAGGGCGTGCACTATCTCACGTTGAGGTGCACAACACATTTTTGCTTTTGCAAAAGCATCTCAGAGTCTGCCATTTTTGCTGGCAGTTGCATTTGAAGAATGTCTGTCCTCTTCCCATCGACTGAGGCGTCGCAACAGTTTTCTCTGCTGGAACTTACTCCCCTGAGATTATTCTTAGAGGCCAAGTACTGGACTAGGACAGGAAACAAAATGTTTTAGTTGTAGCCTCAGTGGCATATCTTGTCGTTCCTTCCATAATCATTTAAAAGCAAACGATTTATTACTGTACTTATAGTTGGCTCAGCACACCTTCTCTCATCCCGATTCGCCAGGAACCATCGGCCGTTGTCTCGAGGTCGACACGCAAGACCGACCTAGCATCTCATCTTCATCTATCTACGTCGAGAACTGGAACCACCACAGTACAGCCATTTTCCACTGCTGGAAAGCAGCAATCTGAATACTGCCATATTCTCTGTGCTTGTTCTTCTAAGCAGTTGTACGCTTCAGTTCTGTGTTTTTTAACAGCACGAGTTGACTCGTTTGAATCCGTCAGCCAGTAGTCATTCTTGTCAGGAATACTTTCTTTCCTCGGTTCATGTTGGTATGTTATCCTCTTGCAATCGAGATTTACTGTGATCATTGTCCTGCAAAGTTTCAGTCCCTGTCTTACAGCTAACACTCACTTCATTAATTTTATTTCCAAGGTCATCCTCAGAGTGAACGTTCATCAACGCTTCAGGTGGTGAACTTGTTGAAGATAAACCTTGTTTAGGAGGGCAGCCAAACATCGCTTCGTACGGAGATCTTTTAGTTCCAAAATGTACAGCCTGTTCTTCATTATCTGTATAACTCTTAAGGCACGGCTCCACTCCTCGATGTTATGCTCCTGCACCCATGTAGTTAGCATATTTTCTGTGTCTTGATTTGCTCGCTCTGCACTGCCTTGGCTCTGACTTTGTCTAGGTTTATCGTGGACAGTCTTAAAACTTGGTCATAGTTCAGTTAAGCTGCTCATTATTTTGTTAACGAACTCTCTACCATTGTCAGACTGTAACACTGAGGGAGCGCCTAACCACGTAAAAATGTCAGTAATGTTATCGCATACCTCTTCAGCTGTTTTGGACTTCAGTGGCCTGAGAACAACGAATTTATTGAGGTGGTCCTGATAAATCATTACGAATTTGTGATCTCCATCTGGTTGCGATTGGAAGTCGATGAGGTTTAACTTGACATCTCCTTGACCAGCATTGGCTTCCCTACTGTTCCTTTTTTCTGACATTTTTGCTTTTGTAAACAAGATTCATACAAAGTAAGATAAATTTGGACTTCTCTGTATGTTAAATTAGAGAACTTTGACTTGAAGCATTTCATCATTTGGATGCGTCCACCGTGAGCAATCATTACATGAGCATCATGTAGAATACTATACAGTTCTTCATCATAAACATAGTATTTAATCTAACCTTCTTCAGTTACAGGCAGTATTAATTTGGTTACTCCATTCACTTCCAGCACTTCATATCTCTTCAGGAATTGTAGTCGGTGCTGTTCCCCTATCGTCCAGATTTTAGTGATTTAGCCTTGCTGATGAGTGACTCGTGCTTTTCTCTGTCAATGAAGGCTGAATTATAACTGAGATTTGCCCGTTCCACTCGAAGATGTTCGTAGAACTTCACTGAATCAACCATAGCTGCACTGATGTGAACGGTATCTGCACTACTGTCAGCCACAGCTGGACTACTGTAATCCGTAACTGAGCTACTGTCAACCGTAACTGCACTGCTTAATAACATAACAATAACGAGCTGACGACAATTACATTCATGCTGATGCATGGTAGCATTATTGGACGCACCGTTAATAGCTCGGGAGCAGCGATGGTACACCTGAGCAAGCGGATAATATGCTGCTGTACACTTTCCGTATCCGAGTACAGTGATGGTTCACCTTCACTAGTGGATGTGTTTTTTTCAGTTTATGGTAAGCTCTGACTGAGCATTTTAGTGATATCCCTAATGTTCCACTTCCACTATTACATTGATATTAATAACATAAAAAATGGATTTTTCCTGTACTATTGAAATAGACTTATTGTTTAGGCACCAAAGCAACTTGCTTTAAAAATACTAAATAGATAACTATCGACCTTTTGATACATAACAAATTTTATGCACTTGTTTTCAAATTTAGTTCTTGTGGCACAACTGGTAAGCTTTGAATTTTACCCACTCTTGGAAAAATTTCTGCGGACGTCCATGATCACAGTCCTCCATTTTTATTGTGACTGACTATTTACCACATATATTTTGTTGTTACAATTGTCAGTTCTATCTTTTGCTTTGCTTCTGTATCATCTCTGCGAGCTAACATCCCAAAGATGTTCGGGCTCACATGCGGTTCCTCTTCATCGAAATGTCTTGTCTCAAACTCGTCTAGGGGTTGAACCGCACGTGTCGCATTACACGCCCTAAATTAGACACTTGTGACCCTTTGGTTAAATTATCTGGCTGATGGCAAGTTTGCGAAATACAAATTTAATGTAACATATAATAACAGTAATAATAATATCGGAAACTATATTAACTACGCATAAATGATATAGGCCACACAGTTCCGATTTGATTAAAATAATGTTTATTCTGAAAGCAAACTAATCGCGAAAGTGGTCGTATTTAGAATAACTATTACATTCGAGCTCATATCCATTTGACACAGCCTCATCGTGAAACAGACGCCTGTGAGTTTCCCTATCTCGTGGCGAATCTACGCCCCTGTGGCAACCTGTCCTGGACGACAGGACTCGTTTCACAATTCCTGAAGGCTGTCTCTTCCATCTATATACTTAAATGAGAGCGCAATGCTCATTAACTCACACCTTCCATATGTAATACCTCCTGAACCTATTTTTCAGTGCTGTTGTCACCTACTAATTTTATTGTTTTGGAATCGTCAATTTAATTTAACTTTTTATGTACGAGGTGTGCGAGGAAAGTAATGAAATTGATATTTTATCTAACAAGGGTTTTATTTTTTCAAACAACAATATTGCTGCCCTTCAAAGCAGTTCCCCATGGCTGCCATACACCGATGGAGTCGTCGCTCCCAATCTTGGCAGCAGCGCTGGAAGGCTTTTAACTAGTAGGGCCTCTAACATGTGGATCACTTTCTTTGAATGTTCTCCAAAATCCCAAAATGATGTCATTTTCAATTTCCAGAAAAGAAAAAGTAACAAGGACTCAGATCAGGTGAACAGGGGGGCTGTCGAACAATAGGAATGTCTTTTGAGGTCAAGTATTCCGTGATTGGAGTGGCCATGTGACATGGGGCGTTGTCATGATGCAGCATCCACGTGTCTGCAATGTCCGGCCTCACTCGAGTCATCCTATTCCTGAGACTTTCAAGAACTTATTTGTAAAACACTTCGTTGACAGTTTGTCCTGGAGGAACAAATTCTTCATGCACGATACACCTGCTGTCAAAAAAAAATAAAAAAATAAAACCTAGTCAGCATTGTATTGATGTTTGATTTGCTCATTCGAGCTTTTCGGTCGACGTGATGTCTTAGCGTGCCACTCCTCACGTTGCCGCTTTTTCACAGGATCGTACCCAAGAATCACCTGTGACCACACGAGTATACCAACCGTGGTCATTGGCAGTCCTCTCAAGCAGACCAACGCACACGTGTCTTCGATTGTCCTTCTGCTCAGTTGTGAGGGTTTTATGAACTATTTTGGCACAAACTTTTCGCTTGTGCAAAACTTCGATCAAAATTTGACGTACGGTGGAAGTGATTAAGAAGTTACCCATCACCCTTGCTGTTGATCGTCAGTCTGATCTCACAAGAACACGCACACGTTCGACCTTTCCCTCGGTTTTTGAAGTTGAAGGCTGGTTCAAATGGCTCTCAGCACTATCCGACTTAACTTCTGAGGTCATCAGACGCCTAAAACGTAGAACTAATTAAAACTAACTAACTTAAGGACATCACACACATCTATGCCCGAGGCAGGATTCGAACCTGCGACCGTAGCGGTCACTCGGTTCCAGACTGCAGCGCCTAGAACCGCACGGCCACTCAGCCCGGCGTAGTTGAAGGTCTGACTGAGCGAGTTATCTTAAGACGTCGGCCTTCCAAAAATAATTTGTGTCAGTGAGAAACTTGTGCTCTTGATTATGAATGTTTGCTTTGTATTCAAAGATTACACTCGCATGTTCATCTGGAAGGAATGAACGCTCCCTTCTACACAAGTAGAATAACACAGCGTGCCAGATCGCTCTCAGCGTTGTCAGTCTTATAACTTTTCTCACACATCTCGTAGGCACCGTTTTTTCGAATTTATTGTCAGTTTTTTCTAGTATGTTCCCTTAATATTTATTTAGTGTTTAACATTTTTAATTGAACAAACACTGCACTGCGAGTGATTACGTTTACTCTGTGCTGGTACCTCACTCTTCATGCGTAACATGTTTTCAGTGCACTTTTTTGATGGCGATAGTTCGTTACAGTCTGATGAGTGTCTTATATAAGCTGAAAAATGATTAATAAAGTTAATTAATAATATAGAACACACACAATATTGCACTTTTCATTTGTCAGTCCGTCTCCACGTGTGGTCGTATTTTACCCATGGCCTTATTTGCTTAACGTTGGAAATGTGGTGCAAGCAAGATATCTGACTCGTCCGTATGGTCACAGAGGGATAGTCTGAACACAGTCTGACCTAGGTCTCTAAGGTCGCTTGACTTCAATCCTCTGGATTTTTCTGTTTGGCGTCATCTCAAAAATGAAGTGTTTAGCATTCCAGTTGATACTGGAAGACGTCAGTTTTGTTTGAGTGGATTTTTCATTAGAGTCTTAGCCTATGAACTAGACATGATATTTTATCATTTGTGTGCGCCATCTTTACCATTTTCTACTCGGACACATGCCTAAAGGAAGTGTTATGTGGAGTATGTGTTTTATTTAATCCTAAAATTTCTTCGTGATCAGGAGCCTGTACTTCATGAACAACCCCTGTCTTGCATGAAATCCATTCTCTTAACTGGCTGTGGGGTGAGTCGAATTTTCTGTTCTCTCAAAACATAAAAACGGAGGGGAGGGCTGAACTGTTGGAATGCATACGCCAAAGCAGGGGGAGGAACACAAGAACCAGTAGAGAGATCGTGGCAGAGGAAACCAGCGCTCTCTGTCTTGGCGTACGTGACTTGGGAAACGATCTTCCGCACTGAAATCGTGTGCATGTGTTTCCATCGGTTGCTGGAAGCTAGCGGTAGAAGATTTGGGATCTTTCGAGAGAGTCTGTCCATTAAAATAGGTACACCACGACACCACGAATCCATTGGGCGCGCTTTGGACGCGAGGTCTTAGGGGTCTTCCCAAGTCCGCACGGCTCCCCCCGTCGGAGGTTCGAGCCCTCCCTGGGGCATGGATGTGTATCTTGTCCTTAGCGTAAGTTAGACTGAGTAGTGTTTAACCCTAGCGACCGATGACCTCAGCAATTTGGTCCCATAGGAACTTGCCACCAAAACTTTAACTTCGGACGCGAGCTGATTGGGCCTTTGTTTTGTGCCTAGAAGCTAGGGTTGTAGCTGACCGGCAGGTGCGCCAAAAAGTGGGTCCTCTCAAAGGTGTAGGAGAGTGAATGGGCAGTGGAAGACTGGACGTGCTACGGGCGGAAAACATTGGAGATGCTGTTGGCCGATGGGGACACGGTGTGCAGCTGTACCACGAGGCATTGCTGGTGAGACGCAATGCAACTGCTTGCTGGCGTACCATTAGTTATGTCACGATCAGAGCTTGTTAGCAGTCACAACTCTTTCTATCAAATACTCTAAGAATGGAGAAATCTTTGCCACGTGTGTCGTTAGCTAAATTCTGTACACTCCCCTGTCTTGTGTCGAGCAGTGCGCTCTTCTCTTACTTCGATGACTGCAATTAGCTTCAATTTTTCTCTCGTCCAATGCAAATCGGTTAAAGAAGTTTTAAGTTCATGAACTGTGCGAATTTCTGTGAATGAGTAATAACAACTTTCCCTCCTGTTCTTTACCCTCAACAATGCTGATCTTTGTTGCGGCATGTTGGATCACGCACAACCTTATACAATCTTTCTTTTCCCTAGTTCCCATACAGGCATCCCACGCCCCCCCCCCCCCCCCGTCCCATGTTGAGCACTTTGTCAAGTCTGCATATCGTAAGAGACAGTAGCATGTAAGAACGTTGTTTTTTACACAGTTAAACTTCATTCATGTACAAGTAACTGTAACAAATCCCAAGGTTTAAACTAACACCTCCCAGATCATTTTCATGTCCATGAGGCAATCTCCCAGATCATTTTCTGGTCCATCAGGCAACAGATTGAGAGTTACGTGAGGTACTGCGCTCTTCTTGCTTACGACCCCCTCCGCCCTTAAGCTACACTGTGCTTCTTCGTTCCACTGCGTCGGAACTTTTATGGCACAAATTTCTCCTACTTTAATTAACCACAGTGTGACAACTGCACTTGTAGGGCATGACACCAGCATCAGTGGATGTCATAAAAAAGCAATAGGGATTAAGTTAATATATTCAAGTCCCATTTTTGCGTATTCTCAAACAGAATCATAGATTAAAATCACTGGTTTAGGATCAGATGACTCCGGATTATGACAAATAAAATATAGCCGCACATCATAATACAGTTGCAGAACCGGAATAGCGAATTGTACAGGTCTGTGTGAAGATTTAGGGGATGCTCTGTAGGTCTTGTTGTGTTCGTTTTTGTGTGAGGTAGTTGGGCAAACTTTTAACGCCCCGAACATTTAATACGAGGGTGAGTCAAATGAAAACCATAAATTTGTAATAACAAATCGAAATTTCGCGCTGTTATCCTTTAAGTGTTCTACGGATAGGAACGTGGAATGTCAGATCCCTTAATCGGGCAGGTAGGTTAGAAAATTTAAAAAGGGAAATGGATAGGTTAATGTCAGATATAGTGGGAATTAGTGAAGTTCGGTGGTAGGAGGAGCAAGACATCTGGTCAGGTGACTACAGGGTTACAAACACAAAATCAAATAGGGGTAATGCAGGAGCAGGTTTAATAATGAATAGGAAAATAGGAATGCGGGTATGCTATTACAAACAGCTTAGTGAACGCATTACTGTGGCCAAGATAGATACGAAGACCACACCTACTACAGTAGTACAAGTTTATATGCCAACTAGCTCTACAGATGACGAAGAAATTGAAGAAATGTATGATCAAATAAAAGAAATTATTCAGATAGTGAAGGGAGATGAAAATTTAATAGTCATGGGTGACTGGAATTCGGTCGTAGGAAAAGGGAGAGAAGGGAACGTAGTAGGTGAATATGGACTGGGGCAAAGAAATGAAAGAGGAAGCCGCCTGGTAGAATTTTGCACAGAGCACAACTTAATCATAGGTAACACTTGGTTCAAGAATCATAAAAGAAGGCTGTATACATGGAAGAAGCCTGGAGATACTAAAAGGTATCAGATAGATTATATAATGGTAAGACAGAGATTTAGGAACCAGGTTTTAAATTGTAAGACATTTCCAGGGGCAGATGTGGACTCTGACCACAATCTATTGGTTATGACTTGTAGATTAAAACTGAAGAAACTGCAAAAAGGCGGAAATTTAAGGAGATTGGACATGGATAAACTAAAAGAACCAGAGGTAGTGCAGAGTTTCAGGGAGAGCATAAGGGACCAATTGACAGAAATGGGGGAAAGAAATACAGTAGAAGAAGAATGGGTAGCTTTGAGGGATGAAGTACTGAAGGGAGCAGAGGATCAAGTAGGTAAAAAGGGCTAGTAGAAATCCTTGGGTAACAGAGGAAATATTGAATTTAATTGATGAAAGGAGAAAATATAAAAATGCAGTAAATGAAGCAGGCAAAAAGGAATACAAACAGCAGGGATGGCTAGAGGACAAATGTAAGGATGTAGAGGTTTATCTCACTAGGGGTAAGATAGATATTGCCTACAGGAAAATCAAAGAGACCTTTGGAGAAAAGAGAACCACTTGTATGAACATCAAGAGATGGAAGAGAATGTAGATGAAGATGAAATGGGAGATACAATACTGCGTGTAGAGTTTGACAGAGCACTGAAAGACTTGAGTCGAAACAAGGCCCCCGGAGTAGACAACATTCCATTGGAACTACTGACAGCCTTGGGAGAGCCAGTCCTGACAAAACTCTACCATCTGGTGAGCAAGATGTATGAGACTGGCGAAATACCCTCAGACTTCAAGAAGAATATAATAATTCCAATCCCAAAGAACGCAGGTGTTGACAGATGTGAAAATTACCGAACTATCAGTTTAATAAGTCACAGATGCAAAATACTAACGCGAATTCTTTACAGACGAATGGTAGAACTAGTAGAAGCCGACCTCGGGGAAGATCAGTTTGGATTCCGTAGAAATGTTGGAACACGTGAGGCAATACTAACCCTACGACTTATATTAGAAGCTAGATTAAGGAAGGGCAAACCTACGTTTCTAGCATTTGTAGACTTAGAGAAAGCTTTTGACAATGTTGACTGGAATACTCTCTTTCAAATTCTGAAGGTGGCATGGGTAAAATACAGGGAGCGAAAGGCTATTTACAATTTGTACCGAAAGCAGATGGCAGTTACAAGAGTCGAGCGACATGAAAGGGAAGCAGTGGTTGGGAAGGGAGTGAGACAGGGTTGTAGTCTCTCCCCGATGTTATTCAATCTGTATATTGAGCAAGCGGTAAAGGAAACAAAAGAAAAATTTGGAGTAGGTATTAAAATCCATGGAGAAGAAATAAAAATGTTGAGGTTCGCCGATGACATCGTAATTCTGTCAGAGACAGCAAAGGACTTGGAAGAGCAGTTGAACGGAATGGATAGTGCCTTGAAAGGAGGATATAAGATGAACATCAACAAAAGCAAAACGAGGATAATGGAATGTAATCGAATTAAGTTGGGTGATGCTGAGGGAATTAGATTAGGAAATGAGACACTTAAAGTAGTAAAGGAGTTTTGCTATTTGGGGAGCAAAATAACTGCTGATGGTCGAAGTAGAGAGGATATAAAATGTAGACTGGAAATGGCAAGGAAAGCGTTTCTGAAGAAGAGAAATTTGTTAACATCGAGTATAGATTTAAGTGTCCGGAAGTCATTTCTGAAAGTATTTGTATGGAGTGTAGCCCTGTATGGAAGTGAAACATGGACGATAAATTGTTTGGACAAGAAGAGAACAGAAGCTTTCGAAATGTGGTGCTACAGAAGAATGCTGAAGATTAAATGGGTAGATCACATAACTAATGAGGAAGTATTGAATAGGATTGGGCAGAAGCGAAGTTTGTGGCACAACTTGACCAGAAGAAGATTTCGTTTGGTAGGACATGTTCTGAGGCATCAAGGGATCGCCAATTTAGTATTGGAGGGCAGCGTAGAGGGTAAAAAAACGTAGAGGGAGCCCAAGAGATGACTACACTAAGCAGATTCAGAAGGACGTGGGTTGCAGTGGGTACTGGGAGATGAAGAAGCTTGCACAGGATAGAGTAGCATGGAGAGCTTCATCAAACCAGTCTCAGGACTGAAGACCACAACAACAACAACATCCTTTAAGTTAGTAACCGTGCTACAAACAGCGTGCAGAATGGCCTGTGGGTGGCAGCATAATGTAGGTGCACATATACCGTCGCAATATCAGTATAAAGATGGCCGCTCCACTTGCGACTTGCACCAGTTAAGAACAGCGTTCTGTTATTCGATTTTGCGTAGTGAAGGTGTGAAACCTATCGAAATTCATCGATGAATGAAGGTTCAGTACGGTGATGCATGTTTGTCACAGCAGCAAGTCTACGAATGGAGTAGGAAGTTCGCAAATGGTGGGACTTCAGTGGAAGATGCTCCTCGTCCAGGCCAGGCACAACGAGTTGTGACTCCATAGAGCATTGCAGCAGTTGAAGCCATAGTGAAGGAAAACCTCCGAGTGGAACTGGATGACATTGCAGCATGTTTACAGATTAGTCTTGGTTGAGCACACGGCATCGTGCATGATGTGCTCCAGATTCACAAAGTGTCTGCAAGATGGGTACCACGGCAGCTGACTCATGAAATGAGAGAACGACGTGTTGACGCTTGTGAAGAACTCCATCGGCACTTTGAACGAGAAGGTGATGGCTTCCTTGCAAGAATCGTTACTGGGGACGAAACCTGGGTTCACTTATATCAACCGGAAACGAAGAGAGCGAGCAAAGAATGGCGCCATTCCTCATCACCAAGTGATTTCCATATGTTTGGATCACTCAAAGACGCAATGGGAGGAAAGAAGTTCCGTTCTGATGAAGAGGTACTCCACGCGGTGCATGAGTGGTTGTGCGGACTACCAAAAGAATTTTTTTCTAACGGAATTTATGCACTTTGTAAGTGCTTGAGGAATTGCAATTGAGCTTTGGGGAGATTATGTTGAAAAGTGATACAGCTTTGTACCACTTCTGAACAATAAATAATATTTAAAAAAATATTTATGTTTTTCAGTTAACGTACCCTCGTAAATGACTAAGAAATCGGCACTTTTAATTATAGTGTGCACAGCATACTGAGATTTGGTGTGCAGCACCCTAAAGAGATGTGTGGACGGATACATTTGCACGCAGTGAGCAGAAACATAGACAGCTTACTCTGGTGGCTCCGTAGCGCCATCCAGCGGGACACAGTGAGCCCTGTAGATAGCGGCGCCATCTGCTGGCGGGGTGTATAAATGAAGCATCTTCTACATCTACATCCATACTCTGCAAGCCACCTGACGGTGTGTGGCGGAGGGTACCCTGAGTATCTCTATCGGTTCTCCCTTCTATTCCAGTCTCGTATTGTTTGTGGAAAGAAGGATTGTCGGTATGCTTCTGTGTGGGCTCTAATCTCTCTGATTTTATCCTCATGGTCTCTTCGCGAGATATACGTAGGAGGGAGCAATATACTGCTTTACTCTTCGGTGAAGGTATGTTCTCGAAACTTTAACAAAAGCTCGTACCGAGCTACTGAGCGTCTCTCCTGCAGAGTCTTCCACTGGAGTTTATCTATCATCTCCGTAACGCTTTCACGATTACTAAATGATCCTGTAACGAAGCGCACTGCTCTCCGTTTGATCTTCTCTATCTCTTCTATCAACTCTATCTGGTACGGATCCCACACTGTTGAGCAGTATTCAAGCAGTGGGCGAACAAGCGTACTGTAACCTACTTCCTTTGTTTTCGGATTGCATTTCCTTAGGATTCTTCCTATGAATCTCAGTCTGGCATCTGCTTTACCGACGATCAACTTAATGTGATCATTCAATTTTAAATCAATCCGAATGCGTTCTCCCAGATAATTTATGGAATTAACTGATTCCAGTTGCTGACCTGCTATTTTGTAGCTAAATGATAAGGGATCTATCTTTCTATGTATTCGCAGCACATTACACTTGTCTACATTGAGATTCAATTGCCATTCCCTGCACCATGCGCCAATTCGCTGCAGATTCTCCTGCATTTCAGTACAATTTTTCATTGTTGCAACCTCTCGACACACCACAGCATCATCTGCAAAAAGCCTCAGTGAATTTCCGATGTCATCCACCAGGTCATTTATGTATATTGTGAATAGCAACGGTCCTATTGAAACGTCCCCTTTGAAAAATTATACAAGACTGTGCTTAAACTGAAACACAATATTTTTGGCGCAACGCAATCTGACTTCCAAAAATCCCTACGAAAGAATGGCCCTGACTAACATTAACCTATACGTTTCAAAAATCACTTACCTCACAAAAATCTTCGATACTGAAGCTACTGCAATACAGCGAGCGCCACTACTCCCAGCTAAATAAAAGATTCAAACTACTGACGGCACTAACTACTGATAGG
This sequence comes from Schistocerca gregaria, assembly GCF_023897955.1. Classification (NCBI taxonomy): domain Eukaryota; kingdom Metazoa; phylum Arthropoda; class Insecta; order Orthoptera; family Acrididae; genus Schistocerca; species Schistocerca gregaria. Next base: position 526,763,841 of record NC_064924.1, read on the forward strand.
CATAGTTAGCAAATGAAAGATTTTAATACATAACAAACAATGTATTTACCTTAATAGTCATAATATATATATCAGTTCATGACACCAATTCTTACAAATTTCAAAACTCCGCCATCTCTCTTCCCACGTCCACCACTGCTGGCGGCTCACCTCCAACTGCACAACGCTACGCGCTGTTAGCATCCAGCTGCCGCTGCCCGACACTACAATGGCAGACAACAATGCAAACTAGCCACAGACTGCGCACAGCACAGCCAGTGATTTTTCATACAGAGCGTTATGTGGCGTTACCAATAAGAAAACCTAAACAGCCTACTTACATAGCCCCCATGCTCCCCACAAAAAAATTTTACAAATTGTTTTGGGCAGTGGCCAATAATGATTTGATAAAATTTTTCACAATTACTATAACAAAGATATCAAATGCACACACTTATTGATACAATGTTGGTCAAAAGCTAAAATTTTCTCACAGTCCATATAGACAGTCCTGATCATTCATCACAGTAAAATAGTAGTGTTTTGCTCAAAGACTGAGCAATAAAAGAAAATCCACGCGGAAGTAGTGGATCTCCATGCAGTCTTGAAGAAGTAGTGTTGTCCTTCCAACGGAAAGACAGTGCTGACTCTTGACATGCAGACAGGTATTGGGCGACAACAGAGCCAGTCGACGTTGATGACTATCGGTAGGTAGGTCATCACAGAGCAGACCCACTGTAGTCCTGGTAGAGATTACGGTATTGGTGGGCCACCAGAGGTGCAGACCCATTGCATTCCTTGTAGAAATAATGGTATTGGTGAGTCATCAAAGGTGCAGACCCACTGTAGTCCTTGTAGAGACGGCTAGCAGCCATCTGTTGCAAATGTGCAGGTGCACAATCACCATTGAAGAGTCTTGCACAGAATACAGCAAGTCCATAAACCACCACTTGTCCACTCACAAAGAATTTGTTTGAAATGTCCTTAGAACCAGCAATGCTGTTATCCAGTCCCTTGCTGAATTATTAACACATGTGCAAACACTATCAGTCCCTACTTCTCACATATTGTCCATATACTATGACCAACAGAAACGTGTGCAGTGAAATGTATTTTACAAGTTACTTAATTTGATGAACTGGTGTCAATTACAATTTTATAACATAAGAATGCAATAACAAAGGTACAAAATACATCTTTAAAGAACATAACAATACAGATAACATTTGCAGGAGTACAGGCTTTACAAAAGAATCGAAATAGCAAATACATCAGTGTTACAAAAATTAGACATAAGTAAATACATAAAAGATCAGAATAACTTTTGAAACATCAACTTCACACATGAGCATTAAAACAAAACACAATAAATAATGTCTGAACATATTTACAAAGAAAATAACATAGTATTTGAAAAATTCCACAACATAAATCTTATTAGCTAAACACATAAAGACAGGAAAAAGACAAATACACAAGGGTACATAAACACATAGAGGGATAATACGAAAGGAAAGGACACGGTTTGTTTTACTGCAGTATTTTGCATAGAGATCTCCCTTAGTTCATCATTATTCCCAAAAAGTCCTATCTAAACCTGCTTTCTGTTTTCTGTTCACATCCTCTTTCAAAAATAGTTTTTCTCCACTGTACACTACTTTTTTGGCCAAACCATTTTCTTATAGCTTCTCAATGCTTTTCTTCCAATTCATCATAGTTAGTTTCTTATATAGTCTATCCCCTCTTAAGCTAACTTAAAGCTACTGAGCTCAGATGCTAAACTAAGGGACGAGGCAATGCAGCAGCGCAAAACAATTTATACAAACAACAATGAAATAAAATGGAAGTTGTCAAAGAAGCAGCAATATTAAAACTAATATAAGGCAATGCACAGCAAACAAGAAAAATAAATCCGCAGTAAAACTGGCTTAACAGAGTAATACATTGTGAAATTCAGTAGCACTATGCCTGGCACACAGTAGAAGCAAATGCAACAGCTTATAACTAAACATGACAACGCTCAAGCAGAAAAAATATTACAGTAAAGACAACAATGCAGAAAAGGGAGATGTTGATTCACATCTTAATGTCTATATAATTAAAGTGGTGCACCACAACTTATTCTACCATAAAAATTACCAAGTACTTGAAAAGAAAATTATGTATGCAGTTCCTGTGAAGGGAAGTCTTTTTGTGCTCCTTCGTTTTTTTAAGTACATCATAATTATTTACTGGATCTGTAGGCATAAAATATCTATATTAGTGCATCCATTAAATTTTACTGTAACCAATGCTGCAGTGCAGCTATAAACTAGATATTAAACAAAATAGGCAAAGCAAGGCGTGAAACATCATTCGCTAGCCATAAGTCATTTCATAATGCAGTAAACAATCTTCCAACTAGCAAGACAATAGACATGAAATGTTTCTCATCATTTCATTTCAGTAAATATCATAAATTAAGAACTCCAAAGTGTAATCATATGTTTTCAAGTTTGAGCTTGTCGTATTTGCAACACTTTCTACAAAGAAATGTCAATAGCGAGGATAATGGCACTTTTTTTTCTTTTACCTGTGCCTCTGAAAGGCACACACTAATGGCTTTTTTCCCAGGCAACTGTCGCACAGTTGGGTGCCCTCGACGCATTACGTGCAGGTGGCCACTTACCTTTCTTACTGAAAAATTTACGACAGTAGTTTCCGCTACAGTGACAGTCTCATATAAAAAAATTCACAGGTCAAGAATTTGCGTTACAAATATGTAGAAACAAAATCCTTTAAATAGAATAGTGTCCAAAAAATTTTCGCCAGCATAGTGATACATTCACGCATATGCACACATTTCATAACTCTTAAAGTACGATTCTCGGTTTCCAACATCCTTTTCCACAAACCAGAGTCCCTAACCACTACCCATTATTCCTTACATTATTCGTCGACACTTCTTCAATATTTCATCATAACAGATACGTAGCATAATCAAATAACTCATACAGCAACAGCTTATTGATCATAAACATATCACAACAGCATAATACACATAGTCATCGTAATAATAACATCATAACACCTCAATTAAATTCTCAAAATCGTCGTAGCTTCCTCCAATAATTTCAAAACCTAAAAAAAATTCTCTGCTCATGTCAAAAGTGTCATCTACCTCAAACGTACTTTAAAAATCATGATCCCATACCAAATACGTCATTCAAAGCTCTCATAGTATCACAATGGTTCCGAAAAAATATGAACAGTTCACAAAGTACAGAAAAAAATACAATTTCGTAAGTGTGAAGTTATCCAACTGTGTAATTACGTAAACATCTGTCACTGATGTAGTATAATAAATGTTTGTTTCTCTCAGTTAAATGATCAGATAGCTGTGTAATTTATGTGTTAGATAAATATGGTACCGATGTGTAGAGTTGTATAAGCAAATACCATATTAGCTAGGGCTCCTTGTGCTTGCCAAACACATGGTACACAAAGTAAGCGTCTACCCCCCTGAGGATTAATGCAATTATGTCCTCAGATGTTACAGGTTACAGCAATGTAATGAAATGTATCACGGAAACCCTTTTGTATCATTGTATTTCAAATATCTTTAAAAATAAATGTTTTAAGTACAAAATTAATCACTCATATACGTGTACTGTAGCGCTAAACTGTGCGTCATGTTGTAAGATAATCTCTGTGGGAGTGTCTTAGTTATCGTCCTCCGATAGCTAAGTTCTGCAGAAGTCAATGTACTGACCTCATGATAAACAAAAGTGAAATACTTTGGGTATAGATATCTTAGTTATTACGCTTATTGCCGTGATGAAGAAAGGACTGTGCTGTAACGTATTGTTGTGCTACGGAAAAGACTGTCTCCTTGTACCTATACCACAAAAGTTACTACTAAAACATGTTTTACTTTCCAGAAAAATTCAGAAAAACTGTGCAGATATAAAACAGATAAACTGCAAAAGCAACATTGTAAATTGTCACTCATTAGTAGCGTCGTGATAAAATCGTGTAGCTGTCACATAAACTAACCACTGAGTCATCTGGTATCTCACAGAAAGTACTTTAAATCCAGAATTTATTTTCAAGTAAACCAAAATGTTGCATTAAAATCTCATTAGCAGTACTGATAAATGTTCTAAGTATGTCAGCCTTATAGTCGTTACGTAATCGTACAACTAACAAGCAAGAAAGTACAAATAACAACACTGTGTCGTCTGTTCACTATAACAATGCATTCGTAATTTCTGCTTAAATATGTTCCCTAGGTTCTAGACTGGATAGTTAACTTCAAAACATTGTTACATATTAACAGTTTCTCAGTGTGACAAATTGTTCTAGTAGCGTGAAGCGAAAAATTTTATGGCAAAGACAAAGTTAAAAAGCAGATTATCCATCAATAAACGGATTTACGTGTGAAATGTAGTACAATCCTTTACTTTTCCTAGAGCTCAGTGTTACTTGAACGCAATTATCATGCGGTATACGACGGTGAAGATACTGGAATTTTTCTCAAGGTTAGCGTCTATGTTATTTTTCTCTGAGCCAGCCGGCGCACGCGGCTGCCTACGGTGCGAGTCATTGTGTGTCTCTTTGTTGGCGCGCGCCGTTATTGGGATTAGGAGACCTAACTTCTACAAATTCACCTTGACGAGAAGGCCCTGCCCTGTTTGACGCTCGCCAGCGCTGATGGAATTCAGGTCTGTCGTTTTGTCGGTAGGTTACATAGTTTCTTGTTTGTCGGTGATGTGGTGGAGAATTTCTCCCTGAATCGTAACTGCGTGGTGGACCCTTGCGTCTGAAATTATTCTGCCTCCCGTGATAATAATAGTTCTGGTTGCCATATTGTCTGTTTCTCTGATTGTCTCTGCGATATTCATTACTACTGAAATGCGATCTTTCTCTGTTACTATTATTACTCCGCCAGTGGTTGTCATATGGGTGGTGTCTGTTTTGGTCACGATTTGTGTTGTGAGAATTCCCTTGTCGTGTCCAGTTATTATTTCTTTCATCGCGGAATTGCGACGGATGTGACCTGTAATTGTTGTGTTCCTGTTTTCGCGTTCCGCGATTGTCAGTGTCAATTTCTAATTCTTGTAAGAGTCCCTGAAAAGCTTCAATGTCGTCTTTGCAACGGCCTGCCAAAATAATATGCCGTATATGTTCAGGCAATTTGATTAAGCAAATGCGGATGAGTTCTGACGGGCTGTATGGGTTGAAAGATACTGATTCTTATGTAACATGTCTTCAAAATATTTCACAAGACTTGAAAATTCGGATTGTTCGAAATTTTTCATCATTATGATGCTATGTTTTACTCGGTCTTGTGTGGCTTGAGACCAATATGCTGAGAGGAAGGCATGGTAAAATTCTCCTTCACTGTGGCAATTGTGAATGACCGATCGCATTCTTACAGCTGGTTCATTCTCTAAATAGCCACACATAAATTCTAATCTGTGCTCTAATGAACAGTTGGGGGGGGGGGGGGGACAATGAGAGAATTGATGAAGCCACGCTTGTGGATGAATGTCGTTGCCAGAATTCTTAAATGTTTTGAATTTACGTGTAGTAATGAACAGCTTATAGTCAAAATCATCGTGTCGGCGAGTCGCATGTCGGTCATTGTTACGTCGTTTCGGCGGTTCCATCTCAAAATTCGGTGTACTTTGCCAATTTCTTTCATAATCTCCAAAGTGCCCTGTGTTATTATTTTGTGGCAGTTCCGTATTTTTATGTCCCTCTTCCCGTATTGGAGTGCGAGTGTCCTCTGAAATACGTAATTCTTGTATTACCTGTGTCAGCTGATCTTGTACTTCTCGGATTTCTCTTTGGTGTTGCGTATTAATTTGATTCTGATTTTGTTTGGATTTCCTAATTTGTTCGAACTCTTCTGTGTCATTAAAGACTACCGGTTTTGTGTCATTCAGATTATCATCTACCTTCGTAGATAAATTATTTAGCTGATCCGAAAGTTCAACTACCTTCTCTGATAATGAACTAATGTCCTCCATGTGTCTTTCTGAACCAATTTTCAGAGTATCTACTGTGTCCTTTAAGTTCGCTTGAGTTTTTGCAAGTTGCGTAACCGAATTGGTAGATGCAACTGAGTCAATTTTAGCTTGCAAGGTCTCATGATTTTCATGAACAATAGTTTGCAGTTCTTTTATGGCTGCTTCGTGATTCTGTAATGCATTTTCATGCCGTGTTTGTTCAAGCGTATGTTCCACTGAGTCTAACTTTTGAAGCTTTTGTTCCATTGCGTTTAACTTTTGAAGATTTTGTTCCATTGTGTCTAACTTTTGAAGCTTTTGCTGTGTTTGTCTCTGATTTTGTTCCATTGTGTCCAACTTTTGAAGCTTTTGCTGTGTTTGTCTCTGATTTTGTTCCATTGTGTCTAACTTTTGAAGCTTTTGTCCCATTTGTTGCATTAATTGTAATAACAATGCACTGGTGTCTGAAACATGTTCCTTAGTGCTATTCGGCGATGCATTTGAACCGGCAATATTCGCAGTTTGAAAAACAGAAAAAGTGTCTTGACTTATTTGAGAAAACGGTGAGGACGCAAAACCTGAATCTACAGTATTTGCAAGAATGTGTCCTGTCATTTCGGAATCCTGAGGCGAGCTGTTGCCGACTGATCGATCGATAATTGTTCCCTGTTCACTACTTGTTTCACTGTCTACACCATTGTTTGCAGCCCGCTCCATTTCCCTATGCACTATTACCAAATTACTACTCTGTACATTAGTTAATTCATTACTCGGTGGTGCTAACACACTGCTTTCGTCTTCATTGTCATTTCTCAGTTTACTTTGGAGCCTAGTATTACGTTTTTCACACGCCATTATTGTCACAATATTTCACACGTCAACACAGAAAAGCACAATTTGAAGAGCAAAAATAAGAGAACACATTAACGTAGCATTGTAAATAATATCTAGTCAATTGCAAGCGCAGCTGCGAAATACTTGGTGCAACTTTACGTGCATGCCACAACTGTTGTACTGTACAACAATGAAAGACTACAACTACAAAGGAGATTCTCTCTACAATTACGCGCTAGCAATAAACAAAATCTACATTAATTACACAAACTACAAGAAAAAATCAGAAGATTCCAGTGAGGTATCCTTGGCTAAGGGTCGACATATGAAACGTCCCCTTTGAAAAATGTATACAAGACTGTGCTTAAACTGAAACACAATATTTTTGGCGCAACGCAATCTGACTTCCAAAAATCCCTACGAAAGAATGGCCCTGACTAACATTAACTTATACGTTTCAAAAATCACTTACCTTACAAAAATCTTCGATACTCAAGCTACTGCAATACAGCGAGCGCCACTACTGCCAGCTAAATAAAAGATTCAAACTACTGAAGGCACTAACTACTAATAGGCATAGTTAGCAAATGAAAGATTTTAATACATAACAAACAATGTATTTACCTTAATAGTCATAATATATATATATATATATATATATATATATATATATATATATATATATATATATATATATATATATATATATATCAGTTCATGACACCAATTCTTACAAATTTCAAAACTCCGCCATCTCTCTCCCCACGTCCACCACTGCTGGCGGCTCACCTCCAACTGCACAACGCTACGCGCTGTTAGCATCCAGCTTCCGCTGCCCGACACTACAATGGCAGACAACAATGCAAACTAGCCACAGACTGCGCACAGCACAGCCAGTGATTTTTCATACAGAGCGCTATGTGGCGTTACCAATAAGAAAACCTAAACAGCCTACTTACGCTATGACACTCCCCTGCGGCACACCTGAAATCACTCTTACTTCGGAAGACTTCTCTCCATTGAGAATGACATGCTGCGTTCTGTGATCTAGGAACTCCTCAATCCAATCACACAATTGTTCTGATAGTCCGTATGCTCTTACTTTGTTCATTAAACGACTGTGGGGAACTGTGTCAAACGCCTTGCGGAAGTCAAGAAACACGGCATCTACCTGTGAACCCGTGTCTACGGCCCTGTGAGTCTCGTGGACGAATAGCGCGAGCTGGGTTTCACACGACCGTCTCTTTCGAAACCCATGCTGATTCCTACAGACTAGATTTCTAGTCTCCAGAAAAGTCATTATACTCGAACATAATACTTGTTTCAAAATTCTACAACTGATCGACTTTAGATATATAGGTCTATAGATCTGCACATCTGTTCGACGCCCCTTCTTGAAAACGGGGATGACCTGTGCCCTTTTCCAATCCTTTGGAACGCTTCGCTCTTCTAGAGACCTACGGTACACCGCTGCAAGAAGGGGGGCAAGTTCCTTCGCGTACTCTGTGTAAAATCGAACTGGTATCCCATCAGGTCCAGCGGCCTTTCCTCTTTTGAGCGATTTTAATTGTTTCTCTATCCCTTTGTCGTCTATTTCGATACCTACCATTTTGTCATCTGTGCGACAATCTAGAGAAGGAACTACAGTGCTGTCTTCCTCTGTGAAACAGCTTTGGAAGAAGACATTTAGTATTTCGGCCTTTAGTCTGTCATCCTCTGTTTCAGTACCATTTTGGTCACAGGGTGTCTGGACATTTTGTTTTGATCCACCTACCGCTTTGACATAGGACCAAAATTTCTTAGGATTTTCTGCCAAATCAGTACATAGAAGTTTACTTTCGAATTCATTGAACGCCTCTCGCATAGCACTCCTCACACTACATTTCGCTTCGCGTAATATTTGTTTGTCTGCAAGGCTTTGGCTATGTTTATGTTTGCTGTGAAGTACCCTTTGCTTCCGCAGCAGTTTTCTAACTCGGTTGTTGTACCACGGTGGCTCTTTTCCATCTCTTACGATCTTGATTGGCACATACTCATCTAACGCATATTGTACGATGGTTATGAACTTAGTCCACTGATCCTCAACACTATCTGTACTTGAGACAAAACTTCTGTGTTGAGCCATCTTCTGCGAAAATGTGTGCGGTCGGCACAGACACCGTCGATGTCGCATCCCTTCCTCTACTCCCCCGAAAACAAATTGCGCGCCGTAGTCATATAGTGGGGATGCGGGCGATGTCCTGGGGAAGGGCCCTTCTGCAGCTGACGGAGCTGGATGCGAACGATGGCAGATGGCGCCAACCAGCATCCTGACATTTGCATTACGAACCACCGGAAAATTCTGAAAAAAAAAGAAACGGACATAGAGAGCAGATCCAGCGCCACATATGGGTGCAGCAGTTGAGTGGCGCTATGCCTGATGCGGACTCGCTGTCCGTGACTGACGCCGCTGCAAACAGCGACAGACGTGGTGGCTGCGGCAGGCGGGCAGTGGTCAACATCCGTGCCAGAGTCGTCTGCTGACACACGTGCCCCAACATCAGGCACTGGCAAAGGCTGCCAGCAGCACTCTGGGATGCAGCCAGCGTTTCTGAAAAAGGAAAATATATGGCAGGGTCACTATGCTCATGAAAAAGAAGTGGGCTTTGGTGACGTCGTTCGGTGCCTAATTTGCCGCGAATTTATACAAGCTTGCCCAACCGTCTGAATGACAACACCTGATTTCCAGTTCTGGGGTCTGTTATAGCGCGATAGAAATCTCTGGAGGGATTAGTATTGCAGGGCAACGTGGAGGGTAAAAATACACTAAGCAGATTCAGAAGGATGTAAGTTTCAGTAGGTACTAGGAGACGAAGAAGCTTGCACAGGATACAGTAGCATGGAGAGCTGCATCAAACCAGTCTTTGGACTGAAGACCACAACAACAACAACAACAACAACAACAGAAATCTCTGCCGTCTGTGCACGATTTCATTGCGAAGTCGACATCTGAAGCAGGCTGATGCAGGACGATGCAGGACGATGCAACAATTTTGCCAGGGAACCGTCGTGGAAAGACAGAGTGGGAAACGTGCTGGAAAACATAACAAAACAAAACAACATGCATGGTCTCACAGCGACATGAATGAAATATTCCCGGGCAGGCGCCGAGACCACCCGCGCTTTATTGGCTACCAAAGATCGACAAAATCGGTTCCCCTCTCCGCCCCATTGTGAACACTACTGGGCCACCAACTTACAAACTGGCAAAACGTCTGGCCAACCTCCTTACGCTGCATGTGGGTCGCTGTGTGCATCACATCAAGTATACTCATGTTTTTATCAATCGCACAATTGTGGGACCATTTGAACACACGTTGGTATCATCGTATTTCCTATCTGGGAGGCCAATATTTCAACCCGTTGGATCGTGTGGCGATGGGAAATCCGTTAGCTCCATCCATAGCCAACCTTTTTATGGAGAAATTCGAAGACGTGACTTTGGACATGCTCCAGATAAGCCAAGTTGCTTTTATCGTTACGTTGACGACACTTTCATCTTCTGGCCCCACGGAAGTGAAAAACTGAAAGAATTCTTAGAGCATCTGAACGGCATTCACCAACATTCCTTTTACGACGGAAGTAGACATACATGGTGCTTGCCCTTCCTTGACGTCCTTGTTCGCCGGAAAACAAATGGACACATCAGTCTCAGTGTCTGCAGCAAGCCTATAAACACGGATCAGTACCTGCACTCTCTTAGCCAGCAACATCCGGCACAAAAACACGTCCTTCTGGACACCATCGTCCGCCGTGCTAAAGTAGTCTCAGGCGATGAAAGTCTGCCACTAGAACTAAGCCATTTCCGAAAAGTCTTCCGGGCAAATGGCTACGATCACGGCCAGGTATCACAGGAGGCCATTTCTGGTGAGACACCCAGGAGAAACTCCACCAAAGAAGAGGACAAGAAACTTGCGTTTTTGCCTTTCTGTGATAAAGTGTCAAGAAAGATTAGGCTCTCCTGAAGAGACACAACGTGTCATCAGCGTTCAGGCCCCCAGCAAAAATATTGCAGCTTATGAGGCCTGTGAAGGACGATCTAGGGCTTAGAACCCATGGAGTTTACAGAATACACTATGTCACTGTGGAGCAACGCGAGACGTGCTTACGCCTATACTGTCCTGAAAATTCAGCCTTGGCGGAACACAGTTTAGAAAATCGACTCCGATTTTTGTTCGACGAAACATCTGTCATTATGAGGGCGAAGGAATTTTGGGATAGCGTCATAAAAGAAGCGATAGAAATAAAAATATCTGAGAACACCATCAACAAGGATGGCGGTTCGCGACTCTTCACATCACGGGGTTGAAGCGGGTGCACCGAATGCGGGACGAAAACAATACCATGTTTGGCGAGGAAGAGGGCACCAGTGAGGTCACAGCCAGCAGCACGGCTTTGTAGCGGCGAGGCCACGGTGACACGGCAGTCATTCACCACCTGACAGTGGCTGAGGAGAGCTCGGTCGAAAGCTCGTGGGATTTTAGCCACCTGACGCGGCTGGAAGACCGAGAAAATTTTATTAATAACAAAGCATTTTCTTTCGAGTGGAAAGCATGAAGGTTGGACATCTGGGCCTTGGAAGTGTCAACGAAACGTTTGGCTCTACCCCGTTTGACTGAAGACAGAACAGAGTCATTCATACATGATGAATCCCATTTTATTGTCAAAACTGTTGAAATTCCAATGAAGAAAACTGCGTCCCATCATCTGAAACGATAGTTTGTGGCAAGCCAAACATTGGGATGACTAATGGATGTCTGCTGTACGCATCGGCGATAATAAACCATCGTGTGTTCCAAAAAGGATCAGGAAAATGAATGTGGATACGCTATCAAGGACCGACAGCCGAGGCCAGTCACAGCACTTCCTGGTCGTCCACGCAACCATTGTAGTGAGCAGTCATCTGCTGAAAGCGCTTTTCAACAGTGAGCTGTGCAGGCAGTTCTGTCTGAACGATTTTCCACTGCTTTCTGTCTCGAAGTCTCAAAACGTTTTGTTGCAATGATACGGGAATCATGACGTTTGTTTAGCAGTATGCAGTAAAGTCACAGCATCTTCAAGAGAGAGGCTGTTGTGGTGTCCGTGGTGTTAGCACACTGCTGGATGTAAAGTTGATTTCGGGTTACGAGGCTAACGAATCTGAATGTAATACTTGAGCGTAGCGACAGATTGCGTTCAGTATCTTGTGCGATCCACAGACAATCTGTCAGAAAAGTCTGCAGTGCTTGCGAATCGGCCTGATCTATCTGAAGGCGAGAAGCATCCAATTCCGTATCACTTACTATAGGTAAGCCAGACAGAGCGTCCGTGTTTGCTTTCTGTGCCGTGGAGCTTTAAAGAATTTCTTACTGGTAATCCGAAACACGGGATGACCAACGATGCAGTTTCTGTGCTGCACGCTCAGGCACATCTTTGGTCAGATGAGAAAGAGTAGACCGTGAATTATGATCATTCACGAGAAAAAAAAAATTCTGCCATCCAGTTAGCGATGAAATTTCATGACTCCATAAGCTAGGGATTTCTTTTCCAGCTGAGCGTAGTTGATTTGAGCGTTGTTGAACATCTTAGATGCGAATGCGATGGGGTGTTCAGCGTTTCCAACCTTGTGAGGTAAACGTGCTCCTGTTCCATGTGCTGGTGCCTCAATACCAACCGCTACGTTTTTATGAATCGTAATAAGACATGGTCGATTAATTACAATATACATCTTACACAAAACTACTGACAACCGTCTTGGGTGAATTACGTCGCTGGTCGACTGCTGGTGGTGTCACGTCTGCCAAGGTGTGGCAGGAGACTAAAGAATTTATTTAGTTATTTATTTTCTTTATTGTTATTTTAACACCTTATACAAAAAGGTGGGCCGGCAGCGGCAATATTGCGCCGCTCTTCGGCCACAGACAGTACAAATAGAAACAAGGAAGATACAGAAAAACAAAACAATGGTGGACAAAAAAAGAAACAGTAGACACAAGAGTAAAAAACAAGGAGCTGTTCACAAGTGTAGTCAAAGAAAAAAAGTTCGGCATTTGTACACGAACACTGATGACTGAAATGATACACGTGAACGATGGAGCGTCGGCTGTGAAACACTGAAGCACTAGCACGATGGCACACACAAAGAAACAATGGCGATGATCTCCGACGTTTGGCTCTACCCCGTTTGACTGAAGACAGAACAGAGTCATTCATACATGATGAATCCCATTTTATTGTCAAAACTGTTGAAATTCCAATGAAGAAAACTGCGTCCCATCATCTGAAACGATAGTTTGTGGCAAGCCAAACATTGGGATGACTAATGGATGTCTGCTGTACGCATCGGCGATAATAAACCATCGTGTGTTCCAAAAAGGATCAGGAAAATGAATGTGGATACGCTATCAAGGACCGACAGCCGAGGCCAGTCACAGCACTTCCTGGTCGTCCACGCAACCATTGTAGTGAGCAGTCATCTGCTGAAAGCGCTTTTCAACAGTGAGCTGTGCAGGCAGTTCTGTCTGAACGATTTTCCACTGCTTTCTGTCTCGAAGTCTCAAAACGTTTTGTTGCAATGATACGGGAATCATGACGTTTGTTTAGCAGTATGCAGTAAAGTCACAGCATCTTCAAGAGAGAGGCTGTTGTGGTGTCCGTGGTGTTAGCACACTGCTGGATGTAAAGTTGATTTCGGGTTACGAGGCTAACGAATCTGAATGTAATACTTGAGCGTAGCGACAGATTGCGTTCAGTATCTTGTGCGATCCACAGACAATCTGTCAGAAAAGTCTGCAGTGCTTGCGAATCGGCCTGATCTATCTGAAGGCGAGAAGCATCCAATTCCGTATCACTTACTATAGGTAAGCCAGACAGAGCGTCCGTGTTTGCTTTCTGTGCCGTGGAGCTTTAAAGAATTTCTTACTGGTAATCCGAAACACGGGATGACCAACGATGCAGTTTCTGTGCTGCACGCTCAGGCACATCTTTGGTCAGATGAGAAAGAGTAGACCGTGAATTATGATCATTCACGAGAAAAAAAAAATTCTGCCATCCAGTTAGCGATGAAATTTCATGACTCCATAAGCTAGGGATTTCTTTTCCAGCTGAGCGTAGTTGATTTGAGCGTTGTTGAACATCTTAGATGCGAATGCGATGGGGTGTTCAGCGTTTCCAACCTTGTGAGGTAAACGTGCTCCTGTTCCATGTGCTGGTGCCTCAATACCAACCGCTACGTTTTTATGAATCGTAATAAGACATGGTCGATTAATTACAATATACATCTTACACAAAACTACTGACAACCGTCTTGGGTGAATTACGTCGCTGGTCGACTGCTGGTGGTGTCACGTCTGCCAAGGTGTGGCAGGAGACTAAAGAATTTATTTAGTTATTTATTTTCTTTATTGTTATTTTAACACCTTATACAAAAAGGTGGGCCGGCAGCGGCAATATTGCGCCGCTCTTCGGCCACAGACAGTACAAATAGAAACAAGGAAGATACAGAAAAACAAAACAATGGTGGACAAAAAAAGAAACAGTAGACACAAGAGTAAAAAACAAGGAGCTGTTCACAAGTGTAGTCAAAGAAAAAAAGTTCGGCATTTGTACACGAACACTGATGACTGAAATGATACACGTGAACGATGGAGCGTCGGCTGTGAAACACTGAAGCACTAGCACGATGGCACACACAAAGAAACAATGGCGATGATCTCCGACGTGCGAATGGTCACTTGATGTGTACGAGTCCAGCACCTGCCAAAAGGGGAAAAGGTGGGAGAGGAGGGAGAGGGGAGGGTGTTGATGCCAGTGGCAGAGGAGATGGGAGGGGGAGGAAATAAGGTACGAGGAGGGTAGGGGAAGCCTGGGGGGAGGAGGAGGGAGGAAGGGAGGAGTGGGAGATGGGAGAGAGGGTGCCCTAAGGAAAAAACACAGGGTGTGGAAGGGGAGGATCGAAGTTGGTAAGAGGGATAGATGGAAGAGATGAGGGCATCATCAGGGAGGGAGAGTTTGTGGAAGCCACTTTGGGCTATTGTATGGAGAGTGGAGAGATGGAGAGCAGGCAGGATGTGGGAATAAAGGTGTGGCAGTGGATGAGGGTGGGAAAGGATGGGAGAGACCAGCGGGTGAGGGGGATCAAGTTTACAGGAGGTGTAGAGGATATGTATCCGTTCAAGGAAAAGGAGGAGGTGAGGGAATGGAATAAGGCCATACAGGAGCCACGTGGGGGAGGGGATACGGATGCAATAGGTGAGGTGGAGTGCATGGCATTCTAGGTCTTGAAGGGATTTGTAAAAGGTTGGAGGGGTGGAGATCCATGCAGGGTGGGCGTAGCAGAGGACATGGTGGGTGAGGGATTTATAGGTGTGAAGGATGGTGGAGGGGTCCAGACCCCATGTGCAGCCAGAAAGGAGGAGTTTGAGGAGGCGGAGGTGGGAGTGTGCCTTGGCTTGGATTGTCTGGAGATGGGGGATCCAGGAGAGGCGACGGTCAAGAGTGACGCAAAGGTACTTGAGGGTGGGGGTGAGGGTGATAGGATGGCCATAAATGGCGCGATAGAAGTCGAGGAGACGGAAGAAAGCTGTGGTTTTGCCTACAATTATCAGCTGGGTCTTGGAAGGATTGATCTTGAGCAACCACTGGTTGCACTAAGTGGTGAACCGGTCAGGATGGGATTGGAGAAGGTGCTGGGAGCATTGCAGGGTGGAGGCGAGAGCAAGGAAGGCGGTGTCATCGGCGTACTGGAGAAGGTGGACGGGGGATGAAGGCTGCGGCATGTCTGCCATATACAGAAGGTAGAGAAGAGGGGAGAGGACGGAACCTTGGGGCACACCGGCGGAGGGGTAGAAGGTGTGGGAATCCGTGTTATGGATGGTGACGTAGGAAGGACGATGGGAAAGAAAGGACCAGATCAGACGGACATAGTTGGTAGGAAAGGCGAAGGTTAGGAGCTTGAAGAGGAGACCGGAATGCCATACACGGTCGTAAGCACGCTCAAGGTCGAGGGAGAGGAAGAGGAAAATGGTGGACTGACGGGAGTTGAGCTGTTCGGTGAAGAGATGAGAGAGGTGAAGGTCATCGGAAGAGGAGGATGGCCGAAAGCCACACTGGGTAGCGGGAAGGAGGCGGTGCCGGCAGAGATGCTGGTGGATACGTTAGATAAGGATGGATTCCAGGACCTTGCTGAAGACCGAGGTAAGGCTGATGGGACGGTAGGAGGAGGCAGCAGATGGCGGTTTGTCGGGTTTGAGGAACATCAGGATACGGGAGGTTTTCCACAGGTCGGGGTAGTAGCCGGTGGACAAGACCACAGGAGCTTCACAGAGGTGGCGGTAGGTAACACGATCGTGACTGGCAGTGGTGTTGCGTTTCGTGCAGAGTGCAAGGATGATATCCAGAGTGGTGATGGGGGCATTGAGTTCATTGTGTGTAATGTTGTCCAAGCACCGGAAGCCAGGAGCGAGTAGAGGGACAGAGGTGTCAGTTCGATCGTGGACATCTGGGAAGAGGGAGTAATCGAACTGGGGATCGTCAGGGAGGGTAAAGATATCGGAAAGGTACGAGGGTCAGTCAAAAAGTAATGCCTCCTATTTTTTTTCTACGTTTAATTGTCAGGAAATTTAAATGCAATTACATAGGTTGAAAACCACAACATTGAGGATCATTTTGTCATTTTTCAATGTAATCTCCGCTCATCTCTACAGTTTTGGTCCATCTTTGAACAAGGGCATGTATCCCAGCACGGTAAAAATCACAGCTCTGCTTCTTAAGCCATTGACGCACGGATGTTTTGACGGCCTCCTCATCTTCAAAATGAATCCCACGATGAGCTTCTTTTAGTGGCCCAAACAGATGGAAGTCTGATGGTGCCAGGTCAGGGCTGTATGGGGGATGAGGCAAAACTTCCCATCCAATTTTGACAATCTCGTCAGAGGTGTGACGACTGGTGTGTGGTCTTGCATTGTCATGCAAAAGAAGAACATCTGCCATTGATTTTGTTGGGCGAACTCGCTGAAGACGTGCTTTAAGTTTTTTGAGGGTTGTGACGTATTGAACAGAATTTATTGTGCATCCCTGCTCCAAAAAATCAACCAGAATCACACCCTCTGTATCCCAGAAAACTGTTGCCATAACTTTCCCTGCCGATCGCACAGTTTTTAATTTTTTCTTCCTCGGCGAGCTTGTGTGACGCCACTCCATTGACTGCCTCTTTGATTCGGGTTCAAAAAAATGCACCCATGTTTCGTCCCCGGTCACAATATTTTTCAGAAACTCATCTCCCTCCAAACGGAAGCGCTGCAAGTGTTGGGAGGCTATTGTTTTCCTTGCCTCTTTATTCTGATCGGTTAACATTCTTGGAACCCACCGTGCACAAACTTTTGAGTACCCCAATTGTTTAATAATCGTGATCACACTGCCTTTACTAAGAGAAATAATGCGACACACTTCATCTGCAGTCACCCGACGGTCACCACGAATGATGTCATCAACTTGCTGAATGTTGTGTGGAGTCACTGCACTCACCGGCCTGCCGCTCCGCTGTTCGTCAGTCAACGGTGTTTGCCCTTCAGCTTCCTTACAACGACGAACCCATCGTCTAACAGTGCTGAAATCCACTGTCACAACACCATACACCTTCTTCAGTCTTTCATGAATGCGTATGGGCGTTTCACCTTCTGCATTCAAGAATTCAATCACACAACGCTGTCTCAAACGAACATCGATGTCGGCCATCTTACAAACTTCTGCTGTGCTGCCACCTGTTGACACAGAAAGTTACTACTCCAGTGGATTGCAGAAGAAGGTTTGAAGAATGGCGCCAAATTCAAATTTTTCACTTAACTTAATTTTTTTAAGTAGAAAAAAATGGGAGGGATTACTTTTTGACCGACCCTCGTAGTAGGCAAAGTGATTGGCCTTACTAAGGTTGTCAGGGAAGGGTTGGTCATCATGAAGGAGAGGGTAGTAGGGGAGGTGGGGGGGGGGGGGGGGGGGTTAGATCCGGTAAGTCGGAGGAAGGCAGACCAATACTGGAAAGAGTTGATAGGAAGTGTATCATTAAAAACGGTGCATATCTGTTGCCAGTCCCGGCATTTCTTAGCCACGAGCAAGTTTCTGCCGTGTCGTTGTAGTTGCCGGTGGCGTCGTAGTGTGTCCGGGTCAGGCGTGTGAAGGAAGGCACGTGTGAAGGAAAACACGGTAGAGACGGCGGGATTCACGGAGGAGGAGGACGGCCTGTGGGGTAAAGTGGGACGGTGCGGGTGGATGGCGACAGTAGGAATGGGGGGCTTTGTGTGGCTTTGTATATAAACCTTATTCTCCCTTTATTCACTGTACTTTAAATAATTATAATTTCTACATAGCTTTCCAAAAGATGATATTGCCGCTGCATTTATTGCCAGTTTAGTAACCTTTCCAGACATATTTAATCTAGCAGACCTAACACATTTAATTGAAAAAAGTTATTGTAAGTTTTCGTATATTGACCACTATATACAGTAGCCTTCATCTGTTCCTCATAGCTATGAGTTAACTAATGCAGACGATGCATTTTTAGAAAATTTTTGTTGTAAGTATAGGTGAATTTGAAGCCTGAATGGTGTAGCCTTAATCTGTTGTTCATGATGATCACTTCACTACTGTTAATGGCTCTGTTGCCAATACTGTCTTTGAAGTAGGCCATATGATGGCATTACTAATTTACAGAAGAGCCAAAGAAACTGGTACACCTGCCTAATATCGTGTAGGGCCCCCACGAGAACGCAGAAGTGACGCAGCACGATGTGGCGTGGACTCGACTTATGTCTGAAGTAGTGCTGGAGGGAACTGGCACCATGAATGCTGCAGGGCTGTCCATAAATCCGTAAGAGTACGAAGGGGTGGAGATCTCTTCTGAACAGCACGTTGCAAGGCAGCGCAGATATGCTCAATAATGTTCATGTCTGGGGAATTTGGCGGACAGCGGAAGTGTTTAAACCCAGAAGAGTGTTCCTGGACCCACTCGTAGCAATTCTGGACGTGTGAATTGTCGCGTTGACCTGCTGGAATTGCCCAAGTCAGTCGGAATGCACAATGGACATGTATGGATGCAGATGATCAGACAGGATGCTTACGTACGTGTTACCTGTCAGAGTCGCATCTAGACGTATCAGGGGTCCCATATCACTCCAACTGCACATATCCCTTACTATTACAGAGCCTCCACTAGCTTGAACAGTCCGCTGCTGACATTCATGGATGAGGTTGTCTCCATACTCGTACACGTCTATCCGCTCTATACAATTCGAAATGAAACTCATCCGACCAGGCAACATGTTCCAGTCATCAACAGTCCAATGTCAGTGTTGACGGGCCCAGGCGCGGCGTAAAGCTTTGTGTATGCTATCATCAAGCTCCGAAAGCCCATATCGATGATTTTCGTTGAATGTTTGGCACGCTGACACTTGTTGATTGCCCAGCATTGAAATGTGCAGCAATTTGCGGAAGAGCTGCACCTCTGTCACATTAAACCAACCTCTTCAGTCATCGTTGGTCCCGTTGCAGCAGGATCTTTTTCCGACTGCAGCGATGTCGGAGATCTGATGTTTTAGCAGATTCCTGATAGTCACGGTACACTCGTGAAATGGTTGTACGCGAAAATCCCCACTTCATCGCTACCTTGGAGATGCTGTGTCCCATCGCTCGTTCGCCGACTTTAACACCACGTTCAAACTCATTTAAATCCTATATGCAATTTTATTTGATTACTCCTTTCGGATTATCTGTAAGCCATCATAAGTTTCAGTTATTTATTGCACAAGAATTAAACATTGTACAGATGTCATACATATGAGAATCTCTGAAAGTATTTTTTACAAACATTCGATATGCGAATCATGAGTGACCCGGCAGAGGTCAATACGGTGACCGAACTCTTGCCATACCCGTCCCAGCATGGCATCGTCAACTTTGGCAGTCGCTTCCCGTATTCTCTCCCGGAGCTCTGCCACGTCACGTGGTAAAGGTGGAACATACACCAGATCTTTAACGCGTCCCCACAGAAAAAAGTGCTGATCGGGGAGGCCATTTCATGAGACAGCTCTACCATTTATGTAGCACGGCCGGTCCATCGATGTGGCAGGTCCGAGTTCAGGTACCCACGAACTTCACGATGAAAATGGGGTGGAGCCCCATCTTGCTAAAAGATGAATGGAGAGTCCGATTGCATTTGAGGCATCAGCCATCCGTTAAACACTTGTAGCTCATTTGTTTTTATCGAACTCCAACACACCGAAAGCTCGCTCCACACCTGAACTCAGCCTGTCTGGGACTAGCGCTGACTATCGGCAAATTACCAAACTATGCTGTGGCGGCATATACGAAAAAAACTTTCAGGGTTTCTCTTCAAAATGTCAGATGTATGATTTGTGTGCAATGTTTGGTTCTTGTGCAATAAATAATTGAAAGTGTTCATGGACTTTATGTACACCCTGTGTATAAAATTGCCTGCAAGAAGTACAGACGTTTAAATTACTAATATGAAAGTTCCATAACACGATAAACATCATAAAGAAATGCACTCCATAGCTGCGGTACACATCGCCATAAGTACAATGCACTAATCAATTGCCACTGTTGGCGAGCTGGAAATCGGTGTGCCTGCAGGGCCTTGTGTTGCGCCATCTACCTGCTCTTTGCATGTGTCAAGTGACTTAGTCATTACTTAGAGCATCACATAATAACCCAATTAGAACTTCTGGGTCTAAAAAAGAAGTTACGCAATTATCCCAAATAACAGAGCGTGTGATACATTACAAAAGTGTAATAGAACTACACATTTAAGAGAGACAGTCAAATGAAAACGAGATTGAAAAAAGTAAGTAAACTTTATTATTTCAAAAGTAATCGCCATTGACTACCTCTTACACTTGGAACATGACACGGAGGTTTTCTACTCGAAATTTTGTGAATAATTGTTAATTATGACACTGACTTCATTTGTCAAAATGATTCTACAATGTGATTTTAATGTATGTGCCTACAAGCAAGAGATGTACAATTAGCAACCACAGACAATAAATAATATTTAAATAAACTAATATAAATGGAATGCAGTAGTCTACATCAACCATGATAATTATGCGCTTTTCGTCACTACACTGTAAATGTCTTTTAAATATAGCATTAAATTCAGGTTATCGTAATGTTTCATCAGTTTCGTTCACAAGATGGTACCGAACGATATATTTAACAGTACATGTTAACAATGGCAACCAACACTATTAAAAAAAAAACTGACGTTCCGTTGGTAGCACTGAATAAGCGCTGAGTAGCCACATTGTGTAACACGATTCCATCATATTTCGGGAGTGCATCCAGCAAAGCAAATCTTTTTCTTCCGATATTTCGGCTTATAACCGCACAGCAATCTTCAAGGCATCAGCAGAACTGTTGGAAGAAGAAATATTGCTGCGCCGGATACACGCCCGAAAGATGGTGTAATATTCTATGCGCCGGGTAAACGCCAAGAATCACATTGCTGAACACTGTTTATTACTTCGTTGATTATTGAGCAGTCGTCAGTTGAGTAATAGGTGGCAGAGTTTCTGCGGGTTTTGCAATGTCACATTCACGAGCAAAAAGATGCAACGCAACCTTTTGTGCAGATGTGGGAAAATATTTACGGGAACTAAAACCATCGGAATTGGATTCGAACTCGGAATTCTGCTTTCCTGGAGCAGTGGTCTCACCAGTTTTAATCTGCCAGCGAGTTTCGAAATAGGGCACACTCCGCTGCAGGGTGAGAGATTCACGCTGCCACTTCACGAAGACGTCTGAGCTTCAGAAGTAAGCTTGCGGAGACGATATTCTCAAGCGAACGCGATGCTACGTATGGTGCACCACATAAAAAGTTGTTGTGTATTAAATGAAGATGACCCTTGACTAGGAAGGTCTCTGCCGGCCTCGGTGGCCAAGTGGTTCTAGGCGCTTCAGTCCGGAACCGCGCGACTGCTACGGTCGCAGGTTTAAATCCTGCCTCGGGCATGGATTTGTGCGATGTCCTTAGGTTGGTTAGGTTTAAGTAGTTCTACGTTCTAGGGGACTGATGACCTCAGATGTTAAGTCCCATAGTGCTCAGAGTAATTTAAACCATTAGGAAGGTCTTCTACCACAACAAATAGGAATCACGTTCAGAAAATTGAGACTCTGGTGGAAGTATTCTTCGTCTATCAGAGAAATTGCAGATGAGATTAGGATCTCAGCTATTTTGTTTTTACGAAGTTTGTAACAACTTGTTGTCCCTTCACCATGACAACGCCCTGCCTCACTCAGCTTTAACGATACGCTTGTTTTGTGCCGTACAAAAAGGAGGGTACTGAAGGACGTTCCACATTAAAGTTTTCACCTGTGTGGCGAAGTGGAAACAATACGGAAAGTGTCTGAGTAGACTTGGCGAGTGCTCGTGGTTGTGGTGGAGGGCTGTTCTGGAGGAGACAGAATTAAACAAAAAATTCGGCTATTTTTTTAACATACTTCGCGGAACCCACTTGCCAAAAGAGCTTTCGATCACAACATTATAGTTGTCTGCTGAAACGATTTGAACTCTTTGTGCCACGTCAGACGTCTCGTTGATTTCGAAAGTAATATACTGGGCGAACTTTAACTCTACCGACAAAATTTCAGAAATTTCTCAGAGATATTAGTAAGGTTATTTTTAGATAATAGCCCCTTAATTTCCACTGTCTTTATACTCAATAATAATGTGAATATAATGTACTCGTTTTGTTAACCCATTAACTTTGTTTCTGTGAGAAAATATTCACAACGATGAAAAAGCCGGAAATATACATTCACCAAAAAGTGCAGTACAAATTGTGTATCAATGGAAGAATCTTCAGATGCAAAAGTATTGTGACGTCGTTGTAGCGCTGAGGGATAGCGTTCCATGTCGTGCATTGCGAAGCTTTTCCATTTTTTTTAATCTTATGGGACTTAACTGCTAAGGTCATCAGTCCCTAAGATTACACACTACTTAACCTAAATTATCCTAAGGACAAACACGCACACCCATGCTTGAGGGAGGACTCGAAACTTCGCCGGGACCAGCCGCAGACTCCGTGAGTGCAGCGCCTTAAATCGCTCGGCTAATCCCGCGGGGCTAACAGCAAGTACCGTGAATGAACGGAACAACTTTTTTCCAAAGGACGTACAAATCGCATACAGTTGACAATGACACTGTTGTACAGGTACTTGTAGTGTAATGCAGATACAAAAATGGAGTAAGAAGCCAAGTGGAATCTAGTTACTTAGTAGAAAGACTGTCGACAACAGATACCTTATAGTGACAAAATACCGCCATACAACATTCGAAATTTTGTCGATGGAGTGTTCGCTCTGTATGAAGTCTACAGAAGAAACAAGAAAATCTGTTTTACAACCAAGACTTGTACTTTTCTGTCATCACATTCTAAAACAGCTGGACACTGCAGTAGTCACATCGCCACATCACGGTAAGTGATGACAGCCAAAACAATTGCAGCGTAAAGATTTATTAAAATTCTTGACCAAGGTTTCGGTATATATAAATATACCTTACTTTAATGGGTCTACCTGGCCGTCCAATGTAATAGTTTGGGTAGTCGTTACAAGTAATTGGCACTAAATCCGGAGTTTACAAAATTACTTGTAACGACTACCCAAAGTAGTACATTTGACAGACAGGTAAGGTATAAAGAACACTTGCTAGGTAAAAATGGGGAAAATGTACAGAATTGCACGTTTGCCGAACATCTATGGCTCTTACAGCATACGCCACGTAAACTGGATGACATAGAATTGCTTCATGAAGCGAGTAAGGGTTACAAACTGGACTTGCTCGAAGAACTAGAGATTTTCAAGCATCTGTCACTAAAAGATGGTTTTATTCTTAATGAACAGGTGCAGCTTAGAAACAAATTTTTTTTTTTACTGTTTCAAACCCCTTCTTGCCTTAATGTAATATAGTATGGCTGACTAGAAGTTAGTTTTCTTGCCTGTTGATGCCGATGAAATGAGTTTTTCCTGTCTTGTTGGGATTTTACGTATTTTTGAGGTTTGCTGTTTGTGATTTTCGATGTGTACGTGTAGTTAATTGACTGGTATGTTTTTTTATTCACAATGACAGATGGTTTCGTTTTACTGTAACATTCTGATTGTTTTCGGTAGTATGGATTTTCCCGCTTACGTTACGCGAGATTATTGGGCATGACACTAGTGTCCCCTCTCGTTAGATGTGTTCCATAGCGCAAGCTCCATATGTTCGACACTAGGACACAGGTAAATCGGTTCCATATTTTCAATTTTACACAGATGTTTTAAATGGTCTGATATGTTTTATTTATTAAGACACAAGGTTGACTTATCACAACTTTTAATAATTTTGTTGCGCTTGTGTATGCATCCATGGATTTTAACATGCGCGAGTGTCTGGCACATTCCACAAGTGCCCTCTCTCGGCGAAACCATGTGCCCCAGTGCTTTCACACTCTCGTCACGATAGTTCACAGGCTAAGTACTAGTGCTGAACTGTGTTCGCATTGACCCTGTGTCCATAACCATGTTGTACAAATGGAAATGATGTCTTAACTATTGACGACGCCTTTGGCACAGTTGTTTTATTAATCTCCACTGCAGGATGTAATTTTAGTAAGTAACTAAAAGATTTTGTGCCTGTATTACTCTGGTAATTTTTACGGTTACTTAAGCTTTAGTGTTTTTTCTTTCTCATTTTCTATGCTAAGTTTTTGCTAATGAAAGTGTCTTCCTGTTCAGGATTTTTTACTTCTGATGAAGGTATTTTATATATACCGAAACCTTGGTCAAGAATTTTAATAAATCTTTATTCTGTAACTGTTTTGGCTGTCCTCATTTACCGTGGAGAATATCAACAGTTGCTGTTTGAGCCATGTTTAAAATCTTAATATCGCCACACGCTTCTTTATTGTAAAAATGATTGAACACCGTCACGATGGTATCGGAATCCTGTTCACAATCATGTTGACTGGGATGTAAAACACAGCCGCAGCTGCACAGTTGATCGAGAGCAGTTTCAGCAAAACAGGGAGTCTACAAAATGCTGTCGTCGTCGTCGTCGTCGTCGTCGCCGTCGTCGTCGTCATCCTCGTCGTCGTCGTCGTCGTCGTCGTCGTCGCCGTCGGCGGCCGCGCTCTGCGCGTCCGGGTCCTCGGGGTCGTCGTAGTCGTCGACGTCCTCGTCGTCGCCGCCGCCGGTGCTGCCGAGCGGCAGGCCGCCGCCCTGCTCCGGCGTCACGACGGCGACGCCGTCGGCGCCGAGGCGCACGCAGTCCAGGTCTCGCCGGAACACCTGGTCGCCGTCCCAGCGCGCCAGCAGCGACACGCACGCGTGGATGTTGCGGCCCGCCAGGTACACGTTGGAGAAGCGCACGCACATCTGCAGGATCGGCAGCCGCGGCACCGACACGCACACCGGCCGAGGGTTCTTCCCTGTCGAACAACACTGGCTGCTCATCGCTGCAAGCTGCTGCGGCTGCCACTTCAGTTTAGCGGCAGTCATACAGTTTTCGTTATCACCTCCGTGAACTAAAGTGTCGTAATTAATTGTTTATATGTTTGCAGGGAAACACACTACTGCCCATTAAAACTGCTACACCAAGAAGAAATGCAGACGATAAACGGGCATTCATTGGACAAATATATTATACTACAACTGACATGTGATTACATTTTCACGCAATTTGGCTGCATAGATCCTGAGGAATCAGTACCCAGAACAAACACCTCTGGCCATAATAACGGCCTTGATACGCCTGGACATTGAGTCAAACAGAGCTTGGATGGCATGTAGAGGTACAGCTGCCCATGCAGTTTCAACACGATACCACAGTTCATCAAGAGTAGTGACTGGCGTATTGTGACGAGCCAGTTGCTCGGCCACCATTGACCAGACGTTTTCAATTGGTGATAGATCTGGGGAATGAGATGGCCAGGGCAGCAGTCGAACGTTTTCTGTATCCTGAGAGGTCTGTACAGAACCTGCAACATGCGGTCGTGCATTATCCTGCTGAAATGTAGGGTTTCGCAGGGATCGAATGAAATTAGAGCCACGGTTCGTAACACAACTGAAATGCAACGTCCACTGTTCAAAGTGGCGTCAATGCGAACAAGAGGTGACCGAGACGTGTAACCAATGACGCCCCATACCATTACGTCGGGTGATACGCCAGTGTGGCGATGACGAATACACGCTTCCAATGTGCGTTCACCGTGATGTCGCCAAACACAGATGCCACCATCATGTTGCTGTAAACAGAACCCGGATTCATCCGCAAAAATGACGTTTTGCCTTCGTGCACCCAGGTCCGTCGTTGAGTACACCATCGCAGGCGCTCCAGTCTGAGATGCAGCGTCAAGGGTAACCACAGCCATGGTCTCCGAGCTGATAGTCCATGCTGCTGCAAACGTGGTCGAACTGTTCGTGCAGATGGTTGTTGTCTTGCAAACGTCCCCATGTGTGGACTCAGGAAGCCTGTCATCTCGAATGCTAGTGATACGAGGCCGTTGTGATCCAGCACGGCGTTCCGTATTACTCTCCTGACTCCGTAGATTCCATATTCTGCTAACAGTCATTGGATCTCGACCAACGCGATCAGCAATGTCGCGATACGATAAACCGCAATCGCGATAGAAACGTGATGGTACGCATTTCTCCTCCTTACACGAGGCATCACAACTTCACCAGGCAACGTCGGTCAACAGCCGTTTGTGTATCAGAAATCGGTTGGAAACTTTCCTCGTGTCAGCACGTTGTAGGTGTCGCCACCGGCGCCAACCTTGTGTGAATGCTCTGAAAAGGTAATCATTTGCATATCACAGCATCTTCTTCCTGTCGGTTAAATTTCGCGTGTGTAGCACGTAATCTTCGTGGTGTAGCAATTTTAATGGCCAGTAGTGTAGACTATCTGATCGAAAGGATCTGGACACCGTTGTGTAACGCGGAATAGACCGGTAGATGTCACGAGAATCGGACCCGCCCGTATAAAAGGAGACGGACAGTACTGTGTTTTCAGCAGATGGGTCGCTCACGTGAGCTCAGTGCGTGGTCACGGGATGTCACCTGAGAAACAAATCCATCAGCGGCGTGTCAGACCTTTTACAGCTGCCCAAGTTGACTGTTGGTGGTGTGACTGTAAAGTGGAAGCACGAAGGAAGAGTCACTCTGAACCAAAAGAAGGCTGACGTCATGACTTCCAAACTGCTGCTAGCAGTCCACCTAGGATAATGACAGTGCGAAGAAGAAGTCAGCGGACCACAGTGGTTGGGCGCACGCTCATCTCTTAAGGTTCACATTTCTGTACACATCGCTGAGCGCCGCTTGAGGTGGTGTGAGGAGCCGAACCATTGGACACTGGACGACTGGAAAAGAGTGATTTGGATAAATCATGCTACATCCAGATGGAAGAGTTTATGTTTGGCTAATTCCTGGACAGCGTTACCTGTCGGCGTGTGTACTGCCGACAGTAAGGTGGTGTTACTTATTGTATGGTGGGAGGGGGTGTTTTCCGTGGCTAAAATCACGGAGTATAAATACCTGTGGAGTGAGCGTCGCCTACTGCGCATGTTCTCAACATCAAACTGGGCTAGTCTCGTGGTACTGAGACGTCTCTGCTTGTCTCAATTTGTGGTAACAGCAAAACTTTAATATTCACCTGCTTTTACATACATTTCTACACGTTTTAGTAGTAATAACAGCCATTGTGCAGGATTGTTGTTGCTACGGATGTAAAGAGATCTACGTGCAAGAAGGGTCAGTTACTTTTCATAGGTACTTACAACAAATCTCTAATAGTGAATATCATATTGATGTGAGGCGTTTTATGTTTAAAAATATCGAGACGCGCTATTATCATGTCTTGTATTGTAGAGAAAATTTCTGCATTTTTTCTTTTTTGCCCATGTGCCTACGAGAGAGCACTCCGTCTTCAGGCCACAAGTGGCCCATCGGGACCATCCGACTGCCGTATCATCCTCAGCTGAGGATGCGGATAGGAGGGGCGTGTGGTCAGCACACCGCTCTCCCGGTCGTTATGGTTTTCTGTGTCTATGAGAGAAATGCTAGATAAACACGCAAGTGCGTTTGAGCTGCCAGTCTGTGTTTGCGTATTCGTGCTATGTTCATCTGCAGCTAAAATTTATATAATACAGTGTGATTGATTTCCTTCAGTTTATTTAAGTCCTCAAACCCGTGTGTGTATCTAAGTACTTCAGCATGAGACAGATTTCTTTTAATTTGTGGTAAGTTCTATGGGACTAAAGTGCTGAGGTCATCGATACCTGTAAAACAGTTTCCTACATTATATAATTGAAGATAATGGACAAGCAGATGGTGTAAATTGCTTACTTCCTGTAGCAATTTCATTGCTACAAATGCGCCCTCCCTCCCTTTCTGTGATATTTCGGTGCCCAATACAGTGTGATTCTAACGTAATTAATTGGAATAAAGGTTCGACATTATGAATAAGTGCAATAGAAAACCTAAAAAGGTGTTACTGGCTGTTACTTCTTTTCCCGCACACGAAAAAACGTAAGTGGAACTGAGCTATAATACTGTGGCGAAAAAGCACAATACCCTCCCTCTAGCTTTGAAACTATTTCAGTGACAGGTATAGAATTTTTAAGATGTCTATAACATGCATATAAAAAGTTTCAGTATACTTCTGAAGGTGATCTATCTGTTCTAGCGAAGTAATGACACTCATAATACCCTAAGCGTTATACGGACTAACATGCTCCGTCCCAATACCACGTGACTTGAGCAGCAGGAAGTGTTGTGGACAGATTTCTCGTTTTACGCATCCGAGTGCTTGCTCCGTAGATATTTATACTCTATGGTTAAAATGAGCCGTACGGCAGCAGTCTTGGCCTCGAGTCGTCCTTGTCGATCTCGGGGAGTCTTGCTGCCTCTTTACTTTGATCGATTGTGGTCTTTAGTTTCCCGTGCAGAGGATGACGAGGGCACAGAGGTGTGCTGTATATGCGCCTGGGTGGTGACGCTGGAGATGAGCGGAGTTGTAGAGAGTCAGACGGCCAGCGCCGCGACCGTGCTTTCCCGGCGGTTTAAGGTCTCGAGTTTGCTACACGTGCCAGTACCGTCGACCCGCCACGTGTGTGTCAAGTAATGGGCGGCGCCTGCGGATATGAGTTGTTGTGGTGGCGAGGGGTAGTCTTCACTCGCGCGAGTGGTGCGCTTTTGTCCACTGTTGTAGTAATCGCTTTATGTTATAGGAATTTATTGTCTGCTTGTTTTTCTCTGTCCAAAATTTTCCAAACTCTGCCCGAGCTGTAGGAAGTGGCAGACTCGCATGACATCAGCCACTTTGGCAGAGAGTGATCCTTATATTGTTAATAGCTGAATATGACACCATCTGCATAATTTGACAAATTTGTTCTTAGCTTCATTCACTGTCTTGCAAGTTACCTCACTTATAATTGAGCAGTAGTCGATATTGTATAGAACACACTGCACGACGAATTCAAGCGCCAAAACATAAATGGAAGGTGGCTAGACAAGCACTAACAACACAACAAACCTCATGGGAGGGCACAAGCACGACCACAGGTTCTGAAGCTAAGGAAGGAACCAACACACTAAGTGAACGTGACACAGAAGGGGTCAACACGTAAGGGACCCAAACCAACAACACATGACATTTCATGCCATAACACAGTCACAAACAACTCAACAGGCAGTAACAATCATAAAACAAACGAACACCGACACCACATACTAATCCTCTAGTAATGAGGTAAGGTCGTTTCGGAGGACAAGCCTCGAAGAACTTTCATTCCGAGGCTCCTCCTCCCCAATGACACACTGCATATTGTTTAAAGTACACTGCACGCAAGAAGTAGTGTATTATTCGTCTTATTATGTGAAGACAGAAGTATATTCTCTACTCTATTTAAAGCTACAATCAATGAATTTTATATACCAAATGTATTTTCCGTATAAAGTATGTATAAAACTAAAAAATGTAATATATTAAGTTATTTAAGGAATAATGCATTCAGGTAGCACTGAACTACATTCTATTTCTACTAATAAATTTGCAACCATAAGTCTATTCTTCATGTAAAGCTAAAATTCATGTATCAAATGCCCAATTAGTATTTAACCTATATAATAAAAGGTGTATCTATCTGAGGTATAACGTAGAATATACCACAACTACCAACAATAAGACAAACAAAGAACTGCTGAATATCATGTAGTGCCCTGATTTGCAACACTCCCAGTAATATATCAATACACACAAACACAATAAACATACACAAGCACAAACCACTTTAGATGAGAATAGCTCGACGTTCTTCTCATCTGAAGTAGGTAGAAATAGCCCGTTATCAACCAACAAGCTACTTAGACTGTATTACACATCCAAATATAGTATATCACATCCCTCTACATACTGCAACTTATTTTCAGCACACTCATTGTATTACTGTTTTTTATTTATCTTTGACATTTGCATTATATAAATTATATTCTCATTAACTAGGCAGAAACAAATTATGTAGAACTACTCTGACAATTTTTAAGTATTCAATTCACTGTTACCTTAGAGAAATGTTTATATGCTATGTTCTTTATACTATTTTAAAAAAGAATGAACAACTGTTTACGAGTGAGATCGTAATAATGAGAAGTCTTTGCTGTTAGCTTTAGAAGCATCCGTCCCAAGTTACATTTAAAGGCGGTGGGTTACTCTTTACTGTTAACGAAATAAATAAATAAGTTCTGATCATTAAGTATTTTCTGCTTACTACTAGTTTCAGTCTTGATATTATCTGTAAGCATTAAGATTGTCATCGAGAAGCAGAAATTTGTTACAGGCTGTATAACTTATGGCGAGCTACTCTCACAATATGGTAACTGAGTTCCAAGCCATATGTGGAAATTTAAATTTGGTATAGCTGAGCAGCACGTTCTTGTATTATTATTACTTCACAGTTTTATCAAAAATAGTAAAATCAAGAATATTTACATAACTACAGTTAACTAAAATTGGCCTTATAGAAACACATTTAAGTTATATGTGAATTTCACTTAGTACTGATAGTTCATCAGTGTTCCATGCCGTGGCCTGGATTTCCACTATGTGGTTGTCCACATTAAATAGGATCTTTTATTAAATTTATTTTTTAAAACTTAACTTATTGCAGAATATACTGTCAAAGCTTTACTTTGTAGAGAAAATATCCTGAATGTTCAGGTCAATGATTTTGAATAGTCTTGCAACAATGTATGAAAACGTTTAATGCTGTCATTCTATCAGTTTTGATAACTTCTTTATTGTGTTTTGAAAGTGAGTGTTATAAATCTCTATAAAATTTCGGTCTACCACCTCACAACTCCCTGCTCACCCTGCACTAGTACATAGGGTGTGCTCCCTTATTGCGTTTAAGAAAACGCTAAATGCAGAAGGATGTGAATACATTTTACAGGACTGTGTACTATGTGCAGTAGAGGAACAGTTTGCAGATGCAATGTTGTGCAGAGATTGTAGCGCCACAGACGACAATACGAGTCGATACCACAGACGTTAGCAAGGTCTCGCTGTAGTCTGCAACGAAGTATGGAAGGCGCTCTTGAAGACCACGCCTCCACTCTCAGCACAATAGCGCCTTCGCGCTGGAGGTCAATAATGTGTCGAGCATGCAAGTGCTCTGCCCCAGTTCGCGACCTCACCTGAATACGTCAACACCACAATGTAGGCCCAACGAGTTGTTAAAGTTTCAGATGCAATTATACTGTCGTAAATCTCGAACATGTACATCAAGAGAACAGTTCATTGTTTACTGCATGAAGTGATGCTTTCAAAGTCAATGACAGCAGCAAATTACCCAGTAGTCCTGTTGCAAAAAAGTGTGTCAAAGTTAAATAAAGTTTTGTTCATTAATGCAGTGGAGTGAACTAATATTTCATGTGGTTTAGTTTGATGAGCCTTTTTCCAGAGCACCCAATGGAACCACAGTTATGGTGGGACGAAACTGCGAGGGTCGTTCAATGCCCCATTTCTTTTTCTCTGAACATATTTAATGTTAAGAGTCAGAATTCAGTGACAATATACGTCAACTTGTCTTGCCCATGTCCTATTTTTCTACGAAGTCAGTTCAGTCCCGCGTCCGGCCATCCTGATTTAGGATTTCCGTGATTTCCCTATATCGCTCCAGGCAAATGCTTTGATGATTCTTTTGAAAGAGCATGTCCAACTTCCTCCCCATCCTTCCGTAATCTGATGAGACCAATGCCCTCGTTGTTTGGTCTCTTCCTCCAAACAATCCACCCCTACCCTCTACGTAGTCTCCATCATGTTATATGGCCGTAAGCCAACGTTGTGGAAGAGCTTGTGTGCCCTGCTCGTAAAATCTCTTGTCCTGTAGGCGTAGCCATATTTTCACTGCACGACTGACACTCTCGTCATCTTAAAAGTGGGTTCCCAATAAAGAATCTTTAAGAGACCCAAAGAAATCAAAGTTCAAGGGTGCCAGGTCTGTACTGTAGGGTGGGTGAGGCAATGATGTCCAACTCAGTTTGGCGATGTGTACCCAGGTTCTCGGGCTTATGTTTGGACGTGCATTATAGTGTTGGGGTAAGTTTTCTGCTGGATTATTGTCGATCGAAAACGTCGGAAACGGATCTTGAGTTTATTCAGTCTTCACGTATGCCTCTGAATTGATGGTTGAACCTCTTGGCATCACATCCACGAGAATGACGCCATCACAATCCCAGAATACTGTCACCATGACTTTTCCTGCAGAGGGGGTTGTCTTGAATTTCTTCTCTTGTGGTGAATGAGGATGACGCCACTCCATGGACTGCCTTTCTGTTTCCTGCTAAAAAAGTAGTGCACGCAGCATTCGTTCTCCGTTGCGATCTATGATAGGAATGCGTCTGTCTCAAAACGCTCCAACGGTTATGATGAAATGTCCAATCTTTCAATCTTGTGGTCGGCTGTGAGCATTCGTGGAACCCATCGTGACCACCTCATTGAATATCCGAGAGTTTCGATCATTGCAGACGCACTTCCAATGCTGACCGACAGCTGTAGAGCCAATTGTCGAGTTGTGATGCACCGGTCAGCACGAATAATGGCGTCCGCACTATCTGCGGCAGTGGCTGAGACAGGATGTCCCGAGCATGGCTGATCATGGAGCTCTGTTTCTGCATTTTTTGAGGCTGTAACTTTCTTTACCCATCGCCCAACTGTACTGCTATCAACTGCAGCATCGCCATACACTGCAGACAAACGTTTATGGATGTTCACCACGGTTTCTTTTTCTGCACACAAGAATTCAATAACAGCATGCTGCTTGTAACGTGAGTCGTATGTAGACGCCATTTTGAAGCTGTACTATGGCTGTGCCATCTGCCAGAACGGTTCTAAACTTCTCCGGCGCACAGAACAAACATCAAATGTGAAGAACCAACAACTACGTTTGTCTGTGTATATTAATGATTTTTTTTTAAATGTGGGGAATTACTTATTGAACGACCCTCGTAGTTCCATCTGCTCACAACAGGAGACACGATTGTTTGTATTAGCATGACAATGCCCCTTGCAATAAAGAAGCATCTGTGAGGTAATGTTCCGTGGACATTAGCATACCAGAGATGGACAGGTCAGCCAAGAGTCGCAACACGAACCCAGCGGAACACCTTTGCGATGAATTAGAATGTCGACTTCGCTCTAGACCCCAATATCACTACCTTCTCCGATTTCGGCTCCGGTCTCCGCTTTCGGAAGAATGGGCTGCGATTCCTCCATAGACATACAGACACCTCACGGAAAGTTTCTCCAGCGAAATTTACTCGATCATAAAGGCGAAGGGTGGACACAGCCGATATTAATATCCCCTATTAGGTGTCTGGACACGTTTTATCAGATAGTGTACTATATGTAGTCGTGGTGTACACATTGAAATCCCCGCCCCGCAATACCGCAGTACGCCGCTAGAGGACTCAAAACAAAACGGGGCAGCTCTTTTGTAAAGTGGTGTATCCTACGTGCATCGCCATACTACATCATGTTTAGGAGCAGCAGACGCTTCATGTGTGATCAAACAACCGATAACGGAAAAAGTTAAAATCAGCCGAGGATCAGTTTTCAACATCTTGCACTATATTTCGCAATAGAGTTGATTAGTCCAAGTGCTGAAGTGCACAGAGTTTCAGCTGTGGGGCCCGAAGTTGTTCCGCCCTGCTTGTGTAAGATGTTCCTAGTTCGTATCTCCAAAACCATATTCTTCAGATGCTTCTTGTAGGACAGTGCAGGTCCAATGTAACTCCTAGATATTTTGGGTGCTGACTGTGGTGAAGTGGCCTGACACCAAAATAGACCTGGACCCGCCTATTCCACAAATGAAAGCAAGCCGTCTCTACCTTGTTGGTATTTGGTTTCAGTCTCCATCTCCATTTCCATTATCGCCAGATCAGATGTTAAGATGGTTCTCGTTCCTTCAAACTTTCGATGTCCCTCTGGCAGCATACAGTCATCGCTGCTTACTGTGACGTTTCACCATTTCGTCTACGGGCACATCATCTGACCACGACAAACAGAAGCGAGACTCATCACTGAATATTACAGGTACTACACAATGTTCCAGTTGACTTCGGCTCTACATCCTGCAAGCCTCTGCCGTCTGTGGTAAAAGGTCCACTGCAACGCGAGATCTCAACCCGGACACCTGTAACCTCTTTTGGACGGTTCCTGGTGACACTCTTGCTTAGCCTCTGTCCGCATCTCAGTTGGTACCATCCGTCTATTCGTCAGAGCCAGTGGAACAACACTACGACCTTCCCGTACTGTGGTTCTTCTGCTGTTAGTATGATACTTCCAAGTCATTCATGCCAATCATTCGACGTTTCTTGAAGACCAAGAGATGCATCAGCTACACATGCACCTCCTCTGGAGAAGTCGTGTTGCGATCTCCGCCCGAGAAATTCCAGTAGCCACATACACATTCATAGCCAACACGCACTCACACCATTCTTCTTCTGCACCGAAAATAAAGTCGTATAAGAATGAAATTTTAACATGTCCCACATGTGTGGAAGTAGTGGAATATCAATTTGGTAGTTTTGGTCCAGGTATCTTTGATGTAATATTTTCCGTTTCCGCCACTGCATATATGTATAGTAAGTAAGTAAAGCAAGAGTTGGTCTGATCACTACAGTTCTTTATTAAGCAGGATTTTACGACACACTATATAGTTTCTCGTCAAAGGTAAGAAAAACTTATAAGGTCTGTTCCATAGAACAAAATGAAACGGATTTACAGAAAAATGTTTCAAATGGCTCTGAGCACTATGGGACTTAACATCTATGGTCATCAGTCCCCTAGAACTTAGAACTACTTAAATTTAACTAACCTAAGGACAGCACACAACACCCAGCCATCACGAGGCAGAGAAAATCCCTGACCCCGCCGGGAATCGAACCCGGGAACCCGGCGGATTTACAGCATAATGTCTCTGCGATATCAGATGCAGCAGGAAGGTAAACCCGCTTTTATGCTGATAAATCAGAGAACTGTAGCATGAATGTGCTTTGGAGATAGACGAATATTAGCCAAAAGCAACATAGTGCTACAATTAAGGTATTGTATCACTGAAATAATATTTACACAAAGTGTATAGGCGTATGATTATTAATATTGTTATATACCGTATTTTGTTACTGTAATAAAAGTGTATTTAGGCCATATGGGTTTCACTTTGTTTCAAAGCAGTGGTTACTGTTCTCGCGTTTACGATTACTACTCTTAGAATAATAATACTAAATTACTATTATTACTCATATCGTTTTTTTTGTTTCCTACTCCATTCCTAATGCTCTTCTACACATAAATGTTCGATTTCTAGTAAACTGTGCTTCACTGACACTGAATGTATTTTCGTCTCCATGTTGCAATTAAATGTATAATTAGGAGACTCACTGACTGAAAAAAACGTTAAGAAACTTAATTGATTCAGGTGTTAAATATTGCGGAGGTTCCCAGAATGAGATTTTCACTCTGCATCGGAGTGTCCTCTGATGTGAAACATCCTAACAGATTAAAACTGTGAGCCCGAGTTCGAGTCTCGGTCCGGCACACAGTTTTGATGTGTCAGGAAGTTTCATTGCGGAAGTTTATTACAGATATTTGTTCGTAACCTTTATTAACAGATAATATATCCCGATATACGAGGATACACAGAACGATTGTTATAAATACAAGACACTCAGACACAGATTAAGAAACGAAGAACGATTAAGAGTGTATTAGAGTAAAAATTTGAACTCGGAGTATAAAATAGTTTCTGTCCAGGATAGCGCTGAATTTGAAAACGACAGAAGAAGACACGACACAAGACACAGGACATTGCCAGATTAAGTAAAGACGTAATGAATTCCAAACGTTTACTTAAGCTAGGACAGTCATTGAGGCTGGATGTAAGGGAAATGGAAGATGGAAATTTTATGTAGAGAAAATCAAGAAAGTATTACTGGAATAAGAAAGTTACCAGTAAGAAAACCTTTTATACCACACATGAAAAACGTAATTCAGAAATATACCATATACGAAAACACATGAGTTTATTAAATAACATACTGTGAGTTCGATACAAAACTTATCTCAAATTGATGTCTGTTACCAGAACAGCACCAGTTGGAACCGAAATTCAAACACCCTTTCGTGCATGATGTTACATTCAAATTAACTTTTTGGTTGATGGTTGATTTACTGCTCAAGCTGTTTAGACTGCCTTTATGAACCGGTTATTCCCTGACAGGAAAGCACACTCAGACGTGTAACAAAAGTACTTAACACTAACCAAATTTAGTGTCTGTAGGCATTTTATAAAGCTGAAAATTGTTCTATGTCGAGTTTCTAAAGTAACAAAGATTGCATGATAACTAGTAAAACATTATAATCCATATCATTTACTTACCTGACACGGTATTGGAGTAAAGAACACGATCGTTGAAGTATAACGCCATGTTCATAGCAAAATCATCCGGATCGTATGTCACATTTACACAACCTGTGAACAGAAACGAAAAGGATAAATTGTTAGTAGATAACCAATTGTAGAAACTGCTACTAGATCTTAAAGAATAGAGTGACAGGCTGTTGTGAAGCACTAAATGTTTCTTAATTCCAGCAGGGATCTATTTATTTGTACAACGGAAATCGACATCATTGATAGTAGAAGCTTTGGTGCCACTAGTAACTGAGATCTGAGGTATGCATGGCTGTTGTGCCAACATTAAAAGATAGAAATAAACTAGTGACACTATGTTAAGAAAGCGTAAAAATTTCGCTATCAGGTACTTGTTTCGCTTATTTTCCAGTGTGGATATGAGCGCTACATATAAACTGACAAATGATGTTTGGAAACATTTACTGTTTCCATATATAAGGAGCCCATTGTCTGTTCTCTCATCACTGTTTAATTATGTTACCTTCAGTTTCGTTACACCAGACAATTTTGTACACTGTTGCACATTAAAATATAGGCAACACGAAGGAGGCAAGTAATAAACGTCAATTTGGCATGAAGTCCCTTGTATACTTGGATATGCAAATGATAAGCTTTTAAGTGCAACCTAATAAAGCAGGTTGGAGTAACGCCATCTACAGTGAAGAGCCAAAAAAACTTTTACACCTTCCTAAAATCTTGTAGAGCCCCAGCGAGCAAGCAAAAGTGCGGGAACACGTTGTAGCATGGGCTAATGCCTGAAGTAAGAGCTAGAAGGAACTGACACCTTGAATCCTGCGGGGCTGTCGATAAATACGTAAGTGTACGAGGGGATGGAGATCTCTTCTGAACAGCACGTTGCAAGGCATTCCAGATATGCTCAATAATGTTCATATCTGGAGAGTTTGGTGACCACAGAAGTGTTGAAACTCCTGGAGCCACTCTTTAGCAATTCTGGACGTGTGGATCGTCACATTGTCCTGCTGGAATTGCTCAAGTCCTTCGGAATGTACAATGGATGTGAATGGACGCAGTTTATGAGACAGGATGCTTACGTATGCGTCGCCTTTCAGAGTCGTATCCAGATGCATCAGGAGTTCCGTACCACTCGAACTCCACATCCCCGCTCCATTACAGAGTTTCCACCAGCTTGAACAGTCCCCTGCTGACATGCAGGGTCCATGGATTCCGGAGGTTGTCTCCATGCCCGTAAACGTCCATACGCTCGATAAAATTTGAAACTAGACTCGTCCAACCAGGCAACATGCTTCCAGTCATTAACAGTCCAATGTCGGTGTTGACGGGACCATGCGAGTTTAATGCTTTCTGTCACAGTCATCGAGAGTACACGAGTAGGCCTTCGGCTCCGAAGTCCATATCGATGATGTTGAATGTTTCGCACGCTGACACTTGTAGATGGACCAGCACTGAAATCTGCAGCAGCTAGCGGAATGGTTACACTTCTGCCACGTTGAACGATTCTCTTCAGTCATCGTCGGTCTCGTTCTTGCAGGATCTTTTCCCGGCCGCAGCGATGTCGCGGATTTGATGTTTTACCGGATTCCTGATATTCACAGTACACTCGTGAAATGGCCGTACGGGAAAATCCCCACTTGCCGACCGCAGTGCCATATTCTGACTATTTATATACTCGTATCTCTGTATTTGAATACAGCAGTTTCTTTGGCGCTTTAGTCTGTATTCTGTACATAAGGAATGATTACGCAGTGGATTTCTCATTCAGAAATAAAATTTGAGTGTTGTTTGTTTGGAAGAAAATCGCATTATGCTTCGTGTTCAAAGGAAATACCTAATAACACGTGCTGGAGTGCGACAGTAGAAAGGTTGTGACCCATTGACGCTCCAATTATCTTTCCAGTAAATATATCTCCAGACATGTGCATATGGAATCGATGGGATCAGGAGCGCAGTACTCAACGGCTTGCAGAATCTCAACGGCCCCACGCGACTAGCGTCCGAGAGGACAGTCACATTGTTTGCTTGGCTGTGTGGGATCATTCAACCACTTCACATACCTTGAGCCAGTAAATGGACTCGTTTTCAGTGAGACAAGAATCCAGATTTAATGCTGTATTCTTCCTACTACACTGTTAGGCTACATTAAATGAGTAAAATTTCCTTATTTGCTAACTCGCCTGGTGTTGTAATTTTAATGGCTAGCAGTGTTCATCTTTGGCTTTTCCCCACATCCTAGACACTAGTCTGTGGTGGCTGTGAGAACTCTCGAGGTAAGGTAAGTGCGTACCCCTCTGGCGGAGGTTGATGTTGAGCTGCGAGAGCAGGAAGCCTGTGCAGCAGCCGCACTGGCCATCGGCGCAGGAACAGGGCGACCGCGGGGCCCGCCCCCACACATCGGCCGATGTGCTGTTGTCCAGGGCGCCGGGGGCGGCGTGGGCGGCGGGAGCGGCAGGGGAGGCGGCGACTGCAGCGCCGCGAGCCAAGCCCTCCTCTGAGGACAGTAAAGAATGCGTCATTTTCACTCACTCTCCCACTTCCTACTTTTGTTTCAAATAAAGCGCATATGTTTCAAATGAAAGGCATATTCACAATTGTGTGTCGAATTAGTGGCTTGGTTCATCGGGTTTTTCTCAATGGGTGCTTAGCGTACACTTGCAACTGCCAGATACTACGAAGGTCGTTCAGTAAGTAATGCCTCACATTAAAAAAAAAAATAATAAAAAAAAATAAAAAAAACGCTATTAATACACATAGACAAACGTCCTTGTTGGTGCTTCACATTTGATGTTTTTTTTTCTGTACCAGTGAAATTTTGAACCGTTGGGCAGATGGCAGAGCTGTAGTTCTTTCTGTCACTTGGTGCCTATATCCCGCGGTTTCATAGGGTTGCCATTGTTGGTTTCGGGTTTGGCAAGGTTAATGTTAAGGGGTGGCTGGATGCCCTTCCTGTCTCCACCCCCCCCCCCCCCTCCCCCGAGACGGAATTAGTGTACCCCAGCTGTCTGTGTCTAGTGTAATCCATGGAATAGTATGAAAGTGTTCAGGTGTCTGAGAGTCGTGTAACTGAGGCGGGTCGTGGGGACCAGGCCAGTATTTACTTAGTGGGATGTGGAAAACAGCCTAAAAACCATATCCAGGCTGGCCGGCAAACCGAGCCTCGTCGTCAACCCGCCGAGCGGTTTCGATCCGGGGCTGGCGCGCCTACCCGAGTTCACGAAGCAGCGCATTACCGCCCTCAGCTAACCTAGCGGGTCATGGCAGAGCCGTAATACAGTGTCAAAATGGCGTCTACATACGATTCACGTTACAAGCAGCGTGCTGTTATTGAATTCTTGTGTGCAGAAACAGAAACTGTGGAGAACATCCATAAACGTTTGAGTGTAGTGTGTGGCTATGCTGCAGTTGATAGCAGTGCAGCGGGGCAATGGGTAAAGAAGGTTACAGCCTCAGGAAATGCAGAAACAGAGCTCCATGATCAGCCACGTCAGCGGTACGTCCTGTCACAGCCACTGCTCCAGGCGAGCTGAATCGTGCGGGTGCTATTATTCGTGCTGACTGGCGTATCATAACTCTACAATTAGCTCTACAGCTGTTGGTCATCTTTGGAAGTGCGTCTGCAATGATCGAGACTGTCGGATATTCGAACAAGTGCTCCCGAAGGGTTCCACGAATGCTCACAGCAGACCATAAGATTGAAAGAAAGGCCATTTCATCTGAATTGTTGGAGCGTTTTGAGACTGACGGAGAAGTCTTTCTGTCACGGATCGTTACGGGGGACGAAAGCTGG
The DNA here is from genome assembly GCF_023897955.1 of Schistocerca gregaria. Taxonomy (NCBI): domain Eukaryota; kingdom Metazoa; phylum Arthropoda; class Insecta; order Orthoptera; family Acrididae; genus Schistocerca; species Schistocerca gregaria. The sequence goes on from NC_064924.1 coordinate 526,804,451, forward strand.
GTGCAGCACTTTGTGCAGGAACGAAAAAGGCAGTCCATGGAGTGACATCATCCTAATTCACCACAAAGGAAGAAGTTCAAGACAATCCCCTGGGGAGGAAAAGTCATGGTGACAGTCTTCTGGGATTGCGATGGCATCATTCTCGTGGGTGTGATGCCAAGAGGGTCAACCATCAATTCAGAGGCATACGTGAAGACTCTGAATAAACTCAAGAACCGTTTCCGACGTGTTCGATCGACAAGAATCCAACAGAAACCCAGCTCCAGCACGATAATGCCCGCCCACACACAAGCCTGAGGAAATTGCAGACCTGGCACCCTCGGACTTCTCTGCGGGGAACACACTTTGAAAATGATGAGAGTGTCAATCACGCAGTGAAACCATGGCTACGCCTAGCGAACAAGAGCCGGCCGGAGTGGCCGAGTGGTTCTAGGCGCTACAGTCAGGAACCGCGCGACCATTACGGTCGCAGGTTCGAATCCTGCCTCGGGCATGGATGTGTGTGATGTCCTTAGCTTAGTTCTAAGTTCTAGGGGACTGATGACCTCAGAAGTTAAGTCCCAAAGTGCTCAGAGACATTTGAACCATTTTTTATTGGACAAGAGCTTTTACCAATAGGGAGTACATGCTCTTCCACAACTTTGGCGTACGGTCATAGAATCTCATGGAGACTGGGTAGAAGAATAGGACATGGACAAGACATGTTGATGTATGTTGTCACCAAATTCTGACTCTTAACAATAAATATGTTCTGAGAAAAAATGTGGGGCAATACCTATTGAACGACCTCGCGCAATGATGGAAAAAAATTACAACACCAAGAAACAAGTATCGTAGAGTAACGGAATTTCGGAAATGCATTGTTTAGGTAACATACTTAAGTGATTGAGAATGACGAATGACAGGTTAATGTAAACGCGAGGTAAGCCATTACAAATGCGAAATGCTGGTACATTAACAAGCAGTGTAACTGCCAAAATGTTGAATGCAAGCATACAAATGGACATACTTTGTGATGCACAGCTGCCGTATGTCAGTTTTTGGAACGGAGTTCCACGTCTGTACCACTTGATCTGTCATAACAGAGACGGTTAACGCCGGTTGTGGATGACGCTGAAGTTGTCGTCTGATGGTGTCCCATACGTGCTGGATGAGAGACAGACCTGGTGATCGAACAGGCCGAAACTGTGTCAAGACTCCGTTGAGAATGTTGGGTTACAAAACAACAGCGGTATGTGGGAGAGCGTTATTCTGTTGGAATACACCCCGTGGGATGCTGTTCATGAACGGCAGCACAACAGGTCGAGTCACTAGACTGACGTTGAGATTTGCAGTCAGGGTACGTGGGGGAACCACGAGGGCGCTCCTGCTGTCATATGGGATCGCACCCCAGACCATAACTCAAGGTCTAGGTTCAGCGTGTCAAGCGTGCTGATGCTCACCTGGCCTCCTCTCAATCGACACACGGCCGTCACTGACGACGAGGCAGAACCGACTTTCATCAGAAGACACAGTAAATCTCCACAATGAGCTCTTGCTTGACACAACTAAAGTCGCTAATCACGTTGGGGTCAGTGGAATGCACCGTACAGGGTGTCTGCCTCGGAGATGTCCTTGAAATAACAAATTGGTACCAGCTCATTGTTTCATTGCGGTGCCAACTGCTGCTCGAATTGCTGCTGCAGACGTTATACGATGCACCAGAGCCACGTACCGAACACGACGGCCTTCCCTCTCGATAGTGCCACGTGGCAGTGCGAACCCTAGTCTTGTTACGAACGTACATTCATTCCTGTGACCACCGCTGCCAGCAATCACGAACGATGGCTACATTCCTGCCAAGTCTTTCTGCAGTATCGCGGAAGGAACATCCACCTTCCTGTATCCTTATTACATGACGTAGTTCAAACTCAGTGAGCTGTTGATAATGGTGTAGTCGTTGTTTCACCGATATTCTTCTCTAACATCAACTCACTACGTTCAGTCTCAAAGGTAAGAAACGCGCGTAACATTTACAGCGCCTATTTAAGGTCAACCTGATTTGCATCATAGTGGCGCCACGAGCGCCTCTCTTATCCGACTGGCGCCAAATTTGAATAGACATCATCTTTCTCATGTATAAACATACCTACCAACTTTCGTTTATCTCGTACAACACTTTCTTGGTGTTGTGATTTTTTCCTTCCGAGTAGTTTACTGAAGCAGGACGACATCTATCCAGACTCAAGCGTATGTTTGCCTTATCTACACCAGTAGTTAAGTAATTTCTTACAAGTTTTCTTTGTGTGAAGTCCTTCCCTCACATTTGAGTTTTACATTGTGAATATTCATAACCTTATATTTGCGATGATAGCTTGCTTTTTAATTATTTATTATTTTAGTTTATTATATGTCTAAGTTCTCAAATAAGCAGTGATCACGTCATCAACACATTTTAGTAGTAATAAAGTGATTTTCATGGGAAAATCTTATAGTAATGATGTTATGAAGTCATTTTTGTCACTTTTTGTAATCACCATTGTTTTAATAGCTACAATTTTATTGCTTTTTTTATCAATTTGTAAAGTTAAATTTTGCCTTATATCGTACATTATGACAAAACTTCGCTGTGCGAAATGGTAAAAAATTGTTATTAATAAAAAATTAGGTGAAGGTGAAAAATAACGCAAAGGACCTCATAATAACATTGGAAGCGCCTCTCTTAGCCTTTTCACCTGACGAGTTACACTGTAGCGTATTCAATTACGTATGACTGTATATATAAGCTAATTTGATTTCTAAAATAGTTTCATAAAATTAACTATCCACATGTTTCTTCCTTTCTAAATTGAACATAGTATGCTCGAATGGCAATAAATCGAAACTGGTAATGATACGAGTTGTTTGACTTCAGACTGGAATATTTATTACAAAATTAAGAATAAACCTTGTGATTCTAAGAAATAATTGCACTCTGAAACCAAACAGTAATCAAAATAAAGGCAGTCTGTTAGAAACTTCACAACTCTGCACATCTTTGAAATTAAAGGCTGATCCTGGGTGACATTATATATTGAGTTGCTGCCCCTGTAGTAACAGTCTTGGATCCACTTGGCACGCTGTCCACAAAGTGGTCTAGACGTAGTTACATTTTCGACAACAGCCCGCCTGGGGCATCCAGTGTGTCAACAGGACTCCTTGATGGCGCACAGTAATTCTAAACCGGTTCGAAGCTTGCTCAATCGGATCTGAGCCAGAAGATACCGTTCAGTTGAATCCTGCCTCCTGAAGTAATCGTGGCCGTGAAAGAAGGGCTCAAGAGTGGAAAATCCAGGACGAACTTATAACAATGATAGTATCAGCTGATACGGCACTATCCTCAGTTAAAGTGACGAAGAATGGCACGAACTTTTGAATGGAATGAACAATCCATTGAGCACAGAATGTGGAGTGAGAGAAATTACTGAAAGAAGGGCACAGTTGGGAGTAGCTGACATGAGGTTAGCAATAGGCTTTAGATAAAAATTGAGAACCACCACGTAGACGAAGTGAATGAATTCTGCTTCCCTGGAAGTGGTAGAACGCATGATGGACGGAGCAATGAGAATATAAGTAGCAGAGTAGAGCAAGTAAAGAAAGCAATCCTCGCTAAAATGTCTCTGCTATCATCTAACACATGCCTCAGTCTGAGGAAGTAAATTCTGTGAATACCCTTCTGGAGAACTGTTTTGAATGGTAGTGAATCGTGGACTGTGTGGACAGGGGAAAAGAAAAGAACTGGGGCATTTTACATGCAGGCTACGGAAAATTAAGTGAACTGATAAGATTAAAAATGAAGATGTTTTTCCACATAATCGGTGATGAATGGAATATGTAGAAGCGCTGACTAGAAGATGGGACGGGATGACAGGATTTGTGTCATGACATTAGGAAATAAATTCAATGCTACTGCAAGGATCGTCGAGACCAAAACCTGTAGGTGTAGGCCTAGACTGGAATGTATCCAATAATTAATTGAGAGTGTTGAGTGTAGCTGCTACTCTGAGATGAAGGCGTTGACACAGGAAAGGAACTCGTGGTGTGAAACCACCAAGATGACTGTTGACCCCAGAAACATATCTAAAAAAAAGTTACAAGAGAAGTTACATACGACCGGCCCAAAACATGACTTACTCACCCTCCTGGTAAAGCTGTGGGACCTCTCCAGGTTATGTTCTATACACATACTCCGCAAGCCAATGTTCAGTCCATAGTGGAGGGTGCATTTTACTAATGTTATTGATTTCTATCATATTCCATTCACCTTTCGGCGAGAGAAAAATGGCAATAATTACTGTCTATATGTCTCTGTAAGCACGCTAATCTCTTGTATTCTCGCCATCCTTAAGCGATACATACTAGAGTGGCCGTACATTAGCTGCACCTTCTCCCAACAGAGGTTCTCTAAATTTACTTAGCAAGATTTCGTGAGAACTACGTTGCATTTTTCCAAGGATTCCCATCCACGTTTCTTGAGTATTTCTGTGCCAACCTGTCACGATCCTAGCAGTGTGTCTCTGAATTCATTCGATGTCTGTATTATCACAGGTGCTTGACAAATACTGTGAACAATGGACAATATTCTACAATTGTTCCTTTGTCAACTTTTGTTTTTCCACAGGCGTAACAACACCATGAAACCTTACTGTTAACACAGATGTCACTACTCTAGCCAACGATTGTTGCTCAACTCGGAAACCGGAGATCCGGACACAGAAAGAGGAAAAACTCGGCGTGTGGACCGCTCTATGGGGAAGCTGAGAGTCTTAAAACCGCGTCTGCTGTGCACACTCAATCTGTTTCCAAGATATTTTCTTACTTATTGTCCGATTAACACGTTCTTCATTGTACTCCATTTAGAAAGACTGGATCATTGTTTTGTCCCACAATAGCGAATTAATCACGAGTTTAATATATAAAACAGTCGTTTGAAATAAATAAGTGATAATTACTACTACATACAATATTCCAGTTACTTTCTCTCTAATTACTTGTCAGAGTTCGCTTACCTGCTGGTAGGAAGTGGCCAGAGATCTCACGAGAGAGCACGAAACTCACCATAAGGAGTTGAATGGTTGGTAGTGATGGTGGCAGCATGATTCGTAACGCTCCTGGAACAAAATAGAGAAATGTGCGTTGTCCTTGTACAGCGGGCTAGGAGCGAATACTCACTGAAAACGGAACACACTAAAAACAACACAGCATCAGGGTAGAATAGCACGAATTTTGTGAGGAAACGGAATATGACTTCGATCTCCCAGTGGCTCAAAAGCAGAGTGAAACGTGGTCTTTCCAAGCTTTGTGGGCGGACTGACAGAGTTAGCTCCTTGATTTGTTGTGCGTAAACGTACTATTTTATTAAAGAATACAAGGCAGGATACTTCAATTAAAAACTGCGATTTTTAATTTTTATCTCAATCATCAATCTTTTGACAGGTTTGATGTCAGCCTCTCTGTTTTACTACATCCTGTTAATCTTCCTTGCCCCGACTGTCCAGTGGAAATTACGAGTAGCTTCTTAGGGAGAAGAATTACTTGACTCGTTTCGGCCGGTTCCGCTCGTCAGGAGCAAGCATCGTCAGGTGTTCATTGCCATAGTGGCGGGTTAAAAGCACCGCTTGACACTTTGTTTTTGAACTACAACTTTTGTTACTTCTATTCAGTTTATGTAGATTCTTCTCTGCACTTTAGCTCAACTGTCTCACTGTTCCGTTCATTTTACTTCATCTTGCGTTGGCGAACGTTTGTTCTAAGTCCACGTTGCTTGGAAAGTTTCCTGATCTTTATTTCTTCTTCCTTCCATTATTAAGCTCTACTTACATTTGCTCCTCTGATACCTTTTACTATTCTCAAATCAACTGTTTTTCATCGAGAGCTGTTTTTCACTACATTACCCTTGTTGTAAATTTACGAGCATAATATGTCAGATTGCTTCTCTGATAATTTGCACATTTACTCGCTCTTTCCTTCTCCGATAATATGATGATAATTCTCCTCTGGACTTCTAATAGTAAGTCATCCTTGTCAAAAGTTTTTCGCGTAAGCTCAAAGAATCTTGTAGTTACTTTACTTCCCAGACATTCCAGTAACTCAGAAGATGTGTCATCGACTTGTCTGAGCTAATTCTGAGATATGTTAAACACTGGCAAAGTTACTGCGTTATCTTTTCCCACCTCATCAGCTTTTGTTCCTTTTCTGTTTCACTCTGGGACGACTCTTGTCCATCGCACTCGCTTTTGTCGTATTTTTTGCCATCCGCCTGCCCTTTCTTCTGCGCTTAAAAGTGATTTCCCACCTGCACCTCGTAATGCAAGCTTTTTCTATTTTATTTATTAGAAATTATTTTTATGCTTCCTCTGTGCACATTTCACTTTTTCCATTTGATTTACACTCATTTTGATTTAATTCGTTTGCATTTCCCATTAATCTCAGTCTTGTTGGCTTCCTAGCTGATCTTTAAGCTACAATCTGAAGTATTCCTCCGCAGCATGATTTTGTGACTCTGCTATCTGCTTTCCGTAAACTTATTGTGCCCTTTTTACTACATTTTTTTACGTAGGTCATCGTCAATGTGTCGCAGAATTTACACTCAATCTCATTCTGTCCTAAAATTTGAAAGCATTGCTTCATCCTGTTGTCCTTTTTCTTTAACCCTCGGAACAACGGTTCGAACAACATGTGGACAATTTGTAATTAGTTTACTACATCGAAGTCTGTTACAAAATACGTGTTTCCGAGTGCAGAGATATGCAAAAGTGCGAATACATCTAGAAACGTATTTTCGCACATTATAACAAACAGGAACACAACGGCCAGTTACAAAGGAAGGACATAGTGTACATAAACTTGAAGACCTTGACGAGAAATCAGAGAAATTATTATAATAAAAGTATTTCCACTGGATTTATGACAAAACGAGCTGAGAGAGCCTGCATTGGGCGACTATTTACTTCTTCCAGTCTTCTATTAGTCCATCTGCTCCCCCTTCTCTCTGTCCATCTATTCCTTGATCCTCACTGTCTTCTCATCCCCCCTCTTTCTAACACCTCGTTCTCTGTCCTTTCTCTACCTGTTCCCTCTCCCTTTATACACCTCTCCTCCTGCCTCTCTCTCTACCCATCCCCATTGTCCTTGTCACTTACCTCCACCTCACCCTCTCTCTGTTCATCTCCGTTCCCTCCGTCTACCTCCTCCACCCCCACTCTGTCCATTTCCTCCTCTCCGCTCTCTCTATCCATCTCCTCCTCTCCCCTCTCTCTATCCATCTCCTCCTCTTCTCTTCCTCTGTCCATTTCCTCCTCCCCTCTGTCTGTTCGTCTCCCCTCTGCCATCTCTCTGCTTATCTCTGGCTCCCCAATGTCTCTGTCCTTCTCCTTGTCTTTCCTTTCTCTGTCCATCTCCTCCTCTCCTCTCTCTCTCTGTCTATCCCGCCTATCCCTATCCAACTCCTCTTCCTCCTATCTGCACCTATCTCCTTCTTCCTTATCGCTGTCTGTCTGTCTACTCGTCCTCCTTTCTCTCTCCACATAATCACACTCACTACACACCCCTGTAGGAGGCTAGTGGTTCTTACCTCAGCAGCATTTCTTTCCATATTGTAACTAATATATGTACTAAATTTGACTGAAATCGTTCCATGGGTTAGGAGGGCTTTTTACACTTGTCACGTGTTAAACATATTTCACACATATTTGCATATTTAACATATTTCACGGGTATTTGTACTCATATATCACGTGAATGTCTAGCGAAGTTCGCCCTGCTGTTTCATTTTCAGCTTAATGTTTATGACATAGTATCTCCTGAACTACATGCTGTACAGCGATATAATGTTGCAGGTACATCGAGTGGTATATGTGCCTATTGTCTGAGAAATATATTGTGAAGAGAGTTAGTAGTAAATCCGTAAAGAATTAAAACGTCATCCATGATGCGGCAGTTTCAGTTTACGACTTCATATCTCCTGAACTATGAGGCGTAAAATGATAGACTTTTCTAGGTACATTCAACGGAATACGTGAGTGCTGTGTACGAAATGTCTTGTGAAGAGAGTTAGTAGTAAAGAAGTAATAAATTAAAACATCATGCATGATGTGGCAGTTCACGCATCTCATTAATTGACGTCATGTGTACTGGATTGTATGTCGTACAATATATTTCTGCAGGTAAATCCAGTGACACACGTAACTACTGTCTGTGGAAAGTGTTGTGTATTGTTTACTAGCAACGAAATAAAAAAAAATAACGTCTTGCATTACGCGATTGTTTTTACGCATTCTACATCTGTACTCTGCAAAACATAGTAAGGTGCATGGTAGAGGGTCTAGTTATAAGGGTTTCTTCCCATTCCATTCACGTATCGAACGCGGCAAGTATGATTGTTTGAATGCCTCTGTGCGTGCAGTAATATTCCTAAACGTATCCTCACGATCCCTATGCGAGCGATATGTAGGCGGTTGTAGTATATTCCTTGAGTAATCATTTAAAGCCGGTTATCGGGATAGTTTACGTCTATCTTCAAGAGCCTTCCAGTTCAGTTCCTTCTGTATCTCTGTGACATTCCACTATGGATTAAACGAACCTGTGACCATTCCTGCAACCATTCTCTGTTGATTAGATTGGATTCAGTTTTCGTTCCATATACCCAAAAAATGAGATGATTCTCGTTGGTGTGGAACATGTCAGAAAGTATGACATAAAACCATAAAACATTTGAATATAATACTTACTACACTGGAGATTTGTCAAGAGATAGACGAAAATAAGCTAATACGATGCAGTAAACTGGGACAGCTAATATTTACAAAATTAAAAAACTGTCAAAATGAAACACTGTTATACACTATTAATAAATTTATCATACACAAAATACCTAATCTTGACTGTTGTGACAAAGTGTAGTCAAAACTGTAATCTAACAGATATTTTTACTTAAGCTCATTAAAAAGTCTTTCAAACTCTGTTTAATCCGTGCTTTATCTAAAACAAAGTTTCTAATGGTTGCTGGCAATTTATTAAAAATGTATGTTCCTGAATAGTGGACCCCTTTTTTAACCAAGGTAAGTGTTTTTAGGCCTTTATGTAGATTCTTCTTATTATTAGTATTGATACTGTGTACTGAGCTATTGGTTGGAAATTGAGATGTATTACTTGCAACAAATTTCATTAAGGAATAAATATACTGATACGCAGTGGCTAGAATACAAAGTTCCTTGAACAGGTTTCAACGAGATGGTCTTGAATTTACACCACGAATGATTCTTATCACACCCTAAAAACGTTTGCTCGGTTTGATGAGTTGCTCCAGAATATGATTCCATACCACATAATAGAATGGAAGTAAGCAAAGTATGCAAGTTTTTTGCATTTATACCTCCTTCATCTGACCTCATTCTCACGGCAAATACAAACTTGTTTAGGCTCTTAAGCAATTCTGTGGTATGCTCTTCCCAACTGAATTTAATATCGAGTTTTAATCTCAGAAATTTAACAGTTTCAACCTCTTCGATCTGCATGTCTTCATACGTTATACTCTTGTTGGAAGGAAATCTCTTACAGGTTCTGAACTTCATATAGAGTGGGTCTTCTCAAAGTTTAATGACAAAGAATTAGCTTTAAACCAATTATTAATGTCAGTGAAAATTTGATTAGAAGCTATTTCTAAATCTGTACTTGACTTGCTACTTATTGCAATGTTCATATGATATACAAACAAAACAAACTTAGCATCTGGCAATGTAACAGATGAGAGATCATTAATATACACAAGAAAAAACAATGGACCCAGAATAGAGCCTTGAGGAACACCACATGTAATTCATTCCCAGACAGATGAAGACTGACTGATTGCTTGCTAGACAGGTATTTCACAACTTTCAATAGCCCATTTTAGTACTATTTGGTACGTGTCCCACATGCTTGAGCAATATTCTAGAAGCAGTCGCACAAGTGATTTGTAAGCAATCTCCTTTGTAGAGTTACTGCACTTCTACAGTTTTCTACCAATAAGCGAAGCATACCACCCGCTTTACCCATGACTGAACCTACATGGTCATTCCATTTCATATCTCTACAAAGTGTTACACACAAGTATTTATATGAGTTGACCCATTCCAATAGCTAGTCATTTAAATTATAGTCATAGGATACTACATTTTGAGAACTGCAAAATTTTACATTTCTGAACATTTAGATCGCGTTGCCAATCTCTGCACCACGTTAAAATCTTATCAATATCTGACTGAATATAGTACTTCATTATAGGTAATTGCATCATTTGTAAAAAGCCTTATTTTACTATTAATATTGTCTGCAATGTCAATATTCAATATTCAATGTGAACAACAAGTGGAGAGCGAGTTTGGTTTCAAATGATTGATGTTTTCGAAATCCTTGCCGGCTGGCATTGAGAAGCTCATTCTGTTCAAGATACCTCATTATGTATTCAAAGATTTTACAACAAATCCATGTCATTGGTATATATATATATATATATATATATATATATATATATATATATATATATATATATATATATATATATTTTCAGTGTTTGTGACGTCGTATCTCCAGAACTAAGTGTCGTACAATGGTTTAATTTTGCTGGTACATTCAGTGATATACGTGAATATTGTATGAAAATGTGTCACGAACACAGTTAGTAGTAGATAAGTAATAAATTAAAATGTCGTGCTTTATGTGGCATGAACACCAAATAAGTAGTAAGCGATAAACTAGTTCCTTTCATCATTTTGTGGGGGTCATCAGCAAGAAAAGATTTCGTACAGCTTTGAAATTATGTGTAAATGTTGCAAGTCTCTAAGTAGACAGATTCTCAAATACTGGATAAGTACAGTATGGGATTCTCGCGCCGTGGACTCCACAGCCTTTTCACCCTCACCCCCACTTCTTTAATAGGTAGGTGGTTGTTAACCCCAAAGTGATTCTTTCCAGACATTGAATGGTAAGTGTACTAGGTTTCTTGAGATCGGTTCAGTGATGTGGAACATGCGTACATTCAAAGATACGTACATCCTTTTTTTTTTTTAATTTGTTCACTAACACCGCTTTCAAATTCTGTTTTTTCCATGTAATAAAAGAGAACACACACAACAATACAGGGTGGTCCATTGATAGTGACTGGGCCAAATATCTCACGAAATAAGAGTCAAACAATAAACTACGAAAAACGAAACTTGTCTAGCTTGAACGGGGAAACCAGATGGTGCTATGGTTGCCCCGGTAGATGGCGCTGCCATAGGTCAAACGGATATCAATTGCGTTTTTTAAAAACATGAACCCCCATTTTTCATTACATATTCGTGTAGTACGTAAAGAAATATGAGTGTTTTAGTTGGACCACTTTTTTCGCTTTGTGATATATGGACCTGTAATGGTCACAAACGTATAAGTACGTGGTATCATGTAACATTTCGCCAGTGCGGACGGTATTTGCTTCGTGATACATTAGCCGTGATAAAATGGACCGTTTACCAATTGCGGAAAAGGTCGATATCGTGTTGATGTATGCCTATTGTGATCAAAATGCCCAACTGACGTGTGCTATGTATGCTGCTCGGTATCCTGGACGACATCATCCCAAGTGTCCGGACCGTTCGCCGGATAGTTACGTTATTTAAGGACACAGGAAGTTTTCAACCACATGTGAAACGTCAACCACGACCTGTAACAAATGATGATGGCCAAGTAGGTGTCTTAGCTGCTGTCGCGGCTAATCCACACATCACTAGCAGACAAATTGAACGAGAATCGGAAATCTAAAAACGTCCGTGTTGAGAATGCAACATCAAAATCGATTGCACCCGTACCATATTTCTATGCACCAGGAATTGCATGGCGACGACTTTGAACGTCGTGTACAGTTCTGCCACTGGACACAAGAGAAATTACGGGACGATGACAGATTTTTTTGCACGCGTTCTATTTAGCGACGAAGCGTCATGCACCAACAGCGCTAACGTAAACCGGCATAATATGCACAATTGGGCAACGGAAAATCCACGATGGCTGCGACAAGTGGAACATCAGCGACCTTGGCGGGTTAATTTATGGTGCAGCATTATGGGAGGAAGGATAATTGGCTCCCATTTTATCGATGGGAATCTAAATGGTGCAGTGTATGCTGATTTCCTACATAATGTTCTACCGATATTACTACTAGATGTAACTGCATGACAGAATGGCGATGTACATTCTACATTATGGAAGTCCGGCACATAACCCGCGTGCGGTTGAAGCGGCATTGAATAGCATATTTCATGACAGGTGGATTGGTGTTCGAAGCACGTTCACCGGATCTGACGTCCACGGATTTCTTTCTGTGGGGAAAGTTGCAGTATATTTGCTACCGTGATCCACCGACAACGCCTGACAACATGTGTCAGCGCATTGTCAATGCATGTGCGAACATTACGGAAGGTGAACTACTCGCTCTTGGCCCGGTCACGATTAATGGACCACCCTGTACATTCATAACAAATACAACCGATAATTCATTACTTCTGCAGTCAAGTAAAGTGTTGTTTACAGTTTCTGTTGTCTTATATTCAAGAGTTGGACAGTTTAAAGCGCAAGCAAAACTTATTAAGAGAAAGTCGGTTTAAGTGCTCGACATTATTGATTATCTTTGGTTGTTGAGAAACGCAGCTACTTGCCGGATTGGTGTTGTAGTAAAAGTATGTCCACCATAAAAAGCTTATGCAAGTTTTGAATACAGTTTCTGCAGTGATTTTGGATACGAATTCTGAACGAATTAGTTAATCATGCATCGCAGAGATACGCTGAGAAAGAGTGTATCTATGGTCGGCATAGCAACCAGGATAAACCAGACCGCTAAAAGGTGGAGAAAATTTGACATTAATACGTTAAACTTTAAAGAGAAGATACAAGTTACTTCTCAGATCTGCCAGCAAGAAAAGCGGTAAGAACCTGTGTGAAACCATTATCTTCGGACGCAGTGTTGCGAACGGGCTTAAACAATACCGTGGTCGTTTGATCTGACTCTTAATCATGTGCGTGTATTCGTTGTCAGCGCGTTACATTTGTCGACTACACAAAATGTATAAGGTCGTTCCACTGGACACATTGTAGCACAGTAAAAAAATTACAAACAGAGAAGGTAACAATCGAAAAAATACAGTTATACGGAAAAGGCCACTCGGGAACATAGATTACCTATATAAAACCACACGGAAAAAATAAGTTTTCATTACAAAAACTAGATTCATACTATAGATTCTCATTAGCTGTTAAATTTAAATCCACATAAAATCTCTTATTTCCTCCCCCCCCCCCCCCCCCCTGTTTTTAGTTAATGTATTTTCATGTCACGAAAAATGTAAGGTTTCGTCATGTAACTACTCTATGTCATTTTCGTATCTTCAAGAATACTCTGTGTAGTTTTCGTGTCTTCTGTAGATGTAGTATGTAAATCACATATCATGTTCATCTGCTTGGATTGTTATCAAGATATCTTTACGTGTGGTGAGTCTTTTATTCTTTCACTTCATGCAATGTAACACGGCAGTTATGTAACAAGTTCCATTTGTCAGCTTAGGCACCGATGACCTGAGCAGTTTGGTCCCATAAGTTCTTACCTCAAATTTCCAAATTTTTTGTAGCTAGTTTGGGAGACGAAGGTTATACTGTCATCAGAGGTGCTGCATTTTAACTGTCCCCATTTTCGCACTTTACTTACAAAATGTTCATTATTTATTTTCTTCACATATAGTATTGTTCACCTGTTTACTTTTATAGCTAGAGATCAGTGGAAGCATAAACGCTGAAATGTCTGTTTTCCTTCTCGGTCCAATAGAAACTGCAGCGGGACTAAAAATAACTAGCTAAGCCCGTGAAACCCGGTCAACAACTTCAGGATTCAAACGTCCTGCAGATGAAATGAGCGCCGTTCTACTTTCCCTGTGGGCTTTTCCTCCTCTTGGGAATAACCGCCAGGTAACAGTAAGTACTGAACAGCCATTACCAAGTAAGTATACCGTTAAATCTTCAATACAGGCACTTCAGTAGGGAATTGATACTCACGGTCAGTCTCAAATCACAATCGTTTGCTGCATTTTAGCGACTGTTTCTTTCCTTTTGACATTGACATCGCGTTACGAAATTTTGCTTACCGTTACAACCATTTATTTTTATGCACTTTGCGTACATAAACTTTAAAGGAGACATCGTGGACGTTGGGTAGCAAAAATAGCCATTATCGGTAGCCTCTGCAAACCACGCGAAGGTTATCATTGACATCGCGTTACGAAATTTTGCTTACCGTTACAACCATTTATTTTTATGCACTTTGCGTACATAAACTTTAAAGGAGACATCGTGGACGTTGGGTAGCAAAAATAGCCATTATCGGTAGCCTCTGCAAACCACGCGAAGGTTATCAATGTAACCAAAGCAGTGTGTTATTTAAGTACGATTAGTAATATTCCTTTTGTCCTCACTTTGCTTGTACGGCTTAACGCACAGCGTACTGGCTTGCGAGAAGGAAAGAAGGAAAGGAAAATCGGGGCTGAACGTCCCATCGTGGATGACGTCACACACGGAATGTGACGTACTAGACAGGGAACTGAGTGAGGCAAGGATCGAAAGGCTGTGCCGAATCAGCGAAGACTGGTCTGACATACCACCCGATCTAAGTATGGTTTTCTACATTTGTTTACGCAAATTTCCGGCTGCTTCACTATCATGTATTTATAATTCTGTCTTAGGGAAACTGACAGTTGTTGAGAGAGGATGGGAACCTGGAAAAATGATAAAATTGCCTGTAATTCTCAAGTAGTTGGTGGATGGCACTCCATAATTACCAGGTCGTACCGAAGGAGTGACAAATAATGTAAACAGAGAAGAATAGTTTTTCTATCTTTGCGATAAATGTTTAGGAACGAGAAAAAGAAGAGACACATACCAAAATTTCCCAGTGCCATTTCAGCAGTGCAATTTGTGACATGTAAACAAATCAAATAAGCAGATATTTGCATAGAGTAAATGCATCATTCCAGACGCTAGATATTTCTCAGTTTATTCACCGCAGTGATAGGTTCAACATGGAGGCGCTGATAATTTCGTCTTTGCCTGTTTCAAGGCTGGTTTTCTTTCTTGTAAGGAGAACCTCAGATACATCATAGCCTTCTAGTAAGCCGCCACCTGTAACAGCTGATACGCCATTCAAGGCCGAGGAAGCTACGTCCAAGTCATTCTCGTCGACGCTGAACTACAGGCCATCCTGTACGAATTGTGATGATCAAAACTAATTTGTCATCGGCATTCGGTAGTGAAGGAAACATAGTAAAATGGTTCAAATGACTCTGAGCACTATGAGGCTTAACGTCGGAGGTCTTCAGTCCCCTAGAACTTACACCTACTTAAACCTAACTAACCTAAGGACATCACACACATCCATGCCCGAGGCAAGATTTGAACCTGCGACCGCAGCAGTCGCGTGGTTCCGGACTGAAGGGCCTAGAACCGCTCGGCCACCGCGGCCGGCTGGAAACATAGTAGTTTTGGTGAGTTTGTAAGTACCACTCTATATGTTAATACTCGGTGCTATTCCGCGCTGGGGAGCGAATTCATATTATAGATTTTGGAGAACTGGAGTGGTGGAGGGAACGAAGTATTGTTTGTCACCAAAAAATTCATAACGGTTGGAAAACTATGTTTATGAATAGCCAAACAATCTAATGCTACGACTTTGTAATAGGTACCTACTACCTGTCACACAACTGAGAAAGTAGTATAAGATCTGTTCATATTATTGTGCTTGTTAGGCAGGTAACCATCAGACAGATGCTAATACTTTGTATATTCACATTTTTAGTAGTTTTCAAGTTGACTAATAACACGAGAAGGAACATCGCGAACTTTGAGCTACTACATCGTTCTAGAATATTGAGCCATCTGACATTTCTATTTGCAAGGCGAACGGTGAAATAGTTTTGAGATTTCAGATGTGTCTGCACGTTTGTGCTTCTTACCAATATCTACAATACCTAGGACATCTCCTGGCTTTCTTCAAACTGATACAGGACCGATACGTCAGTCTGAATGGTGAGGTAGGACGGGAGTTCGGTTTGCGAATTCCATTTTAGGGGGTGTGGTTAGGGGTGGAACAGGGGAAGCAGCTCCCCTCATTTTGTGCATCTTTATCGATAAACAGATCACATTTATCAAGAAAAAAACTAACAAATAAAAATAGCGTTTTGTGATAGTAATGAAAACCTACATTAAATTATCTGAAGAGTTCAAAGCGAAACATGGGACAGACGTTTTCCATCAAATCAGCGAAATTTACCTTTAAAATAGCAATTACTAGTGATTCTGAAGTACTTGTGATCAATATTATCAATTCTTTTATAACATGACAAGCTGCACGTCTCACTAGTTATGGATGAATGCTATCTTTGTTTCTACGGAGGGCGATTCCTATGTCACAGTAGTTCTGATTTCGGAGTGTGCGTTCAACACACGTAGTGTGGTACTTTGATAATGTGACACCCTTCTCATATAGCATCTAATTCTACATCTACATCTGGATGTCTACTCTGCAACTCGCGTTTAAGAGCATGACAGAGGGTCCATCGAACTACCTTCAAGCTATTTATCTACCGTTCTACTCTTGGACAGCATGAAGGGAACACGAACACTGAAACCTTTCAGTGCGAGCCCTGACTTCCTTTATTTTATTGCGGAGATCATTTCTCCCCGTGTAGGGGATATCAACAAAATATTTTCGCATTCGGAGGAGAAAGCGGATGGTTAAAATTTCGTGAAAAGATCTAACAGCAACAAAAACAAAACCTTTGTTTTAATGATTGCCATCTCAACTCTCTCCCCTGTTTGGCGATAATACAATACGATGTCGAAGGAAATGAAAACGTAGAAATTGGTACTAGTGTCCTTGAAAATTCTGTGAAGTATTTGAAAGTGAATAGGATCAAAGAACGCAATAGAATCCCTGATGGATTTAGAAGTCGGAGACTATGATTACTGCAGATCTCTTGATTGGAGACTCCAGAAACTGCTTGATAATCAAATGTGGTTAATCAGGGAGAACACCTTCACATCTTCTAAGTTGGACAACAATGGTATCCGTCGATGGAAAAGAAATACTCGTATAAAGCCATATAGATTAGGGAAGCATCGGTAGTCTCATTAAATTCTAAGGCTAAAGATGAAGTAATGAGGTCTCAAATGTGGTCTTCTGTTTTATGAAGATATTTATTCTAGTTTTACCCGGTCCTTAGAGCCGGCCGGAGTGGCCGAGCGGTTCTAGGCGCTACAGTCTGGAACCGCGCAAGCGCTGAGGTCGCAGGTTCGAATCCTGCCTCGGGCATGGATGTGTGTGTTGTCCTTAGGTTAGTTAGGTTTAAGTAGTTTTAAGTTCTAGGGGACTGATGACCTTAGAAGTTAAGTCCCATAGTGCACAGAGCCGGTCATTAGATGAAGAAATTACTCCAGTGGAATATTGATCTAAGTTTAAAATTTCGTTAAATGCAGAATTCCCGGTGTGGCTGGTGGCTGGTATGAATGCAGAAAATTGCGAGGTAATGCAGGTCTCTAAAAGCAAAAATTTCCCGTCATTTCTAAACCTTAACGCCAATGAATACTCAAGTGATGACGTCGGTATGACACTGAGGTATCACATATGGTCGTCTGAGTGTAAGGTGATCTTGACTTTGCCAAGTTATGAACATCTGAGAATGGAAGGTGAAGTTAGGTAAATGCTTTATTTGAAGTATTACAGTAGCCGAGTAGTAAAGGAGAAGAATAGTTCCTCGTTTCCTCCTATCATAAAGAAATGCATCTAAAGCAACCAGTTCGAGTAGCTTGGCCGTTATCATACTTTCTTGCTGAATTCTTTTTTTTTTTCGGAAGTAGCCTGCAGCGGTTGTTTCTGCCCATTACTGTATAATTAGACTCGTTCTGCGTCCTTAAAGGCTCTATTTCATGACGAAATTCACGGAACACGAGTGCGAATGAAGGAATAACTGAGTGAATGTTCGGATCGTTACAAATACACTAGGACACTCCAAGTCAGTATCGAATGAGCCTGTTTAAGCGACATTTGTTTGATCGGGGATGGTTGGTACAGGTTTGTCTAGATGTAGACGAATAGTCATCAGTTTAATGAAGTCACATGACTGATCTGTAGACGAGATGAACAGCCCAATTTTTAAGATGATTGGAGAAAGCTGGGGAATATGATGCAAAAAACTTTTTAAGAACTTACGGAGCTAAACTGTAGCAAGCGGCTTTTAAACAGTATGCACCTGATTGTATACACACATGGTTATATCTAAGATAAGAGATCAATGTGGTATCATTTAGTGATAGCTCCTACACACTGATCGTAAATGGAATGAAAAGTGACTTTAATGTCACTGATACAAGGATAGTGACTCAGACAATAACAGGCTTCGTATGCAGTTTGTTAGAAGTTAAGTCATATGGCACTGTTGGCTGCGATACACTCTATAGTTAGAGCTGCGTAATTGGAAAAGGTTTTCTTTCTTTGCAGACATTCGCACAATTGCTTGACGAACTGAGTGTGTTGTGTCGCAAGCGTACAGAATGAGTAACGGTGAAATTCGGTGCTGGTCCATACCTTACTTCTATCGAATGGCGTCAAAAGGGCCGCTGAGCTTAACGCCTCCATTTGACGGACACCATAGTGTCACATGCCCTAAATTCGCTAGACACTGCGGAGAGATTGGAACTTAACCTAAGGCCGCAAAATCTGGTGATTAGAAACCATATGCCACCAACTCTGGTCCATTTCCAATCCAAATACTGGCGATTATTATTTCGTGTGACACCAGGAGTCGTACTGACTAATTCGGAGTCGATCACCACGATAAGAGCGTGTGTTGGTCATCGGCTACGGGTGTAAGGATATGTCTTTGCTATTATATATCTATTGTTTTGGGGTACTATTACACTAGATCCTGTAGGTTTGCTAAATCTCAACATGGTTTTCAACTCAGGGATTATTTTTTGTATGAGAAAAATGATCAAATGTGGATACCCTACACTATGGTTCCTGTGCGAATCTGCGCGAGTCGTATCTCAAGCTAATGAGATGCTAATGACATAGCACTTACAATTTCATCATTAGCGCTGAGACATTCTGATGTACAAAACAACGTTCGGCTATCGAAGAACAATTTTCTTGGTAAAATAATGCTTGTAATTCATCACTAAATAAAACTTTAGGTTAGCTTCTCCCGTGTGTTCACCAAAAGAGACGTAATGTTTCACATTTACTTTGACACTGACTTTCATCGTATTCCAGCGAAATCTCGTGACAGCGTCATTAATAAACATGGCCTCAAGGCCTGTAAAGTACGTACCTTAGGAGCTATGAGTACTCATTCGTCTTGGCTAGTGTGAAATACATCTCTTCTCCAGAACAAGTGCTCATAGTTCATAGGTATGTATTATAGTGCCCATGCTTACCAGACTTTTTTTCTTTTTTTGATTCATACTACCATCTCTGAAAGTTTGTCGGTGGAGTTTTGGTTCATCCTATGTGTGGGTAAAATTACGCAACGATAAATAATGAGGCGAATATTTGAAATCAGTTACAAAAAACGAATGGAAGACAGATTTGTGGAAGTTCGGAGTAACTGTACCAAAAGGAAACCGAATGCAAGGCTAGAGCAACTAATTTTATAATACTGCTCTAACGCTTGCAGTCTTCATCAAATAGGCATGAGAGTACACATGGAACGAATCCAGGGACGCGCTGCAAGTATCGTAGCATGATGCTGCAGGCCATACGAAAGTCTAACGCAGATGATTAGGGAACTAACATGGGAATCTCTGGAAGGAAGGTTACATTCTTCCCTGCTAAACACTATTCGGAAAATCTAGAGAAGAGATAGCTGAGGACCACGATACAACATTTCTGTTGGATGCATTTTATATCCCATGGAGGTATCGTGAGAATAAGATAAGAAAGATCAGAACGCGAGCCGAGGCATACAGCCGTCGTTACCTACTGACATACGTAAAGATAGTAGAACAGAAAAAATAATATTGGATTGAAGTACCCTCCTGTGCAGCGACTAGCAGAGTGTCTATGTACAGATATTGTGAAACTTTGCGTTCGTCTACCTTCGAATCTACCGTGGCGTCCCTCGAAATCACTACTGTGGCCGCGACGTGCGGTGCGCCACACAAATCACGCGACTTAATGTTCCGCATATCAAACCGGAAACGTTTATTGGCGGATCAGAATGCATTCTGTACACTGCGACACTATCCAGTGGATCTAAAAATGTGTCACCAGCCTGTCTTTGACCCACCAAACACAGTTAAGCTTCTCACTTATTTAAAGTCAATTAATGCCATGTAGAAATCCAATTACTATCAGAAAAATTCCGATATGAGAAAAAATGAAATCATCCTATGATGGCATTGATGGCCTGGAGTCCCCTGGGGAAGTTCGACAGCCGAGTTGCAAATCTTTTCAGTTGATGCCACATTTGGCGACTTGCGCGCCGATGTTGATGAAACTATGATGATGATGATGACAACACAACACCCAATCCCTGAGCGGAAAAAATCCCCGACTCTCCCGGGAATCGAACACGGGCCCGCCGCATGGTAGTCAGACACGCTGACCACTTTTTTTAAAATCTCATTTTCTTCGTTCTTATTCGTTCTATTTGTTCGGCCGGACGTCTCATGACGCTGGAGCAAGATCATCGCTGATCCATAGTTTTTTTTACTACACACTGACCGAACACGCTGAGCTACCCTGCCGGGACCACTCAGCTAAGATGATGGGCAATTCCGAGACCCGAGCACTGAACTGGAATAGGAACACAGCTAACAGTTGATACACCGCCTCCAAATTGGCTCCTGACAGCTTCTACCGGCAAAATTCACACTATGAACAGGGGTACGGCTCAACGTCAACGGGTCAAAAGGCACCTACTAACACAACAATCAAACTTCCACGGCAATAAATGGAATTTATTTGATTGAATTAGACCTCACCAAGTCAGGGTCGTTCAATAAACGCCATCTCTAGCTATTTACCGTAGCCACGCCGTGATATACGAAACCCTCTTCCTACGAGTACATGATCGCCCACTAAAAGGCAACAGTCGCCTACAATTCCGGAAAAAGTCCAAACAGTCAACGTTCGAATTACTGTAGTTTTTGAAAAGTTACTTTGTTAATCATGATGTGACATTAAAGTCCAGCCTCCAGTCAAACATTTCAAGGTTCAGACTCCGGTATAAACGGACCACGACTTGCCCCCGAGCCCTACGATGGTTGCCGAGCGACTCCTCGATTTCGCGAACAATAAACCGCTCCAAGAAATTGTTTAACACATAGCCCTGTCATCGAGTCAGAACTAGGAGCAGAATGCAGGGAGTCTCACTGGCATTATACGGCTTCCGCTGATACCGCTTAAGTAAAGTGCTGCCTCTTGGCAGGACTTCGGTTGCACAGCACTGACCATCATGAGACAATCACTCTCCCCTGAAATCTGTCTGCCACGCCCCAACCACCATCCATTTAGGAGGATTACAGAAAGGCCGACCCAACATCCTCAAGTTGTGGAAAGCCTCCTCCACCCGGATGTCGAGAAGAGTCTACGGTGTCCTCAGTAGCTACAGAACGAATACACAGGTGCGACAAGAAAATGATATGTCATAGTATATGTAGGTGTAGATAGGTGTCGCCTCGATACTTTGCCGGAAAACACGGTGACAGGGTGTTGCAGATGCATTGTGTCGCAGTTTACCACTAACACACCCGTTTGGATACTCAGGAGCATTGTATTACTTCGAGTCAGCGATTGATAAGATCAGCAGTATGCCATCGAAAGCAGACGTAGCTGCGGCAGTGGTTGTGTGTACAAAAGTGACGTATTTGACAGGTACTGAAAATATCTAATGGTTTGCTTTCAGGTGTTCAAGCGAGTTGTTGATCGACAACTTGGTTGAACAGCCGAAAGCACACCAATCAATCACGCCAAGAAAACCTGAGAGACCACTGAAGAACTATTTGATTTGTCATTGGAGACTACTTACGGTTCACTGATAGACGGTGTCTGCGAAGTGTCCTCTCCAGAAGCGGCTGCAAACACCCTCCCAAGGAGGAAGAAAAGGAAGTTCAGAACTGGATTACGGACTGCGGCGTTCCTGAACAGCACTGTACCAGCTTGTTCGTATGTGGCGTAGGACTCTGGGTAGCTTGCATGAGATGTGTAACGTTCCTCTCTTAAGGTCCGTGCTCGTAGCGCAGCGTGGGTCTGCAGACCCCAGTGGAAGCTGCCGTGGTGGCGATAGTGGTGGACTGGTGGGCGGAGACGGCGGCTGGCCGCTGGCTCGACGCCGGATGGTGGCCGGTGGTGGGGACAGAACAGGACGGCTCCTCCAGAGGAGCTGAGCGGCCGCGAATCCGTGTCAGGGCGGCTTTCGCGCCACATCTGGGCGCCGCTCGGGCCATTGGGACGACTCACGCACGCGACGAAAGCAAATCCGCTCATTAGCAGGCAGCTAGTCTCTGTCCACGCTGCCAGCACCTTTCTCCTGCGCCCTCCCACTCGGTAACGGTACGTGTGCTCTTCAGGAGCTACCCCACTCTTCTATGCTCTCGGTTACGCTCGTAAATTTAGTACCCGACCGTGATTCGGATTTCCCGCCGAAGCTGAGTGTCGAGATGGAAGACAGCCAGACTGCTCGTGTTATATATTCCGGCAGCAGCTCGCTCTCACTTGACAATCGGGCAGACTCCTTTATGGACGACATGGCAATAAGCATCCATGGCGTAGAGAAAGAACTGAAAGATTTCAAAGCAAATAAGTCACCTGGTCCGGATGGAATCCCAGTTCGGTTTTACAAAGAGTACTCTATGGCATTGGCTCCTTACGTAGCTTGCATTTATCGCGAATCTTTCGCCCAGCAGAAAAGTCCCAAGCAACTGGAAAAAAGTGCAAGTGACTCCTGCATACACTCTACTGGCCATTAAAATTGCTACACCACGAATATGACGAGCTACAGACGCGAAATTTAACCGACAAGAAGAAGAAGCTGTGATATGCAAATGATTAGCTTGTCAGAGCATTAACACAAAGTTGGCGCCGGTGGCACCACCTACAACGTGCTGACATGAGGAAAGTTTCCAACCGATTTCTCATACGCAAACAGCAATTGACCGGCGTTGCCTGGTGAAACGTTGTTATGATGCCTCGTGTAAGGAGGAGAAATGTGAACCATCACGTCTCCGACTTTGATAAAGGTCGGATTGTAGCCTATCGCGATTGCAGTTTATCGTATAGCGACATTGCTGTTCGCGTTGGTCGAGATCCAATGACTATCAGCAGAATATGGAATCGGTAGGTTCGGGAGGATAATACGGAATGCCGTGCTGGATCCCAATGGCCTCGTATCACTAGCAGTCGAGATGACAGGCATCTTATGCGCTTGGCTGTAACAGATAGTGCAGCCACGTCTCGATCCCTGAGTCGACAGATAGGGACGTTCGCAAGACAACAACCATCTGCACGAGCAGTTCGACGACTTTTGCAAAAAGAAAAAAAAAAGTGTGTGAAATCTTATGGGACTTAACTGATAAGGTCATCAGTCCCTAAGCTTACACACTACTTAACCTAAATTATCCTAAGGACAACACACGCACCCATGCCCGAGGGAGGACTCGAACCTCCACAGGGAGCAGCCACACAGTCCATGACTGCAGCGCCTGAGACCGCTCGGCTAATCACGCGCGGCGACGACGTTTGCAGCAGCATGGACTATCAGCTCGGAGATCATGGCTGCGATTACCTTTGACGCTGCACCACAGACAGGAGCGCCTGCGATGGTGTACTCAGCGACGAACCTGAGTGCACGAACGGCAAAACGTCGTTTTTTCGGATGAATCCAGGTTCTGTTTACAGCATCGTGATGGTCGCATCCGTGTTGGCGACATTGCGGTGAACGCACATTGGAAGTGTGTATTCGTCATCGCCATACTGGCGTACCACCCGGCGTGATGGTCTGGGATGCCATTGGTTACACGTCTCGGTCACCTCTTGATCGCATTGACGGCACTCTGAACAATGGACGCTACATTTAAGATGTGTTACGACCCGTGGCTCTACCCTTCATTCGATCCCTGCGAAACCCTAAATTTCAACAGGATAATGCACGAGCGCATGCTGCAGGTCATGTACGGACCTTTCTGGATACAGAAAATGTTCGACTGCTGCCCTGGCCAGAATATTCTCAAGATCTCTCACCAACTGAAAACGTCTGGTCAATGGTGGCCGAGAAACTGTCTCGTCACAATACGCCAGTCACTACTCTTGATGAACTGTGGTACTGTGTTGAAGCTGCATGGGCAGCTGTACCTGTATACGCCATCCAAGCTCTGTTTGATTCAATGCCCAGGCGTATCAAGGCTAGAGGTGGTTGTTCTGGGTACTTATTTCTCAGGATCTATGCGCCCAAATTGTGTGAAAATGTAAGCACATGTCAGCTCTAGTATAATATATTTGTCCATTGAATACCCATTTATCATCTGTATTTCTTCTTGGTGTAGCAATTTTAATGGCCAGTGGTGTAAGAAAGGTAAAAGATCATATCCGCAAAATTACAGACCAATATTCTTAACTTCGGTTTGTTGCAGAATCCTGGAACATATTCTCAGTTTGAATACAATGAATTTTCTTGAGATCGAGAAGCTTATGTCCACAAATCAGCATGGTTTTAGAAAGCATCGCCCCTGCAAAAGTCATGTTGCCTTTTTCTACCATGGTACACTGAGAACTATGGATGAAAGTCAATAGGTAGATTCCATATTTCTATACTGCCGTAAAGCATTTCAAACGGTGCCCCACTGCAGGATGTTAACGTAGATACGAGCATGTAGAAGAAGTTCACAGATATGTTAGTGACTCGAAGACTATTTAAGTTATAGAACGTAGTATGTTGACCTTGATGGCGAGTGTTCATCAGAGCTATCGTCAGGAGCACACCAGGGAAGTGTGATAGGACCGCTGTTCTTCTCTAGCTACATAAATGATTTGGTCGACAGGGTCGGCAGCCTTCTGCGGTTGTTTGCTGATGATGTAGTGGTGTATGGGAAGGAGTCGAGCTTGAGTGGCTGTAGGAGGATACAGGACGACTCGGACAAAACTTCTAGAAGGTGTGATGAATGCCAGCCATGTGGGAAAATGTAAGTTAATGCTGATGGTTAGGAAATTAATAGCGTCCTACTTGACGCAGTTAAGCCGTTTAAGGATCTGGGTATACCGTTGCAAAGCGATATGAAATGTGAAAGCGTGTGAGCATTGTGGAAGTGAAGGCTAGGTAGACTTCGGTTTATTGGGAGAATTTTAGAAAAGTGTGGTTTATCTGTGGACATCGCATATAGGACGCCGGTGCGACTATTCCTGAGTATTGCTCTATACCAGGTCGGAGTCAAGGAAGACATTGAAACAATTCAGAGGCGGCTTGCTAGATTTATTACCGGTAGGTTCGAAAAACACGTAGGTGTTACGGAGATACTTCGGGAACTCAAATCGGAATCCCTGGAGTGAAGGCGACGTTGTTTTTGAGGAAGACTACTGAGAAAATTTATAGAACCTGAATCTAAAGCTGACTGCCGAACAACTCTATTGCCGCCAACATACATTTCGTATAAGAATCGTGAAGATAAGATACGAAAAATTAGTGTTCATAAGGAGCTTCCTCTCTCTGTTTGCGAGTGGAACAGGAAAGAAAATAACCGGAAGTGGTACAGGGTACCCTCCACCACGCACCGTACGATGACTTACGGAGCATCTATGTAGTTTTTTGTCAGATTTTTGTATTATGCAAGAATAATAGAAAAGAGACGGTTTTAAATAATACAAATTAATTAATTCAAAATTGTCACAAAGAGATATAATGGCGGACGATGGCTTTAAATATAAAAAGATTTAGAAGTCAATCTCATCTCCAGTATTATGAGTGATATATGGAAGTAACTAACACTTGTTGGGGTAAACACCTTGGCCACTTTTCCTGACGAGTGGTCTAGGCACTTTTCCCAATTGGGCACCATGTCGGCATTAGTGGTTCAAAGATGAAACTAACTATCAGACCAAAAGAAACAACAAGAAACTACAATTTTAGCCAAATGAATTTGTTTAAACACTGATGCGGTAAAAAGTGTTACTCTGTGTCTCAATAAGATAACAAGAATAATATGAATGACTTAGTAATTGTCAGCATGTTGCTGCTGAATTCTTTATTGCTGCTGCTCCAGTGCCCACCTGAAAAGTGAGCAGCTGATGGACGATACTAAGGTCAGCTACAACTGGCTGCATTTGCGTGTTCCTATTATGTGCACAGTGTTTATTCTATTTACACGCATCGTGAATGCGAAGTTTTAGCACTCTTGAAGCTGATGATGCAACAAGGATGTTAAACGAGTGTCAAGAGGCAAGGCAGTAAGGGCATGTTGCCCTGCTTGAAGAAAGACGATCTCCTCCGCAGCAGAATCTTTCGTGGGGGCACTGTTAATTCTGGCCAGGACCAGTCTCGTCTATTGGTGGTTTAGTTCCCAATGCAGTTGGGTACCCAGCACTGTCATCAAACCCTTAAAAAAAAAAAAAAAAAAAAACTATGCAACCAGGAAGGGTGAATGACATCAGGTAAAGTTCAGTCCCACGTCCACCAGTGAAAATGTATTAGTTTCAAAAGCAGAAGCAAGATTATCATATTTGAGTAGCCTAGGCCCGTATTGACCTTCATTCCAGCATTACCATCACCACAATCGTCGGCACTTCCTGCTTTTTGGGTGACTTTTGATCAGGTCTTGAAGAACAGACGACACTGCCACCTACCAGTGAAGCCACACTGTCTCTGCCGACCACCGACACAATACTATAATGAAAAATTACATACCTACCGACGTTACCAGCAACCTTGGCCTTGCGTCACAGCATGTTTCAACTGTACCAATATCCTTGGAGAAGAGAAACCTAAGAGGGTCATACTACACATGAGACAATGTAACCAATTATGAGCTGTGTGCGCATTGGCATCGATGCATGCCGCTCATTAAAATTCTCTGTATTTCGTTGCACCAGCGGCCCGCCAGAGGCAGCACAGCTGCGCGCTAACCAGATTTAACAGCAGGTGCGTCATCAAGCTCTTTGTGTTTGCTTACTTTTCCGAATGGTAATGGGGCCTGCTCACTGAGGACTGGTTCATCGGTGTTGTGAAAGACGATGCTGTTAAAAGTGTGCCTACCGTATTTGAAGAGTCAGTGCTTCTTTCTGCCTTGAAGTCGCATGTTTGCGTCTTCAGAATCGGCACGTTTCTTATTTCTACTGCCTTGGTTTGTGGATGGTGAGCTGCCAGTATTTAGTATACAGCCAAGGACCGGACTAGAAAGAAAACAACAGTGATCACCTTTTGTTATATGTGATCAAAGTACTGGTTGTCATTCGCCAAAGCCGTCGTATTTCGAGTGAGGCTTTGCTATAGAGATTTAATTTGGGATCTCGTGTGTAATGCTGTCTAACTTCGATTAGCGACAATCTTATTGGTGTTAGTTCCTAATATAGATCAGGATTGCGTTTTGTCAGAACATGTTAGAGTTATTTCAAGCACAATTGTGAAAGGGAAACCGAATTTAGATTTTAATGGCTCTGAGCACTATGGGACTTAACATCTATGGTCATCAGTCCCCTAGAACTTAGAACTACTTAAACCTAACTAACCTAAGGACAGCACACAACACCCAGTCATCACGAGGCAGAGAAAATACCTAACCCCGCCGGGAATCGAACCCGGGAGCCCGGGCGTAGATTTTAATGTTGATAGTTGTATGGAAGTCTTATTTCTTTGTTTATATGCAGAAAAAAATGTATTTTCTGAATTGTGACCGCTGAGCTGTAAGTGTGCCGCGGACGACACTCGAAGGGGTACTGCGATCAAAATAAATGGCAGACCAAATCATCACTCATGGTTCTCGGGCCACATGGCGAGCAACAATCAGGTTGGTATAAGACCGGGTGTCCGGGCCGTTTCCAGACACGTCTTTGCTAGTTGGAAGTGGGAGTCGTCACTGAAGACAATCCTTCGCCAGTCACTGAGATTACAGGTCGAAGACGTATCTGGGGCGCCCCAGATAGCGCTGGGATACCAACCTGTCACCCACCTTGCTGCCTGACAAGGAGGAGCGATGGTCTGCTGTGCTATTTCCTTTATAGCAGGACCCTTTTCGTTGTCATCCACGACACCTTTACAGAGCAGCACTACTTCGAAGATACACTACGTCCCGTTTTGTTGTCCTTAATGACAAGTCAACCTGGGCTTACAATTGAACAAGATTGTGCGCTCCTGAACGCATGAGAGTTTTTACTACTTATCTTCGTACTTGTCAAACCCTACCTTGGCCAGCAAGGTCGCCGGATCTTTCCCCAGCTGAGAATGTTGTGAACATTATGGGCAGGGACTTCCAACCATCTCGGAATTTTGACGATATAACGTGCCAATTGGACATAATTTCACACGATATCGCCCAGGAGGATATCCAAAAACTCTATTAGTCAATGCTAAGTCGAATAACTACTTGCGTAAGTGGACCAACGCATTATTGAATTGCTCAATTAGTGAAGCTCTTTCTCTTGAATAAATCATCCAGTGTTTATGAAATTGTAATCATTTGTTTGTCTGTACATGTACATCACATCAACCGATTTCCGTCCCAGTCAGGTAATTCCTTCGTGGTACGTGTTTCTCGTTCACGGTCTTAGAGTGTTTTTCATGGACATGAAGAAGTGCTGTTCATATTCAAACATGGGTACTTCAGTTTGTGAGGTATCGGACGACTTGTGGCTCCCTGAAAATGTCCTAAGTTCGGAGATGGCGTGGCTGCAGGGGCCACCCTGTGGACGCGGGCTACTCGGCAGGCCGACCACGTGGTGCCGGGCGTTGGCCGAAGCACGAGGGGTGCAGCCCGAGCCCGTGGCTGGGAATTCCATGGTGACGCTGAGGCGAGGACAGTGCTCCGTGTCGATAAAGTAGACGTCTATGCTGGGAGTACCAAAAAGGGCGGTCTTTATGAAACCATCACGGCAGACATTTCACAGTCCATATAGAAATTAATAGTAGCCAGATGAATCATGATACCTCAAAAAGAAACATGTTCATTGCTATTATTTGCACGACGATTCTGATGGTGTAATCAGATTTTCAATATCTTTATTAATTTAAAGTCTATTATCTGACTGTAAACTATACAAGTAACACGCAGCAACAAATTTCCGAAATACGCTTCATCCGATTTTCCCAATCGACATGTCTTTAGAAAGCTATTCGTGTAAACCTAAATTGGTATGAATTACAGACACGTAACTTGAATAGTACATGAGTTATTGGAGGTCAAAGTGGACGGTTACTACTAATCGCGTCAGGCCATAAGTACTCCACACTTACACGAAAAAACGGTAGCAGCATCCTTATAAAAATACACTCCTGGAAATTGAAATAAGAACACCGTGAATTCATTGTCCCAGGAAGGGGAAACTTTATTGACACATTCCTGGGGTCAGATACATCACATGATCACACTGACAGAACCACAGGCACAAAGACACAGGCAACAGAGCATGCACAATGTCGGCACTAGTACAGTGTATATCCACCTTTCGCAGCAATGCAGGCTGCTATTCTCCCATGGAACGATCGCAGAGATGCTGGATGTAGTCCTGTGGAACGGCTTGCCATGCCATTTCCACCTGGCGCCTCAGTTGGACCAGCGTTCGTGCTGGACGTGCAGACCTCGTGAGACGACGCTTCATCCAGTCCCAAACATGCTCAATGGGGGACAGATCCGGAGATCTTGCTGGCCAGGGTAGTTGACTTACACCTTCTAGAGCACGTTGGGTGGCACGGGATACATGCGGACGTGCATGGTCCTGTTGGAACAGCAAGTTCCCTTGCCGGTCTAGGAATGGTAGCACGATGGTTTCGATGACGGTTTGGATGTACCGTGCACTATTCAGTGTCCCCTCGACGATCACCAGAGGTGTACGGCCAGTGTAGGAGATCGCTCCCCACACCATGATGCCGGGTTTTGGCCCTGTGTGCCTCGGTCGTATGCAGTCCTGATTGTGGCGCTCACCTGCACGGCGCCAAACACGCATACGACCATCACTGGCACCAAGGCAGAAGCGACTCTCATCGCTGAAGACGACACGTCTCCATTCGTCCATCCATTCACGCCTGTCGCGACATTACTGGAGGCGGGCTGCACGATGTTGGGGCGTGAGCGGAAGACGGCCTAACGGTGTGCGGGACCGTAGCCCAGCTTCATGGAGACGGTTGCGAATGGTCCTCGCTGATACCCCAGGAGCAACAGTGTCCCTAATTTGCTGGGAAGTGGCGGTGCGGTCCCCTACGGCACTGCGTAGGATCCTACGGTCTTGGCGTGCATCCGTGCGTCGCTGCGGTCCGGTCCCAGGTCGACGGGCACGTGCACCTTCCGCCGACCACTGGCGACAACTTCGATGTACTGTGGAGACCTCACGCCCCACGTGTTGAGCAATTCGGCGGTACGTCCACCCGGCCTCCCGCATGCCCACTATACGTCCTCGCTCAAAGTCCGTCAACTGCACATACGGTTCACGTCCACGCTGTCGCGGCATGCTACCAGTGTTAAAGACTGCGATGGAGCTCCGTATGCCACGGCAAACTGGCTGACACTGACGGCGGCGGTGCACAAATGCTGCGCAGCTAGCGCCATCCGACGGCCAACACCGCGGTTCCTGATGTGTCCTCTGTGCCGTGCGTGTGATCATTGCTTGTACAGCCCTCTCGCAGTGTCCGGAGCAAGTATGGCGGGTCTGACACACCGGTGTCAATGTGTTCTTTTTTCCATTTCCAGGAGTGTACTTATTCTTCTATGTCTTTGTTTATATCCGATATATACTATTCATGAAGAAATTGGTCAAATATTTACTGTGTTTTAGAAAACACAGAGAGATTAGGCTACTGGCCTACTTTCGCTTACTATTCATTTGATATATGTTTATTTAATTTGTTTATGATTTTAATAATGTGTGTTAGAGCGTGTTTATGGTCCAGCCGCAGGAATATTTATTTAATTTCAAGTTGTTTAAATGTAAATCCAGCATTTCGTGTGTGTTTCAATACGTTTGTGAGTATGTGTTGGCTTGGAGACATGGAGGGAGCGCTCTAGCTAATCACAGTAATCGTGAATGCAGACACTGGATGGAAGTGGGAGAAGAGCATCGTTTCCATAGGGGACACGAAGGGTTCTGGAGAGGGAAGTGCTGGACGCGACGGACGCAGGGTCGGCGGAAAGACTTGGACAGTGGAGCAGTTTGCGCGTGGTCGCAGAGGATAGAAATGTTTCGGGATGCCGACCTGAGCTCTAGTGTAATCTCCGTGGCTTCTGCAGAGAAGACGTAGTATGCGTTCAGAAGTGAATATCTCGCTAGCTATGTTGTTGGTCATAACTAATTACGTGAAGTAGGAATCTATTGTTTTCCTATTATTCAATTTATACTTATTTAATTGCTGGACCATCGACACCAATAAGTGCCTTGCAGAAATATACCACATTCGCAAAAGTACTTCTACTATCGTACTCATCACTTAAAGTCGTTAAGATAGTACCCGCAGATTTTATTTAATTTCAGTCTTTTATTTATAAATTTATATGTTACAATCATAATTCGAAATTGCTGAGTGATAGAAACCTTCGACCATTCGATTCATGTGTATATTCGTATTGTATACTGCAGACTCAGCAGTACTTAGCTTGTAAATCGGCAACTACGTATCCAAGCCCCTAGACAACGAAACCAGCCAAAACTTTTAATATTGCAACTCTGAGTCGGAGGGTACGTAGTTCAGGGCCACCACACCAACAACATAATTTCATTCATTATTGATTGAAAGCCCGCAAGTTTCACAGTCAAGCCTTTTTCTAGCCACCACTGTAAACAGTCTGGAATCACATTCGCGTCGCCCTGGACCTCTAGCAGAGGCAATTGGATTCATCTGATCCTTAGATCATTATTACTGTTGTTAACTGTGCTCTGTTATTGCAAGTTATCAGTCATACTGTCTTTTCGACGTTTTTCTTTATTGTAGGTCAATAAGTAGCTTTTTCTTTAGTTCTTCGCTCATATTTATGACTAGGTGTTTAAATAAATGTAAACTTTGTGTCTGGATCAAAATGCTGAAACGCTGTTTTACAGACTTGAACAATTCCTATTATTCAGAAGGGATCAACAAATTAGAACAGCGTTGGACGAAGTGTGTAAGTCTAAAAGGAGACTATGTTAAAAAATAAAATGGCTTACCCCAAACAAGTCGGTAATTTTTTTGTATGGACTTTTCAAATGCCCCTCGTATGTATACATATTTCAATTATGTGAGCTTTTGTATAACATTATTTAAACTGTGCTTGTGGACTTAAGTAACTACTGAAATGATTATTATATAATGTACTGTAAATGATTTGGTCCATAGTCAGGGAACGTAGGGTTGAATGTAAAAGATGTGGGGAAGTTCCGCAGCTACAGAAATAGCCTGGCGGAGTGGAAAAGGTGTGGTTGATGCGCAAGTGGCGACTCGTCCTTTGTGGCAGATAAGGAGTCTGGGCTGAGCAATGCTGTGATTAACACCTCGCTAGCAGCAGACAATCATATTCTTGGAGTTTTGAGGCCAGAGGAGCTTAAGAACAGTATTTATGGGCCTCGGATGCTGTATTTGGTGATATTATTATCGTGGCATGGTTTTTGGCCCTATAAAAGTATAATTCCGACTCCAAGAAGTAACAGGGCTAGGCCAACAGTACTGCCATGACCGCATCGCCGCCATGTTAACAGCCACTGCAAATTTTGCCACCAGTACCACCAGCTTTCCACTAAATTGCTTATATTTGGCACTCTGTAAATGAACCAGGCATTTGTGAAATTTGGTTGATATTAATAATAATCGTGATGTTGCTAAAAACTCTGTCTTACACCCGTGATTATCCGAAATCACAAACCTGGACAGGAATTCTATCCCAGTGAAATTAATTCCGAGTGTTCTAACGCATTATGGAAAAACTTATTCGGCAGGCGTAAAAATAGTTGTGATTGTTTTCTAATGAGTGCAGTTATAGTGTTCAAAGTTCAACTTTATATTTTGAGAAATATTACACTTCCAGTGCATTTTTAAATCAATCTGCAATAATTTTCTTAAATAATTTGCTAACTTGAAAAGCTGCCTGAAAATAGTAACGTTTATCTGAAGTGAGAAAGATTATCAATTGTTGCACTTTGATCAGAATTACAGGGTTTTATCATCTTTTGTTTCATGAGAAAGTGTATGAACTTGAATTTAATGTTTTGTTCACATTCTCACAGCCTACCATCATTTGAGTAGGTTAAAAGACTGCTTACCAAAGCACATTTGTTGCTTAAAGAGCTATAGTTTGTTGTGCTTTACTTAAATAATAAATACTAGTGATAATACTTACCATTTCGCACAGTTTTGTTCATGATTTTGGTTCTTCAAACCATGAAAATTTAAGGGCCCTCATGTACTTGGCTAAGTTAGTTACTGAAGAAAAATAAAGAATCCTTCAGAGTCAGTGTAGTTAGGTTAGCATTCTGTTTAACTCTTTTAAACCAAGCTTAAGAAAGAAATATTTACTGTGCTAGCTATTCTAATGCAAGTTGGTTAATGCACAGACATAGAGTATGTTTATTAACAGACCCCCTGATATAAATCAGAATCATTTCATGCTCTTCCCTGTTTAGCACTGCTACTAGTTTCATGTCTGTTGCTGATAGGTTCTATAAATTGTTGCATGTAGTTCATTTAATATGTAAAGCTTTTTTAACTACCGCTACCAGTGACAATTTTTTTTAAACTATTGTATTATTTATTTGTTGTGCGACATGTTTAGATGGAATACCCTACCATCAGGCTATATGGCATTACAAAAGCAATTTCACAATAAGATCATACGGATGTTAAACAGTCTTTTTGTAAATGCTGTGGTTATCTCTGTTCTTATGGCGTGGCAGTCTAGTTGCGTTGGGCTGAGGTATTTCCATTTCAGTGGCTCGCCGGGCTTTCTTGATCACTGTTCACAAATTTTCACAAACGTACCAGTAACTCGGAAACAAGATCTCAAAAACAAATCTGTGGTGCAGTGGACAAGATGGCGGCATCTTGGAAACAAGATCTCAAAAACAAATCTGAAGTGCAGTTTTGTCTGCTGCCCCTGCCACCACACGCCATTTGCCAATTTTGATGAGTCAGTGGGGGAGAGGGAGAATTACCTGCACCAGCTCTTTGTGCACTGCCAGGTAAGGTGTGCCAACTGTTCAGTTGAAAAGGCTGCCTTTTTGTCCCGCAGTGCAAGTTTACACAAAATTTGAAGTATTTGAATTGCTCAAAATTTGAAGTCCTCCACCAAGTCCGACAAACTCTCCTTTGATGAGCTTTGTTTGTTGCTTACGCAGTATTTCGGACATCAAACCTAGTGATAGTGGCATGGTTGCAGTTTGACCAGCAGCACAAGCATCTAGGACAATTATGTTTAGCCCTGATCCCCGATCTGCTGGGGCCTCTCGTGCAAGTGTTGTTTTGACTGTCCGAAATGTGCTACCTCTTACGCAGACTCACTGATTCCTACAAATGACCACATCGAGGCCATTGAAATCTGCCAATGCACAAGGAGCTCCAGTCTCGTTGTGTAAGTTATTGTATTACACTTAATTCATTCCCTGAGCTGTGCATATGTACTGCAATCTTAACTGACTTCACCAGAAGGGTAATAACTTTTTCTGGTCTGCAGATTGTCAGTGGGCTTTTCAGTCTCTGAAGCAGTGTTTAGTTTGGCTTCCTATTCGGCTTCTTTTGCACTGGGTAAACCTATAAACCTGGCCTGTGATGCATCAGAGTACGGTACTGGTACTGTTTGTCCCACTGGGACCCGAATGGCACCAAAAGCCCATCACTTATGCCTTCAAGCTGCTTTCTGCTGCACATTGTAATTATCACAGATGGGAAAGGAGGAACTAGCTATTATTTTCAGAGTTAAGTTGTTTCACATTTTCCTGTGTGGGGTTCAGTTCCTTCTCATAATTGCCCACAAGTCGTTGGTTTCCTTATTTGGCCCTCATTTCAAGCTCCTAGATAGGACTTACAGCACACTAAATGCAAAAGTGGGCCCTCTTTCGTAATAGCTACTCCTATGATATTCGTCATTGTTCTAGCTCCTAGCATGCCAATGGACGATTGCCGTTTAAGGTAGTTGGTGTTACCATCCCACCCTATGAATCAAATGTGCCACACATTTGCCTCACGAAGATCTCAGTTATCATGTTCATGATTTAAATTTTTCTAATCAATAGGCCAAGACGGTCATCATAAAACAGTCAATGCTTTTCTTTATCTGTTATTAACACACTACTGAAATAACTGAAATGAAAATAATGTTCATGAATATTCCTTAATACCTAGAGAAATGTTTATTATGCTGCTGCTATTGCTGTAACTCACCATGCAGCACGTGCCCCAGATAGTGCTAATGATTGTGCAGTCTCACGAGATTTGTCCACCCCATGGTAAAGAGTATGGAAAGTTTTGCGGTCTATTTTGCACTGGTATCTGTACAAGATTCAGACGGTGCAGCAACTGGAACTTCATGATCAACAGCAACTTTCTGGATTTGCTCTTCGGTTTCTGCCACGGATCGAAGATAATGATATGTAGCTGAGAAATAATCAATGGAAGACGAGGAACGCTTTACACTAAAGGGTGCAGTGAATACACAGAACTGCCAACTTGAAATATTGTTAAAACGTGTATTATGCACGAAGAACCATTGCACTCATCACATGTGACTGTATGGTGTGGATTCACGAGCACCTTTATTCTCGATCAGTTCTTCCTTGAAGAGAATACACTGAGAGGGAATGTAAGGTGTACGGTGACATTTGCTCGTTATCGAAACCTTCTTGTACTACATGTGATTCCTGGTGTACAAGAGTACAACTGTGTGCAAACCACTATTTTTAGGTGAGATGGAGCAACCCTCGTATCACTCGCCCAGTGAAAGATCTGCTTAGTGTAACCTTCCACGAACATGTTATCTCCAGTGGCTTTCCAGAAGGGTGAGCTGTAAGATCACCCGACCTGAATCATTGTAATTTTTTACTCTGGCGTTATCTAAAAGAACGCGTTTACCAGGGAGACTTTCGGTCTCTATCTGATCTGGAGGCTAGTATACAGGAACACGTTGTTAAGTTTTCACCAGAACTCCTGGGACCAACTGCTGATTACGTCATTTTGTGGATGCAGTATCTAGTCGACGTCTCCGATGATCATATTGGATGAATTGCGTAAGCGGCAGTTAATAATAAAATCAATTTTATGTCTTTCTCATTTGTTCGATCTTCTCTGCCCACACCCCATTTCTAATCCATTACATATGGAAACATTTCTATACGTCTGTCTCTCTTGCATTTAAGGCGTCAGATTTGCACCTGGTGACCAAAACTCAAACTAATCTTTTCCAGCATAAATCGGTTCCATATTAACGAATTAGCATATCTACCAAGTTTCACTGCCATACGGTAATTACAGCCTGCACTGGACCCTCGTGAGTAGATGGAAGGAGGCGTAGACAAGCACAAACAACACAACAAACTACATGGGAGGACACAAACACGACCACAGATTCCGAAAATGAGGAAGGAACACTAAGTGAACATGATTCAGAAGGGATCAACATGTAAGGGACCAAGACTAACAATGCATGCCACAACATCGTCACAAACAACAAAACAGTCATAAAACAAATAAACACCAACATAACATACTAAGACTGTAGTAATTAGGTTATGTCGCTTGGGAGGAGAAGGTTCGAAGAACTTTAATTCTGAGGCTCCTCCTCCCCAGTGACATACTGCATAGTTGTTAAAGTATACTACACACAAACACTAACGTATTGCTAGTCTTGTTTTGTGCGGACAGAAGTATATTCTCTTCCTTATTCAAAGCTACAATCAATGAATTTTATATATCAGTAATGTATTAAGTTATTTAACGAATAATGCATTCAAGTAGCAATGAACTATATTATATTTCTATTAACAAATTACAAACATTAGTGTATTTCTCATGTAAAGCTAAAATTCGTATATTCCATGTATGAAGTGCTCAATCAATATTTAACCTGTGTAATCCTTGTAAACATACATTAGCACAAACCATTTCAGATGAGAATAGCTCGAGGTTGTACCAAGACCTTCTCATCTGTAAAGGTAGAAATAGACCATTGTCAACTAACATGCTACTTAGACTATATTACACATCCAAATACAACATATCACTTCCCTCTACATACTGCAAATTATTTTCACTACAGTCATTCTATTTCATTTTCTTATTGTTTTAATTTTTCTTTGACATTTGCGTTATATAAATTATATTCTCATCAACTAGGCAGTAACAAACGATATGGGATCATTTT
This sequence comes from Schistocerca gregaria, assembly GCF_023897955.1. Taxonomy (NCBI): domain Eukaryota; kingdom Metazoa; phylum Arthropoda; class Insecta; order Orthoptera; family Acrididae; genus Schistocerca; species Schistocerca gregaria. Next base: position 526,842,032 of record NC_064924.1, read on the forward strand.
AACAAGTGTTAAGCATTCATTTCGCTGTAACCACAGGGAAATCTTAATATATTATGTTCTTTATATTATTTTTTAAAAGGATTGACAACTATATACTAATAAAATTTTAACAATGAGGAGTCTTTGCTCTTATATTCAGAAGCATCCGACCCACCTTACATTTCAAGGTGATGGGTTACACTGCACTGTTAATGAAATAAATTAAAAAAATAAGTAGCTGCACTTTAATTACAATCTTCCAGTATTTTTTATTATTTTCAAAAGTCCTTTGCGCTCAAACCTAAAACACAGCCACTGAATTTTTTTTCTTTCTTTTTACGCACATGGTGTTGGTTTTACCTTGAAACAACTAAATATCTCGAAAACGACGCATTGTATGAAAGCTATGTTCTAGGTGAAGGATTAATATTAGTAAAGAGAACATTTGTCTGTGCTACAACTGGCCACCTCCTAACCACCCCTCCTGTGTGCGCGAGGTCAACTTTGAATTTTCAAATGGGAATCCTCGCAAAGTTGGACTCTACGCCAAAAAATACATAATGTTTACTCAAACCATTGTTTCCCATTCGTGGTAGATGGCACTATAATCGACAAAAGTCAAGTGTGTGTGTGTTTGCAATTAAGAACCGACTCATCTGGTTCTACATTTCATTTACCATGTAAATGTCAACCTTTGTATTCTGATGGTTACTGATGTTCACATATTACTCACCGAATGTTGCAAACGTGATTGTCAAGTGTAAATAATAGTGTGCGGTGATGCAATTTCGATCATTTCCGACAAATGCTGTAGTGACTGGAAACATATTGAGGAAAGAAATAATTTAAATTATGGAACTTGTTCTTTGATGTTTAATGAATATGTAACACAAATATTACAGCATTACAAGTGTTGGTTTAAATGCAAGAAAGAGTTACAGAACTGAGTAAGTTTGTTCCGAAATGTGCCGCACTAGATACAATTGTGATCACTTCTTGCTACAATTCTGATCATTGACATCTTCCACATAAAATGTATTTTTTCCCCCTCTGGCACTGATGCAAGCTTTGTAAAACCAGACGTTACATTTTTGGCAGAGAATGCAGTCACCCTTTGCCAATTATACGGCATTGTAATGGTACAAGAAACAAAAACCACAATTATTCTCGTTGTTAGCTGGTGATTTGAAGCTTTTAATACTTCTTTCACCATTACTAACACACCTTTTCTTTATTGTTCTTGCTGCATTTGCCATCTCTTTCTTTGTTCCCTGATGAAAAAGATTTCTCTTTCTGCGGAGGTTTTCCAGGTTTTCATCTGAAATGAGTCTAATTTTTGTTTGTCTTTCTCATTCCCGAGACGATACTCTTTCCTTTGGTGTTGGCAAAATGTCCTTGCCAGTACTGTGCTGAGAAACGGTACTGGATGCTGGTGGTACGGATTTGCCGTGCTCTCCTGTTATATCTCTTAAAACCAAGCGCTCTTCGCCAAAAATGCTGGTATTACTCACTCATTTGAAAATTACTATTGGTTGTAGAAACTTACCTGATGCATTCACACGTGCAGCAAAGTCACATGTTGTCCTATTTCCTCGTTTCTTAACAAAATAACTTCTCGTTTACCTTTACAATTAACTAGATTTGGGGTCTGTTGTTAAGAGGTAAGCCAGACTCATCCACATCATAAATACACTCTAGTTCATCAAACAAATCATATTCCTTTAAGATTTCTTCTGAATTCTGGAAATATTTACTTACTTCTACTTCAGCTCTGGCTTGTGAAAGACCCTCAGGTTTTCGCAGGCTAGGATTGGGTGTCTCTTAATAAATGTGTAACCTCCCCCTCACTTATCGACCTAAACTACAGTGAGAAATTAAACCGCGTGTACCTAATGGAAATTTGGTAAAAGTAATAGTCACCGAAGTTAATCTGTCGGCAAAGAGGGAGGAAAGGGTTACATTTAAATGAAAGGAAAAATGCAAATGAAACTGGTGGAAATTAATTTTTAAAAGGGGTAAAGTTAATAAAGGAAGTAAATGTGCGGCCGTTACGTTAACAATTAACTAGCGGTAATTATATATTGAGATTTGGGGGAAATTACAGTCGCCAGTCCTATGGAGAATTACTATAGTAACTGAAAAAGAAAGGCTATTACACATATAATTAGCACTAGCAGCGTGGCAACTGAAGGTTGACACGTGTAGTGTGAAAATTGAAAGTTTGTCAGAAGTAATAAATTTCGGTACACTCTGATTTAATTTAGCAAAAGAATTAATAAAACCGGAAAATTGAAACTTAATTTAGTAACTGAAATTAATAGTGAGCTTTGTTTCTGAAGCACATCGAAATTCAGTAAAATACGGTTAGTCTTGGGCTACCTCAACAATCATTTCAAAAGCTACTTGAATCTACGCAATTTAGAAATAAGAGATTTAACTTTGAACTTGAATTAAATGATTCTGAACAATTAACCATAGTAAAATTTAGTACGTACCAAGCGGAGCTGCAATCACAGGTAGGCTAAAATACGGTAACAAAACTCGCACTCTTAATTTGTGCTTGTGTAATCTAAATATTGTAGTAAGCTATGAATACCTTAACTGAATTTTGAAATTAAAGCAGTGAAATCGAATGATATTTCCTTAAGTCTGGCGTTTGAATTTCAACAACACTCGGGTTTTGCGGAAAAGGAAGGGACCCTGCTTGGTAATGCAATTGCGACACTGAGCAACAAAGGTTCATGCTACGTTGCTGTAATTTAGTGAGAAAAATTTAACAGTTTGAAAAGCTGAGGTCTGCCATACAGTTCTAAAACTTTACGTGCTACCAGTCTTCCTTGTTGGTTGATTGAAGGTTTGAAGTCGTCGATCGAGGAGTTGGCGACAGTCACTCATTGTCGGCCGTCGTTGTTGCTGAAGCTGGATGTTGGCGCGCCTTCTTCTCGACTCGGTCTCTAGCCGAAACGGGCTCTTGATATGTGCCAGCTAACGCTCCCGTCCGCGGCACCATGTCAGAAACTAACATAGCAAGTCGAGAGCAATTACATGCTGCCAAACCCTGAAAGCGCGGCAACTCGCGGGAGCGTCACACAACACACCTGCTCCACTGCCCTCCTCCAGTCAGACTCTGCTCTGCCCGCGCTCCACGCGGCCGAGTTCACACTATCAAAGATCCTAAACATTTTGGTTCTCCACACGACCTATCGATGTATTCGTTCGATAGCATAGTTTTCCCTAGGCAAGACCCAGCGTACAAATACAAATAGTATTTACAAAACAAACCAATTACACATCGACATAAATGCATGTATATGCAAATAGTAAAACAATTACAATATACAAAGACACAGAAACGTCATACCTTCAGGTAACAAAATAAGGAAAAATTTTAATAGTACAATAGATGGAAATAGGAGGATATGCATTTCCGGCGTTACAAATGCTCTAAGCCGATCGATTCCAGCAACCTTGCCTTCTACGTTCAATGCTTATTTCAAATTATTTTTCTGAGCCAATCGAAATGCCGTTCTTCTTAACTGTAGTGGCCATCGACCCAATCCTCACTGTTCTAGAAATAAAGTTCCTGAACGACAGCATTTTCCGTTTCATAATTGAGCACCGTTGGACCACAACTCTGTTTTCTGCACTTGGAGGTAATTCAGCTGAATTTTCTTTTTAATTTGTACATTACAATGCAGAGCGCTGAAAGGAATGTTGTATAATTATCATGCAGCTCAAATGTCCAACCATTGCACTCTTTATTGCCTGTAGTAATGTAGCTGGACTCCATTTATTGCAGTTTTTTTTGTTGTTTCCAGAGCATCGAAGAAAAAAACGTAAGAGTTTGCTTTAAAAGCGCGCTAGACAAAATATGTTTAAATATGCAGAGCTTATTTTTAGCAGTTGTCTGTAATATGTCTACGGTAACAAGTCTTGAGGAACTAAACTAAAAAACTGCAATGATGAGAATTGAACTGTTGTGGTTGTTGTTGCGGTCTTCAGTCCAAAGACTGGTTTGCTGCAGTTCTCCATGCTACTCTATCCTTTGCAAGGCTCTTCATTTCCGAACAACTGTTGCAACCTACATTCTTCTGAATCCGCTAAGCGCATTCATCTCTTGGTCTCCGTTTACGATTTTTGCCCTCCACGCCCCCCCCCCCCCCCCAATTACTAAATTGGTGATCCCTGGATGCCTCAGAGTGTGTTGTACCAACCGATCCTCTTCTCCCCAATTCTGTTCAGTACCTCCTCATTAATTACGTGATCTACCCATCTAATCTTCAGCATTCTTCTCTAGCACCACATTTCAAAAGCTTATATTCTCTTCTTGTCTAAACTGTTTATCGTCCATGTTTCACATCCATATATGGCTACACTCCATATAAATACTTTCAGAAAAGACTTCCTGACACTTAAATTTATACTCGATGTTGACAAATTTCTTTTCTTCAAAAACGTTCCTTTGCCATTGCCAGTCTACATTTTATATCCTCTCTAGTTCGGCCACCATCAGTTATTTTTCTCCCCAAACGGCAAAGTTCGACTACTACTTTAAGTGTCATTTCCTAAGCTAATTCCCTCATTCCCTCAGTATCAGCCGATTTAATTCGATTACATTCCATTATCCTTGTTTTGCTTTTGTTGATGTTCATCTTATATCCTCCTTCCAAGATGCTGTCCATTCCCTTCAACTGCTCTTTCAAGTACTTTGCTGTCTCTGACAGAATTACAGTATGATCAACAAACTTCAAGGGTTTTGTTTTTCTCCCAGGATTTTAATTCCTAATTTAAATTTTTATTTGGTTTCCTTTATTCCTTGTTCAATGTACTGATTGAATAACACTGGGCATACGCTACAACCCTATCTCACTCCCTTCTCAACCATTTCTTCCCGTTCATGCCCCTCAACTCTTATAACTGCCTTCATTTACTGCATTTTTGTATTTTCTCTTTTCACCAATTAAATTCGATACTCTTGTGTTATCCAAGGATTTCTACTAGCCCTCGTCTGTTTACCTAATTGATTCTCTGCTGTCTTCGTTGGTTCAAATGAGCACTATGGGACTTAACTGCTGAGGTCATCAGTGCCCTAGAACTTAGAACTACTTAAACCTAACTAACCTAAGGACACCACACACATCCATGCCCGAGACAGGATTCGAACCTGCGACCGTAGCGGTCGCGCGGTTCCAGACTGTAACGCCTAGAAGGTGTCTTCATTATTACATCTCTCAAAGCTACCCATTTTTCTTCCACCGTATTCTTTTCCCCTGATCTTCTTAATCGTTCCCTAATGCTTCCTCTGAAACTCCCTACAACTTCTGGTACTTTTGATTTATGCGAGTCGCATCTCCTTAAATTCCTAACTTTCTGCAGTTTTTTCTGTTTTAATCTACTGTTCAGATCCAATGGTTGGGATCCACTTCTGCTCCTGGAAATGTCTTACAATTTAAAACCTGGTTCGTAAATCTCTGTCTTACCATTACATAATCAATTTTAAATATTCCGGTGTATCTAGGTCTCTTCCACATATACAGCCTTCTATCATGATTCTTAAATAAAGCATTATCTATGATTAAATTGTGCTGTGTGCAAAACTCTACCAGAAGACTTCCTCTTTCGTTCCTTTCCCCCAGTCCTTATTCACCAACTACTTTTTCCTTACTTCCTTTTCATACTATCGACTTCCAGTCCCCCATGACTACAAAAGTTTCGTCTTGTTTAACTGTCTGAATAATTTCTTTTATCTCATCATAGATTTCCTCAATTTCCTCGTCATCTGGGGAACTAGTTGACATATCAACTTGTACTACTGTGGTGGGTGTGGGCTTTGTGTCTATCTTGGCTAAAATAATGCGTTCACTGCGCTGCTCATTGTGTCTTACCGGAGTTCCTATTTTTTATTCATTATTAAACCTACTTCTGCATTACCACTTTTTGATTTTGTATTTATAGCTCTGTACTCACCTGACCAGAAGTCCTGTTCCTCCTGCCACCGAAGTTCACAAATTCCCATTATGTCTAGTTTCAACCTTGTCAGTTCCCTTTTTTAAATTTTCTAACCTACCTGCCCGATTAAGGGATCTGACATTCCACACTCCAATATGTAGAATGACGGTTTTGTGTCTTCTGATAACAACATCCTGCTGAGTAGCCCCCTCCCGGATATCCGAATGGGGGACTGTTTTACCTCCAGAATATTTCACTGCAGGAGGATACCATACAGTAGAGCAGCATGCTGTCAGGAAAAATAGGAAAAAATATGGCTGAAATTTCCCCTTGCTTTCAACTGTTCGCAGTAGCAGCACAGCAAGGCCGTTTAGGTTGATGTTACAAGGCCAAATAAGTCAATCCTCCAGACTGTTGCCCCTGCAACTAATGAAAAGGCTGCTGCCGCTTTTCAGGAACCATACGTTTGTCTGATGTCTCAACAGATACCCCTCCTTTGCGGTTGTGCCTACTGTATCGCTGAGGCACGCAAGCTTCGCTCCCAACGACAAGTCCATAGCTCATGGAGGGGGCAGGTAGGGTTTAGTTAACGACCTGAAATTACATCCAGATTTTATTAAATCTTGCATGTCCAATGATTTAGTAAACAAATCTAGAAAATATAGAAAATATTTTATTGGTATATAAATGATGTTGGATTGACACATCTCTGTCTTCCCATTATACACAAAGAGCCAAAGAAACTGGTACACCTGCCTAATATCTTATAGGGCTCCCGTGAGCACGCAGTAGTGCCGCAACATGACGAGGTATTTACTCGACTAATGTCTGAAGTAGTACTGGAGAGAAGTGACGCCATTAACCCTGCAGGGCTGTCCATAAATACGTAAGAGTACGAGGGGGCTGAGATCTCCTCCGAACAGCACGTTACGAGGCGTTCCACGTATGCTCAATAATGTTCATGTATGGGATGTTTGGTAGCCAGCTGAAGTGGTTAAACTCGAAAGAGTGTTTCTGGAGCCACTCTGTAGCAATTTTGGACGTCTAGGGTGTCGCATTCTTCTGCTAGAATTATCCAAGTCGTCAAAATACACAATGAACATGAATGGATGCAGGTGATGAGACAGGATGCTTACATATGTGTCACCTGTCAGAGTCGTATCTAGGTGTATCACGGGTCCCATATGACTTCAACTGCACACGCCAAACACCGCTACAGAGTCTCCACCAGCTTGGACAGTCCCCTACTGCCATGCAGGGGCCATGGGTTCATGAGTTTGTCTCCTACCACGTACAGTCATCCTCTCGATACAATCTGAAACAAGACCCACCCAACCAGGCAACATGTTTACAGTCATCAACAGTCCAATGTCGGTGTTGACGTGCCCAGACGAGGCGTAAAGCTTTGTGTCATGCAGCCATCAAGGCTTCACGAGTGGGCCTTCGGCTTCGAAAGCTCACATCGATGTTGTTTCGTTGAATGGTTAACATGCTGACACTTGTTGATGGTCCAGGATTTATATTTGCACCAATTTGCGAAAGAGTTGCACTTCTGTCACTTTGAAAGATTCTCTTCAGTCGTCACTGGTCCCATTCTTGCAGGATCTTTTTCCGGAAGCGGCGATGTCGGAGGTTTATGTTTACAGGATACCTAATAGTCACGGTACACTTGTGAAATGATCGTACGGGAAAAATCTCCATTTCATCACTGTCTGCGGGATGCTGTCCCATCGCTCGTGAGCCGATTATAGCCCCACGTTGAAACTCACTTAAATCTTGATACCCTGCCATTCTAGCAGCAGTAACCGATCTAACAACTGCGCCAGACATTTGTAGTCTTAATTAGGCTTTGCCGACCGCAGCGCCGTGTTCTGTCTGTTTACATATTTCTGTATTTGAATACGCATGTTTATACCAGTTTCTTTAGCGCTTCAGTGTATAAGTGATCTGAAACCTTCCGATGTCTCCAGGTCTCTTCCAAGTATATAAACTCCTTTCATAATTCTTAAGCAAAGTGTTATCGATGATGAAGTTATGCTGTGTGTTACGGCGTTAAGTCAAGGGCTGGCACGCCAGTCGGAAACGAGAGAGTAGAGAGGGCTGTGAAGAAGACGTCAGCCAATCGCACGCTGACCGACCCCTCTCCAGGACGAGAAAGCTACGGCGGCGACCTCTGAGCGAAGAGGACACTATCGCCGCGCCGACTGGTTGCTCCGCGCTTCTACAACAGCATCAAGATTAGGCACTTCGAGACAATCGACTTAGGAATTGTATATACTGAAGAGTTTTTTATTTGCATATCGCCCTTTGCTTGCCAAACTCCACTGTTATTGTCAAAGCCGAGTACAGTATTGTCATTGTTCATTTAGTAATAGAACTCATTAATACTATTTGTCTGAGTGTTGTCTAGCGACCCGAGAAGGCAGCCTACCTAGTCCCCTTGATGTCAAGGCAGGATTCAACAAAAAAATGGTTCAAATGGCTCTGAGCACTATGGGACTCAACATCTTAGGTCATAAGTCCCCTAGAACTTAGAACTACCTAAACCTAACTAACCTAAGGACATCACACACACCCATGCCCGAGGCAGGATTCGAACCTGCGACCGTAGCAGCCCCGCGGTTCCGGACTACAGCGTCAGAATCGCAAGGGCACCGCGGCCGGCAGGATTCAACACTCTGTGCAAAATTCTACCAGAAAGCTGCCTCTTTCATTTCTTACCCCCCGTCCATATTGAACTACTACTTTTCCTTCTCTTCCTTTCCCTACTATCGAATTCCAATCCCTGATGACTATTAAATTTTCGCCTCCCTTAACTATTTGAATAATTTCTATTATCTCATCATATATTTCTTCAGTCTCTGCTTCATCTGCGTAGTATTAAACCTACTCCAGAATACCCGTACTTGATTTTATATTTATCACCCTGTGTTCGCCATACCAGAAGACCACATGCCAATGAACTTCAATTCCCACTATATCTAAATTTAACCTAACCATTCCTCTTGTTCAATTTTCTAACCTACCTTCCAGATTAGAGGATCTGACACTCCACGCTTAGCCGGCTGGTGTGGCCGAGCGGTTCTAGGCGCTATAGTCTGGAACCGCGCGACCGCTACGGTCGCAGGTTCGAATCCTGCCTCAGGCATGGGTGTATTTGATGTCCTTAGGTTAGTTAGGTTTAAGTAGTTCTAAGTTATTGGGGACATGACCACAGAAGTCTCATAGTGCTCAGAGCCATTTGAAGCATTTTGAACTTCACGCTGCAATTCGTAAAACACCAGTTTTGTTTCTCCTGATAACGATGTCCTCCTGACTAGTCCCCTGCCGGAGATCCGAATGGAGGACTATTTTACCTCCTGAATATTTTACCCAAGACGACGCCATTATCATTGAACCATACAGTAAGGCTGAAGGTGCCGAAATTATACGTTATTTCTGACCAAAAATGTACTACTGGTGAGAGTGAAATTGTGAACAAATGGTACTGAATTGTGGCAAGAAATGGCAGCACATGTCACACAGTCTTTCTCTATGGATGCCTCAGATCACACGGGAACTGGAACGGAAAACAAGCCTCTAAATTGACTAATGTAGAATTTACAAGCACATGGAAACTAGTCAGTTTATAAGAGCGCATAAAACTAAGATCTTCACTTACCTTACAAGAAAACAAAATGTGTCGCATAAACTGATGTATTGAGGAAAAAGACAGGAGGAGCTGCAAAAACCAATGCTATACGAAGGCAGGTATTACCAACACTACGAAACTATACGAAGGCAGGTATTACCAACACTACCAAACTGAAAAACGCACGAAACGTTATGTTGATCCGAACTGTGCCTACATCGAAGTTGTACCTCCTTATCCTATGGCTAGAAATTCACATTTCTGGGCAATAAGCCACTTATTTGGTAACACTGAAAAACGGTCGAAACGTAATGTTGATCCGAACTGTGCCTACATCGAAGTTGTACCACCTTACCCTATGGCTAGAAATTCACATTTCTGGCCAATAAGCCACTTATTTGGTAACATAGTTTTCTGTTCCTTTCCAGGTTGATTGTGGTGAGTCTCCAAACCATCGGTATGCTAGCTTTTGGTGGCCGCCCTCGAACAGTGCCATCAGGTTGACTCGTTTCAATATGCGTTTCCATTCCAACCTGCCATATCTCTCGCACTGCTCGCTACAAGTTTACCTGCGCAATACAAACCACAGACATTGAAAAAAGTGAAATATTCATCAAGTGATAGTCACAGACGCACCCCCATAGATACTCACCGACACTAAGTACTCCAATGTTCGCACACGTCACTCTGCAAGCACAGATGAAACTTCACTGGGCTCTGTGCTGCTAACTGACTCTACGAAATAAACAGATAGCACTGGCTGAGCAAAACAAACAACTGACTAACGACTGCGCAAATTTATACTCTACAGCTATCAGTAAGCAATATTACTCGTAAATACAAGAATACGCAAGAATTTTATGTAATTAAATATGCAAGCGCACAAACACTCGGAAAGAAATTAAGAATCAAACTACAAAAATATGAAAGCTAAATATGCGACTCGCTACTGCACTGTTGCTGCACTGATACTTCACCAGCGGCTGCTCAAGGCTCACTGAGCTGTGTCAAAAGCGCACTGGGTGTCCAAAACAAACAACTGACTAACGACTGAGCGACTTTATACTCTTCAGCTATCAATAAGAAATATAACTCGTAAATACGAGAATACGCAAGGATTTTATGTAATTAAATATGCAAGCGCACAAATACTCGGAAAGAAATTAGAATCCCACTACAAAAGAAATATGAAAGCTAAATATGCGACTCGCTACTGCACTGCTGCTGCACTGATACTTCACCAGCGGCTGCTCAAGGCTCACTGAGCTGTGTCAAAACCGCACTGGGTGTCCAAAACAAACAACTGACTAACGACTCCGCGAATTTATACTCTACAGCAATCAATAAGCAATATTACTCGTAAATACAAGAATACGCAAGGATTTTATGTAATTAAATATGCAAGCGTACAAACACTCGGAAAGAAATTAAGAATCAAACTACAAATCAAATATAAAAGCTAAATATGCGACTCGCTACTGCACTGATACTTCACCAGCGACTGCTCAAGGCTCACTGAGCTGTGTCAAAACCGCACTGGGTGTCCAAAACAAAAAACTGACTAACGACTGCGCGAGTTTATACTCTACAGCTATCAATAAGCAATATTATTCGTAAATACGAGAATACGCAAGGATTTTATGTAATTAAATATGCAAGCGCACAAACACTCGGAAAAAATTAAGAATCAAACTACAAATCAAATATAAAAGCTAAATATGCTATTTGTTACTGCACTGATACTTCACCAGCGGGTGCTCAAGGCTCAGTGAGCTGTGTCGAAAGCGCACTGGGTGTCCAAAACAAACAACTGACTAACGACTCCGCGAATTTATACTCTACAGCTATCAATAAGCAATATTACTCGTAAATACAAGAATACGCAAGGATTTTATGTAATTAAATATGCAAGCGCACAAACACTCGGAAAGAAATTAAGAATCAAACTACAAAAGAAATATGAAAGCTAAATATGCGACTCGCTACTGCACGGGGGTACGTTCCCACAAGCCTGTCAGGACATCTAAAACTAGACATCTACAAACTATAGAGTTTGGGTGTATTTTTTATATCCTAGTGATAAGTTATTTGTTAGTTCACAGTGTGTCGACTGCAGTTAGATTGCAAGAGTTCACCTTCTCCCTACCCACAGAGTGCGTCTCCCAGTCATTGTAATTTGTAGATAAACAGATAGCATGTTATGCATTCGAACCGAGAGCGAGAGAGAGAGAGAGAGGGGGGGGGGGGGGCAGTGCAAGCATATTAAAAATCGCGAAGTGTCGATTTCAATCACTTGAACGTTATCTTCGACTGTGCTATACCCCTGTAAATAGCGAAAACCTCTTCGCAAAAGAATTCTATAGGGGATGTAAGCACATTTAAATTCATCCTGTTAAAGCGCATAACATTTTCAATGCAAGTTACAATACCAATATTTCGTAAGAGTGTTATCTAGATTCTCCAAGAATAACAACAAACCAAAGCATCCTGCCACAACTCTCAGACCTCCGTTTATACTCTTAAAGTATAGCGATGACAGTACATGATTATCCCAGTTCCACTACTTTGTGTGCTAGATGTCCGTTGGAAGGAGGGAGACAGTCCTTCGTGCCTGGGAGTAACGTTGCAAATCGATATGAAATGGAACTAGCATGTGAGGATTGTGGTAGGGAAGGCGAATGATCGACTTGGTTTATTGGGAGACTTTTAGGAAAGAGTGGTTCGTCTGTAAAGGAGACCACATATGGAACGCTGTTGCGAACTATTCTTGAGTGCTGCTTGAGTGTTTGGGATCTGTACCAGGTTGGACTGAAAGCAATTCAGAGGTGGGCTGCTAGATTTCTTGCCAGTATTTTCGAATAATATGTAAGTGTTACGGAGATGCTTCGGGAACTCAAATTGGAATCCCTTAAGGGAAGACTACATTCTTTTTGAGAAACAATATTGGGAAAATTTAGACAATCGACATTTTTACTGTATAACGATTCTACTGCTGCCAACATACAGTGTGAGTAAGAACTACGAAGATAAGATACGAGAAAATGGGGTGTATTAGGAGGCATATAGGCAGTCGTTTTCCCCTCGCTCTGTTTGCGAGTGGAACAGGAAAGGATATGACTAGTATTGGTACAAGGTACCCCCCACGAGGCACTGTACAGTGGTTTGTAGAGTATCTATGTAGATGTAGATGGAGGTAGATATCATTTCTCCATATCAGTACCTTCATGGTACTGACTCCAGACACTGGAATAATGCTCCAGAATTGATAGCACAATTGATTTACATGAAATGCTTCAAACTCCATCTGTCTTGATCTCCATAATGTATAAATCACATATTTCCTCTTAACTATCTGTTATATCCCCACAACACTCTCGTGTCTATTACAAACTGATAAGGGTTGCTAACCTACTTGACATGCATGCACCTGTACATACCTGCTGCAGTTGGAAGGGGTGCCACGTGTAAGGTTGGTGCAGAACAGTCTTTGCTGAACAGCACTTACAGACATAGATCACTCGGTACCTTCAAGAGATGGAATGTACCAGATATAGTACCCTCATACTTCTCGCCAGTTGCAGATTAAATTGGTGATCATATTGCAGGGAAAGAATTTTTTGGGAATATGTGGTAAGGTCTTATGGGACCAAACTGCAGAGTTCATCAGTCTCTAAGCTTACACACTACTTAATCTAAACTAACTTACGCTAAGGTCAAAACACACCCCCATTGCCGAGGGAGAACTCGAATCTCCAACGAGGGGAGCCGCGCGGACCATGACAAGGCACCTCAGACCACTTGGCTACCCTGCACAGCTTGAAGGGAGGACTGATTAAGGACAATGCGGGGTGGGGGGGGGGGGGCGGAGTTATCTGTCAGGTTCCGATTTTATCATGCCAATGGGTGAATACCCTGTGACCTCCATCCACACAAGGAAAATTGGCCAATCGTAACTGCAGTTAATGCACTACAATTGATGGCCTACAAATATGTTGATAAAACTGTTCAAATGTGTGTAAATTCCTAAGGGACCAAACTGCTTAGGTCATTGGTCCCTAGACTTACACGCTACTTAAACTAACTTACGCTAAGAACAACACACACATCCATCCCCGAGGGAGGACTTGAACCTCCGGCAGGAGAGGCCGTGCAGTCCGTGATGCACATACTACATGGTCTATCTGCATCTGTAATATAGTGCATGGTGGTTGCAAAATAATGATGGGATAGTTTAGCGATGCCATTGACTGGCATTGAAATTACAGAACAAATGGTAAAATTGCTAAAACTGATCATGCTGTCAAATGCGATGTTTATTGCTGTACATCATCCCATACCAACAGCGTTTTTACCATCCAATCCATCCACTGGTACACAGTGGATTACCACATAATGACTGACAGACACTACTTGATGGAGAGGGCGTTGGTGGAGTCTGGACGTTTGTTACTTGTCATTGTGGAGCATGGGATTAAATGCAGAGGTCATCACCTTCAGATACTTGTTTGGAAGTTTTACTCAATGGTGTAGACTCGTCCTATTTCCATATGCTGCGATGTCCTCCACATTTTTTCTCACCAATAAGATAACAGTGCCTTCTTTTTATTTCTGCTATCCCACATGTGTTGTGGACAGCACCTTCTAGCGATGGTAAACACTGGAACAGTAATCAAGTACATAAGTAAAAAATGAGGAAGCAATGCCCTCTGAACAGGAACACCAAGAAATCTGCTACTCTGTCACTGTGGAAGATGAGATTAACTGCATATGTCTACACCTTCAGATAGCTGTTTGGAAATGCTTTACAATGCCGACAAATTTTCCAGTTTTCACATATTGCTGTGTCTTCCACATTTTTGTTTTTACCATCCATTGTGTTGTGGGTGCTGTGTAGTTTATACGATGCGGTGTTCAGCTTTCTGTGAGAGTCAGTTGATCGAAATTTGTTAATGTTGATGAAGCATCTGACACAGACCTCGTAGTCATAGTAGAAACACAAAATGTAGCTGTAGTCATACACTTCTTAGATGTGCTACAGCTGAAGAACAATGTATTAAACTGCTTATGAGAGAACAACACAGGAACCATGTCTTATGATTCATAGTACGTTGGAGATGGTCTTCCTCCAGTACAGGCGACAAAACTTTACCCAGGTCTACGCAAGCGACTTCAACCACTGGCCAACTGCTCCAATGGAGTGATATTTGTATCTGTAATATGCTCGATGTCAACATGCAGACATCAGAAGAGAGAGATGGGGTAAAATCTTATGGGTGGTTCTATTACAAGGAGTGGTATGGCTGGATAATGTTTAGATGCAGATAGTTGGTATTTTTTGACCTACTCTGGATCTCACAAAATAATGATGACCTATAAGACTGCATAGATGCTGATCTGTATCGGTATTGCATATATCTGAAATGAATGTAATGCCCTCGTGCGTGACAATTTGTTATGCATGCGGGATGCACCCAAACTGCACTGACTTTGTTTATAGAAGTGATAGAAATCCACTCTATCTGTTCTCATGGAATCATGACTGTTTTCATTATTATCATCAGGACTGCATGTTTAGAAGTAGGTTTTACCACAAGTACTGTGTTATTTTATACTTCATAACCTGCATTTATAAAGTAGATACCACTTGAATTGTAGCTCATTGTGGAACCTAGAAATGATATTTCTTTTCGGGACATGTGGGTAGACTGTATGAAACAGGCTGTTCGTTGATGTTTAAATTGTTTACAAAATGAGAATGCAAACATCTGCTGCTATTGAAAATTAATGTTTACTGGATGACAGAAATTCGACACACAGATCGCTCGAGGCGAACTATGGAACAATAAATGTCAGACTTCCTCATGCATACGTTATTTGTTTTCGATGTATCGGAGGAATCATACAGGATTCTCTACTATGTGACGTTAGAAGGTACTGTTACGCGACATGCACTCACCATTTGTTTCGTTAACACCAGTGCGATATAGCATCACATTGGTAAAACAGGACCTCCCACAGTGTACAAAACAACAACGTCCTCTTGAATTATAGGTTGTTGTTGAGGAACGTAAAAGATTGTGTTCTTCCCGACATGTGAGCTGCTGGTGTGAAAGGCTGTGTTCTGTAATGTTATCTCACGTGTGCGAAACGTTTTTAATACTTCGTTGGATGTCGCAAAATAACAGGAAGCGGATGGAAAGAGAGGTTCAAATTACATCCTGCAGCCAAACATAAAAACTATACCGATTTTCTTATAAAACGGAAAGACAATGGATTGCATCAATTTTCGTGATAAGAGGACATTTATTATCATTGCGAATGTTTTTTTCTTTTTTTAAATAGATCCTCGCTTTCAGGGGTTGCGCTGATGTTAAATAAAAATGTTTTCCATTGCAGAATAGCTTCTTCTTGCGGATGGGGTGGGCGACGTGTGTGTGGATGCCCGAGGGAGCTGCAGTCGTGCCTGGGGGCTTTGAAGCAAGGCTGCACATTCGAGAAACAAGCAAGTTGCGCTTGGGGTGGCCATCATTTGTCTCGCTTTGTTCAGGCGGCTTTATGGTTTTATGTGTATACCTGGATCGTTTGTACAAAGCGGCTGCCTGGACTATGTAGCCGCCATCGCCATGAGGTGGGCTTTGGGCCAGCCAGGTGCAGACTAGGAATACCTGCCCATCCGCTGGGGGAGGAGACTGGTTTAAGACGTAAACCAGCACGCGGCGAGCGAAACCAGTCGTAGCTAATTGTTTGAAAAATGCCTGTATACCTACGATGGTGAGAGGGCGGGAGACAGAGGAATGAGGGGATGTAAGAGTGGATTTCAGCTCTGTAGTTCGTGACCACACATCAAGGAGAATGCACCTTCAACTGCTTCCACCATCTCCTGGTGCTATCTTTTGGGATGACGATTTTCACCCATTACCAGTACATGTGCTGCATTAGGACCCATTGATTAGGACTGCT
The DNA here is from genome assembly GCF_023897955.1 of Schistocerca gregaria. NCBI lineage: Eukaryota > Metazoa > Arthropoda > Insecta > Orthoptera > Acrididae > Schistocerca > Schistocerca gregaria. The sequence goes on from NC_064924.1 coordinate 526,858,551, forward strand.
GGTAATTTTTCACAGCAATTTCGATGCGTAATTAGAACAGTGAAGCACCTTCCATCAGTTATGGTAGTGTGTATTGGCTTTCTTGAATTTCCATTACCTGAGCTGCAGTGTGATTGTCGAGCAATGCATGAGGAGGCATATGTAGCGAACTCTGGTGTCAAACAGTAATAAACCAAGTCCTCTGCTGTATTCGTACAGGTAATACATTTATCAACTTCTTCTCTGTCCAAAGCCGGCATCTCATCAGTTGAACACAATTCCCACCAAAAAATAAAGATAGTACCTTACACTCCAGCCTTTTACCAGCCAGCTTGTATATGAAGGGTAGAGTTTCAGTTCGTCTGCGACTAGTATCGAATTGTATTGTGAAATTTTTCCCAGCAGGATACAAGCAGTTGTATAGAATTGTCAATTTTTGAGTTGTATTGCGCTTTTGTCGCTCCTTCTGTAGCGCTATCCATATAGTTGTGTAATTACTACTAATCTTTATGATTAATTATGTGATTAGGATTCATCATTTCTTCAGTTTCCCAACCCAGATAAATAAATTAATTAACCTAATCTTCCTCTCCTGCATCTGGACAGTTTCCATGTGTTGGGAGAAGAGGGAGGGGGTGCACTTGGGCTTTTCGTCCAGAGGGACCCGGATTCGCGTTCCAGAAAGGGCGCCATTTTGAATTTCCCGCCAGTTCCCGGATGGGGGTGGAACGGGATGTCATCACAGCACTGTAACACTAAAATTCTCGCCAAAATTCGAAATTGCCGCCAACTGGGTAGTTGGAGGTTTGGGAGGGGCGGAATGGGTAGGGAGGGGAGGGAGTGGGGACACACGTGCCGTCTGGGGAAATCACATAACATCATCTGGGGATGTCGGTGGATGAGGAGGGGGGAGGTAATTAATTGATCAGTTCAATTAATTTGCATATCAATTTTATATCAAATGTGCCCTCACGCACACTACATCCCTACTGCTCATACATTGCCTCCAAAGTCGGGTGACCATGTTTGAGCTTTAAGATCTGCCCCACAGTGACCAGCAGTTTTTGAATGTCTTTACATCACTGGTATATGCAGATCTAATTAAAAAATTTCATTGACTTTGTATGCAAAATTCATATGCATCCAAGCTGTTTGCATTCGATACCTGCCGTGAACTTGACTTTAATGTTTGAAGTGTTAAATGTAATGCCACTTCGTTTCCTTGCATCAACTGTCACAATTCATAGGTTGACATTTTTTTGACATCGTAAAAGAAGGGATGACCACCGCTGTTTTTTAGGTTCTGTACAACACTTGACGGTATTAATGAGTCCATGCTTCAATAAATTATGGTAGGGCACCATTGCAAAATGCCTTCGAAGTAAGCCAAAGTACAAGAATCCCAAAAATATGGAATTTGAAACTAACACATGAAGCAGATTAGCGATTTGTCTCACTCTGAAATATTTTGTGGGACAGAATTCTTCCATATTTACTCTCTGTTACGATAAGCTTAATCCTCATACTTCCTTAAAGAAATTAAAATAGAGTGGTCTCTCAGGTTTTCTCGATGTCATTTATTAATAGTGTGATTCTGGGTGTCCTACCGAGTTCTTGATTTCGTTTTGTGTACAAAATTTCGATGACCTACCCAGCCGTCTTTTTGAAGTGCTGTTGAGTACACACAACAGCAAAACTCGCAGCACTGAAGAAGACGGCTGGATCGGTCATCGAAATATTGTACACAAAACGGAATCAACAACTAGGCAGGACACCGGGAACAACAGTATGAACTAAGGTACTGTTAGGACATACTATTTCTCCATGACGTAGTACACTATTGGCCATTATAATTGCTACACCACGAAGATTACTTGCTACAGACGCGAAATTTAACCGACAGGAAGAAGATTCTGTGATATGCAAATGATTAGCTTTTCAGAGCATTAACACAAGTTTGGTGCCGGTAGCGACACCTACAACGTGCTGACATGAGGAAACTTCCCAACCTATTTCACACACACAAACAGCAGTTGACAGGCGTTGCCTGGTGAAACGTTGTTCTGATGCCTCGTGTAAGGAGGAGAAATGCGTACCATCACGTTTCCGACTTTGATAAACGTCGGATTGTAGCCTATCGCGATTGCGGTTTATCGTATCGCGACATTGCTGTTCGCGTTGGTCGAGATCCAATGACTGTTAGCAGAATATGGAATCGGTGGGTTCAGCAGGGTAATACGGAACGCCGTGCTGGATCCCAACGGTCTCGTATCACTAGCAGTCGAGATGACAGGCATCTTATCCGCACGGCTGTAACGGATCGTGAAGCCACGTCTCGATCCCTGAGTCAACAGATGGGGACGTTTGCAAGACAACAACCATCTGTACGAACAACTCGACGACGTTTGCAGCAGCATGGACTGTCAGCTCAGAGACCATAGCTGCTGTTACCTTTGACGCTACATCACAGACAGGAGCGCCTGCGATGGTGTACTCAACGACGAGCCTGGGTGCACGAATGCCAAAAAGCCTTTTTTCGGATGAATCCGAGTTCTGTTCACAGCATCATGATGGTCGCATCCGTGTTTGGCGAAATCGCAGTGAACGCACATAGGAAGCGTGTATTCGTCATCGCCATACTGGCGTATCACCCTGCGTGAAGGTATGGGGTGCCATTGGTTACACGTCTCGGTCACCTCTTGTTCACATTGACGGCACTTTGAACAGTGGACGTTACATTTCAGATGTGTTACGGACCGTGGCTCTACCCTTCATTCGATCCCTGCGAAACCCTACATTTCAGCAGGATGATGCACGACCGCATGTTGCAGGTCCTGTACGGGCCTTTCTGGATACAGAAAATGTTCGACTGCTACCCTAGCGAGCACATTCTCCATATCTCTCACCAATTTAAAACGTCTGGTCAATGGTGGCCGAGCAACTGGCTCGTCACAATACGCCAGTCACTACTCTTGATGAAGTATGGTATCGTGTTGATGCTGCACGGGCAGCTGTTCCTGCACACGCCATCCAAGCTCTGTTTGACTCAATGTCCAGGCGTATCAAGGCCGTTATTACGGCCAGAGGTGGTTGTTCTGGGTACTGATTTCTCAGGATCTACACTCCTGGAAATTCAAATAAGAACACCGTGAATTCATTGTCCCAGGAAGGGGAAACTTTATTGACACATTCCTGGGGTCAGATACATCACATGATCACACTGACAGAACCACAGGCACATAGACACAGGCAACAGAGCATGCACAATGTCGGCACTAGTACAGTGTATATACACCTTTCGCAGCAGTGCAGGCTGCTATTCTCCCATGGAGACGATCGTAGAGATGCTGGATGTAGTCCTGTGCAACGGCTTGCCATGCCATTTCCACCTGGCGCCTCAGTTGGACCAGCGTTTGTGCTGGACGTGCAGACCGCGTGAGACGACGCTTCATCCAGTCCCAAACATGCTCAATGGGGGACAGATCCGGAGATCTTGCTGGCCAGGGTAGTTGACTTACACCTTCTAGAGCACGTTGGGGGGCACGGGATACATGCGGACGTGCATTGTCCTGTTGGAACAGCAAGTTCCCTTGCCGGTCTGGGAATGGTAGAACGATGGGTTCGATGACGGTTTGGATGTACCGTGCACTATTCCGTGTCCCCTCGACGATCACCAGAGGTGTACGGCCAGTGTAGGAGATCACTCCCCACACCATGATGCCGGGTGTTGGCCCTGTGTGCCTCGGTCGTATGCAGTCCTGATTGTGGCGCTCACCTGCACGGCGCCAAACACGCATACGACCATCGTTGGCACCAAGGCAGAAGCGACTCTCATCGCTGAAGACGACACGTCTCCATTCGTCCCTCCATTCACGCCTGTCGCGACAACACTGGAGGCGGGCTGCACGATGTTGGGGCGTGAGCGGAAGACGGCCTAACGGTGTGCGGGACCGTAGCCCAGCTTCATGGAGATGGTTGCGAATGGTCCTCGCCGATACCCCAGGAGCAACAGTGTCCCTAATTTGCTGGGAAGTGGCGGTGCGGTCCCCTACGGCACTGTGTAGGATCCTACGGTCTTGGCGTGCATCCGTGCGTCGCTGCGGTCCGGTCCCAGGTCGACGGGCACGTGCACCTTCCGCCGACCACTGGCGACAACATCGATGTACTGTGGAGACCTCACGCCCCACGTGTTGAGCAATTCGGCGGTACGTCCACCCGGCCTCCCGCATGCCCTCTATACGCCCTCGCTCAAAGTCCGTCAACTGCACATACGGTTCACGTCCACGGTGTCGCGGCATGCTACCAGTGTTAAAGACTGCGATGGAGCTCCGTATGCCACGGCAAACTGGCTGACACTGACGGCGGCGGTGCACGAATGCTGCGCAGCTAGCGCCATTCGACGGCCAACACCGCGGTTCCTGGTGTGTCCGCTGTGCCGTGCGTGTGATCATTGCTTGTACAGCCCTCTCGCAGTGTCCGGAGCAAGTATGGTGGGTCTGACACACCGGTGTCAATGTGTTATTTTTTCCATTTCCATTAGTATATGAACCCAAATTGCGTGAAAATGTAAGCACATGACAGTTCTAGTATAATATATTTGTCCAATGAAAGCCCGTTTATCATCTGCATTTCTTCTTGGTGTAGCAATTTTAATGGTCAGTAGTGTAGTACTACTGTTTCCTACTGTAACAAGTATTTTGGACAGTGGCTTAGAGGTATGTATGAGCTAATTACTCAGACTGTCATAATTATATAAATCTATAGCAACTGGTATTTACCTACGAGATTCAACTTTTCGGCTTCTAAAATATTTCGATTTGCGTTCGTAACAGCAACAGTGACTCACCATTATTGTTATTAATTAACAAATGTGTATATACGGATGGTCGCAGGTTCGAATCCTGCCTCGGGAATGGATATGTGTGATGTCCTTAGGTTAGTTATGTTTAGGTGGTTCTAAGTTCTAGGGAACTGATGACCTCAGAAGTTAAGTCCCATAGTGCTCAAAGCCATTTGAACCATTTGTATATAAGGAGCAGGTAAGTGAAATTTTAAATCTCTGTTCTTAGCGCAAAATGTAAACAATTAGTCTTATACTGAAGTCTCAACACAATTCCAGAACGAGGTTGGAATTTGTTGTCTCACCTCCATAGACATCACTATTGAACATTTAAAGTAGCATAGCGCTGTTGGTGCTTTAAAATGGCAGTTCGGAGCCCATGAGAAATACAGGCCCCGGAACGAACTGGTGACGTCAGACTAGTCGGTCTGCCATCCATACTATACAGTTACACTGATAGTTCCGCTAAGACTAGCCACCATGATGGCCCTAGTATGACCGAAGTGTCGCTCAGAATATTACATTTATCAACGCTCGTGACAAATCCCAGACTTACTCGACGCACCTGATGATCGAAGTTCCTTCGCGAATGCTCGGCTCCATAAAGAGCCTCAGGGATATCATTATGTCAATGAAGAGGTACCCACTAAAGGTCTTAAGTTCATCATGTACTTGCATGCATTTTAAAACCCACGGTTAAGAACTATTAGACTCGTCTGAAACAGTTACTCGCTTACCACCAAAGACGGCTGCTAAAACTCATAAGACTTGGAGTGACATAGGTGCCTGTCTTAACTTGTGGGCCTCGTGGAGAGTTGTCATGCAGTCACAAACTTGAAGCCGACGTCTGCCGAGTTAGTTTCCCGAAACATTAGCTTCTGGTGGAAATGTTTTGATCAAAAATGCCAGCTTGCGACGTTTGTACTTGTATTTGTCTTTCTTATTAAAATCTAAAGGGTAAAAGCATCACATTTCATTTGTAAGTGAACTTGTTCAAGCGGTAATATCTTATATGTAAATGAATTTTAGTTGCACTGTTTAGTTTTACTCTAGTGACTATCTTTCAGTAATTTGAGTTTAGATTTCAGATGAGTTCAACTCGATAAGACCTTTGTATGAACGCTCTGAGTAGGGAATTTGGGAAACTGATAGAAAATTGCGAAATATATTCTCAGAATTTTCGGGAAGAGGACGTAGACCGAATGATAGTTCCATCCGTCCATAGGAAGAAAATGCTTGGTTATGAAAGCAGCCTCTTCATATCACATACTTCTCTTCTTACTAATCCACAACTAATAACAAAAAGGAAGTTCCATTAACGACGCGAAGTGTATCCTGTAACAAGATCAAATATTATTTACGATCAGAAAAATGTTTTGCTAACGATATATTATTTACGAAGCCACTATATCTTTCTCTATTTCAAACAGGTGTTGCGTTCGTACCACAGAAATTAAGAACAGGAAGCAGTAGTAAATAGTAGTCTGCTAATGTATTGGGGCATCTAACTTGGCGGCGCCGGCTTCAAAGCAACGTACAGCGTAAGTCTGTATTGCTATCACCTCCATGATAGCGCACCTCTCTAGGTTTATTAAATTCTTTCTCAGTGACCATACAGCAGGAATATCTTTGGAGCTACCCACACAGTAGTATAAATATCTGTCAAATGAGCATTGCCTTCTGCACGTGTTGTCAACATTAACCTGGAATTGTCAGGTAATCTCGAGACGACGCTGTTTTGTTTAAGACCGCGTCAAAAGATTTCACAACACATTTCAAATGACGGAATTCATAGGGTCGTCATCGGGTTGTCACTTCATGTCATGATTTCTGGGGAAGATTTGACAGTGTCGTCATCTGAGAAAATTGTTAAGAAGCCTGTTTTACGACACATACACGTGACTCGTGTTATAATAGTGGAGTTCATGTGTTTGTATCTTTGTAATCTTTATTTGATTATTATCTCTGTTTTCGTACAAAATTGTAAATGTTCCATGACGATTTGCATGTTTTTTTTTCATAGTGTCGTCACACAATAGCACAATAGAGCTGACGCCCGCAATGTACATAAATAAGAATATAACTTGAAGATGTAATTTCCATTATATAACATTTAAAATGATAAAGTCAGCTTTAATGAAGGCGATAAATACAGTCGTTTATGACGTTATTAGTTACGCAAGAAGAAACATAATTGATATGATTAACAGGCAGAACGTATTCCTTTATAGTTATTGTTTAACGTGTTTGTAGGTAGATATTTTCCGTAGCAAATAAATGTCGATGTTTTTAAATGTTGTCTCACTTCTCAGCACTTAACCAAATAAAATTGACCAAGAACATAAATTGTTAATTTTGCTTCGGCCATTAATGAATTTTTGTCGGTTGTTAGTTCCTGACTTCCGATGATATACTCTGACTCCTTGTACTTCAGATTGTGTCTCATAACGTGACTTTCGCCGGTTGCAAATGGGCTAAGCGAATTGACGTCACGTGATGTGACGGACACTGCGAATACACGCTCACATGAAGGTTCGTGACATTTTGCTCTTCAAAGCTAAGAGCCCAGTCTGTTACAGGTATCAAATGCAATTTGTTATTGTGTCTACAAAACGCCTCTGTCATACCCACGGAACGAACAAAGGAAATCTGTCTGTTCTAGAGATATGACGACATTCAAAATTTCTAGGACGCATTACGAACAAACCTAAGACGTCCCGAGATCACGTGATCATGGTGACAATATATGTTGACAACACAAAATCTACTCTGCGCATTTCAATGCAACTCTGTACACTATGGAGAGACAATAGTGTACTGCTCATGTTGCCAACATCCAAATGATACTGTTGCGTAACTTTCGTATAAAAGTGTTTACATTTTATGCCGATTGTAGGACTGAAACTTCAATAGAGACGTATTTACTTTGTTTCTATATATTTATTTAGCAGTACCGGTAACAGCTGCGATCAATAATTTTTGTTATTACGGACGTAAATTCAAATATGTCAAAGAAGGAAACTTTTCATTGGTATATGCCACAAAGATCTAATTGTGATTACCACACTAATAAGAAGCGCCTCCTATGTCGTAAAATATCGAGACTTAGAGTAATAACGAATTAATAACATAACGCTAATTTAAGTGACTCAGCGGTCATACGGTATATTTAAAAGAGTTATATAAATTCGGGAGTGTGTCACTGAGCCCAACTGCAGAATCTAGCACTCTGGGTGGTGATTAAAGCCTTTAAACATGCTAATGGAGAAAATCATGAATTCGTTGCGGGTATAACGAGATGACTCCCCGAAATTTAAACCAAATCGGTACCACGGGCTGCGAGAAAATCTTGGATTCTTCGCATTATTAGATAAAAACCTCTCATTCTTGACGCCGAGCCGTCAGTATCTGTGTCGACACTCATATAAGAAAAAAATGACATTGTGGCACCGATATTTAGGACCCAAAACCTAATGGGCAAAATATTATTTGTTGCTCGAAAAAAATGGCACTGCACCCCTGATATTTAGGACTAAAACCTAATGGGCAAAATATTATTTGTTGTTCGAAACATAAGAGAGAAATTGAGTGTCTGATTGGTAGTATCTTGAGAATAATTTCATCGAAATCCTGTGTTTAGCGACCAACCTTATACTTATAATGTGTAATTTACTTTCAGTTTCTTTGAAATAAATTAGTTTTGTGCTTGGTATCATAGCTCATGCGACAAGCCGCACCTCAGTTCGTTTGTAAGCAATCGAGCATATTGACTTCGAACATTTACTCAGATATTAGTGAGATTCAAAGGTATGAATATTAGCGACAAGCTGCATTAATATGCAATTACATTACCATTTCAGACACGCCTTACAGGTCCGTGTACGATACTGACGTTATAACACACATTCTCCAACACAAAAAAATTAAAAAGAACAACAGACACTCCACGAAAACGAAACCTCCCTGGCAGATTAAAACTGTGTGCCGAACCGAGACTCGAACTCGGGACCTTTGCCTTTAGCGGGAAAGTGCTCTACCAACTGAGCTTGACATTGATTGATAGAGTGTTGGATGTTGTCCTGAGGATATCATTTCAAATTCTGTCCAACTGGCTCTTTAGCGCACACTCCGCTGCAGAGTGAAAATCACATTCTGGACACCACACGAAAAAATTATCCGAATGTGACGGAATCGGCAGATGTGCTGTACCTGTACAGACTAGCAAATGATAACAGTTTTCGAAAAAATTGTATGACTTAATCAAGAGAAAGAGAGCTTCACAGATTGTTGTTGTTGTTGTTGTTGTCTTCAGTCCTGAGACTGGTTTGATGCAGCTCTCCATGCTACTCTATCCTGTGCAAGCTTCTTCATCTCCCAGTACCTACTGCAACCTACATCCTTCTGAATCTGCTTAGTGTATTCATCTCTTGGTCTCCCTCTACGATTTTTACCCTCCACACTGCCCTCCAATGCTAAATTTGTGATCCCTTGATGCCTCAGAACATGTCCTACTAACCGATCCCTTCTTCTAGTCAAGTTGTGCCACAAACTTCTCTTCTCCCCAAACCTATTCAATACCTCCTCATTAGTTACGTGATCTATCCACTTTATCTTCAGCAATCTTCTGTAGCACCACATTTCGAAAGCTTCTATTCTCTTCTTGACCAAACTAGTTATCGTCCATGTTTCACTTCCATACATGGCTACACTCCAAACAAATACTTTCAGAAACAACTTCCTGATAGATAAATCTATATTCGAAGTTAACAAATTTCTCTTCTTCAGAAACGCTTTCCTTGCCATAGCCATTCTACATTTTATATCCTCTTTACTTCAACCATCATCAGTTATTTTGCTCCCCAAACAGCAAAACTCCTTTATTACTTTCAGTGTCTCATTTCCTAATCTAATTCACTCAGCATTACCAGACTTAATTCAACTACATTCCATTATCCTAGTTTGGCTTTTGTTGATGTTCATCTTATATCCTCCTTTCAAGACACTGTCCATTCCGTTCAACTGCTCTTTCAAGACATTTGCTGTCTCTGACAGAATTACAATGTCATCGGCGAACCTCAAAGTTTTTACTTCTTCTCCATGAATTTTAATACCTACTCCAATTTTTTCTTTCGTTTCCTTTACTGCTTGCTCAATATACAGATTTAATAACATCGGGGAGAGGCTACAACCCTGTCTCACTCCTTCCCCAACCACTGCTTCCCTTTCATGCCCCTCGACTCTAATAACTGCCATCTGGTTTCTGTACAAATTGTAAATAGCCTATCGCTCCCTGTATTTTACCCCTGCCACTTTCAGAAATTGAAAGAGAGTATTCCAGTCAACATTGTCAAAAGCTTTCTCTAAGTCTACAAATGCTAGAAACGTAGGTTTGCCTTTTCTTAATCTTTCTTCTAAAATAAGTCGTAAGGTCAGTATTACCTCACGTGTTCCAACATTTCTACGGAATCCCAACTGATCCTCCCCGGGGTCCGCATCTACCAGTTTTTCCATTCGTCTGTAAGGAATTCGCGTTTGTATTTTGCAGCTGTGACTTATTAAACTGGTAGTTCGTTAATTTTCACATCTGTCAGTACCTGCTTTCTTTGGGATTGGAATTATTATATTCTTCTTGAAGTCTGAGGGTATTTCGCCTGTCTCATACATCTTGCTTACCAGCTGGTACAGTTTTGTCATGACTGGTTCTCCCAAGGCCATCAGTAGTTCTAATGGAATGTTGTCTACTCCGGGGGCCTTGTTTCGACTCAGGTGTTTCAGTGCTCTGTCAAACTCTTCACCCAGTATATCTCCCATTTCGTCTTCATTTACATCCTCTTCCACTTCCATAATATCGTCCTCAAGTACATCGCCCTTGTATAAACCTTCTATATACTCCTTCCACCTTTCTGCCTTCCCTTCTTTGCTTAGAACTGGGTTGCCATCTGAGCTCTTGATATTCATACACGTGGTTCTCTTCTCTCCAAAGGTCTCTTTAATTTTCCTGTAGGCAGTATCTATCTTACCCCTAGTGAGATAAGCTTCTACATCCTTACATTTGTCCTCTAGCCATCTCTGCTTAGCCATTTTGCACTTCCTGTCGATCTCATTTTTGAGACGTTTGTATTCCTTTTTGCCTGCTTCATTTACTGCATTTTTATATTTTCTCCTTTCATCAATTAAATTTAATATTTCTTCTTTTACCCAAGGATTTCTAGCAGCCCTCGTCTTTTTACCTACTTTATCCTCTGCTGCCTTCACTACTTCATCCCTCAGAGCTACCCATTCTTCTTCTACTGTGTTTCTTTCCCCCATTCCTGTCAATTGTTCCCTTATTCTCTTCTTGAAACTCTGTACAACCTCTGGTTCTTTCACCTTATCCAGATCCCACGTCCTTAAATTCCCACCTTTTTCAGTTTCTTCAGTTTTAACCTACAGGTCATAACCAATAGATTGTGGTCAGAGTCCACATCTGCCCCTGGAAATGTCCTACAATTTAAAACCTGATTCCTAAATCTCTGTCTTACCATTACGTAATCTATCTGATACCTTTTAGTATCTCCAGGATTCTTCCATGTATACAACCTTCTTTTATGATTCTTGAACCAAGTGTTAGCTATGATTAAGTTATGCTCTGTGCAAAATTCTATCAGACGGCTTCCTCTTTCATTTCTTAGCCCCAATCCATAATCACCTACTATGTTTCCTTCTCTCCCTTTTCCTACTGACGAATTCCAGTCACCCATGACTATTAAATTTTCGTCTCCCTTCACTACCAGAATAATTTCTTTTATCTCATCATACATTTCATCAATTTCTTCATCATCTGCAGAGCTAGTTGGCATATAAACTTGTACTACTGTAGTAGGCATGGGCTTTGTGTCTATCTTGGCCACAATAATGCGTTCACTATGCTGTTTGTAGTAGCTTACCCGCACTCCTATTTTTTTATTCATTATTAAACCTATTCCTGCATTACCCCTATTTGATTTTATATTTATAACCCTGTATTCACCTGACCAAAAGTCTTGTTCCTCCTGCCACCGAACTTCACTAATTCCCACTATATCTAATTTAACCTATCCATTTCCCTTTTTAAATTTTCTAACCTACCTGCCCGATTACGGGATCTGACATTCCACGCTCCGATCCGTAGAACGCCAGTTTTCTTTCTCCTGATAACGACGTCCTCCTGAGTAGTCCCCGCCCGGAGATCCGAATGGGGGACTATTTTACCTCCGGAATATTTTACCCAAGAGGATGCCATCATCATTTAATCATACAGTAAAGCTGCATGTCCTCGGGAAAAATTACGGCTGTAGTTTCCCTTTGCTTTCAGCCGTTCGCAGTACCAGCACAGCAAGGCTGTTTTAGTTAGTGTTCCAAATCCAGATCAGTAAACCATCCAGACTGTTGCCCCTGCAACTACTGAAAAGGCTGCTGCCCCTCTTCAGGAACCACATGTTTGTCTGGCCTCTCAACAGATACCCCTCCGTTGTGGTTGCACCTACGGTACGGCTATATGTATCGCTGAGGCACGCAAGCCTCCCCACCAACGCCAAGGTCCATGGTTCATGGGGGGGATTCACAGATTGAGCAATTCAATAACGAGTTGGTCCACCTCTTGCTCTTACGCGAGAACCACCTTATTTGTCATCCTCAGCACCATTACAGCACGACGATACGTCGACGATATTCTAAGCCTCGTTTTGTTGCCCCATATGGCGAGCCATCCTGGATTATTTGGCTTGACATTGATTGATAGGATGTTGGATGTTGCCCTGAGGATATCGTGCCAAATTCTGTCCAACTAGCTCATTAAATCGTCAAAATCCAAATGCTGGTTGAAGGATCCTGACCACACTGCTCCAAAAATTCTAAAACTGGGAGAGATTCGGCGACATTGCTGGCCAACCGTAGGGTTTTACAAGCACGAAGACAAGCACTAGAAACCCTCACCATGAGGGGGAGGGCATTATCTTGCTGAAATGTAGACCCAGGATGGCTTGCCATGAAGGGCAACAAAACAGGGCGTAGGGTATCGCCGACGTACCGCTGTGCTGTAAGGGTGCACCGTAGTGCAACAACAGGGTTCCTGCTGTGATCTGAAATCGCACCCCGGGTCATTATTTCTGCTGTCGAGCCGTATGGCAGGCGACACTCAAGTTGGTACCCAACCGCTCTCCAGGGTGTCTCCGTGCACGTCTTTGCTGGTCATCAGGGCTCGGTTCAAAGCGGTACTTATCACTGAAGGTTGCTAGCTTTTTTCTAATGGTGGGTGAGCTCCAAAATTTTCTCGCAGCCAGTGGCAGGGACTCGATTTCCATCTCATGGATTCATGACGGTGGGTACCACATCCTGTGAGATTTGTACCTGCAACGAATTCATGGATTTCCTCCAAGAGCACCCAGTGTGCTAGATTTTATAGTTGCCCTCACTATCACACTAGCAAAACATATAACGCTTGTAAATATATGAGCACTCAGTCACTTAAATTAGCCCTTTGGTATTAATTCGTTATTACTCTACGTCTCGATATTTTTCAACATATAAAGCGCTTCTTACTAGTGCGATAATCATAATTACATCTTTGTGACACTTAACCTACGTAAAGTAACTTTTCCTTCTTTGAAATTTTTTTTTTAATTTGCATCCGTAACAGCAAAAATTAGGGACCACCGCTCTTACCGGAAGTGTTAAATAAATATGTAGAAACAAAGCAAATACGTATATATTGAAGTATCAACTTAATACAAAATGTAAACCCTGTTATACGACTGTTACGTAACAATCGCAGTTTGGTGTCGGCGATGTGATATTCGCTATTGTTGGCTTCATTAAAACAGAAAATAGTTAGCACTTTCAGCCAGAAGACGAATATTTGTTTGTAGAGAATGATTAATGTATAATAAGGCGTCTCATAGCGACGGTGGAATTTCCTATGCAATTCGTCGTCTTTGGGTGGCAATATAAATAGAACAATACGGGTCGATATGCGAACCTTCTCTATTTTGTTCACTGGAGAACAAATGAAGCCATGAGCGCTTAAAACTTGTACTGTTTTTCTTAAGGAAGACGGACGCAGATTTGTGGCAGTCTGATATAATTTTTACTAAATGTATAAAAACGTGTTCCGTCTAAGTTTGAGTGAAGTGTAAAAAGAAGAACTGTTATAACTTATCATGACGACACACGGCGACTCAAGAGGACAATGGCTATATAAAAGAGCGCTCAATGGACATGAAACGGACATAAAAATCTACCGTCATTGTAGTACTAAGCATAAGGTACGATATATGTTTTAGTTATAATAAATATTTGTTCTGGAAATACTAAATCATTTAGCAGTGCTCATTCCTATCATCCCCTCAGTCTTATTTTCATTTTAATTATGCATTTCGCTAAGATTACAGACACCAAGATCAGCAGCCCAGTGTGCGTCTTACATTATAAAACTGTTTTATCGCCTTCCTGCATCAACTTTAATATTGAATTCCCCATTCGTGTGATGTTACAGTTGTTTTTGCGCCCTTAAGAACTTTCTGGTCCCTTAGGAAACGCCGGCCGGAGTGGACGAGCGGTTCTAGGCGCTTCAGTCTCGAATCGCGCTGCTGCTACGGTCTCAGGTTCGAATCCTGCCTCGGGCACGGATGTGTGTGATGTCCTTAGGTTAGTTAAGGTTTAAGTAGTTCTAACTTCTAGGGGACTGATGACCTCAGATGTTAAGTACCATAGGGCTCAGGGCCATTTGAACCTTAGGAAACTGTTTTGTCATAACAATAACTTCACAACCGGGTATGATCGTATCAAAGATCATGAAGTAATAAGAAAGACGATAATGCAATTTCGTAATCAGTAGCACGCTAGCTATGACTGCTATAAGGCACGTGAAACTGCAAGTAAGGACTGCTCACATTTCATAATGCAATATCATATGACAATGGTCAATCCATTATTCTTATGCCAATTGTGATTGATAAAACAGTAAACGAAATCTCAAAGTCCAACTTTTCCATTGAACGACGACATCACTTTTGTTATATTACATCACAGCGACATGAGCAATACACTGTGGTAGCTGCACAGGTGTTCCTGCTCTGTGTTTGTAATGGAGAACGAGTATACTACTTGTAGAGAGCTGCGCTGTCCTGAAGGTATAAAAGGAGGAGATGGCGCTAGAGACTTATGCTGAACGTTGCTTTGAAACCGGCGCCACCATGTTAGATGCCCCAAAACATTAGCAGACTACTGTTATTATTAATTTCTATGGTGCGCACGTAACAGTTGTCTTAAAAAGAAAACATTACATAGCTTTCACGAATAACACAGCGTTTTTCTGGTCTTAAATGCATATTTGATTCTGTAATACGACGCATTTCCTCTCGTTAGTACAACTTCCTTCTTGTTGTATGTTGTGAATAACTAACAACAGAAGTATGCGATGTGAAAAGTCCGCTTTTGTAGTCCAGCATTTTCTACATACGGACTAACGAAATAATGTTCTGTCTATGTGCTCCTACTAAAAATTCTGAGAATATGTTTCCTAATGTTTGGTCAGTTTCCGATCTATCCTTCTCACGTTCACGCAGAGAGATTTTCGAATTGAACATATCGGAAATATAACCTCAAAATACAGAAAGAAAACCACGACAGTAGAAGTAAGCAGCACAACCAAACTTGATGCACGTAAAAGAAATTACTGGTTAAACGAGTCCACTTACGAATGAAATGTGTTTCTTTTACGATTTAGACTGTAATCAGAATGAATAATACACCCCTAAAAAACGCAAGTTAGCATTTTTTAATTCAAAACAGTTCCACCAGAAACTATTGTTTGGGGTAACCAATATGGCGGACGCCAACTTCAATGACACTATTTCCGTGTGCACTACAATATCGTAACCTAGAATAGGTATATCTATGGAGCTGAGATAACATTTTGCGCATTTCACCAACCTCCGACTTGAATTGTCACGTAACTTTAGTATAAGGCTATTTGTTTACAATTTGCGCTAAGACCAGAGCTTTAATATCACACCTACCTGCTCCGTATTTACACGTTTTTTAATTAATAATAAAACTGTGAGCCATTCTTGCTGCTATAGATGCAAATCAAAATATTTTTAAGGAGGAAAAGTTATTTATCATATGTAAGTACCACCTGCTGTTTCATTTATATAATTACGACAATCTGAATCATTAGCTTACACAGATCTCTAAACCATTGTACTTAGCCTAAAGTAGTTACAACAGTAAACTGTAATGTATTAGTACATATGGAGAAACAGTATGTCCTCTGGACCGGCCGTCAAAATATTATACACAAAATGGAATCAACAGCTCGGAAGAACACCCGGAAGCACACTATTAATCAGTCGCGCTGAGAAAAACTGAGAATATTTTAGTTCCTTGTGTAATTTTAGTTTCTCAAGTAATAGTTCCAAATTCCATATTTCTAGAACACTTGCACTTTAGCTTACTAGGAAGCCATTTCGCAATGATATCCTAGCACGATTTGTTAAAGCACAGACTCAACAATGTCATCAAGTGGTGTACAGAACCTAAAAAACAGCGATGCGATAAAGCAGCAACATCTGAAATGTGACGCAAACGCAAGTAAACAAAGTGCCAATGTATTTAACTCTTCAGGTATAAAGACCAAGTTCATTCCAGGGATCCACTGCGAACAGTTTGTATATGTATGAATTGCGTGTGAATGAAATGTTTGAATGAGATCTGTCTGTACTTGCGATGTAAAGACATTCAAAAACTGCTGGTCATTGTCGGGCAAATCTTGAAGCCCTACCGTGGTCACGCGACTTCTGAGTCTGTGCATGTTGTCAACAAAGAGTCTTTCATGCACCTCTGGATGCTCACTTTATGGATATTACTACACTACGTTACCAAAGATCCAACATCTACATTCGTGGGTCACATGCTAGAAGCCAGAATCCACACGGGAATCTCCAGGTGCAATAGAGTTCACAGGCCTGTAAGTTTGAAATGACTAGTAATTTTCAAGTTTAGGATCCCTCTCATACTTTACAGCCTTTGCTAGATGATCAGGATCTCTATAGGCACCAAGCTTGTGTGTTGTAAGTTGATGAACAGAAGTGACGAATGCAGGTCACAGGAATATGTTAGCTGTTGAATACGTCATACTGTGTGTTAATAATTTTTCACTGCGCACGTCAGCCACGTTATGTGTCTTCGATATGGACTCTTATCCTTTAACTCAACGACTGGTCTATAAGACGAGAAATATAATTTTTCGGCGATGATAGGTCACAGACAGGACAGATATATTTTAACATTCAGCACGCATTTGAGAGTGGGTATAAAGCCAAATCATGATTGTGTAAATAAAAGAACAGTTAACCATCAAATGGCAGAAATTTCTGTAAAGAAAATAGATTCCTCGCTCATATGAATATCGAACTCCATACTCGATTGAAAGTAACCATCCACTAACTTTTGTGAAAATTATAACAGTCGTAAAAATTTCTCTAAATGAATCCGAACATACCAAATTTTCAGCTGAGTTAGCCCCTCTTTTAACTATAATCTACCGTAGATCCTTCGAACAAAAAATCGTGTCCAGTAGTTGGAAGAAAGCAAAAATGCGTCATGAGTTTTCTTTTTCTTTTTTGTTTTACGGTGTATTTGTTTTTTCTAGATTTTCTATTCTGGAAAAATTAATGTGGATACGGTCTGTGTATTTACCTCCGAAGTGCTACAGAACACACTGGTTCAGTGGTCATTTTGCTAGATTCATATGTTGTATTACTGAGATTAAAATACTTGTTCGATCACTGCGATTTATATTCTCTGTTGTTTGCTAAATAATGTCAGGCAAAGCATAAGCAGTGCCACTATTTCTACCGATATTCTTCTCCCATTGACTCTACGCTGCGTCTCTCATAATGTCGACTAGACATTCTTCCTTCCTTTACAACATAGAACTGGATCTCATATAATAGAGTCTTAATATATAGTGATAAATATTTTAGACATACCAGGAAGAAGTAGACCTTGTGCTTTGTTAAGTCCGTATTCAAAATTTTCCCGTATGTCTGAAGTTTGTTTCCTCACGTTGTTTGCAGTTCCACCAGGAATATCTTATCACCATATAATGTAAGTTTTCTCTGAACTTAGTCAGTAGTCTTAGACAATCCACTAAGAGATAGGATAAAGAAGCGCCACAGTGTCTAGTTGGTGTTACACTGAGCAAATCGAGTTGAAAGTAAAATTTAAAGGCTCTGATGAAGAACTTCATTATGTTTTTTCTTTAATTTTATAACACGAGCTTATTTAAGGCTCCACACTCGTTTAATAATGTATTTAATAAATATTCAAGTACATTAAGTAAATAAATAAATAAATATGTAAATAAATAAATAAATAACATATTACATGAGTAACACTATTTTGACTTCCCAGAACAACAGAAACCTTAAATTTAAAACTCAAGTGTTTTTTGGAAAAATGCATACCGAGTCGAAAACACTGTCATGGTAGAAAAAAAAACAAAGAATGGTTACACTTGAATGGTTACACTTCGAATGTGTTCCAAAATGTGGACAATTCTCGTGTCTGAAAAACAGGAAAAAGCCAGCAGGAATCCTTGTTACTTGTGATTGATGAAATGCAGTTGGCCTTAGTAACATAAGATCATGTGTTTGAAGGACTAAGAACGTGTGAAGTAAAATGGTTCGTTACAGTCCATTACACCAGAAGTGAAAGACAAAGCGTAACGTAATCTTTCCCATAACACCATTATCACCATCACCAATATCCCTTTCTGACTTGACTGAATAAAGGCATCTGTGTACGGCTCAAAAAGATTAGCAAATAATAGATCTAAGTGTCTGGACTGGCCAGACAAAAAGTTCTTATCTTTGGCATCTGTGATAACGAATGAGAGGTTTTATGAATCGAGTGTTGGGTCATCGTGTAAATGGATAAACTGCAAAAATCCAGGGGTATTCTTTTCGAAAGCGTCTGCCGGTTCTATCAGTACTCATTCAGAGCATCGGAGAAATGAGGGCACCGGAGTCCAGAGTATGTCAGTAGAGCAGTGTAGTCAGCACGTGAGACGCATTTCCCGATGCCCCAGAGCGAAGAAACAGGTCCGACAGCTAGCCGCGTCTGAGCCGGGTCACCGCCTGAGGCGCATGCGCCGGTGGGTGCGGCCACTCAGCGCCGGGACCGGGGGCACTTTGCTGCCCCGCAGTTCGTCGTCGTCTTCGTCGTCCGCACCTTGCTCCTCGTCGCTGTCCTCCACCCGCAGCCCGTAGTCGTCGTCTTCATCGTCCAGGTCCTCGCCACTGTCGCTCAACTCGTCTTCGTCATCGTCATCGGCATCGTCGTCTTCGTCATCGTCATCGTCTTCGTCGTCATCCTCTCCGTCAGGTACGCTGTTGCTACTGTCTGTCGGCTGCTTCTTCTTGTTACCTCCTTGGTGCACATTTCTGTCGATCATCATAAGATCTTCAGCAGGATTGTCAGTCGTGTTCCACGTTTCCTCCGAATCTGGGAACATAGTCACCTCCGCACTGGCTGTTCCTTCTTGTTTATCACCCCCAGCGGCTTCCATTTCGGAACTGGCCTCTCCTAGAGGATCCGCAGGCTTCGAGTACGCTGGCGGCTGTGTCGTCACTTCATTCTTCTCCTCCTCTTCTTCTTCTTCACTCTTATCATCTCCACTATCACCCCCTTCTTGCTGTTCTTCATTCCCTTCTTCCCCAACCTCTTCATCCTTTTCCTCGTCATCCTCTTCGTCATCATCGTCATCATCTTCATACTCTTCATCCTGTTCGTCTGGTGTGTCAGAAGATTCGCCAGCCTCTTCCTCTTCGTCGTCGTCTTCTTCTTCTTCTTCCACATTTTCCTCCGAGCTCTCTGTCGCGGCTGACGCTTCGACAGTTTCGTGCGTGGTAGGCTCCTTGGGGGGTGCTGCTGCAACCGCTGCAGGTTTCTCCGACGCCGGCCTTATCCCAGCTGCGTTAATCTGCGTCGGGGCGCTGGTCACGACTTCCACCACGCTGATACTGGTGACGGTCGCCGTAACAGCTTCCGCCTCCTCCGCGACGTTGTCTGCCGCCGCGGTCGACGACGTCATCTGGTCGTTGCCCGTTCCTGCGACGCTCGACCACGTCACCACCTTCTGGGCGGCAGTGGACGGTGTGGGAGGGAGCGGAGTCGTCGA
Organism: Schistocerca gregaria; assembly: GCF_023897955.1. Lineage (NCBI taxonomy): Eukaryota > Metazoa > Arthropoda > Insecta > Orthoptera > Acrididae > Schistocerca > Schistocerca gregaria. The sequence goes on from NC_064924.1 coordinate 526,878,572, forward strand.
CGGTCTCGTCGGCTTCGCCCGCGGTGTCGTAGACGCGGTAGTGTTGCGGCGGGTCGCCGGGCGCTTCGGAACGGCCGGTCTGGACTTGGGGGGCTTCGGTCTGGTGGCTTTGACCGGTTTGGCAGGCGCCGCGGATGTCGCCTTCGGTGGCGAAGTCGCGGAGGAAGCGGCGCCCTTGCGTACGGGTCGGGGTGTCGTTGCCGTCTTTGTGGGCCGTGCAGGCGCCGCCGCCGGCTTCCTCTTGTTCTTGCCGGGGGCAACGGCAGTGTTGACTGGAGCGGGCTTCTTCTTGCTGGCGCCTCCGCTTCCGCCGCCGGCGAACAGTCCGAGGAGGTCGTCGCCTAAGACGCTGAAACCTGTGTAGTCGGGAGATACGTCGTTCTCAGAAACGTCGTCGTCATCGTCATCGTCGTCGTCGTCGTCGTCGTCATCGTCGTCGAGCGCTATGTCGTCGTCGTCGTCGTCATCGTCGTCCAGTGCGTAGTCGTCGTCGTCGTCGTCGTCGTCGTCATCGTCGTCGTCGTCGTCGTTGTCCTGCTGGAGCGGCGGCAGCGGCGGCGCGGGCTCCAGCGAGAGGCCCTGCTGCGCGAAGCGGAAGCAGGAGACGCGCACGGCCGCCTCCAGGTCCTCCAGCGTGCGCAGCTCCAGCCCGAGGCAGGCGCGGAACTGGTCTCCGTCGCGCTGTACGCCGTACACGCGGCCGCAGAAGCGCGACACGCCGCCCGGCAGCGGCATGCACACCGGCTTGGGGCGCCGCCCTGCCACGGGAGAAAACAAAAACTATTACCTCACTCCTAGCTCACTGCCCGCTGCTTCGCCAACGTAAACTCTGTGGTATCAAAAAATTTTTGGTTTTTTGTAACCGAATTTTTATGTTGTTCACAAACTGCAAGATCTTCTAACCTTTTCACGCTAATTCAAATGGTTCAAATGGCTCTGAGCACTATGGGACTTAACTTCTAAGGTCATCAGCCCCATAGAACTTAAAACTACTTAAACCTAACTAACCTAAGAACATCACACTCATCCATGGCCAAGGCAGGATTCTAACCTGCGACCGTAGTGGTCGCGCGGTTCCAGACTGTAGCGCCTAGAACCGCTCGGCCAGCCCATCCGGCTTCACGCTAATTGATACCATGTGTTGTTGTTGTGGTCTTCAGTCCTGAGACTGGTTTGATGCAGCTCTCCATGCTACTCTATCCTGAGCAAGCTCCTTCATCTCCCAGTACCTACTGCAACCTACATTCTTCTGCATCTGCTTATTGTATTCATCTCTTGGTCTCCCTCTACGATTTTTACCCTCCACGCTGCCCTCCAATACTAAATTGGTGATCCCTTGATGCCTCAGAACACGCCCGACCAACCGGTCCCTTCTTCTTGTCAAGTTGTGCCACAAACTCCTCTTCTCCCCTATTCTATTCAATACCTCCTCATTAGTTACGTGATCTACCCATCTAATCTTCAGCATTCTTCTGTAGCACCACATTTCGAAAGCTTCATTTCTTCTTGTCCAAACTATTTATCGTCTATGTTTCACTTCCATACATGGCTACACTCCATACAAATACTTTCAGAAAGACTTTCTGACACTTAAATCTATACTCAATGTTAATAAATTTCTCTTCTTCAGAAACGCTTTCCTTGCCATTCCCAGTCTACATTTTATGTCCTCTCTACTTCGACCATCAGCAGTTATTTTGCTCCCCAAATAGCAAAGCTCCTTTACTAGTTTAAGTGTCTCATTTCCTAATCTAATTCCCTCAGCATCACCCGACTTAATTCGACTACATTCCATTATACTAGTTTTGCTTTTGTTGATGTTCATTTTATGTCCTCCTATCAAGACACTGTCCGTTCCGTTCAACTGCTCTTCCAAGTCATTTGCTGTCTCTGACATAATTACAATGTCATCGGCGAACCTCAACGTTTCTATTTCTTTTCCATGGATTTTAATACCTGCTCCAAATTTTTCTTTTGTTTCCTTTACTGCTTGCACAATATACAGATTGAATAACAGCGGGGAGAGACTACAACCCTGTCTCACTCCCATCCCAACCACTGCTTCCCTTTCATGTCCCTCGACTCTTACAACTGCCATCTGCTTTCTGTACAAATTGTAAATAGCCTTTCGCTCACTGTATCTTACCCCTGCCACCTTCAGAATATGAAAAAGAGTATTCCAGTCAACATTGTCAAAAGCTTTCTCTAAGTCTACAAATGCTAGAAATGTAGGTTTGCCTTTCCTTAATCTTTCTTCTAAGATAAGTCGTAGGGTCAATATTTCCTCACGTGTTCCAATATTTCTACGGAATCCAAACTGATCTTCCCCGAGGTCGGCTTCTACCAGGTTTTCCATTTGTCTTTAAAGAATTCGCGTTAGTATTTTGCAGGTGTGACTTATTAAACTGACAGTTTGGTAATTTTCACATCTGTCAACACCTGCTTTCTTTGGGATTGGAATTATTATATTCTTCTTGAAGTCTGAGGGTTTTTCGTTTGTCTCATACATCTTGCTCACCAGGTGGTATACTATAGTACCATAGTAATTTTACAAATGTGCTTATGACCAAAAAGGATTTCTGGTAGATAGAGTCCAACATCCAAGGCAGATAAACCAAATGCAAATTTTCATAGATTTAGTCCGAAAAACTTTTGCTTGATAAAATATTAAAATGAAATCTTTCATCCCGTATTTTATCCCCCGGCCAGGGATTGAATTACCAAAAAGAGTGAAACACGTATTTTTATATTATTTCCAACCGAGAAGCCAAACTCCAGTTTTCATAGATTAGCTTTAAAAATGTGTTTGTACTGACATATTTTCATAAAACATTTCATCTTAATTTTAATTTTAAAAACCAACAGCCTCAGTTTCAAAGTTTACCTACATTTACCTTATCTGGAACTGCCTCGGCCCCACTTCGTGACCGCGATGTTGCAGCCATGAGTGCTGTACTGGAGCTGACCGTAGCGTCATGAGACCCAGCTAGGCGGACACACTACCTTGCGCCTGCGCATAAACTGTGTGATGGGTAGTTGTTGGGACAAGACGCGAACCTAACTCCTGACCTTGAATTTACTAGTAAAGTGAAATAAAAGAATGGTACAGCTGGGGAAAAGGGCGTATATGTTATGCTGCGCAGAACGTACTTATGATATGGGGAAGACATCACGTACTTACAACGTTTGGTCTGTCTAGGAAAATTTTGTGCACGAAGGTTAATCACCTAAAAAGAACTTATGAGTGGGAAGGATAATATAAAGCCAACATCGTCATCATTATGACTAGGTCTAAAAAAAAATTTGATACGTAACTGTTTTTATTCCTCTGTTTTATTCTACTAATAATAGTCTTCCGAAGAATCTGATTCATAGTTTTAAAAAGCCAAAAGATAAACTGTCATTATCCGGAGTATAGAAGATGGTCACAGTGGTCACCAGGCCCGATTTATTATGGCAGTGTTCCACACACAGCTTTTACAGTACGTGTGTGGATAACCTCCATGAAGGCTCATAACCATAGCTTCGTCATGAAGCTCAATCAGGCAAGTGCATTAGCTTATTTTGACTTGATTCTACACCATTTCAGGTCAAATATATTAATCTTGAATATTGACCATCTATTTTATATGAGCCGGATTGCCGGATGTTACAGATTAGATGTAGACTTGTTCGTAAGTTCACTCGCGACCATTTGTGTGCTCAGTCAATAGGACGTTCATGAGTTGTAAACGTAGATAAGCAAGTTATTAACATTTACGTCTCAATTTTTTTTTAGATCTAGTCATAATAATGACGATGTTGGCTTTATATTATCCGTCCCAATATAACTTCTTTTTCGGTGATTAAACTTCGTGCTTAAGCACAAAACTCTACTAGACAGACCATACGTTGTAAGCACGTGATATCTTCCTCATATCGTGACCAACGAATACTTCATAAATGTTAGGGCAGACGATCTAAGTACGTTCTGCACAGGATAATATATACGCCCTTTTCCTAAGCTGTACCTTTCTTTTATTTCACTTTACTAGTAAATTCAAGGTCAGGAGTTGGGTTCGCGTCTTGTCCCAACAACTACCCTTCACACAGTCTATGCGCAGGCGCAAGGTAGTGTGTCCGCCTAGGCAGGCCTCACCATGACGCTACGGTCAGCTCCAGTACAGCACTCGTGGCTGCCGCACCGCGGTCGCGAAGTGGGGCCGAGGCAGTTTCAGGTACGTTTTTACAGTCTAACGATAATTTATGGATTTGCAGGCTTAGCTTGACGATGTCCACTACGGACAAACGGTAGTTACTTCTATTCTGAAGAAGGTTGCGTTATCCCGACTGAAACGTAGGTAAATCTAGGTAAACTTTGCAAAAAAGGCTGTTGGTTTTTAAGATTGAAATGAATATTTATACAGATGCTGACAGGGCCGTGAAATGTTGAAAACATTTTCATCCCCTACTTTACCCCCTCATCGGTCGAATTCCCAGAAACACTGAAACACATATTTCCTATTTGTAGCCGAGAACTGAAATACTAATTTTCATAGATGCGGCTTTAAAAATATTTCAGTAGTTCCTTAAAAATGGTTTATTTTAAAAAAAATACCCACTATTTTACCGGCTACAGGGTATACCAAATAGTCGATCAGTACTCAAGAATGGGTCGCACAAGAATTCTATGCGAGTTCTCCTTTGTAGATAAGCTATACTCTCCTAAAACACTCCGAGTCGACCATTTGCCTTCCCTACCACCGTCATTATATGCTCGTTCTACGAGGTGCGACACTGAAGTAATGAGACTGATGTGAAAAAAAAAATTTCTTACCGTTTTAGTCACATTTAGTGCTGTCTCTTTCAAAGTAGTTCCCTTCTGATTGCACACGTTTTCTCCAGCGCTTCTGCCATTGATGGTTACAGTTTTGGTACTCGTCTTCTGTGATATCCTCCAAGACCCTCGTCACAACCTTTTGGACAGCTTGTGCCGTTTGAAACTGGTGTCCCTTGGCCGCCGTTTTGACTCTTGGAAATCGAAAAAAGTCGCATGGTGCGATATCTGGTGAATAAGGTGATTGTGGTAGTACTGAAATTAGTTTTGAGGTTGAAAATTGCTGTACTGTCAGAGCAGTATGGGATGGCGCATTATCGTTATGCAGAATCCAATTATCAGCAGTGTTGCCACGCACACAGGGAACAAAGTCTTTCTAAAATTTCTTTGTAGTAATATTGGTTAACTGTTTGTCCAGGAGGCGTCCACTCATTATGAACAATTCCCTAGGAATCAAAGAAGCACACAAGCATACATTTTACTTTTGACTATGACATGCGAGCTTTTCTTGGTCTGGGTGATCCCTTTGAACAGCACTGCGAACTTTGGCATTTTGTCTCTGGATCGTACTGAAAAAGCCAACTTTCATCATCAGTGATAACAAGACTCAACAATTCTGGATTGATTTCCGTTTGCTCTAACAGATCGGCCGCCACATTTTCCCGTGTTTCTCGCTGTTGTGGTGTGAGATTTTTGCGGACCATTTTTGCACAAATCTTTCTCATACCAAGATCTTCAGTTATTATTAGACGAACCGTGTCGCGATTGACGTTCAGTTCTTCTACAATCATTTTCATGGATAATCTTCGATCAGATCGTACGAGTTCACGCACCCTGACTAAGTTGACATCCGTCCATGAGGTTGATGGTCGTCCACTGCGGTCTTCATCTTCAACATTCGTTCTGCCTTCACTAAACATTTTAAGGCAACGAAAAACTTGAGCTCTTGATATAACCTACTCTCCAAAAGCCTTCTGAAGCTTACCGTAAGATGTCGTCACGTTTTCACCCAATTTAACGCAAAAAGAATTGGCAAACCGTTGCGCAATATTATGCGGTTCCATTTCCGTGACGAGAGACACGAACACGTGCTAATTTATGACAGCACAACTCGCGACTGAGCAGTTGCATCGATGTGCCGCTTGGACTAGAAGCAGCTTCTAGACCAAGGTCAAAGATATTGTGCCTATGCAAGCCTGCAGGGTTGCCACATCTTGCAACGAAAATCAGTCTCATTACTTTTATTGTCGCACCTCGTATTTCTTGTTGTTTTGCAACGCTACGTCTCATATTTAATTGACATAACTGTTTCAAGCATCACACAGCTAATACCGTATTCGAACATTGCAGGATTGTTTTCCCTAGTCACCTGCATTAGCTTACATTTCTCTACATTTACAAAACGTTACACCAAACAGAAACTCTCAGTCATCCTGAAGTCTTCAACAGTCGCTCAACTACGACACTGTCCCCTATACTATAGAGTCTTCAGCAAACAGTACAGGTTGCTGCGTAGTGCGTACCCTGTCCGTCAGATCATTTATGTATATACACTCCTGGAAATGGAAAAAAGAACACATTGACACCGGTGTGTCAGACCCACCATACTTGCTCCGGACACTGCGAGAGGGCTGTACAAGCAATGATCACACGCGCGGCACAGCGGACACACCAGGAAACGCGGTGTTGGCCGTCGAATGGCGCTAGCTGCGCAGCATTTGTGCACCGCCGCCGTCAGTGTCAGCCAGTTTGCCGTGGCATACGGAGCTCCATCGCAGTCTTTAACACTGGTAGCATGCCGCGACAGCGTGGACGTGAACCGTTTGTGCAGTTGACGGACTTTGAGCGAGGACGTATAGTGGGCATGCGGGAGGCCGGGTGGACGTACCGCCGAATTGCTCAACACGTGGGGCATGAGGTCTCCACAGTACATCGATGTTGTCGCCAGTTGTCGGCGGAAGGTGCACGTGCCCGTCGACCTGGGACCGGACCACAGCGACGCAAGGATGCACGCCAAGACCGTAGGATCCTACGCAGTGCCGTAGGGGACCGCACCGCCACTTCCCAGCAAATTAGGGACACTGTTGCTCCTGGGGTATCAGCGAGGACCATTCGCAACCGTCTCCATGAAGCTGGGCTACGGTCCCGCACACCGTTAGGCTGTCTTCTGCTCACGCCCCAACATCGTGCAGCCCGCCTCCAGTGGTGTCGCGACAGGCGTGAATGGAGGGACGAATGGAGACGTGTCGTCTTCAGCGATGAGAGTCGCTTCTGCCTTGGTGCCAATAATGGTCGTATGCGTGTTTGGCGCCGTGCAGGTGGGAGCCACAATCAGAACTGCATACGACCGAGGCACACAGGGCCAACACCCGGCATCATGGTGTGGGGAGCGATCTCCTACACTGGCCGTACACCTCTGGTGATCGTCGAGGGGACACTGAATAGTGCACGGTACATCCAAACCGTCATCGAACCCATCGTTCTACCATTCCTAGACCGGCAAGGGAACTTGCTGTTCCAACAGGACAATGCACGTCCGCATGTATCCCGTGCCACCCAACGTGCTCTAGAAGGTGTAAGTCAACTACCCTGGCCAGCAAGATCTCTGGATCTGTCCCCCATTGAGCATGTTTGGGGCTGGATGAAGCGTCGTCTCACGCGGTCTGCACGTCCAGCACGAACGCTGGTCCAACTGAGGCGCCAGGTGGAAATGGCATGACAAGCCGTTCCACAGGACTACATCCAGCATCTCTACGATCGTCTCCATGGGAGAATAGCAGCCTGCATTGTTGCGAAAGGTGGATATACACTGTACTAGTGCCGACATTGTGCATGCTCTGTTGCCTGTGTCTATGTGCCTGTGGTTCTGTCAGTGTGATCATGTGATGTATCTGACCCCAGGAATGTGTCAATAAAGTTTCCCCTTCCTGGGACAATGAATTCACGGTGTTCTTATTTCAATTTCCAGGGTGTAGGTAACAAGTGCGGTCCTTTCACACTTCTCTGCGGCAGTCCTGCCGATACCCTTGTCTATGATGACCACTCGGTGTCGAGGACAACGTACTGGGTTGTATTAATGAAGAAGTCTTGGTGCCATTCACGTATCTGGCAATCTCCTCCGTTTACTCGTACCTTTGTAAACAGTCCGCAGTGGAGCACTGTGTGAAACGTTTTTCGGATGCCATATATGGCAACGCGTTGATACCATAGTTTTGTAAAAACTACAAACCTGGTATCATCAGCCGTTACTAAGAAGTACATGTAAAGGTAAGCTGTTGTAAATACTGTCTCACGGTAGAAGTGCAACCACACAGCCCAGCACATTAGCGGTACTGCGGATGAGTACTTCCATTTGACCAGCTTACCTGAGATTGTTGTGTTGTGTAGGACCCGATCGGCAAAGCTCATAGTCACCAACATAGAATCACCTTGCAGGTACTGGATACGGGCGCATCCTGAAAAAAATTATAAATCAATTTCATATCTGACATAACGTCTAAATTTTTATTTTATTGGTCTCTCCTGTAACGGTCGTTGTCTCAAAACGTCTCTTTCAGAAAGATATAAGACTCATAGAAACAATAAATACGTAACTGTGAGTAATTCTTAAACATAGCACTTGTTAGCAATAAATTAAAAGTAAATAAACAGGCTAGCATATCGTCGAGTTTTTTATACAACCTATTTTGTATTTATGCCATTTCGAAATGTGTCTCACACTTTCCATTTTTAATCTGATCTAAGACACGGTGTAGTCTTTTAAGGTAGCGACAATAGGTCAGTGAGTAATGCAGGATAAGCCACGACAAGGATGCACGTACAGTAGAAATAGAACAGAGCCATCAGGGCAACACGGAAGTGCAACTAGTTGCGGAGAGCGTCAAACTATTGTCAATGCCCATTGCTAAGATCAATCAGTGAGTAACCATAACAACGATTAAATAAAGTAAGTCACAATTATTTGTTTTCAGGAGGTGGACTGAACAGACGAAAACTGTTCTTTCGAGATAGATGATGAGTATTTTGGTGTCGTATAGGATGTGGATTCGAGACGATCGTTTTCCGCTATCTAAAAAGGGACTTTGGGACCCATAGAAAACCACAATTAGGTTTTAAATGCAGAGAGTTTCTCTGAAATCCCTGTAGTTCTTCTTTAGTTTACTGCTATTGCTGGTGCTACTCTCTGGAGAAACATGGCTGTAATTTAGACTAGACACGAGTGACATTAGAGTGGTAACTTGGATTGGTGATAACATTTTCGCAGCTGTGGTTTTTGAAGTCGAATGCTTTGATTTAGAACAGCGGGTTGTGCTTTTAGGTGTCGGCCTAAAGGGCTAACACAAACGGTCGACTGTTGTTCCTCGTGTATGTAAACAATCTTCCGTCTAATATACAAGAAAATGAATTGGTTCTCTTCTCAGATGACGCTAGTATTGTAATCAGCACGAGCATACATACAGAAACGCCGGCCGCGGTGGTCTCGCGGTTCTAGGCGCGCAGTCCGGAACTGTGCGACCGCTACGATCGCAGGTTCGAATCCTGCCTCGGGCATGGATGTGTGTGATGTCCTTAGGTTAGTTAGGTTTAAGTAGTTCTAAGTTCTAGGGGACTAATGACCACAGCAGTTGAGTCCCATAGTGCTCAGAGCCATTTGAACCATACAGAAACAGAAGAAATAATAAACAAACTACAACTGTCTGGTTTTCTGCGAATCGTCTCTCACTCAATTTTAAAAAGACGCACGATCTTCAGTTCTATAGTTCTAGGAGTACTAAATCAATGATAAGAGTAACACATGATGAGGATATAATATAGAGTGGAAACTTCAAAATTCTTAGGTGTTCATATTGATGAGATTTTAAATTGGAACAAGCATATTTTGGAATTCCAAAAAACAATTTTGTTCTGCAGAATTTGCACTTAGAATCATTGCAAATCTTGGGGAGAGACTGTGGTGCCTCTGGCGCGAAATGCCATGCCTCTGGACCGATGTTCTTTGACTTTACTTTCGTTCACTTTTGTCTATGTCTCGCTCCGCGCTACGTTCGACAGCTTCTCTTGTATTCGCTTTGTTCAGTGTTAAAATAAATGTTCATTCGACTGCGAAAGTGTTTTATTACGGTTCTACGCCAAGTAATACCAACAAGACAAATAAGTTAGTTAACATATTTTGCATATTCTCATTCAATAATTTCATATGAAATAATGTTTTGGGGTAATCCATCCTTAAGACAGAAAGTCTTCATTGCTCAAAAATTTGCTGTAAGAGTACTATGTAGTGTATACCCACAATCATCTTGTTGACATCTGTTTAAAGAGCTGGGCATTCTTACTAATGCTTCACAATATGTTGATTCCCTCATGAAGTGTGTTGTAAATAACCCACTGCACTACAAAACAAACAATGCTGTACATAATTACAATACCCAAAGGAAAAATTTCGTTCATTACTCCACATTAAGATTGTCTTTAGCATAAAAAAGGGTGCACAATGCTGCAACAAAAATTTTTGATCGCTTACCCAGGGATACAAAATGTCTCACAGATAGCAAAGTAAAATTTGAAAACAAACTAAAAAAGTTTCTCCTTGACAATTATTTCTATTCTGTAGAAGAATCTCTGTTACTGTAATGTGTAAAATGTGGTGTTTGGGAATTACTAACTCACATCTGTAGATTTAAAAAAAATTACTGCTTTATAAATGTTTAGCTTAAAAATTAAATTGTGATGTGTACGTAAAACGACTCTGTCCACATCATTATGATTTATCGTGCAAATGATCCATGTAACGTGAAACTAACCAAGTAAGTAACTAACTAACCCTTGAAACTGGTCTGAATGTCAGTGTGCTGAACTAAAGCCAAATCATTAGCACAGATGAATTTTCTGTTGTGAAAAAATCTTGGCTCTGTATTTTCAGTTCGCACCACGGGTCTCGACAAAGAATCAGGGGTTTCACTGGGCCTTTTCAGTGATACTCGTAAAACTATTATATTCTACGGTGGTGCAAAGAAGAATCAGTGTCGCTGTGCACCGCGTTATGAGCTACCGCGAGACTTACATGTGTCACCCAGTAGTCTTCCGTCGTCCGAAACCTTCCTTTATGTGCTGGGAGTGACTGGGTTCTTGTGGTGGAGCGCACTTTCTGCCACATCTAAAGTTCTCTGTTCCTGGATAAGATGTTCTTTAACGTATGTGGTCAAAGAAGAACGCTGCGTGTGTCGCGCATGTGGCAAAATAACGATACGTGTCGCATCTCTTACATCTTATGCAAATGTGAATGTATTACTCAAAGTTGAGACTGAACATTCAAGGGTGTCCTGAACGTCCGTGGAAATGTCCTGCAGGATGCAGGTAGAACCTAAAAACTTTCCTCTGCTTCCATGCATGCTGTGACTGTGCAGAACAATATATATTTCTCTCTGTTGCCAGTGAGTATGTTCTCTCATTTTTGTCTCAAAATTTTTCAGTTTTATTGTCGGGGATAAATAGTTGCATCCATAATTTTCTTTTTTCGGAACGAAAGTAGTGACCCTTAAAAATAGGTGTGTTTATCCATTCTTGATTATTTTTAAACCCTCCTAGAGAACTTCTCAAACCCGAACGGTGGTTAGTGTTGAAAATCGTTTTTGTCTTCAATAGACACACATTGCACTATACTGTTCTCTTTTAGTGCTTCTTCTCGAGAGCATAAATGCGCCCTGCTAACAAGCAGCCGGCAGTGGTTAAAATTGCTTCATTCGAATGACCGTCATCACTACAGTTCACAGACTGAAGAAATTATGAGGATATCCTGCACCATCTATGAACACGGATCCGGTCGAGGAAGTCTTCAAGGCCTACCTTGCTACCTTTTTCGTATATGTGGCCGTTACCTGTGTAGGACACGGTCTGATTGAGGAAACACTCAATGCCCATCCTGGATGTTTTTTCCTTGAGCGTAGCCAGTACGCAAGCAGCGGCGTTTATGTGTTGGATCTATGTCTAGTTTCAGAAGGTCTATCTTTAGAAATTTGCTCCACACTTTGGCTATTTATTTACTCTGAATGTGATAATTTACAAACTCAACGGACTTTCTTGCCGACGTATTTACTTTCTTCCAATGTCATTCCACCTGGACCCGCTACTCTGCCAGTACTTCCTTTTTCCTTTACTTTTTGGTACTTCTTCCAAAGCGTATTTTTTGTGGTCATAAGTCTACATGTTTATTATTTTTTCTATTTACAGCACTTCCTTTTTTTCCATAAGGAAAGGCATCTGGGAACAAGTTGATATGCTCAAGGCTTTTTGTGAAGTTGCCAAAAGTTGTCATGCTTTCTGATTTTGGACATATCAAACTTTTCAAGTGTAGAGACTCATCAAAATATTGTTGGTGCTAAGCCTTTCTGTGCCGTCCCTTCGTCAAGGATTTCAGCTCAAACAGAGCAACAAATTCAGATAAGACAGCTTAAATATATTTACTGAGCACAGGAATATATTTTACTTGGCAGCAATGGAGAGTTGAATGTCAGTACTTGGACAGGTTAAAATAGAAGTAAACCGAATTGTTTTTGTGGAAATCACAATGTTTTATTTGACTCTCTGATGTTGAACTATTATAGCATGGTTTTGGTTTTCTGAGTTTCCAAAGACTTGAAATGTAACAAAGCAGTAGGCTGAAATAAAAACTATTCGCGGTGTGTGACTTTTCGCTCACTGTAGATTTTGAGTTTTGGCTCATAGCTAGATACATGTCCCATGGTTCACTTTGCACGGTATATCGTAATGACGTAGAACGAGCCAGTTTAGAGAACATTTACTTAATTGGCATTTTAAAGGAGGTAACGAGCTGACTATTTACGGATGACCTCACATAACATAAAACAATGTTTGGTTTAATAACACAAGTAAGTATGCAACACTTTTGCAGTAAACGTGATGCAAGTTTCTAAATAACAATTCTTCTGTGGGCTAGAAGGATTTGTCCAGAAGGAACTTTTCCTGTTCCGAATTTGGCTTCTGTGTCTGTAAAGCATTTAATAACATCGGGCAAGTGATCGTAGATGCTAAAAGCAGCATTGTTCATCCTTTTTTTTGAACTCAAGTTAATTTGAACGAAGAGTAACGGTGACCATTTTTTTCTTATAGGACTGTAATTATGGATGTCGTTATTCCTCCTGAACGCCGATGGAAGACATACAACAAATTTCAAGAGAGAAAATATGTACTGGAATGTTGTAGTTAAAATATCCAACTCCTTAAAAAGTTCCTCCAAGTTGAGGTACCCTTGGATGCAATTCCGTTTGAGATTGCTGAATGAAAATACCGAGAGTGTTAGCTTATCAATTTGTGTACGTTCAAGAACTGCAATAAGATCAAAAGTGTCTCCAATAACACAAACCGCTGTTTAAGAAACTCTAAAACGTGTTTTTTTTTTTCAATGTCCGTTCTTGTAAACAAGCAGATCCAAAAAGTTTGAAGATTTTGAAGACTCTGAGAGCAATGGGACTACAACAGGGCTCATATCAGTGCTGTCGGAGCTATCATTATTTTACCTTGCCTTGCCGGTCAAAGCGGGACTGATAAAGTGTGATAAGCGCAGGGCCGCTGAAACTTCATCTCAAGCTGGAGCTACAGCCGCATGTCGCCTTGGCCACACGTTAAAGTTCAAGAGCAGAGGAAGAGGGAAAACTTACAGTTTCTAATATTCTCTTGTCTACAAAAAAAACGACGTCTTCAGTAGTGAAGTCACAACGTGTATAATACAATATTTTGGAGTAACGAAATCTTACTTAGTGAAGCACAGCCAGTTCTTCTCAGAACGAAACGTGTGACTCGTCGTACTAGGTAAAGTATACATTAACTTCATGTAACACGGGTCAGCAGCCAGCGTGAAGTTCTGAGAGGAAATAATATCCCTCTTTCGGCTGCAGACGTTTTATTTATTTGCTGTTGCGATTTCGGCGTTAAGTCATTGTCAAGCATAAATTATTGGTGCCTTGTCACGGCACGGTGTCCTTACTTTATATTTCATCCTGCAAGAGAAACAGTACGACCTATTCTCGGTGGTCGCAGTTATTGCCTCCACTGCTGCAAAGTGGGACACAAGCGTACAATGGTACCGTTAGTTACAACTCATAACTGTTCCGTGACATAGCACCAGTTATTCATGCCTGACGTTGGTGTAATGGCGAAACTGGTATAGCGAAATAGAAAAAAAAAACTTCTACAGCCATAAGAATCATCATTTTTTTAAAGTGTACAGCTCTCCCGGACTTGCTAAGTAATTGTGATGCTATTAATAATGGCAGCAATTCGTTCTCAGTTAGCTATTCAAAGATGTTTATTTTGCGCAATAGAAAACAGTTATTCGTCTTTTGTCGCCTAATTTTACTTCTTAGTCATACACGTTTCATATACATCTACATCTACGTGATTACTCTACTATTCACAATAAAGTGCCTGGCAGAGGGTTCAATGAACCACCTTCAAGCTTTCTCTCTACCGTTCCTCTCTCGAACGGCGTGTGGGAAAAACGAGCACTTAAATTTTTCTGTGCGAGCCTTGATTTCTCTTATTTTATCGTGATGATAATTTCTTTCTATGTAGGTGGGTGCCAACAGAATTTTATCGCAATCGGAGGAGAAAACTGGTGATTGAAATTTAATGAGGAGATCCCGACACTACTAAAAACGCATATGTTTTAATGAAAATGGTTCAAATGGCTCTGAGAACTATGGGACTTAACAGCTGTGGTCATCCGTCCCCTAGAACTTAGAACTACTTAAACCTAACTAACCTAAGGACATCACACACATCCATGCCCGAGGCAGGATTCGAACCTGCGACCGTAGCAGTCGCGCGGTTCCGGACTGCGCGCCTAGAACCGCTAGACCACCGCGGCCGGCTGTTTTAATGATTTCCACTCCAATTCACGTATCATGTCTGTGGCACTATCTCCCCTATTTCGCGATAATACAAAACGAGAAGCCCTTCTTTGAACTTTTACATTATCATCCGTCAGTCCCACCTGATACTGATCCCACACCGCACAGCAATACTCCAGAATAGGGCGGACAAGTGTAGTGTAAGCCGTCTCTTTAGTAGATCTGTTGCACCTTCTAAGTGTTCTGCCAATGAATTGCAGTCTTTGGCTTGCTCTACCCACAACAATTTAGGTTATTTGTAACTGTAATCCCTAAGTATTTAGCTCAATTTACAGCCTTCAGATTTGTGTGTCTTATCGCTTAATCGAAATTTAGCGAATTTATTTTAGAACTCGTGTGAATAACTTCACACTTTTCTTTATTCCGGGTCAATTGGCATTTTTTGCACCACACAGATATCTTATCTAAATCTAAATGTTTAAAGCATGCTCGGTGCTCTAGAAATGAAGTTGTATTACAAGAGGCGATCAAAAAGTTTCCGTTTGAGGCAGTTGCTGCAGCGTATACGCAACGTAGCGCGAATCTTATGCGGGTATATAAACACCGACATGTAGGCAAGGGATTGGTGTGTGCATTCGTCTCTTTCCAATGTCCGAGCAGTAAATGCGGAAACGTGAACTGTGGTGGCGATATTATCAAATGCGTCCAAACAGGACCAACGTGTTATTCTCTTCTTGGACGCCGTAGGACAAACACCGGTAGACACCTATCGGAGAATGAAAGATGTGTATGGGGTAATTAAAGCGAAACGAGGGATAACTGTGACAAGGGGTGCTTCCTCTTCGTGAAAACGTACGCCCCATACCGCAAGTGTCGCAAGGAAGAAGTTCTCACTTGGGAGACGTTAGAGCACCCATCGTACTGGCCTGATCCCTTCCCACCACGCCGTCGGTTCCTTGAGAGACGCCTTGAAGAGTCGACAACTTCTGTCAAACGAGGATGTACAGCAGGCAGTTATGGATTTCTTCGAGTAGCAGGACACCCTGTTTTACCAGACGGGTATGATTGCCTGAATGCCCACCGCGATTTTGCCTAATGAACGTACCGATTCTGGACTGTAAGGCCTTCGAAAGGAAACGTTTTGAGCGCTCCTTATATAATACATTTTTGTTTACTATAAATATTTCATTTTGAGTTGTCTAGTTTAGAATTTACTGTTTCCTTGCAGATTTTTACGTTAACTGCTTAGTTACGTTAGCTATACGTAATGTTGTAGGCCTGTAGGGCGAACGTTTACTTTTAGCTCTCCTGTTTTTACATGAGTTCATTGGCTCTTTTGTTTGCACTTCTGGATGGACATTCATTTAATTACTTTGTACAAATCTATGCACTGTGCTGCATTGCTCTCCCTAGAACTGCGTCGCGCGGGGTAGCCGCGCGGCCTAAGACGCCTTGCACGATTCGCATGCCCTCCCCCCCCCCCCCCCCCCTCCACCCCGTCATAGCCTAGGGACCGATGATCTCAGTATTTGAGTCGCATAGGAACTTAGGGAAACTATGAACTAAGAAACGTAGCAGAAAAATGGGAATCTTGGGGTGAGAAGAGGCGGTGTGGTAGTGGAGGCACTCTTGTAATGGTGTGATATTTATGTGTGTGTGTGTTGGTGTGTGTGCGTGCGCATCTGTGGGCAATATACAGGGTGCGTCAAAAAAGTGTATACACACTCTGAACTGTCATAGACAATTTATTTCCCGTTCTACAAGGTTAAATATCTATGAGAAAGTAATGTTATGTTTCTTCAACAGGTGGCAGCAGTGGCAAGGAAGTAACTGCAACATGGCGGACGTGCGTTTGAGCTTTGAAGTGCGGAAGCAGATAATTAAGTGGTACTAGAAGTTTGAGAATGTAGCTGCGGTTCGAAGACAGTGGAGAAGTGAGTCTGGTACGCAACCATCTTCAAGTTTAACAATTACACGTCTACGAGACAAATTCGAAATTCATGGAAAAGTGTGTGATGTGCATAAAGGTCGATCAGGGCGACCTCGTAGAGCTACAAGTGATGATTCCACAACTGCGATCTTGGAACTGTTTCAGTGTTCGCCTCAAAAATCTTCAAGGCAAGCGGCACATGAGAGTAATATAAGTGCTAGTAATGTGCTACGCATTCTGAAGAAAGGCAAGTTTCATGTGTACATTCCGAGGCTGGTCCAACAGCTAAGTGACGACGATCCAGATCGAAGGTTAGAATTTTGTGAATGGGTTCAGGAGATAGTGAGACGTGAATCGGGATTTATGGGTAGCATAATTTGGTCGGATGAAGCCCAATTCAAACTCAATGGAACTGTCAATAGGCACAATGGTGTGTACTGGGCTGAAGATAATCCTCACATTACAGTTGAAAAGGCTGTGAATTTGCCTGGTGTAAATGTGTGGTGTGGTTTGTCCGCAAGGGGACTCATTGGAACTTTCCGCTTTGAAGGTACTATTACTGGAGAAACGTACCTAACAATGCTTGTTGACTCCATACTCACTGCCATTCGTGCATTATACGGTAATGATGAGTTTTATTTCCAACAAGATGGCGCCCCGCCACACTATCATAGGGACGTCCGAGCATACCTTGATCAAAATGTGCCAGGTCAGTGGATAGGACGCAGGGGACCAATCGAGTTTCCTGCACGCTCTCCAGACCTCACGCCGCTGGATTTCTTCTTATGGGACACAGTAAAAGATGGGGTGTACAAAAGTAAACCACGTAACCTGGACACACTTTCGAATGAGATTCAGGCGGTGTGCGCTGAAATCTCGTTGGATTCAGAAGAATCCAAGAGAAGACAGTGCTGCCAAAGCAGAGTTACTAAAGACAGCCTTCCGAAATTCCTCCATGAAAGAAGACGAAGTAAATATTCCAGAATTCGAATCAAGAACAGCTACCAACATGAGTAACATAGAAGTAGATGTCATCTAAATAGTGAAGCAACTTAAATCACTTACCAAAAGCAAGTCTTCCGGTCCAGTTAGGTTCCTTTCATAGTATGCTACCACAATAGCTCCATACTTAAAAATCCTATACAACCGTTCACTCGACAAATGATCCGTACGCAAAAACTGGAAAGTTGCACAGGTCACACCAACATTCAACTAAGTTAGTTGGAGTAATCCACTAAATTACAAACCCATATCATTAACGGCGACATGCAGCAGAATTTTGAAATACATTTTGTGTTCTAACATCATGAATTACCTCGAAGAAAACATTCTACTGACACACAGTCAATGTGGATTCAGAAGACATCGTTCTTATGAAACACAACTAGCTCTTTACTGGCACGAAGTGTTGAGTGCTATTAACAAGGAATTTCAAATTGATTCCGTATGTCTGGATTTCCAGAAGGCTTCTGACACTCTACCACACAAGCGGCTTGTAGTGAAATTGTGTGTTTATCGAATATCCCTCAGTTATGTGACTGGATTAGTGATTTCGTGTCAGAGAGGTCACAGTTCGTAGTAATTGACGGAAAGTCATCGAGTGAAACAGAAGTGATTTCCGGCGTTCTCCAAGGTAGTGTTATTGGCCCTTTGCTGTTCCTTATCTATATAAACGATTTTGTAGACGATCTGTGCAGCCGTCTTCGGTTGTTTGCAGATGACGCTGTCCTTTATTGACTAGTAAAGGTCATCAGAAGATCAAAACAAATTGCAAAACGATTTAGAAAAGATATCTGAATGGTGCGAAAATTGGCAATTGACCCTAAATAACGTAAAGTGTGAGGTATTCCACATGCGAGCTAAATGAAAACCGTTAAACTTCGGTTACACGATAAATCAGTCAAATCTAAAGGCCGTAAATTCAACTAAATACCTAGGAATTACAAGTACGAACAAGTTAAATTGGAAAGAACACACATAAAATGTTGTGGGGAAGGCAACCGAAGACTGCGTTTTTTTTTTCTTTTTTTTTCATGGCACTTAGATCTAGTAAGGAGACTGCCTACACTACACTTGTTCGTCCTCTTTGCGAATACTGCTGCGCATTGTGGGATCCTTACCAGATAAGACTGACAGACTACATCGAAAAAGTTCAAAGAAGGGCAGCACGTTTTGTATCATCGCGAAATAGGAGAAAGTGACACTGAAATGATACAGGATTTGGGATGGACATCATTAAAAAAAAAAGGCGTTTTTCGTTGCTGCGGAACCTTCTCACGAAATTTCAATCACCAAATTTCTCCTCCGAATGCGAAAATATTTTGTTGACGCCGACCTACATAATGAGAAACGATCACCATAATAAAATAAGGGAATTTGGGTGTGGCACGGAAAGATATATAGGTGTTTTTTTTTCCACGCGCTATACGAAATTGGAATAATAGAGAACTGTCAAGATGGTTCTATGAACCCACTGACAGACACTTAAATGTGATTTACAGAGTATCCTTGTAGAAGTAGACGTAGAAGATGTAAAAGAAACGTGTGTGTGTGTGTGTGTGTGTGTGTGTGTCTGTGTGTGTGTGTGGAACTCCGCTGGCCGGCGGCGCCTTACCTGGCCCACGGAGCAGCGGCAGCGCGAACTCGCGGCAGCACTTGCACATGAGGCTGGCGCACGAGCAGTAGCGGCTGGGCCCTCCGCCCCCGCCGCCACCAGCCGCCTCCACGTCGCCGGTGGCCGCCTCCGCGGGGGCCGGCGCTGGGGCCACGGCCTGCTTCTGGCCCGGGCGGCGCTTCGGACCTGCGCAGCCCATCAGAGTGTCACACCGAACACAAGGCGCATTTCATATAACCCTACATTACACTGAGGTGACGAAAGTCACGGGATAGCGATAAGCACACACACAGACGGCGGTGGTAAAGGGTGTACGAGGTACACAAGGGCAGTCCATTGACGGAGCTGTCATTTGTACTCAGGTGATTCATGTAAAGAGGTTTCCAATGTGGTTACGGCCGCACGACGGGAATTAATACACTTTGAACGTATATTGTTGGATCTGGACGCAAGGGACATTCCATTTCAGAAATGATTAGAAAATTCAATATTCCTCGATCCACAGTGCAAGAGTGTGCCGAGAATACCAGATTTCAGCCATCACCTCTCACCGCAGACAACGTAGTGGCAGACGGCTTTCATCTGCAGTGGCGTTTGAGTAGTGTTGTCAGTGCTAACAAATAAGCAACACTGCCTGAAATAACCGCATAAATCAATGTGGGACGTACGGCGAACGTATCCGAAAGGATAATGCGGCGATATTTGTCGCTAATGGGCTATGGCAGTAGATGACTGAAGCGAGTGCTCTCACTAAAACGACGACATCGCCAGCAGCGCCTCTTCCGGATTTGTCACCATAGCGGTTGGACACTAGACGAATGGAGAACAGTGGCCTGGTCAGATGAATGCTGATTTCAGTTGGTAAAAGCCGATGGTATGATCCGAGTGTGGCACAAACCTCACGAAGCCGCGGACCTAAGTTTTCCCAGGGACTGTTGTCCTCATCATTTCGCAATCATTCGGGAAAATGGCGAGACTGGGCGGAGTAAAGATTGGGATTTTGTATGGGAGCTGATAACCGCGTCGTTGAACGCCCCACAAACCAATCATCATCAGTTGTGAACAAGGTACTGTGCAAGCGGGTGGTGGCTCCATGATGTTGAATGTGTTTACGTGGAATGGACTGTGTTCTCTGGCCCAACTGAACCGATCACTGGCTGTAAATGGTTTTTTTCGGCTACTTGGAAACCATTTGGTGCCATTCATGGACTTCATGCTCCAAACAACGATAGAATTTTTATGGATGACGATGTACCATTTCGCCAGGTCAACATTGTTCCCGGCTGGTTTGAAGAACATTCTGGACAATTTGAACGAAAGATTTGGTCACCTGTCGAACTATTATGCGACATAATCGAGAGATCAGCTCGTGCACAGAATCCTGCACCGGCAACACTTCCGCAGTTATGGACGGTTATAAATGCAGCATGGCTCAACATTTCCGCAGGGGACTTCCAACGACATGAGTCCATGCCACGTCGGGTTGCTGCACTAAGCTGGGCAAATGGAGGCCAGACACGATATCAGGAGGTAACCCATGACTTTGTCACCTCAGTGTAAGATACAATGGTCTCTTTAAATATAATAAAAACTGAAACAATACCAACAGTAACTCAGTTAAACATAACACAAACGATAAGAAAGTTAACTGTGTTTGGATCAAAAAATAAAAAGTTCAAGGATGACATCGTTTCCACGATGCTGTTATAAGTGCACAAATGATGTGGATACATCATCCGCGTACTTAGTGGATATGAGAAAACATGTGCCGTGCGTGACATGGTCGTCAAAGGATGCGACCTCGGATTATGTGTACACAAACCACGCTCAGCTGCGTACCAGATGTCGACCCTTACCAATGGACCTGGACGCGGCGAAGGCCAGCAGCAGGAATATGAGCAGCAGCTCCAGGATAAACGAGAGCCGCATCCTGGATGTCAGAGGTGGTCAGCGGCGCTGTCGGTAGGCTCCAGGCGGTGTGGTTCTCTCTCTGATACCTGCAAAACAGTGCACTCGTTACCATCAGTTGGTTTCGAAGATTAACGGTAATCATGTAGGCCTAGGATTCTGTCTCATTCTCACACAAAAAACCTATACTCATTTCTTAATTGCTGGTGTTGGAGATTAAAAATTAAAACTTTCCCTTCAGCTGTGTATATTGTGTTCAAAATACTAGACGAAAATATTTTCTAAGCTAGGAGAGACGGGGGAACATTGGGCATAGGGGCACGAAAAACAATTAGTATTATTTCGTTGAACTTCCTTCAGACTGCGCCACCAACAAAGACGATTGATGGCAACAATATTGTCGCCTTTCCGTAAACGGGCTAGTGCAGTTACATTGTCCAGCGAGATAGGCATGCTTTTATGTTTTATTGTCACTGAGAGTAAAATTTACTTCCTCAAGATGTTTTGCTGTGTACTCCGAGGTAAAGCTCTCACGAAGCACAAAAGTGCAGCGATAGAAGTCCATGGACTAAGGATTATTTTGACGTTTCAGATGGTGATATAAGTTTAAAACGTTTTCGTAAACGCACTAATATAATTCAAATATGGCGATGGGGTACAATGGCCCATTAAATAGGGGCACGTTGGCCCACATGGCTAACCTGCCCCGTTCTTTTTTTCTAAATGATTACTCTTACTAACTTTAATACTCCCAACAATGTCAAAGATGATATTCAATGCAATTTTTATGTGAGAAAATTATGTCCTGAATTGATTTGAAGCTGGTAATATTATTCAACGTGTAATTATGTTTGTTTTCTTTCCGAAACCAACAACTTTCCTTCATGTATTCAACCAAAACGATTGTAATACAAATTTGAAAGGATTAGTTATGGGACACTGCATGACATATTTTGAAATACACTCCTGGAAATTGAAATAAGAACACCGTGAATTCATTGTCCCAGGAAGGGGAAACTTTATTGACACATTCCTGGGGTCAGATACATCACATGATCACACTGACAGAACCACAGGCACATAGACACAGGCAACAGAGCATGCACAATGTCGGCACTAGTACAGTGTATATCCACCTTTCGCAGCAATGCATGCTGCTATTCTCCCATGGAGACGATCGTAGAGATGCTGGATGTAGTCCTGTGGAACGGCTTGTCATGTCATTTCCACCTGGCGCCTCAGTTGGACCAGCGTTCGTGCTGGACATGCAGACCGCGTGAGACGACGCTTCATCCAGTCCCAAACATGCTCAATGGGGGACAGATCCGGAGATCTTGCTGGCCAGGGTAGTTGACTTACACCTTCTAGAGCACGTTGGGTGGCACGGGATACATGCGAACGTGCATTGTCCTGTTGGAACAGCAAGTTCTCTTGCCGGTGTAGGAATGATAGAACGATGGGTTCGATGACGGTTTGGATGTACCGTGCACTATTCAGTGTCCCCTCGACGATCACCAGAGGTGTACGGCCAGTGTAGGAGATCGCTCCCCACACCATGATGCCGGGTGTTGGCCCTGTGTGCCTCAGTCGTATGCAGTCCTGATTGTGGCGCCCACCTGCACGGCGCCAAACACGCATACGACCATCATTGGCACCAAGGCAGAAGCGACTCTCATCGCTGAAGACGACACGTCTCCATTTGTCCCTCCATTCACGCCTGTCGCGACACCACTGGAGGCGGGCTGCACGATGTTGGGGCGTGAGCGCAAGACGGCCTAACGGTGTGCGGGACCGTAGCCCAGCTTCATGGAGACGGTTGCGAATGGTCCTCGCCGATAACCCAGGAGCAACAGTGTCCGTCCCTAATTCGCTGGGAAGTGGCGGTGCGGTTCCCTACGGCACTGCGTAGGATCCTACGGTCTTGGCGTGCATCCGTGCGTCGCTGCGGTCCGGTCCCAGGTCGACGGGCACGTGCACCTTCCGCCGACCACTGGCGACAACATCGATGTACTGTGGAGACCTCACGCCCCACGTGTTGAGCAATTCGGCGGTACGTCCACCCGGCCTCCCGCATGCCCACTATACGCCCTCGCTCAAAGTCCGTCAACTGCACATACGGTTCACGTCCACGCTGTCGCGGCATGCTACCAGTGTTAAAGACTGCGATGGAGCTCCGTATGCCACGGCAAACTGGCTGACACTGACGGCGGCGGTGCACAAATGCTGCGCAGCTAGCGCCATTCGACGGCCAAAACCGCGGTTCCTGGTGTGTCCGCTGTGCCGTACGTGTGATCATTGCTTGTACAGCCCTCTCGCAGTGTCCGGAGGAAGTATGATGGGTCTGACACACCGGTGTCAATGTGTTCTTTTTTCCATTTCCAGGAGTGTATGAAATCCAAGTGTATCTTAGAATGTAATCATGTTTCTGCTCATATTCGTTATGCCGTTATGTTTTTAGGATGGCTCGAAATTGTAAAAAGAAAACAGAAAGGTGCAATGTTTCTGAAGCAACTATGAGATTAGCAGTGATGGCAGTAAAACGAAATAAAGATTTAATATTTTAGCTACTTTAACAATGGCATCAAATGTAATGGAAGTAATCTATAAAACTAGGTTCGCTAATAGTTTTCTGAAAGATTTCTTTATCCGAGAATTACTCAAATAGGCCCTACATAGGTGAGGGAAATCCATGTTTCCAGGTATTTGACACGAACAGGAAATAATTAGAAAAAATCAGCCTCGATTGCACAAAGTACCTGGTGTTTACCTAGGTTTCAGCGTGGATAACCACGTCTTCTTCAGAACAATTTTATAAAACAGCTTGCCTAAATGGGCATAGTCAAAGGCTAAAATAAACACCTACAGGGGCAAGACCCCACTAAATTTTTTTACAAATATTTTTTTACAAATATTGACTTGGTACATACATCTACATCTACATCTACATGACTACTCTGCAATTCACATTTAAGTGCTTGGCAGAGGGTTCATCGAACCACAATCATACTATCTCTCTACTATTCCACTCCCGAACAGCGAGCGGGAAAAACGAACACCTAAACCTTTCTGTTCGAGCTCTGATTTCTCTTATTTTATTTTGATGATCATTCCTACCTATGTAGGTTGGGCTCAACAAAATATTTTCGCATTCGGAAGAGAAAGTTGGTGACTGAAATTTCGTAAAAAGGTCTCGCCGCGACGAAAAACGTCTATGCTGTAATGACTTCCATCCCAACTCGTGTATCATATCTGCCACACTCTCTCCCCTATAACGCGATAATACAAAACGAGCTGCCCTTCTTTGCACCCTCTCGATGTCCTCCGTCAATCCCACCTGGTAAGGATCCCACACCGCGCAGCAATATTCTAACAGAGGACGAACGAGTGTAGTGTAAGCTGTCTCTTTAGTGGACTTGTTGCATCTTCTAAGTGTCCTGCCAATGAAACGCAACCTTTGGCTCGCCTTCCCGACAATATTATCTATGTGGTCCTTCCAACTGAAGTTGTTAGTAATTTTAACACCCAGGTACTTAGTTGAATTGACAGCCTTGAGAATTGTACTATTTATCGAGTAATCGAATTCCAACGGATTTCTTTTGGAACTCATGTGGATCATCTCACACTTTTCGTTATTTAGCGTCAACTGCCACCTGACACACCATACAGCAATCTTTTCTAAATCGCTTTGCAGCTGATACTGGTCTTCGGATGACCTTACTAGACGGTAAATTACAGCATCATCTGCGAACAGTCTAAGAGAACTGCTCAGATTGTCACCCAGGTCATTTATATAGATCAGGAACAGTAGAGGTCCCAGGACGCTTCCCTGGGGAACACCTGATATCACTTCAGTTTTACTCGATGATTTGCCGTCTATTACTACGAACTGCGACCTTCCTGACAGGAAATCACGAATCCAGTCGCACAACTGAGACGATACCCCATAGCTCCGCAGCTTGATTAGAAGTCTCTTGTGAGGAACGGTGTCAAAAGCTTTCCGGAAATCTAGAAATACGGAATCAACTTGAGATCCGCTGTCGATAGCGGCCATTACTTCGTGCGAATATAGAGCTAGCTGCGTTGCACAAGAGCGATGTTTTCTGAAGCCATGCTGATTACGTGTCAATAGATCGTTCCCTTCGAGGTGATTCATAATGTTTGAATACAGTATATGCTCCAAAACCCTACTGCAAACCGACGTCAGTGATATAGGTCTGTAGTTAAATGGATTACTCCTACTACCCTTCTTGAACACTGGTGCGACCTGCGCAATTTTCCAATCTGTAGGTACAGATCTATCGGTGAGCGAGCGGTTGTATATGAGTGCTAAGTAGGGAGCTATAGTATCAGCGTAATCTGAAAGGAACCTAATCGGTATACAATCTGGACCTGAAGACTTGCCCATATCAAGCGATTTGAGTTGCTTCGCAACCCCTAAGGTATCTACTTCTAAGAAACTCATGCTAGCAGATGTTCGTGTTTCAAATTCTGGAATATTCCGTTCGTCTTCCCTGGTGAAGGAATTTCGGAAAACTGCGTTCAATAACTCCGCTTTAGCGGCACAGTCGTCGATAACAGTACCATCGGCACTGCGCAGCGAAGGTATTGACTGCGTCTTGCCGCTTGTGTACTTTACATACGACCAGAATTTCTTCGGATTTTCTACCAAATTTCGAGACAATGTTTCGTTGTGGAACCTATTAAAGGCATCTCGCATCGAAGTACGTGCCAAATTTCGCGCGTCTGTAAATTTTAGCCCATCTTCAGGATTTCACGTTCTTCTGAACTTCGCATGCTTTTTCCGTTGCCTCTGCAACAGCGTTCGGACCTTTTTTGTGTACCACGGGGGATCCGTTCCATCTCTTACCAGTTTATGAGGTATGAATATCTCAAGTGCTGTTGCTACTATATCTTTGAATTTGAGCCACATCTCGTCTACATTCGCATAGTCAGTTCGGAAGGAATGGAAATTGTCTTTTAGGAAGGCTTCTAGTGGCACTTTATCCGCTTTTTTAAATAGAATTATTTTGCGTTTGTTTCTGATGGATTTGGAAGAAATGGTATTGAGCCTAGCTACAATGACCTTGTGATCACTAATCCCTGTATCAGTCATGATGCTCTCTATCAGCTCTGGATTGTTTGTGGCCAAGAGGTCAAGTGTGTTTTCGCAACCATTTACAATTCGCGTGGGTTCGTGGACTAACTGCTCGAAATAATTTTCGGAGAAAGCATTTAGGACAATCTCGGAAGATATTTTCTGCCTACCACCGGTTTTGAACAAGTATTTTTGCCAACATACCGAGGGTAGGTTGAAGTCCTCACCAACTATAACCGTATGAGTGGGGTATTTATTTGTTACGAGACTCAAACTTTCTCTGAACTGTTCCGCAACTGTATCATCGGAGTCTGGGGGTCGGTAGAAGGAGCCAATTATTAACTTAATTCGGCTGTTAAGTATAACCTCCACCCACACCAATTCGCACGGAGTATCTACTTCGACTTCACTACAAGATAAACCACTACTGACAGACACAAACACTCCAACACCAATTCTGCCTAATCTATCTTTCCTGAACACCGTCTGAGACTTCGTAAAAATTTCTGCAGAACTTATTTCAGGCTTTAGCCAGCTTTCTGTACCTATAACGATATCAGCTTCTGTGCTTTCTATTAGCGCTTGAAGCTCAGGGACTTTTCCAGCGCAACTACAACAATTTACAACTAAAATTCCGACTGTTCCTTGATCCAAGCACGTCCTGTAATTGCCAAGCACCCTTTGACATTGCAGCCCATCCCGCACTTTCCCGAGGCCTTCTAACCTAAAAAACCGCCCAGTCCACGCCACACAGCCTCCGCTACCCGTGTAGCCGCCAGCTGAGTGTAGTGAACTCCTGACCTATTCAGCGGAACCCGAAACCCCACCACCCTATGGCGCAAGTCTAGGAATCTGCAGCCAATACGGTCGCAAAACCGTCTGAGCCTCTGATTCAGACCCTCCACCCGGCTCTGCACCAAAGGTCCGCAGTCGGTTCTGTCAACGATGCTGCAGATGGTGAGCTCTGCCTTCATCTCGTAAGCAAGACCGGCAGCCTTCACCAAATCAGATAGCCGCTGGAATCCAGAGAGAATTTCCTCAGATCCAAAGCGACACACGTCATTTGTGCCGACATGTGCCACCACCTGCAGCTTGCCCCTCTAGGTGTTCATTTTAGCCTTTGACTATGCCCATTTACGCAAGCTGATTTATAAAATTGTTCTGAAGAAGGCGTGGTTACCCACGCTGAAGCCTAGGTAAACACCAGATACTTCGTGCAATCGAGGCGTATTTTTTATAATTATTTAGATACTTACTATTGCTGACGCGCTGCAATGCTGAAAGTTCTCGAACAGAAAACGTTTTTGAAGAGTACCTTAGTAAAGTTAGTGATATACACTTCGGCCTTTGACCAAAAGAAGTTCGACGGTTTCCCTGCACCTAAGCAGTTGCCTGTCAACGCAAAATACTCCAACCTTAGACTGAATTTGGAAAGACGTGACGTGTTGGTTTTCAGTATTTCTGAAACGACATCCAACACTCTCCAATCGAACTCCTCAGTTAGCTAGTTTGGTACGATCTAGTAGCTCCAACAAAAGAAACACAGCTTTGTTTTTTGCCAACCTGACCAACGTTTTGACAGGACTGCAACTGACGCCTGGTGATACCTTGAATGTAGATTAAACTGGAATCACACTGTCCAAAGGCCTGACAGAATGGTAGCTCGAAGGCGATTACATC
The DNA here is from genome assembly GCF_023897955.1 of Schistocerca gregaria. Taxonomy (NCBI): domain Eukaryota; kingdom Metazoa; phylum Arthropoda; class Insecta; order Orthoptera; family Acrididae; genus Schistocerca; species Schistocerca gregaria. Next base: position 526,906,481 of record NC_064924.1, read on the forward strand.
CAACAGAGCGGAGAACATCAGCTGAAAGAGAATAATTTATCACTAAGACTTTAGCTGTTTGTGCAGTTGGGAATGTCTTGCTTCTATTTTTCATATTCCCAATGATTAACTTCAAACCCCATTTTATCGGACGTGGTCCTATTGGCAGCAATGGTAGTGCGTGACCCTCAAGCTGGATGACAGAAACTACCTTCTTGAAATACACGCAACGTTTCGTATCACATATCCGATGTTCCGAAGACCATCCTTGCTTGGTAATAATTGACAACCGTAGTTCCCTTTTATGAGTTGGAGTCTTATTTGCAAAGAAAATGGTGTCACACTTTTGTCTTTCCCAGCTCAAAGTAGTCACAAACTACAGCTCTTAGATCGAAGTGTTTACGGCTCTTTTAAGAAATTTGTATGGATCATAGCAAACAAAAGATCAATGACAATATACGGGGGCCTAAGCATTGTAAAAACTGTACTGCCAAATGCAGTTACATCTAGAATGATATTGGCTGGATTAAAAGTGACAGGCATCTCCCCCTTAATCAGGCACATTTTCAAAGATACAGACTTTCTGCCTAAGTATACAACAGATAGGCCTGATCCTAATGCTGTCGTTTATGGTTTGATTGCTGAAGCTTGCCCTTCAACTGCTGAAGAATGTAATGGTACGCCTATTTTGTCAGTAAAAACGCCTGTTAAGTTGAACGTCATGTCGCGTGGAAAACCGTGCGTACCAACGCCTGAATAAGTCACAGACAAGAAAAAAAACAGTAAAGAAGTGAAGAACTGCAGCAATAATGACAGACGCTCCAGTTAAAGACGAATTACAGCGCGAACAACAAGCCTCCAAAGAGGGCAAGGAAAACACTTTAAAGGGAAATACATGTTCTGCGCAAAAGTGGCTGTGGTCATTGTAAAGCTGCTCGAATAAAGGGCAGAAAGAAAGCAAACATTCGTAAGAAGGTTCTTCAAGATGAACATGATGAGGGTTAGGATGCTCCCTGTCTTAAACCATTTTCTTGTTGCAATCCAGGTGATGAATAGATTCAATACACAAGTTGCAAGAGGCGGGCATATCAGCCGCGTGTAAATAGTGTCGTGAAAGGATATTTTTATGAATGTTTGAACTGTGAAGATCCTGTCGGACAATCGGACGAAGACTGATAACAATTTTGGACTTGCTTTTGTGTCAAACTGTTATTAAAGCAATGGTAATACAATTTATGACTGTAGTTTCTTTCATAAAGCTGTAGGAATTTATGTTAAAAATGCACTGTGAGTATTAAAGTCGGTATATTTTCAGATAAATAACCAATGTCGTAAGTAATTAAATGATAAAAATCAAATGGGCTAACTTGCCTCATCTGCTAGTTTCACTTACCTCGTGGGTGGGATAGGTTGGGCAATGTGGTATTGCTGTACTAAATATTTTTATGAAGAGAAAATCAGTGAGAGGCCGTAATCACTTAGTTGTAAAGTGCTGAAACTTTGTACCAGTGTTTCCACATAAAAAGATTGTAGGTCCGTAATTGATGAATCGTAACGAGATTTATGCAGGTATAAGAAATATGAGCAGCTACGAAATCGATCGCATATAACATTTTTACATCAATTAATAAAGCTGGACGAAACATTTTTTAAAAATTTTTTTGCTCGGCGTTAGTACAAAGAGCTTAAGTGGTAAGAATTAATGTTCTGTGTGAGAACAACTCATTTTTTTTCTAAAATGCGCCACTGGCAGAAACAAAACAATATCAACCCATAAAGATGTAACAAATTCTGTTTTAGCGGTACAGATTGAGATCACATAATGCTGTCGATTCTTTTCAGATGCTGGGCCTGCCAAGAGCGATGATTCATTATTCTTTCTATATATCGAACTCGATCTGTTCCACTTGTGCAATTGAATCTGTCAGCACTACTCGCTCTATTTGTTTAACTGAGTATTCGTTTTCCTTTCATCGGCGAGGCTACCAATGTCTAACAGCGTGCCATCTCTGTGGACCGGGTACCTTTACACAATACATATTTCTCACACATAATGAACAGAGATGTGGGCACTTGATTCAGTGTCTGTGAATCCGCTTACTCTTCTCTTAGCTAGTCACATAAATCACAACCTTTGCCGAGCCAATAAAGAAAAAAAAACCTCTTAGTTAGTCAGAGAGGAAGTGTGAGTGGATTCCCAAAACATACTGTGACATGCACGCTTTATAGTTCATGTTCACTGGAAAGAAAAGAAAGGGGTTACCAATTACCGCTGCGATTGTTGTGTGTCAGCAGAATCAGCTACCGATGAGTATAGGAAGCTTTTCTGTAGTCTTTGTAAGCACCTCAGGAATAATAATGTAGTTACAACCCCCAGCAGATCTCGACAGCGGTCTACAGCAACGATGACTATCGAAGGCCTACAACACTTTTAACAGATTTTCTCGTTACCAGACATAATTTGGGGTAGGTATCAGCTTGCTCCCACTTAGGATTCGGGAGTTATTCACACTAAGCTTGAAGGCGGTCGCACGAGCTAAAAAAAAAAAAAAAAAAAAAAAAAAAATGGTTATCAGCTGACGTGATGATATCACTGTCTTTTTTCAATAGCCATAGGTGGCTACGAAAGTTACAAGCCATGCTAAATGACAAGCATGTTGTGGTTATCAAGTCAGCTTCAATCAAATTAGACTGACAAATTATATTAATTAACTTCTAATTAAAATATACCCTCATTTACATCTTTGTAGCACACTTCCCAACTTCTAGCCGCGAGAGAGATCAGTAGTGGACGTCTTCACTGCTTCCATTTTATTGGGACTTAATAGTGGTTATGGCATTACCGTTGCAATGAGGTGCTTTCAGCTTTCTAAACACAAACGTCCATTATGATTTTACTCTCAGTCCAAATAAAAATGCCATCGCTGGATTTTGAGATAACATACCGCCTCCAGTTAGTAGAGTGCAATGTTTTTCTTCCACACGACGACCAAAATCTTTCGGTACCAAGACTCTTCAACGCTAGTGCTTGAAAACAGAGTATTAACTATGAAGTGAGTTCATTCTTATGAACAGAAAAGCACTATTGCAATTTCTGTCACCATTCGCAACTTCATCCCAAAGACGAAACACTCTGTTAATAACAATTAAATGAGTAGTATTTAGGACACAGAACTATTTATTTGTCAGTTGTTTTGAAAATATATTTAATTTAAAATAAACAATCTATCTACCGCTGGAGCTACTGAACTAAGAACAACACAGAATTAAGGAGTCTGGGGAGATTTTAAATCTTTCCGGGCTACTGAGTCGTAGCCGAGCAGTAAACTCGACGGAAGATATTTTAGAGGGTGTCGTGGCTTCGATTCACTGCACAAACGGCCTCACTGCTGAGCGATGAGGAATTTCCTATCCTTGTACATTGCGTGACGACTTTTTTTTTTTTTTTTTAATTCGAGCATCGCTGACAGTTACAATTTACTTCCTCGCTACAACTGAAGCTATTGTCGTGTGTTTGGCAATCTCTATCGCTAATACAACAATAGTTTCAATAGGAAAGAGGGAGGCCTCGACCTCATTTCCAGTTCTGTGGAGGAAATTCAGCCTCCCACCGTAGGGCAGTAGCGGTAGTGTACAATAACATACAAACGCAGACTGCTGTCGAATTCCACAGACACATGGCATCACTCCTTGTTGCCGATAGACTTCACTACCAAATTTCCCATTAGTCTACTTAGATACATAATGTGCAGTTAATCGTTACCAATATTCCCCACCCCCTCTGGAGATGCCCTCTGCAAACTCGGAGAAAATATTGCGTTTATCGAGGAAATCCATTCCATTACGATTCAGTAACATGGAAAACTTCAATAATTGTAACTTTTGTGAATATTTCGACTGTGTCCTTAGCCAACAACTGGATCTGTTAAAAATTTCGTGAAACTCAGAATGATTTAGCTGCCGAAACAAGTCGTGTATGAGTTAACCTATGTCTGTAACGTAAGGTCTTTCATAATAAATAGTTTAAAGAAAAAAGAAAAGGAAACTCCGCGATCGTTTCCTCGAGACCAGTCGATCGCCGACCGCCTGCCGTGTCATCCTCAGCCACTGTCATCGGATGCCGTATGGAGGAACACGGGATCAGCACACGGCACTCCCGGCCGCTGTCGACGTTCCGACCTTCAAGCCGCTCGCTTCCTCTGAATCAGGCAGCATCTCAGTTGTCATCACGGGGTTGAGTACGCCCCGGTCAATTTCTCCCGCCGAGGAAAAATCCCTGGCAATCGATGAGGGTCTATCGCGTCGACCACTCTTTTTTGTAGCTCTCGGCATTTGGTCCGAGCGGATTTCACATGACACCAGGTTCATCGTTATTTTTTATTACAAAGGGCAGCTAGTTTAATAATTATTTATTCCAATGAACTGATCGGGACTCCAGTTGATTGTTGGGTGACATAAATTTATACATTACTTTATATTGATATTACCGGTAGAGATTCAGAGTAAGGAAATAAGTTTAGTGTTTAACGTTCCGTCGACAACGAGGTCGTTAGAGACGGACACAAACACGGATTAAAGAAGAATGGGGAAGGCAACCGGCCGGGCCCTTTCAAAGGAACCATCCCGACATTGCCTTAAGCGATTGAGGGAAATCGCGGAAGATCTAAATCTGAATGACCAGACGGGCTTCGAACCGTCGTCCTACCGAAAGCTGGACCAGTGTGTCAACCACTGCGCCACTGCTGCCCCACGTCGCTCGGTATAGAGATTCAAACAATCCCCCTGGAGGTTGCACCCCACAGTTTGAGAACTGCTGTTATTTAGGCTCTCCAATGTAGTTGTATTAGCCACGACCTCTGAGTCGTGGCCGTCCCAAGAGGAAGCGTCTGCTACAAAGATACTATCGCCGCATCTCTCTCAGCCGATTTCCATATCACTGGAGAAGCAGCTTATTAGGAAATAGTACAAAATAACAGATAGAGCTGACTAGTTTTCTTGTAGCAATTACCTTTCTACCCAAAAAACCTGCCTTCAAATACACATTTAAGGGGGGTGTTAAGACTTACTCACTTTTCTTTATGTCTCACCGTACGCTTCAGAACTGATTATTCATACACATTACATAAAATTGGTAGCAGGATTTCTTAGCTTCTTTGGTAGCCGTAACCCTTCTGGCCGCCAGAATTTGGCGCACGTGCTTTGGTTTATTGGGCGAGCTGACGTGATCCCAGATAGAATTAACTGCTATTTTGTCTCTTCATTAACTGCCGGCCGCGGTGGTCTCGCGGTTCTAGGCGCGCAGTCCGGAGCCGTGCGACTGCTGCGGTTGCAGGTTCGAATCCTGCCTCGGGCATGGATGTGTGTGATGTCCTTAGGTTAGTTAGGTTTAAGTAGTTCTAAGTTCTAGGGGACTAATGACCACAGCAGTTGAGTCCCATAGTGCTCAGAGCCATTTGAACCATTTTTTTCTCTTCATTAACTAGGAAACCCCTGTCCCTTCACCGACTACAATTGTGTAAAGTGGCATTTCTCTTCTGCATCGTAACAAAAACGAACGTCCAGAGTCATTCTTAAAGTTTTGGAACATAGGAAACACTTTTGAATCCAACCAGTACAAAACCTGTGGGGCCCTTGTCGTTTAGCCACGATCTTATCTAAAAAACTTGAATAAACTTCCGGAAATTTGACCGATAAATTCCACAGACGTATAGCCACTTCTGTCAGGATCACAAACATTTGTCCTTTCATTCTGAAACAAACGATAAGATTGACGCGCAACACATCCACTTATCACATTCGGTCCGTACACATCAAGCGTGTAGAGATGAGTAACAACAGCTTTGAGATTTTGGTTGCCACAGGCCTTATTACAAAGAATGGATTTCACATTTGGCGGGATTCGCAATAGCTACACTCATTCCGAACGGCTATTGTAGGAGGACGAAAAACAGTGAGCCGTATGAATAAAGTGAAGGAAACGCTTTTCTTCCAAGTTAGAAGCTTAAGTTTCGGAATTTATGAATAAAAGATGAAGCAAGAACTCTAGATTGTGGGAACAAAACGGGGAAAGTAGCTCTTTGAAGAGCATCATCTTTACGCCAGTGATTGTTGTAAGTGCCAGTGATTTCAACGAAGAAAATGTTAAAGAGAATAAGAATTATTTTCTGCCAGACCTACAGAAGAGACGAGGTGGAGCTCGATTCGTCAGAACAAAGGATGAGGCATTTCCTTCGGTATGCAGCTGAATCCAGGATTCCAGTCTGCCATTTCAGAAGAAATGGGCACTCATGAAATTACAGTGATTAGTGCTTTTGAAACGATAATGGAAAAAGCTGATTTGTGGATGAAATTTCTGTCGTCACTACATGATGTGATTTTGGCAAAAGAAGAGTGGCTACAAAAATGTAAATTTGCAGATGATGCTGATGTAATTGACTGAGCGTGTGAATTCCGCAACCAGCGTAGTATGGATACGAATTTATTAACATAAAGTATTACGTTAGTATAAATGTTCATGCTATATGCAGTGTAAATGAACAGAACTGTAGCGTTAAGGCTATCTGGCCCGGGTTATCACTGACGTTCGAATATGAAGAAAGTAAAATGCCCGGGAAGTGCTAAACGAATTTCAAAATGAGTTTAAGAGCACTCTTCTTTTGGGCGATGAAAGCTATTGCCTAGAGCCCTGGCTGATGAACCCTGTCGTAATTCAACAGAGAGTAGTCGCAAATCATTCAGTGTGACGGTGCGTTGTTTTGAGCAGCTGAAGAGGCGGTTTGCTATTGTACAATGTGAGTGTAGAATTGCCTTAACAAATGATTCAACAATTATAGCTTGCTGCTTTGTGCTGCATAATATTGCAAAACATCTGCAGGATGAAGATTTTGAGCATACTGCACAGGATTTACATGGCGGTCCTTCTTCTGAACATCGTTAGTCTACAAGTCACATGTGGGCACTTACAACAAATCGCAAGGAAGCCTTAGGTTTTAAAAAACCGTTTGCTGTACAAAGGCTGCTGACTGTGCAAACTAGGCAGATAGCTAGGAACTTTCGTATTAGAAGTAAATGGAAAAAGGCTATTTATACAATCTGAAAACAAGCTTGATTTCATCATTTTGCTTGCAAGTAAATGTTGTGGCTTCCACATTTTATCTTTCAAACATGCATTTCAGTTTTATTCATACGTTCCAGTGTGAATTTCTCACTGTTACAACTCTGTAAACATAGTTACATACTGCGAAAGCAGTTTCCGAGTGTCCCGTTCCTCCCAGTATTCCCATACGACTAGACCTTTTTACTATCACTTGCACTGAACCCTTCCAATACCATTTCTTTCCGAGTGAAAGACAATGTATAATGATTTTAGTTCATGTCTTATTCAGAACAAACAATATTTTTAAAAAATTTTACCCGCCGTTTCGTATTCCAGTTTGCGGAAGGGTGGGATGTACATGGTTATTCGTAAGTACCTTAGGGGCTTAAGAAGCCGACTACAGAAAAACAACAAGGCCTTCGGGAGACAGATACACGGCAGTGACCAGAGAATCTCTCCAAGTTTTAACTCACATTGCAGGTAGGTGTTCTGTATGGGCAGCGTTTGGGACGCGGCAGACGTCAATACGAGCGTGCGATTCAGTCAAACGAATTCCTCGGGAAGGCAAATCTGTACATCGGGTTGCCTATCTGCACGCGTCAACTAACTCGGTGCTATAATACGGAGCGGAGAGTTAACAATGAAACTTGAAGATATCACAACCTACAAGTTCCAGTTGCAATTATAAGAATTCTGCAGACCATTAGCACGTTTACCATAATCAGTGGGACGCTGATACATAGCAATAACATCCAACAAATTTTCACAGGTTCTCTGATAACGTATCGTCTGACTCGTACACCCAAATGGCGTACTTGTCCGACGATACGTATCCCCATAAATGCCTGGCTTTTAATTCATATCTGATGACAACGCGAAGCTCAAAACAAAGACATCGCGAAACTAAGAACAAGATTATCTGCAAAAAATATGCACTTGGATTACCTACAGCGTATCACATTTGCATACTACGGAAGTACAGGACTACAGTCAAGAATGCACAAAATACCTGAAACTGTAAAAATGTTACGGCTTCTGCATTCGAACGACAGCACTGCTTGTACGATGGAATGACTCAGCATTTCTCCCTCGTTTAGCTGCCATCAAAGAAACTGAATAACACTAATACTGAGTAACAGCTGCGGAACGAACGGCTGCGGTAGAACGTTCCCTAGTAATGAAGACGACGTTGCAGGCGTGAGGATAAAATCCTGGCCGCACGGACTTATCTGTGAGTAATAGGTTGCGCGATGGAACTCTGAGGCTATAAAAACTCACAAGAACCGTTTATCCATAAAATTTCGGGAATACAACCGCGTAAACTTCATTTCTTTAAATATTCCTGCCGTGTATCTTCCTTCCGTCTTAAGTCGGGTTCACACACGCACAAAAGTGTCGCCACAGCTAGTGTCACACTGCAGTCGCTGTGTGAACTCCGAACATTTAGTGCCTTAATTTAAGAGATGCAACTCTTCTCACGGCACAAAACGTTCAGATAGATTGTACTTTGTTGTGCCTACCACCACTGCTCTCTGGTGGCAGTAATTCGAAACACTAGCACTCTGTCACAGTTATCGTGGAGTAATTGCTGCTGCACTCAATCCGATTTCAGTGTGTTATTATTTTATTTCTGTTTAAATTGAAAACAACGGTCGGCAGGTACACTTTCGTAGCTTTCAGAACTACGAGAATAGCAACTGGTTTAATTTTCTGCAGCAGTGTGTGTGTGTGTGTGTGTGTGTGTGTGTGTGTGTGTGTGGGTGGGTGGGTGGGTGGGTGGGTGGCTGTGGGTGTGGGTGTGTGGGCGGGTGTGGGTGTGGGTGTGTGTGCAAACTAATGACATATCTGCGTTTCCGACAGTCTTACAAGATTTTTGAATGAATAAATAAATAAACTTTATATAAGTAACCAAAAATGTGATTCGTATAAACTTCGTAATTCGTGAGACCAAGCATTGTATAAACGATGGATTATATGCAGAAAATAGCTCCAGAACGTGAAGTGCCAGATGTTAAACTAAAAACTAATTTTTCGAAATGCCTGTATCAATGAATACAGCACAATTCTAAGCTTCTGGAGGAGTGGCGTGTCTGCAGATGATATTTACATGATAGCTGTTGGTTAGTTTGCCATTGCACACAGCATTTTCGTCTCCATGTGTTATTTATTTTATAAATGTGTTTGAATCCCCTGGTATACCCACGTGCGAGATCTACTTCCGGATCCAACATCTGGGTTTCATTTTCCTTGTATTTAACTCTTGTCGCAGGTCTAAGGCTACAACCTGCTCTATAACGTTCGTACTCGCCCGTATGATTTCAATTGACGCAATATTGGAAGTTGAGCACCTACGTAGAATTTGTGGCGTCCTGTGTGAACGATCGCCACTACAGCAAGCCACTAGGTGTAGCGCCATATTACAAGCCTGTGTGAACCCTGACTTGGGAATTAGTCGCCTGAAGCTATAGTGCACCACATTACTTATTCCGATGTTTCAAACCACAGAAACACAAGCACCAGAAACGTTTGTCGGAGTTAAATGAGTAAGCCTAAATTGAATCTGTGGCTACGAGTTGTATCCATGCTGAGATATCGATTTGTCATTATTAGCTACACTGAAGCGATTGAAGAAAGAGCCAAAATCCATGATTTGTCTAGGTTTGGCGAGGAATGAAATAACAAAGGTAGCGATTTCATCCTAGGCAAATCATGGAATCCGGCCCTTTCTTTAATCAACTCCCAAAGACGTCGCTGCAGTGTAGCTAATAACGACACATCAATATCCCAGCTTAGATCGATCCTGTAGTCTCAGATTCAGTTTGTTCATGCGTTTTGCTGGAGATCAGCATCTCTGGTGCTTGTGTTCTTTGGTTTTAAACGGCGGAACAAGTACAGTAGCATACTGTAGCTTCCAACGACTCACTCTTAAGATGACCAGAACGTACACAGCCTAAAAGTTATAAGAAATAAAGTTTATGCCAACGCGTTCCCGAAATTTTATGTAAGAATTATTACGCCGCGGAAACACCAAGATGCACTCACGAACGGTACTGATTTGTTCTAGATTACTGAAATTTTAAAGGCATGAGGACAAGCAGTGAAATAAAAACTGTTTTTCTCATTGCTATCCCAAAAGTATGTGAATGGCGAAAACTCGTTTTTCACTTGCTGCATCTAATATGTTCCAGCATCTAACACATTATTTGCTTAATACGAGTAGATACGCAGCAGTAACAGTGCTACTGTAACAGTTCATTACGTGTCGCCTATCCTTGATACCTACCCTCTGTCTTCCAGCAGAACTTGAGGAACCCGTCCAGAACCTCCAGGAGCAGCGCTACTACCGTATGCACCGGTGCTGCACTCTCAGAAGCTCAGCAGGACCACTGTGCCTTCAGTGGCAGCCGAGAGGTGCAGCCAACCGGCAGACCCTCCCTGCGTGGGTGGGGGTCCATGCACGCGGCGCCGGTCGTTGTGCTGGAGGTTCCAGCTGCAGCAAGCGTGCAGCCCTGAGCCACCAGCCGTGTCTGACGACCGCCACACAGAGCCCCTCTTAGCGGAAGTCTCAGAGAACGGCCGCAGCTAGAACCTGATACTGGACGCGGTGGATGCCGTTAGCCGCTAGGCGCCCGTCAGCCGAGCCGTGGCATAAAATTCTATGACGACTGCATTCGTGCTCGAGAGCCACCGTGCGGTGCAATGCACTGTGCGCTTCAAGCTGCTGTTATTCTACTTCCCCGTCCTTTGGCCTCGCGTCCTTCTCCAGAGTCAGACAGAGCTTTAGCGTACCTCCATGTTACTCAATCTGTACAATGAGAAAGAAGTCAAGGAAAACAAACAGAAATTTGGAAATGGGATTGAAGTTCTGAGGGAAGAAATAAAATTCTGTAATTTGTGGATGACACTGTAATTCTGTCAGAGGCAACAAAGAACTTGTAACGCTGAATAAACGGAATGGATAATGTCTTAAAAACAGTTTTCAAATCAAGCTGGGGTAATGAAGTGTAAGCGAATTAAAGCAGGCGATTTTGGAGAAAATACACTACTGGCCATTAAAATTGCTACACCAAGAAGAAATGCAGATGATAAACGGGTATTCATTGGACAAATATATTATACTACAACTGACATGTGATTACATTTTCATGCAATTTGGGTGCATAGATCCTGAGAAATCAGTACCCGGAACAACCACCTCTGGCCGTAATAACGGCCTTGATATGCCTGAGCATTGAGTCAAACAGAGCTTGGATGGCGTATACAGGAACAGCTGCCCATGCAGCTTCAACACGATACCACAGTTCATCAAGAGTAGTGACTGCCGTATTGTGACGAGCCAGTTGCTCGGCCACCATTGACCAGACGTTTTCAATTGGTGAGAGATCTGGAGAATGTGCTGGCCAGGACACCTGCGTCGAACATTTTCTGTATCCAGACAGGCCCGTACAGCACTTGCAACATGCGGTCGTGCATTATCCTGCAGAAATGTAGGGTTTCGCAGGTATCGAATGAAGGGTAGAGCCACGGGTTGTAACACATCTGAAATGTAACGTCCACTGTTCAAAGTGCCGTCAATGCGAACAAGAGGTGACAGAGACGTGTAACCAGTGGCACCCCATACCATCACGCAGGGTGATACGCCAGTATGGCGGTGATGAATATACGCTCCCAATGTGCGTTCACCGCGATATCCCCAAACACAGATGCAACCATCACGATGCTGTAAACAGAACCTGGATTCATCCGAAAAAATGACGTTTTGCCATTCGTGCACCCAGGTTCGTCGCTGAGTACACCAACGCAGGCGCTCCTGTCTGTGATGCAGCGTCAAGGGTAACCGCAGCCGTGGTCTCCGAGCTGACAGTCCATGCTGCTAAAAACGTCGTCGAACTGTTCGTGCAGATGGTTGTTGTCTTGCAAACGTCCCCATCTGTTGACTCAGGGATCGAGACGTGGCTGCACGATCCGTTACAGCCATGCGGATAAGATGCCTGTCATCTCGACTGCTAGTGATACGAGGCCGTTGGTATCCAGCACGGCGTTCCGTATTACCCTCCTGAATCCACCGATTGCATATTCTGCTAACAGTCATTGGATCCCGACCAACGCGAGCAGCAATGTCGCGATACGATAAACCGCAATCGCGATAGGCTACAATCCGACCTTTATCAAAGTCGGAGACCTGGTGGTACGCATTTCTCCTCCTTACACGAGGCATCACAACAACGTTTCAACAGGCAACGCCGGTCAACTGCTGTTTGTGTGAGAGAAATCGGTTGGAAACTTTCCTCGTGTCAGCACGTTGTAGATGTCGCCACCGGCGCCAACCTTGTGTGAATGCTCTGAAAAGCTAATCATTTGCATATCACAGCATCTTCTTCCTGTCGGTTAAATTTCGCGTCTGTAGCACGCCATCTTTGCGGTGTAGCAATTTTAATGGCCAGTAGTGTAGATCAGAAAATGATATGCTCATTGTAGTAGACGAATTTCTCTTCTTGGCCAGCAGATGAATTGAGACCGCAGAATAAAGTGAAGCAAAATTTGGACTGGCAAGAGCAAGAAAAAATTTCCTGAAACAGAGAAATTTTTGCTTACTTCGAAAATAAAATTAAGTGTTAGAAAGTTTCTACTGAAAGTATTGCTTATGAGAGTATTTTTACGTAGAATTGAGATACGGACGATAAACAGAAATATATGTTTTTCCAATGTGATGGCACTGAAGAGTATCGAAAATTTGGGGGGTTAGAAAGGTACTGAATCAAATGAGGGAGAAAAGAGATTTATGCTACAGTTTGTCTGAAAGAAGGGGTAGGTTTATGAGGAAACATCTCGAGCCATCAAGGAATAGTTAATTTGATAATTAGGGGAAGCATGGTGGTAGCCAAGCCGTGGCTACAAAAAGAATGTTCAAGTGGATATGCATAATAGCATTTATGCAGAAATGAAAAGACTTGAAAAATATAGACTACTAAGAATGGATGTATCCTATTTATTTCAACAGCTTACACAGAGACTTATAACTTGACAGACAATCATAAACATCTGCAAAATTCTTTCTAACGATTTTCAGAGAATAGACATTGTAACGTAACGCACATGTTTGGGAGCTGTTCAGCCGCCTAAAGTGATTGGAAACTTGCAATTGTAAGATTTGATTGGGCTGAGGGGCAATGGAGCAATGGCTTGTAGTCGTATGGAGAAAGCATGTTGCCAGGTTGATTCACCACCGCTGGCGTGTGGGCGGCCAGTGACGGGTAATCCGTGGGTTTTCTCAGGGCTCCAGATTATGGGGGAGGTGGTTAGCTCTTTGGATGAAGGAGCTGATTCTATAGATGGTGGCAATCGCAATATTTTGGCCTAGGGCTGCTTAGAAATACTTTGAAATTAAACAGTAATTCACAGTTTCGACGTATAACAAAGTCTGTCACGCCAGAGTAAGCACAGTACTAACGTGCACGTTTTCAGACATTGGCGTCGTGCATGTCAACGAAACTTCAGACTTCATGACGTGATACCAAATTTACACTGTTACGAAAATCTTTAAAAACTAGTAATTGTTAAACATTTTGTGTGATCTTAACAAATCGACTAATTAAATGATAGTGTAGGGCACTAGCTACCATCACTAAAAGCCAAACATGTCTATATTTAATTTATTGATTCAGTTACTACATGTTTTATTTCTTTCTGCTTATGTAAATATGTCACACAATCGTATTCTCCGCGCTTACACAGAACATGAACGCAGTATGACATTCCTTGTACATCTCCATATCTGTCCTTATATCACATATGTAGATTATTAGCTGATTCCTATTTTATTTAAGTATTAAACTTGGTCTTTACTAAAGACTCGCGTTACTTGAAAGTAGTAACATAAATGTAATATTTGATACCAGCAATGAGTAGACCGCGAAGACATGCTTCTATTGGAAAGGTCACTTTTACTTTTTCTTGTGTTTTATCAACAATTTCTTGATTATTCGTCGTGAGCACATGTACGCAAATTTCATGTTTGTCTCTATGAAATTTCTGCATAATGTTGAAGTATGTGGCCAGCAAGATCTCCAGATGAACCCCTGATGGAATATGTGTTGGTCTGGCTCGGACGGCATTTCCCTCTTAGTGCCAGTATTCAGAACATCAAGGATTAGCTGCAACAGTAGTGTGACAGCAAGCTTCAGGATAGGACACAAAGTATTTATGACCCGCCTCCCCTCCCAACCGAATCTGTGCATACAGTTTCATACTGGTAAGTAGTCACATTCTGCCAAGTTCTTTGTAAATTTAACCCGATATTATAATCACTGTAATAACATCATACGTACTCTCAGCCCGCGAACTTTCATTACGTTTCTTCCTCCCTTTACTGGTGCTTCATTTTTTGTCAGCGAGTTTATTTTTAAATATTATCGACTGCTGCCCAATATACGACATAACGCGTTAACACCGCCATATCAACAGACTGATTTGAAGAACGTAATGGAAATCACGAAATTTTCGTAGCTATGAATACTTACGTTGATTATGTTCATAATTTTCTTCTCAGCTGAATATAAAATTGTCCCGTAAAGATAGTAATGAGCAACACCAAAAGATAGTAATTATTTACGTCTAATATCTGAGATGAATCGGGGAGAGAGATTGACAACTGAAGAGAAAGAGATTCGCTAGAGACGATGTTGAAAGAAGAGAGAGCCGAGCTCAAGTCTTTTGTGTTTTTTGTGAAATTTATAATAGAAGATCAATATTGGAGTTGCAAGAAGTGTTTCTTTAAATGAGAAACGTGCGAGACAACCTGAACACAGAGTTATAAATAGGAGCGTTGTTCATCTTTGGGATAAACAAACAATATATGGGCGAAAGATAAATAACTGTGGCTCGAGAAAGGAACGACGTGAGTATCAATTATTGTAAAATAGTTACTACAGTGTGATTTTATGTTTCAAATTTTTTGTTTCGTAAAAAATGGACGCAGGTAAAAGTTATTACATTTTACTTTTAGCAAACGTGGCAGAACCTATGAGTCTTTTCATTCAATAGAAAATACTCACCCACATCCCGAACTGTAATTCTATCAGAAAGTTTTATAGTTTTCAGAGCAGAGACAAACATAATCTGTAGAAGGTTTGTCCACACCGGATGGTAACAGCTGTTATTTTTAACCTACTGCGATTAATACGTTAAACAATACAGTTGCCTTTCCTGGTGAACGGCTTTTTCGCTGATTTTGTCGTCTTCTAAAACAAAACAGCTGCACTCATCGAATAACGACAAAAAACTAGTGAAAGTGCCACAACGAGTTACCGTTAATGATCCATACACGTAGTAAAAGTTTGTAATAAACTCTAACGTTAATCACAAGAGATGTTTGCCATGTAACCATATTAGCTCAGGAATAGATTCTGTCGCAGTTACAGTCAATATAACACTGACTATTCACTTTAACAATACAACACGTACCTCTATCAGTGATAATTAATCGGTGATCGTGTGTATGAAACAAGCGTATATATCTTCTTTATCGGCACGTGTTGAGCAATTGTAAACTTTAGTCTGTTGCGCACGCACACATTTTTGCTCAATAGTGCAAGCACATTATTATTTGTGTGACTTACAAGGCCATTTTACATTTTAATTTAAGAATTTCATTTATAAATGATTAATTATACGTAATATAAGCAAACGACCACAGTAAACATATTGACAGCAAACTGCAGAGAACATATATAATTGAATTCCTTTTATTTATTATATGGATGATAGGTTAAAGTAGGAAAGAGGAAAACTTTGCGCTTTATGTGATTGTGCACAGGGCAGTGAACTCATATGAAGAGATACAATTTTTCTTATCGCTTTTGTACCATGTAAAGGTATGTATAAACGCCTAGTGTCTATTTTTAAGTCGAAGTCTTGTCGTAACATGTGTTGCACTGGAGTCTGATTTTATGATAACTATCTACTATGAGTGAGATCACTGAGTAACTGAATCATCTTGATAGACGTAAGATTTTGTCTTGGAAATAGCGAAGTTGTTATGCAGACCTTATCGGGAATAAACAGTATGTGGATAACTGCTATGTAGTCAAAGGTTTAAAGAATATATGTTTGTGGACTTAAGTATTCTGTCTTCAACAAGTACTTCACAAAGCGCCGATCTTTTGAACATTTCCATCTTAAGCACTCGTTAGTAATTTGAAGACATGCCTATCTCAAATTAGGCTGTCGTCGAACAATATGTTGTTGAGTTCCCATAGAAGAGTGTCAGTAAACAACAGTAAGACGTGGTTTAAACGCGAGAGCGCACTTAACTACTCGTAACTCAATGAATATGCAAACAACACCGAGCGAGGTGGCGCAGTGGTTAGCTCACTGGACTCGCATTCGGGAGGATGACGGTTCAATCCCGTCTCCGGCCATCCTGATTTAGGTTTTCCGTGATTTCCCTAAATCGTTTCAGGCAAATGCCGGGATAGCTCCTTTGAAAGGGCAGGGCCGATTTCCTTCCCAATCCTTCCCTAACCCGAGCTTGCGCTCCGTCTCTAATGACCTCGTTGTCGGCGGGACGTTAAACACTAACCACCACCACAAAACAACAAAACAAGGCGTCTAGTCGTGTCATCGTGAAGCTGCTTTAAACTGACACAACAGAAAAAACAGGATTAGATAATATTTTCAACATTATATTGCCTTCTGTGCCAGCGTATTTAAAGAGCTGCACAGTGTAAGTAGCAAAATGTTGGCGGAGGCTTGGTATCGATTTATCAGCACATGCCAATTTAATACTAGTTTAAACGTCGTCCTCCCTCTACATCTACATCTACATACATATTCCGCAATCCACCATACGGTGCGAGGCTGAGGGTACCTCGTACCACAACTAGCATCTTCTCTCCCTGTTCCACTCCCAAACAGAACGAGGGAAAAGTGACTGCGTATATGCCTCTGTACGAGCCCCAATCTCTCTTATCTTATCTTTGTGGTCTTTCCGCGAAATGTAAGTTGGCGGCAGTAAAATTGTACTGCAGTCAGACTCAAATGCTGGTTCTCTAAATTTACTCGGTAGCGATTCACGAAAAGAACGCCTCCTTTCCTCCAGAGACTCCCGCCCGAGTTCCTGGAGCATTTCTGTAACACTCGTGTGATGATCAAACCTACCAGTAACAAATCTAGCAGCCCGCCTCTGAATTGATTCTATGTCCTCCCTCAATCCAACCTGATATGGATCCCAAACGCTCGATCGGTACTCAAGAATAGGTCGTATTAGTGTTTTATAAGCGGTCTCCTTTACAGATGAACCACATCTTCCCAAAATTCTACCAAAGAACCGAAGACGACTATCCGCCTTCCCAACAACTACTATTATATGCCTGTCCCACTTCATATCGCTCTGCAATTTTACGCCCAAATATTTAATCGACGTGACTGTACCCGCACGGTAGAGAAATTTCATCTTGCATAAACAAGACAGCCGAATCCGACTAAAATATGTTTTCCGTATGCTAAGTTTTCTATCCTTATAACTTTTCGTCGCCTGCTTGTTTCACTTCAGTGACAACTATTTGTGTATGCTTTAGTATCTATCCTGTTAACCTGTCTCTTCGTCTTATAAGGAACTATCATTAATTACATTCCTCCCTGTTGCTTCTGTAGTCTTTTATTTGTCTGTTCTCTCATTTTAAAAACCTTGCATCGTAAGACTTCACAGATGCTTCCAGATAAATCTTCCCTGACTTTTATCTTGCCTAGAATTCATGTTCTTCAGATGGTCACCGAACGAGCAATGATAACCACTCTGTCAGCGTACCGTTCTCACAGTCGTATTTTTTTTTACCATTCTGTTCATTTCTTTACTACTGCACGTCTGTTAATGTAAGCGAGCATAACATTTCAAAACAGCAAGAAATCGGTAACTGCTGACATCTATATTACTAATTTTTAGAGTCTAACATTGCTGGGTGCTGCGAATCGACAGATGGAGAGTGAGTGAGGCAACTGCGCAGCTAGGGGACATTTTAGCTAGCTCTCACGTTTACGAACGTAATATCGATGTTAAATCGACCAAAGCTCGTATAGGGTATTAACTAATCCTAATATGGCACCTGATTTTTTCTTTTACGAACTAGCAATCTTTAATTATCATCAACATCCATAAGCTTCGATTAATATTGGTTAGCATGGACACAGAAATTTTGTAATAACAGTATTTTCCTCCACATCCTTTCCCAGTACGAGCTTACGCACCATCAACAATGACCACGTCATTAACGGGTCGTTAACCAATCCTTCCATCTCCCGGGCGCACAGTTTCAAAGACTTTTACTTCAGTTCCTTACTAACAGAACTTTCTTGTTTATCTGGCCTATCTGCTTGACGTGTCTCCTTTGATCTGGCCATGTTGTGTAATCTTGATTCCTATAAGGGAGAGTATTTTATTTACTCTACCGATACTTAGGAAGCAATTTTTATCTCTTATACTATTCGTATATGATGTAGCGACAAGTTCCAGCTTTCGTACACGTAACATCCTCGTTAGGATCTCCTCTCTCTCCCTCCCCCCCCCCCTCCCCCCCCCCGACCTAACCTATTTAGATTATTACGTTGGGCAAGGATTGTTACATTAACAGTGGTACTTAGTAGGTAACGCAATATTACGGACTTCCTCGAGACACATTAAATAGGTTTTCCGTTAACAGCTTTCCAGCGCTATGTAATTCATGATGTTCTATATTTGTGAGAGAAATAGGTTTTCATTGCATTAAACTTAGCTCACATTAAATTATTTTGAATAATAATACTAGAATGCGTCATTGCTGATGAATATGAAGAAATTCTTCTCAGTCACGGGTATAAACAGAGAAAAGTGAAGTAGTTGTATTCATACCGTTTTTTAATTGCCGAGAGTGGCAACACAATTAAAGAAACGATATTACACTAGTTCAAACAGTTTAAAATAAACTACAGGTAAAGAAACTAACATTATAATGTACTAAACGGAAATGACTGTAGAATCCTTTTATATCCACGTGGAAAACAGGTTAAAATGTACACTTATAAGGAGATAAAAAGTATTTCAATGATTTTGTCGATTTTTATTGTACTGGCCTGCACGCCGAAAAACATTTTGCACTCCCTGTCGTTGAGTGGAACAGTCTCGTGAAGTAGCGCATCTTAGGTCAGTAAAGTACTTACTCTGCGAGAAGCGGTAATAGGAATATGGAATGAGATTTTCACTCTGCAGCAGAGTGTGCGCTGATATGAAACTTCCTGGCAAATTAAAACTATGTGCCGGACCGGCACTCGAAAGCGACACCTTTGTCTTTCACGGGCAAGTGCTCTACCAACTGAACTACCCAAGCACAACTCACAACCCCTCCTCAAAGCTTTACTTCTGCCAGTATCTGGCCTCCTACCTTCCAAACTTTACATAAGCTCTCCCCCAGGCTGTGGCTGAGCCGTGTCTCCGCAATATCCTTTCTTTCAGGAATGCTAGTTCTGAAAGGTTCGCAGGAGAGCTTCTGAAAAATTTTGGAAGGTGGGGGGGGGGGGGAGGTACTGGCAGAAGTAAAGCTATGCGAAGGGGGGCGTGAGTCGTGTGTGGGTAGCTCAGTTGGTAGAGCACTTGCCCGCGAAAAGCAAAGGTCCCGAGTTCGAGTCCCGGTCCGGCACACAGTTTTAATCTGCCAGGAAGTTTCAATAGGAATATGGTTCGTAAAAGAGGAAAATGATCACAGTACGGACTCCACAGATTTATTAATTCTTACAGACAATTCCCAGCACATGTCCTTCGTATTAGTATTTGTGACTAATAATAAAAATAAGTTTATGATGGACTCAGATTCGTAAAACTAAAATATCATCATCACCATCTGTGGCATGATAGCCTTTTATGAATTTTGGCCTTCCACCGCTCCTGGTTGCACTGAATATCTCCGTAATCATTGTGTCATTGGCTTTCAGTACACGTCCTGCTCATGCAATCACTGCAACTCACATTGTCTGGCTCACTGTATAGATCATATAAGGTTCAAAAATTATTTCCACTTAGAGTTTGTTTCCATTTTTATGGCTTTATGCCATTTTTCTGGTGCAGAGGTCTTATACAAGTTGCGTGCAGACTTAAGGTAAAGAATTTCGAATACCTGCGAATTACAAAGAAAATCGAAGAAAAATCTTACTAGTGACTGCTTCTACAAATTACCAGAATTGAAAATTCCTATTGACAGTTTTATTTGTAAGAATCTTCCTTTTATATATGCCTCAGTTTTCACATCATGTAGATGAGTGTAATGAAGCGAAAACTATTATAGTGCTCTTATAAATATTAAGCAAAGAGAAGTAGATAAACAACGGCAACGGGAAAAGAGTTAATTGTATTACATTCATTTATCTCCTTTTTAACTGTAAATATAGCGTATTTCATGTGATTGTTAATTACAGATACAATTAACAGAACCCGTTTTGGAAAAGTAATAATATCTGTTAATTTAGGTACTAACTCATTAACTCCAAAATGTCGAGCCTGGTATGTAGTGGTAAAGTTTGTGCCTGGAAATCGAAACGTTGCGTGATCGAATCCGCGTCGAATTGTAACCTAGCCTTCATCTACCAGTGACGTGAGGATTCGCCAGGAGAGATTCCACGTTAAATAATATTCTCCTTTCCCTGGTAGCATTCTTGGGGTAGATTAAGGACAGGCAATTCGCCGAAGTGGCATCCAATTGAAAGACACACCATGTCGTTGTGCCACATGTATACATTATTATGTATCTCCGACATAATTGGTATATTTTAACACTTCCGGGAGGGTGCCGAATCTCACTGGCATGGCGTTTTAATTTATTACTTCTTTGCTACGATCTCCGGTTGCACCAAATTTTGCAGGACAGCATACACATGTACTTTATGAATGCACTAAATTGTTTCACTGTACGACACATAGTTCAAGAGACAGGACGTCTCTGACTATGTGCCAATGTCCGAGTAAGAGTCTAGCCCGTCTCAAAATCGTTAAAGATATTTTGTATATCATGGTTGAAATATCTATTTAAAAATTAATAGACTGATTTCCAACGTTGGATTGAACGGCTTAGTACCTAGGCCGACAATGACGCAACAGATATCATAGACCTGTATTTTACTGCCCTTCAACCCTTTCAGGTAACTAGGAGTGAGGGCAAGAGTTTGCTGTAAAAATCGCCAGACTCTTTCCTCGCTTCAGTGCATACAGAAGAAAGCTCTGAGAAAACTGAAGACACGTAGACAAATGATAAAATTCCCGACATTATCGACGCTTCGAATCGAGCCGTAAAGTGTAAACATAAGCCTGCATCTATATCTGTACCCTGAAAGCCAGCTAACGAATGTGGTGGACGGTACTTTGTGTAGGATTGTTACAGCTCCGTGAGAGTTCCAATGTCTCTCATTTTACCTTCTTGGGCTTTTTCGCGGGGTACGGGGAGAAAGGAGTAATATATCGGTTAACTATACTACGATTACACACTCGGAATTTTAACAATAAACCACGCTGCGACCTACAACGCTTCTTTTGTAGCGTTTGCTACTGGAGTTGGATGAGCATCTCCGTTTCACATTCGCCCGTACTGAACGAACCTGTGACGAAATGCTCTGCTCTTCTTTATATTTATATTTTTGCTATCTGGTGAGAGTCGCGGGCGAGCAATACTCATCTATAGGTCTAAAGAAAGTTTTGTAATCTATGTCCTTTGTGCGTAGACAACAATTCCTGACTACTTTTCTAACGAATTTCAGTCTGGTCTTTGCCTTTCCAAAGATTACTTTTATGAAGACATCATATTTTAAATGGTTCCATAGGAATGCTGTTGTCTTTGTTGTGATTTTTAGTCCGAAGGTTAGTTCGATGCAGCTCTCCACACTTGTCTGCCCTGTGCGAACTTTTTCACTTCCGAATACCTACTGCAACCTACATAGGATTGAACTTACTTGCTGTGTTCATCCCCTCATCTCCGACTGCAATTTTTACCTCCACTTTCACAAGCTGCGACATTGTCGTGAATAAAACAGTCACCCCTATATGCAATAAGTTTCCTTAATTTACGTCTATGGTCACAAACTTTATGTTAACAGAGTACCGGTTGCGGTCTATAATGACCATCATCAGATCTGCAACAAAAAATGGGAAAAAGCAAAAATACACTCGCAGATTGTCTACAGCTTAAAAACAAGAAATAGACCATAATGAAAAGTACTACTGACATACATATGCGTTTGTGCGCTTAAAGTACGAAGAGGCATACCTGCTTTACAAAATCGAAGCCATAGTGGCATCGTCAAATGTTAAATACAAAATCAGCACCAGCATCGTCAAATATATGTAAATAACATCGTATGGACGAGTCATGCTGTCAGAAGCACTACAGTTCAAAACAAGCTGCTGTACTTTTCATTATGGTCTATTTACTGTTTTTGAGCTGTAGACAATCTGCGAGTGTCTTTATGTTCTTCTTCCCATTTTTTGCTGCAGATCATTATAGACCGCACCGGTAATCTGTTAACAAAAACTTTGTGACCATAGACGTAAATTAAAGGAAACTTATTTTACCCCCACATTTCCCTCAATTACCCGACTAACGAATGATTAATGCCTCAGAATATGTTCTATCAACTTATCCGTTCCTTCGGTCAAATTGTGCCAAAAATATCTTTTTCCCCCAAACTGATACAATAACTCCTCATTAGATACTCGGTCTACCTTTTAATCTTCAGCATGACCACACCACATTTCAGAAACTTCTGTTCTCTTTTTGTCTGAGCTGCTTATCCCCCATGTTTTCAGACGAATTCATTGAGGAGAGTTTCCCTAACACTTAAATTTATTTTAGATACTAACAGTTTTTTTCCGAAATTCTTTTCATGCTATAGGAAGTCTACATTTTTATCCTGTCTGCTGCGGCCATTATCAGTTATTTCGCTGCACAAATAGCAAAACTCATCTGCTACTTTTAGTGTCGCATTTCCTAATCTAATTACAGCAGCATCGCCTGACTTAACGCGACTACATTCCATTACCCTTGTTTTACTTTTGTTGCCGTCCATCTTTTTAACTTCTTTGAAGACACCACCCAGTGCGTGCAACTGCTCTTCCAAGTTCTTTGCTGTGTCTGACAGAATCACAGTATCTCCAGAAAACTTTACGATAGGACATACTCGCAAATGCGAATACATTTCATGTATGTTAAGACTTTTATTTCTTTTCCCTGAACTTTAATTAGCTTTCCAAATTTCTTTTTGGTTTCCTTTATTTTTTGCTTAATGTACAGATCGTACAACATTGGGGATAGGCTACAGCCCTGACAGCCTTAAAGAACGAGATGGCACAATGGTTCACACACTGGATTTGGATCCGCGAGGACGACTTTTCAAATGCCCGTCCACCCATCCAGATTTAGGTTTTCTGTGATTTCCCTAAATCGCTCCATGCAAATGCCGGGATGATTCCTTTGAAAAGTCTCTAATGACCTCGCTGTCGACGGGACGTTAAACTCTAGTCTCTCTCCTTCATAACAGCCTTGATTAGCCTTGTAATGGCGCGTACTGGACGGCGTACAACAGTAAATCTGGCACTCAAGCTGTGGGCGTTGGCAAGTTGGGAGCGGTCGAGGCGAGGGGCCGTAAGCTCCAGCACAGCTTCTCTCCAGCCACGGCCGGCTCTCTCTCCAGCTGGACCGGGACCGGACGCTGCCTTGGCCGTGACCTCCAGCCGGTACACAACGGACCGCGTCCACAGCAGACTGCCTCACGCCTTCCCCCCACACACTACGCTGCTTCTCTGGTTTTCTCAAGCTGCATTACGAACGCAATGCCGTAGAATTCAGCAGTTTACAACTCGGGAAATCTTAGGCGCTTCAACAAATCACGAGAACATTGCCTGATTAGATGACAGGGCATTGCCTTGTTAACCGTTTGAGTACAACAAAATGAAAACAAATATAATTTTGAAAAGTAACCTTTATTACAATGTTAAACAACAAATGCAAGGAGAAGTTGGCTATTGTAAACTCTGAATTGTTTTAAGGAGGTGCTTTCACTTTGGAATACAGTTTTAAAATTTTTCACAAAATTAACCTTTTGTTATCATTGTGAGAACGAATACGAGAAGAAACTCGCAAAAAAATAAACATTCAATTATTTTATGAAAGTGGATTCACTTTATAACCACTATGAATACAGCTTTCAACTACCCGTCATTTCATGTGATATATTTGAAAACAAATCCGTATTGTTCCTAGACACAATCCCATATCTCGAAACGCCCATGAACTCATAATGCCTAAAACAAATTATAGTTCTAAATAACAAGCAATAATGGACATAAAATTTATAACAAAACTACATAATCCACAGTGAATTCATTTGAAACCACTGATAAAAGTAGTAGCAGAAACTCAAATTTACGTGGCACAACTTTACATATACTTACTTTCATTGTTAATCATATCATCAACATGATTATAACAAAAGACGCATGTCCCAATCGCCTACAGCCATACAGTACAATCTCCCACTCCACTGTTGCTTAGATTGCTATAAGCGACTATTACAATGCACAACATTCGTAGAAGTTCCACACTGTACCAGTAGTTATCCCTGTGTCGCAACGGCATCGGTGATTTCATTCTAAAGGCAGTGGTACCTTTAAAAAAGTTAATATGTTGGTTTCACGCAGAAGTCACTGAAACTCAAATGGTTACACTTTCCTGACCTGCGGACATAATATCAGTGGAAAAAGGAATATAGGAACTCACCCCATTTGCGTACTACGCAAGGAAGAGTACATGTAGTGATTTCTACTGTACTTAGTCTGTAATCTTCGGTAATCTGGGAGGGAATATCTGTGCAAACTTGTGTCTTGTGTAACAGTGGTTTAGAATGGCTGTTGTTAAAGTGTAGTTAATGGAACGATCGTTGTGGGTGACTTAGGCGTGACACAGTAGTGCCACATGTTTGGGACAGAAAAATGTGACGCGCGTGTCAGGAGAGCCGTAGGCGACTATCTGCACTCAATGACGAACTTGCGGAAATGATGAAGGAAGCAATTAGAGGGAACAGATGATTACACTCATCGAGTTATCGGACCATTTAGACGTCCTCCTACATGAGCAAGAAATGCCATAGGGCGACAGGGAGCTATAATCTGCCTTTATAAAAAAAATTAAATAAGTGCAGTATTCGTCATATCTTTAAATTTAAGAGTCCGCAGCTCGTGGCCGTGCGGTAGTGTTCTCGCTTCCCACGTCCGGGTTCCCGGGTTCGATTCCCGGCGGGGTCTTGGATTTTCTCTGCCTCGTGATGACTGGGTGTTGTGTGCTGTCCTTAGGTTAGTTAGGTTTAAGTAGTTCTAAGTTCTAGGGGACTGATGACCATAGATGTTAAGTCCCATAGTGCTCAGAGCCATTTTTTTAAATTTAAGGTGAAAGGATTCCTTACGCTAGAGTGTTAATTTTTTACAGCGGTTTTTCTAATCATTTAAAGTATTTTATGTTAATATCGAATATGTCTACTACCATGAAATCTCTTGCTTAACATAAGTTTTTCGTCATTTGAAACATAGATCATCATATGGCATTTTTCATTTTGGATCATCTATGGTTCGCACTATAACGCTATAATAGCTCGAATAGAACAGCATCGGACTGCTGTATATAATATGATGATTACGTTCTTATTTTGTGAAGTGCTTGCAATTAATCTTACCCCTCTCATGTCTATCATCAAATTAGTAAGATATGATTGGTCTCCTTAGCCCTTTTCATCTTAGCTTGCGTCTGACACACAATGCTCTTTCTGCTCTTGAACTTGTTAGTTTGTATGTACGCTTTACCCTGCGAATCCAAAACCAGAAACTATCATCTGGACGTAAGCTATCACTCTTTTGGAGACCCCTTGATCTTCTTGCTGATCAGTATTGGTTGACTGTAATCTTGTCTTAGTGCTATGGATTGCAGTTCGCAATTCAGCTCTTTCTTGGCAGCTGCCAAATCACCTCGAGGTTTGGAGGTTATCTGTTACTTTTAACATTATTAGCAGTGCTATTGACAATCAGTGTGACCCCAAAAATGAACTGTGCCATTTTTCGTGCTTGAAAGTAAACAAAAAATGTCCTTCATGAGAAAAGTAGGAATTCATTGTACTGGTTTTCATACCTGGAATAGATTCCACATAAATATTTATTGTAACTAATAAATTTTTCATGAATTATACTTATTGAAACCGTTCACATTACACTATCACAAGATAAATACCATCCTTGAGAAAAGTTTTAACTCGCAACCAGAGATGCTCGGACAACAAAAATTCTTTACTTATTCACTTACGACAAGAACATCAGTAACATTATGTTAGTGTGCCATTTGGCTCATATTTGCTCTATTATGATAGGTGACACTACTAGCGGCGATGTTTCTGTGTCTTTGAGTGCCTCGGACCGTCAGTTTTCGACTGTATAATACTGTGGACCCGAACAATTTTATTTTCAAGTTCTTAAACACTATTATTAAAATATTTGTGGTAGAGTATCAGTTACAACGTTTTCAGATATTATTTAAAGTTGGTGTGTAGATTTCTAGACCCTTTAGTGACATTTCTTTTTTACCTATATAGATCTTTCACGTCCATATAAAAGCAACGTATTAGTGTAATAACAGAAAGATAGTTGTGGAATACTTCGTATAAAAGCACAGGTCACTCATTCAAGACCATCCCGAGAGTGCTCTGGATCTTTCAACCATCAGCTTTTATGATACTGATATACATAAGGCGAATTTGGCACGGAAGTCTGCCCTTGTTCTGTTCCCTGACTAGCCGTCCGGTGCCCGACCAAGGAACGCAGTGTCACT
This sequence comes from Schistocerca gregaria, assembly GCF_023897955.1. Taxonomy (NCBI): domain Eukaryota; kingdom Metazoa; phylum Arthropoda; class Insecta; order Orthoptera; family Acrididae; genus Schistocerca; species Schistocerca gregaria. The sequence goes on from NC_064924.1 coordinate 526,933,433, forward strand.
TCCTGTATGGTAACGGTCTCAGCGCAGCAGTTGAGCCGCGGTAGGTTATGCGCCTGTGTGAAATGGGACAGTGCAGACATTGCCCTATAGTACTCGAAAGAAGCCGAACTCAATTTCTGTATCAGTATCATATTTTTAGTTGTAACGTCTTCCTCACGCCTCTTGAAGAGAATGTTACAATGGTTCCTTTCCTAAGGCCACGATTAGTTCTTTTAACCTTTCTCGTCTGACTATAATCGTGATAAGAATAACCGAAAATAAATATTATTCGCCTCCTTTAAAGAACACACTGGTCGTTTTCGAGCATTGTAGACAGTTCAGAATACCAGGTGGTCACTGTAGACGTAAGTCATGGCACTGAAGTGGTATGTGCTAGTGGTTGCGTAGGATCTGCCCAGTAAGGTGAGTGGACGTGGTGACGTGTCAGAATAGCAAAAAGGAGCTACCGTCTTTGGACGTCCCTACGACCAAACCGTGAAATAACTTGCCTCATTTGTCGGTGTGTCTACACTGTCCAACGTGTTTACAGGGTATGGTGTACCATCCGCAGCCATGTAGATGGCGTAAGAACAATTATCGCAAAAAAGATCGGACGGTCAATGACAATCGGCTAGAAACCTGACAAGAATTCCTGCTGTCATTAAGCGCAGGTCTATCTAAACCAGTTTCCGTGCGAAAACTGAAAAGGAAACTATATGCGATGGACATTATGAGTCGGGTACCTTCCAAAAAAGCGTTGCTTACAGTGGTACAAAAAACTGCACGTTTGCAGTGGGTTAAAAACACAGAAACTGGAGAGTAGATGACTGCAGGCGACTCGTATGCTCTGAGATGCCGAGACTGTGTCTCTTTTCAAACGACGGAAAGCGTGGAGTGCACCGTCGGCCCATTGAGACTTTCAATCCGCAGTGTGTGGAGTGTGTAATTCAGGACGGAGGTGGTTCTGTGTGTTTTGGAGGCGTTTTTACGTTCCCTGACTTGGGCCACTCATTCAAGTCACCGTGAACAAGAACAGAGATATTCATTTTAACATTACGGCGTCCGAGCGTTGCCCTTTCCTCTAAAAATTCGTGATGCGTATGCTGTAGATATTTGCCCTGGATACTGCCTTCCTTGTAGATAACAGTCGTGTACACAAGGATGAAAACTCACATTCCTGCTTACCGTGTATCGACTGCTCCTCTAATTCAGCAGATGTCAGTCCAACAGAAAATGTTGAACTATTTGGAACAGCGTGTGAAACGTAGCAACTAACATCCTTGCAGTTTGGAACTCCGGAGAATCTAATCAACAATGAGTAGCTTTGGTTGAAAGTGAACTCTCTTGCTCACCAAATCGACATTTGGTATCAACGTTAGAGGAGCTGTTGCGTGATATTAATGTGGTGTCTCCTGGGATGATTAATATTTTGTATGGTAGCCTTATGTCGTCCATGGAAGTTTTCCTTCGAATATTTAACAATTTTTGTGATTTGCGCTCATTCTTAAGATATTTGGCGTACTGGAGTTAGCACATGTTTTCTGACAAGAGCACGATTTACGAACAATCTCTTACTGCTATACTTTCTCAGCTGAACCATTAACTCAGTGTGCGAATAAGATTATCCCCCTTTACTGTAGGGCCATGAAAGCGATGTATTGAGTTTTTCACTCATGAATATTAGTGTAGTCACGTACTCATACTTTCATTGCTTTCCGGTTTGTGTTTCCGAAATTGTTCTAATTTATTTGGAAAAAAAACCTGTGCAAACCTTCTGAAAATATAAGAGTAAATTCAAAACTTGTAACGGTAAATCTAAACTGAGTTGTGGCAGGATGCTGTTGTACGATATTGAACTGCTACATGAAAGTCCTTCCATATACCACAGACTCGACAGTTTCTCAAGTTAGTTATCGGCAACAGTCACTGTGTCATACGTGAAATAAACAAATTATTTCTTGTACTATACATTTTCGAAGTCAGTATTGCGTCTTATAGGACAGCAGTTTATGATTATAAAACAATTGCACCATATCATATCATAAAAAAACCTTAAAAAAAGTAAAGCTACCTGTACCATATTCAATATTAAATACTGAAACTAATTCAGATTCCATATCGGAAGAATCAAAAAGAGTACATTAGTCTCAACTGAACATGTAGCAAAATTGCTAAATGCATCCCATAATTCCACGACAAACCGATGTTAGCGAGATAAGGCTGTAATTTTTACAAGCTGCCTTTTGATTCCTTATAAAAACTAATAACTAGTGATTCAAAAAGACACTTATTACACCCCTCTCTTCCAGCGACAAATGATAAATGGTAGCTAGAACTGACAGCCATACAGCGTTCTTGAGTGGAGTTAATTTAATAGAAATTTACAACATATGTAGAAATGCTCTTTCAGCTATGAAACCTCAGTTTCTACTTGTTGCACCAAGTTTTCTCGACCATATCACATCATCCTACGAAGAATTGTCATTGCTAGGTGCCACTAAACGTAGAGTCTATCGTACTCTATGTTTGCTCTATCGTCTTCTCAGTCATTGCGTTCCCTCTTATTTGTCCTCAACTATTACTCTGTAGCACGACATTTCAGAATCTTCTGTTCTCTTCTTGTTTGAAATGTGTATCGTCGACGTTTCAGTTTCGTTCAGGGCTACACTCCAGACATACCTCAAGAAAAGGCTTTCTAACACTTAAATCAATAACAGATGTTAAAAAATTTATGTTTTTCAGAAACGCCTTCTTGCTGTTGCTAGTATATCTTTTATGTCTTCTCTTATTTTGCTCCCCAAATAGCAGAACTCGCCTACTACTTTCACTATGTAACTTCCAGATTTAATTATCTCTGCGTCACCTGATTTGATTCGACAACATTCCTTTACTGTAGATTTACTTTCGTCGATGCTTATCTTATAATCTTCTTTCACGACACTGTCCGTTGCATTCAACCGCTCTTCCAAGTTCTTTGCCATCTCTGATAAATTTTTAAGGTCATTGGCAAACCCTAAATTTGTATTTCTGCTCCTTGGACTTTAACTTCGATTCCAAATATCTCTTTTGTTTCCTTTGCGCTTGTTCAACGTAAAAATTGAATGCCTTGGGGAATAGACTAGAATCTCGTATAACTCCCTTTCAACCAATTATTTTCCTTTATTTTCCTTCGACTTTTATAGCTACCTTTAGGTTTCTGTACAAGTTGTAGGTAGGATTCGCTCTCTCTATTTTACCCTTGTTATGTTCACAATATCAATGAATTAACGCTGACACTAATTACGGAAGTACACTACTGGCCATTAAAATTGCTACACCAAGAAGAAATGCAGATGATAAACGAGTATTCATTGGACAAATATATTATACTAGAACTGACATGTGATTAAATTTTCACGCAATTTGGGTGCATAGATCCTGAGAAATCGCTACCAAGAGACAACCACCTCTGGCCGTAATAACGGCCTTGATACACCTGGGTATTGAGTCAAACAGAGCTTGGATGGCGTGTACAGGTACAACTGCCCATGCAGCTTCAACACGATACCACAGTTCATCAGGAGTAGTGACTGGCGTATTGTGACGAGCCAGTTGCTCGGTCGCCTTTGACCAAACGTTTTCAATTCGTGAGAGATCTGGAGAATGTGCTGGCCAGGGCAGCAGTCGAACATTTTCTGCATCCAGAAAGGCCCGTACAGGACCTGCAACATGCGGTCGTGCATTATCCTGCAGAAATGTAGGGTTTCGCAGGTATCGAATGAAGGGTAGAGCCACGGGTCGTAACACATCTGAAATGTAACGTCCACTGTTCAAAGTGCTGTCAGTGTGAACAAGAGGTGACCGAGACGTGTAACCAATGCCACCTCATACCATCACGCCGGGTGATACGCCAGTATGGCGATGACGAATACACGCTTCCAGTGTGCGTTCACCGCGATGTCGCCAAACACGGATATGACCATCATGATGCTGTAAAATGAACGTGAATTTATCCGAAAAAATGACGTTTTGCCATTCGTGCACCCAGGTTCGTCGTTGAGTACACCATCGCAGGCGCTCCTGTCTGTGATGCAGCGTCAAGGGTAACCGCAGCCACGGTCTCCGAGCTGATAGTCCATGCTGCTGCAAACGTCGTCGAACTGTTCGAGCAGATGGTTGTTGTCTTGCAAACGTCCCCAACTGTTGACTCAGGGATCGAGACGTGGCTTCACGATCCGTTCAGCCATGCGGATAAGATGCCTGTCATCTCGACTGCTAGTGATACGAGGCCGTTGGGATCCAGTACGGCGTTCCGTATTACTCTCCTGACCCCATAGATTCCATATTCAGGTAACAGTTATTGGATCTCGACCAACGCGATCAGCAATGTCGCCATACGATAAACCGCAATCGCGATAGAAACGTGATGGTACGCATTTCTCCTCCTTACACGAGGCAGCACAACTTCACCAGGCAACGTCGGTCAACAGCCGTTTGTGTACGAGAAATCGGTTGGAAACTTTCCTCATGTCAGCACGTTAGAGGTGTCGCCACCGGCGCCAACTTTGTGTGAATGCTCTGAGAAGCTAATCTTTTGCATATCACAGCATCTTCTTCCTGTCGGTTAAATTTCGCGTCTGTAGCACACCATCTTCGTGGTGTAGCAATTTTAATGGCCAGTAGTGTATCATTGGATTGAAAAAATATTTCGTTTCGTTTACATCGAGTCCGCTGGAAAAAATGGTTCAAATGGCTCTGAGCAGTATAGGACTTAACTGCTGTGGTCATCAGTCGCCTAGAACTTAGAACTACTTAAACCTAACTAACCTATCGACATCACACACACATCCATACCCGAGGCAGGATTCGAACCTGCGACCGTAGCGCCACTGGAAATGAAAAGCTGACACAGCTGGCAAGGAAATCGAGCGCAGCTAATTTTGGAGTGATTATTCCTGTTTAGTCTGAAGCAAAGTAAGGAACCCGATTTAGAGTTAAATGTAAGTGGTCAAACGGGGACTAGAACACCGTTTATTACTGCATTACCTCATTCTACTACTGTAGCGAATGCCGTGCTGAAGTCTGTGGCACAACAGAAAGCGAGCGCCCGAGGCGATCGGGAGTTGCCCTGCTGGGTAGGCAATCTTTCGAGGACACGAAGGTCACCGCAGTGTCCAGGACGTCCCACCGGTAGAAAGTGGCCGAGGGAGGAGTCCAGTCCTTCCACATGGGGCGCACACGCGCTCACGCACGCGGCACGCACCGCTGACACACATGCGTGCAGGATCGCGGCCGGTCCTTGTCTGGCGGCCTTCCGGCGTCTGGCGACGTCCAACTCCCGACGCCGTTTCACGGTCAGCTGCCAACGACTCCCGCACGAAACTCGGCCGTATAATGCCACAACCCCTATTCGATATGGACTGACACAGTTTAACACAGTAATAACTTACCCAGCAAGCAGTAAAGGAAACGAAAGAAAAGTTCGGAGTAGGTATTAAAATCCACGGAGAAGAAATAAAAACTTTGAGGTTCGCCGATGACATTTTAATTCTGTCAGAGACAGTAAAGGACTTGGAAGGGCAGTTGAACGGAATGGACAGTCTTGAAAGGAGGGTATAAGATGAACATCAACAAAAGCAAAACAAGGGTAATGGAATGTAGTCGAATTAACTCGGGTGATGCTGCGAGAATTAGCTTAGGAAATGAGACACTTAAAGTAGTAAAGGAATTTTGCTATTTGGGGAGCAAAATAACTGATGACGGTCGAAGTAGAGAGGATATAAAATGTAGACTGGAAATGGCAAGGAAAGCGTTTCTGAAGAAAAGAAATTTGTTAACAACGAGTATTGATTTAAGTGTCAGGAAGTCGTTTCTGAAAGTATTTGTATGGAGTGTAGCCATGTATGGAAGTGAAACAAGGACGATAAATAGTTTAGACAAGAAGAGAATAGCAGCTTTCAAAATGTGGTGCTACAGAAAAATACTGAAGATTAGATGGGTAGATCACATAACTAATGAGGAGGTATTGAATAGAATTGGGGAGAAGAGTTTGTGGCACAACTTGACAAGAAGAAGGGATCGGTTGGTAGGACATGTTCTGAGGCATCAAGGGATCACCAATTTAGTACTGGAGGGCAGCATGGAGGGTAAAAATTGTAGAGGGAGACTAAGAGATGAATACACTAAGCAGATTCTGAAGGATGCAGTCTGCAGTAGGTACTGGGAGATGAAGAGGCTTGCACAGGATAGAGTGGCATGGGATGCTGCATCAAACCAGTCTCAAGACTGAAGACCACAACAACAACTTACTAAAGCCTAATTTGTCTGATGTGATAGAAGAAGAAACAGGAGTCGATTTAGAAGATCTGGGGGATCCAGCGTTGGAAGACTTAAGATCAAATAAGGCACAAGGGATAGATAAAATTCCATGAGAATTTCTAAAATCAATAGGGGAAATGGCAACAAAACGACTATTCCCGTTGGTGTGTAAAATGTACGAGTCAGGCGAAATACCAACTAACTTTTGGAAAAATATCATCCACACTATTCCGAGGACTGTAAGAGCTGACAAATGCGTGAATTATTGCACAAGAAGCTTAACAGCTCAAGTATCCAAATCGCTGAGAAGGATAATGTACAGAAGAATGGAAAAGAAAATGGAGGATGCATTAGATGACAACCAGTCTGGATTTAGCAAATATAAAGGCACCAGAGAGGCAATTTTGACATTGTGGTTGACAATGGAGGCAAGAATAAAGAAAAATCAAGACACGTTCATAGGATTTGGAAAAAGCGAGCGACAATGTGAAATGGTGCTAGATGTTCGAAATTAATGAAAAAAATCGGGGTAAGCTATGGGCAGAGACGGGTAATACACTATATATAGAAGAGCCAAGAGGGAATAATTAGAGTGGACGACCAAGAACGAAGTGCTCGGATTAAAAAGTGTAGGACAGGAATGTAGTCTTTCGTCCCTCATGTTGAATCTGTACATTGAAGAAGCAATGATTGAAATTAAAGAAAGGTTTAGGAATGGAATTAAAATTCAGGATGAAAGGATATCAGTGATACGATTGGCTGATGACATTGCTATCCTTAGTGAAAGTGAGGAAGAATTACATGATTTGCTGAATGGAATTAACAGTATAATGAGTAAGGAATATGGATTGAGAGTAAATCGAAGAAAGACGAAAGTAATGAGAAGTAGCACAAATAAGAACAGTAAGAAATTTAAATACAGGAATTCTGCTACATAGCTAGCAAAATAACCAACAATAGATGCAGCAACTTGGGCATCAAAAGAAGACTAGCACTGGCAAAAAGGGCATTCCTGAGGGCATTTCTGATCAAGAGAAGTCTGCTAGTATCGAACATAGGCCTGAATTTGAGACAGAAATTTCCGAGAATATACGTTTGGAGCACAGAATTGTGTGGCTATGAAACATGGAATGTGGAAAAACCGGAACAGAAGAGAACAGAATCGTTTGAAATGTGCTGTAACAGAAGAATGTTGCAAATTAGTAGACTGATAAGATAAGGAATGAGAAGGTTCAGCGCAGATTCAGAGAGGTCATTCCAAATGAGTGCTAAAAGGAACTCGTTACACTTCGATTACACGATAAATCAGTCTAATCAAAAGGCCGTAAATTCCACTAAATACGTAGGTATTACAATTACGAACAACTTAAATTGGAAGGAACACACAGAAAATGTTGTGAGGAAGGCTAACCAAATACTGCGTTTTATTGGCAAAATACTTAGAAAATGTAACAGACCTACTAAGGAGACTGCCTACACTACGCTTGTCCGTCCTCTTTTAGAATACTGCTGCGCGGTGTGGGATCCTTACCAGATAGGGCTGATGGAATACATCGGAAAAGTTCAAAGAAAGGCAGCGCGTTTTGTATTATCGCGAAATATGGGAGTGAGTGTCACAGAGATGATACAGAATTTGAGCTTGACATCATTAAAAGAAAGGTGTCTTTCGTTGCGACGGAATCTTCTCACGAAATTCCAATCACCAACTTTTCCTTCCGAATGGGAAAATATTTTGTTGACACCTATCCACATAGGGAGAAATGATCACCACGATAAAATATGGGAAATCAGAGCTCGTACGGAAGGATACAGGTGTTCATTATTTCCGCGCGGTATACGAGATTGGAATAATAGAGAATTGTGAAGGTGGTTCGATTAGCCCTGTGCCAGGCACTTAAATGTGATTTGCAGAGTATCCACGAAAATGTAGATGTAGATGTAGGAATGGAATATGTGGTAAACACTGACAAGGAAGGAGAGGATGGTAGGACATCTCTTGAGACATCAGGGAATTACTTCCATGGTACTAGAGGGAGCTGTACAGGGCAAAAACTGTAGAGGAAGACAGAGATTGGAATACATCCAGCAAATAATTGAGGACGCAGGTTGCAAGTGCTTCTCTGAGATGAAAAGGTTGGCACAGGACAGGAATTCGTGGCGGTATGCATCAAACCAGTCAGAAGAGTGTTGAGTCAAACAAAATCGTAATCATTGTTTATCTTTCCTAATAAAGTTATTTTATTGACGTCACCTGTAGAGTGAAATACTTCTTAGTTAACCACAAGCCTCCCTATGGAGACGTAACTCGAAAGTTGTGTAACACATGTCTGTGAGTGGATCACCATTGCTTTGAGGCAAGTTGGACGGTCCATGTCGATACACCAACAAATCGGGAAACATTCACTGTATTGTGACGGGAACGTCCGAGCACGACAGATTCTTTCTGCAATTGTGCAACGTCTCCACGTCGACCCATGATACGACGAAGATTCCTTGCAAACGAGTGGAACACACATACCACTTCGCTGCTGTGACTTAACGTCAGTGCCGGTGAGTTGCATTATCGCCTGGTACCAGTTTATACCATCTACAGCGCTCCAAAGCGACCGATCTCCTCTTTTAAGGATGTGCGCAATGCCAGGGGCGTTCGATAATTAATACAACCTATCCGATCTCCCGTATGCCGGTACGCAGCACACAGCCGTGGCTTTTGCAATGGTGGTACGTGTGGACACTCTCATTCGAGATGCCACAAACATGCAAACTAACTTCTCCTCCATGACAACGTAAGGCTTCACACAAGTCTGCGCACCCGATAGGAGTTGACAAAACGTCACTGAACTGTTCCTCCTCATCCACCTTTCAACCCGGATCTCGCACCTTCCGACTGCCAACTATTTCTTCCGGTGAATGATACACTCGGTGGGAAGCACTACGTGGACGATGTGGAAGTTACTGATGCAGCAAGATGTTGGCTCCGACATCGAGCAGTACAGTGGTATTATGCGGCCCTAAAGGCCTTCCCAGTAAGGTGGCGTAAGGCCGTGGCATTTGAACGGAGATTTTGTTGAAAACTAGAGTTTTGTAGACAAAGGAGTGGGAATATTATGATGTATTGGAATCCTGAAAAAAAAACCAACCTGCTTTCAGAAAAAAAGGCCTTGCATTACTTATTAAACGCCCCTCGTAACTTGCTCTATAATCTTCTATTTTGTTGGTTTATATGTTTGTCATTTCCTTTTGGGAGTGAGTGAAGCAATATCTTTCACCATGCTTTCACAGTAATGGTTGATACGACAAAATTTCGAGGAGCGAACTTTCTGCTTCAGATGTCTAAGACCAGAAAAAAAATACAGTGGTATGAACTGCGACGCTATCCTTGTAACTCGTCTTTCTCTCTGTAACAGTGAATCGTTTCAGTATTTGTTCCTTAAGTAAATTCACACTTCGTTCCTGAAATGCGGTAGCCCTTTATCCTGTCCGTAACAATCTGGACATATTGTTAGTTAATTTGCGTCAGATCAGTTGAACATCGTAGCTTCTGGTGAGAAGTAGCAGGTATCGCACATGTACACTGGGCAAATTACAGAGAAGTCTATGTTGTGCATGGATAAGAAGAGTAGCTTCACAACAAGAATAAGTATTAGCCATTCATTTTCTCTACCACAGCATATACAAAATCAACAAGACTGTGACGTCCATTCTCGCTGATACAGGACGAAGTTTCGTACGTCATAGTGTATTTGGTAATACTGAGCTGAAGTCAATACTAGAATACAGGTTTCCTCCAGTTACGAATCCATTACTATCGAACAGTGAAAATGAACCATATTCGTCGATTATAAAAAAACACTTTGGGAATACTTTCTAACAATGGTTATCCAGATTATCTTATACGAGTAATAAAAATTATATACAGACCCATGGCTACTTTAACACACAAAAATATTGAGGAGGTTAACAAACTAACAATAATAATGAAATGAAGATGTTAATAAATTAATAATAATAAAGATCATAATAAAAGAAAGTAATTTATTGATGTTTTACTGACAGTTACAGAACATCAAGATAGTGTTTCCATTTTTAATTGTTGTCATGGGCAATCAGACACCGATGGAAATTCTGTTAAAGTCATAATAATAAACGACTGGACTAGACAAGGCTGCTGGCTGCCATCAGCATAGTATTTTATTGAGGGTATGGGCAAGAGAAGCGGAAGGAAGTACCGACATTCAACTGTCAGACGGTGGGTACCGTCCTATTCTCAGTCGACCAAGCAATTTTTGCAGCCTTAGCTGCCCTGCAGAAATCCGTTCATTTGTTCCACAAAATTTCTGAATCTCGGTAGCATATACCAGCACCGCGACACTTCAAGGGAAGGATTCAGTTCAATGAAAGATCAGCATTGATAATGTCATATTAGAATACGTGACATGCTTCAAACACCTGGAACATAATATCAAGTAAGACTACGAAAGAGACATTAACAGTGGCGATTTTCTCCAAAACGTGTGGCACAATATGTAGAGTACATAGCCAAAGTTTATGAAGTGATTAGTTCAAATGTGTTTGAGAATGAATGAAACTCACAAACCAAAACTAGCTCTCCGTTATATTCTCTCAGGGAGACACAGTTTGGAACTTCTGAGAAACAACAGAACGTCAGATATTCCGTGACGGTGATGACGATGATGACTATCGAGTAGGCTGATTTATTCTCCATTGAAGCGTGATCTTTCGTTTGTTGGCTCTTTTCGGAGCTACCAGTATTCACAAACTTACCAAATTATCCATGTATAATTTTGATCGTCGATACTTCTGTACCACACATTCTCCCAAATTTACGCCGAATTGCAGCAACGTGAATAAATATAGCCTAGTGAAGCACAAGTGAGACGGAGATGGTCCCCTTACAGATTCTGAGGTGTGTACGAGAGGCCAACATCCTGACGAGATTCTACATACATAATTAATGCTGTGGGCATAAATTATCTATCAAAAAAACACAAATTGCTAAATCTGTCGAATAAAAAGTTGTTGGTTAGTCTACAGCAGTCATTTGTTTTCTGGCACCATTCATCCTTGCATGCTGAAACAGCAGCCTGACGACAAAATTTTGCACTTCAAAAAATCTCTTCAGAAATCAAAAGGACTTTGGGAAGCATTAGCCGTGTGAAAAGCAGCTCGCTCTCTTCACGCACGATCCGAAGGAAAACGTTCACACACTCAAATAGACTCATTCCCTTATTCTGGGTTTCGGAAACACTTCTGGCACTTTACCACATTGCTGTTACTGGCTTTAGCACGCTTGACAGAGCAGTCTTTAGTGACATTCTCTAAAATAATCACATCTGCTCAGTTAAGAAGCATAAAATACTAACATTGTTGAAATTTCCTGGCAGATTAAAACTGTTTGTCGGACTGAGACTCGAACTAGGGACCATTGCCTTTCGCGGGCAAGTGCTGCCGACTGAGCTACCCAAGCACGACTCACGCCCCGTCCTCACTGCTTTACTTCTGCCAGTAATTGTTGTAATATTAGGACACGTCTAATGAGGCTTTAATTATGTGCCTTGGTATACGTAGCCCAGAACAGCGATTGAAAATTTCCCGTGTATGTCGCTTTGTTATAACAATGTAGTTGTTATCATTCTTAAAGTGATCACGATGCGACATGCCTTGTATTTAACATGTTACAATTTTCCGACAATCTTGTAAGGTACAACCATTTTCCATTTGTGTGTTAATGTTACATCGCCGGCCGGAGTGACCGAGCGGTTCTAGGCGCTACAGTCTGGAACTATTGCAGTAGTACATCAGGTTTGAATCCTGCCTCGGGCATTGATGTATGTGATGTCCTTGGGGTAGTTAGGTTTAAGTAGTTCTACGTTTTAGGGGACTGATGACCTCAGAAGTTAAGTCCCGTAGTGCTCAGAGCCATCTGAAACTTTTTTTTGTTACATCAATGTCCTTGTGAATGTCACAGAAGAAATTTATTTTCTTGTATTTTTTATTATCCTTGTCGGGCCACTTATTATAACCACGTCTTGAATGCAACGTTCTGGTCTAACACCTTTGAAGATGTTCTGTGCCACGTTTGAACATGTTCTGTGCAGTATATAACGTTTTTATACAGTCACATCTACATGCAACGTGATTCACGGTTGACAGTTTGTCTCGCCATATCCGCAAAGTAATGCCTTTAACGCCCAGTTGTTAGTTACTAAGTTTCAGTGGAGTAATGTCATTGTCTCTTTCTGCAATGTCGACTGACTTATTGTGGATGAGATGTCGTGCAGGAGTTCTTAAAATATGCAAACATGGCGTAGTCTTGCTGAAAAGAACAACTTCAATCGCTGGTACATTGAAATACTATTGTATATTCGTTGTCAAACACTAAACAGGGATTTTCACGCGAACAGTATTGATTGGAATGTTACTTACGATTCAAATTACTGTTGCAAAAATAAAATACTCCACCTTGAACTGATAAAGATGTAACAAACATACCTGAAATATATAAAAATCAACTTTTCAGGAGAAATGCATAGGGCCGCGCCAAACAGAATTGTGAGTCGCATTATAGCCGAGCTCGGTGACGCTGTCTTCCAGTGTGACTCTGCAGTACTGCCGTACCGCTGAATCATTCTCTGGTTAATTATTCACTTAATGGTAGCTCCTGAGGCATTATTGGTCAGCCCACAGCTTTCCCGGACGCTAATTTCGGCATTCAAGAGCGTAGTCGTTACTCCCGCCTCGAAGATCACCTGGCTTTCCTCATGATTAAGAGTGGGCTCGGCTTGAGTCTTTTCACCACGAAAAATCTAGTGATGTTATAGACCATTCAGTTGAGTCATTTAGCAGCCAGATACGTTGACTATACCGTCGCTGGCGCAATCAAGAAGCTCTAAACTAGTGTACTAGTTTCGAGAAGGCACAAGTATTTCTCACAGTAGATGAACGAGCTTGAGTCGAAACATGTAGCCAACAACGCGAGAATATTTGAAAGAAGAAACGTATAGTTGCGCTATTCTGCAAAACTCGCTTGAGATGCAGTGTACTGATAGATATCTAAAATAACATAATGTATTCCAAATTTAAACTACTGGTAACGTCTGTGCTCTTCTGTTTTCCACATGCAATGAAATGAAAATTAGAAAACTCCCTGAAAGTTAATAAATAGCTTATATTTGAATAATGTCACTAAGTCTTTATAATAAAGTACGTTAAGCGTAATGGATATAATGTTTTACTGTGAGGAATGAGGAATATCTTTTGCCACAGCGTTACCAGAAATACATTGTGGTAAACACTTCTGTAGGCGGTATTGCAGACTGCTTGCTAACGTATGGTCGATCTAACGAGAGAACGACAAGGTGACGCTTTTTAAACTTAGAGCAGATAGTATAACGAATGTCCCAAAATGCAACGAGAAGAATTTTACCGAGAATTATACCAAAACGTTTTCGTGGCTCCGAAACACTTAGCTATGAAAAGACTAAAATTTGAATTCATCAGAGAATAATGAAACTGCCACAGCTAAATAAGTATCCTGAGGCCCAATGTTTCTGTGCATTCCACATGTCTCACGCAAATCCGTTGTGTGAGCTTAGAACGACTATGTTATTGGGGCATCTTTAGTTTACTGCGCATTCGATTAAAAAAGTTCCCCCGTCCCCGGGCATCTTTGATTATTATCCGGTTTTCTTTCTTCATATTCAGATTTGGTTTCTTAAAAACTTCACAGCGTCTTTAATCGCTCACCATTTTCACACTGTGGTGAGCTACTGTTTCAAGACGTTTCTGTTATGGTTAAGTTAGCCTCGGCTGGTTCACTGCGAATAGACTTGCAACTATGTTATGGAATAATGGAAATGGAAATGCCATGTGGCTAGGACCTCCCGTCGGGTAGACCGTTCGCCTGGCGCTAGTCTTTCGAGTTGACGCCACGTCGGCGACTTTCCTGTCGACGGTGCTGAAATGATGATGATTAGGACAACACAACACCCAGTCCCTGAGCGGAGAAAATCTCCGATCCAGCCGGGAATCGAACACGGGCCGTTGGGCATGACAATCAGTCGCGCTGACCATTCAGCTGCCAGGGGCGGACTGTGGAGTAATGAGCTGGCGTCAGTGAGAGACGACACGAGTCTCAGAGTGTAAAATTTATATCAAGAGAAGAAAAGTCTTTCAGATAAATGTATTGCACTCAAACAGGACAGCTGCTCGATAATTCTCAAAAAGCTAAATTAAGAACTTATAATCATTCTACAAATTAAGAAAAGTTTGCTTCTTTATGTCTGTATCCCTATCAGCACTTCAGAAATAATGCCCATTAAAAATTAACATTTATTCATATAATAAGTAAGAGTTGTTAGCCCTTAACAGACATCAGCTTACTGAAGTAATTTTGTAAGTAGGCTGTTTAGGTTTTTTTATTGGTAACGCCACATAGCGCTCTGTATGAAAAATCACTGGCAGTGCTGTGTGCAGTCAGTGGCTGGTTGGCATTGTTGTAATACTCGCCATTGTAGAGTTGGGCAGCTGGATGTGAACAGCGCGTAGCGTTGCGCAGTTGCAGGTGAGCCGCCAGCAGCCGTAGCGCGCCCCCTACCCCATCCAGCCGCCCAACACTACAATGGCGAGTATTACAACAATGCCAACCAGCCACTGACTGCACACAGCACAGCCAGTGATTTTTCATACAGAGCGCTATGTGGCGTTACCAATAAAAAAAACCTAAACAGCCTACTTACAATTTATTACAAGGTAGTAATAGATGAACAGCAGATGAATAGCACAGGTAGAAAAGATGCATATTTTCTTTGTGTTAGAAAGTGAGCTGACCCAGAAGTTAACAAAGTGGACTGGGATTCTGGTGGAACAGGGTTCAACACGGCCGAATTCTTTCCCCCTTTAGCCGTTGTGAGTTTGAGCATCGTCTTTAACAGACTGTTCGTTGGCTCGGTATTAATCCTCAGCTTCATTAGTTCCTTTTACTTCTCTGTTATGGAAGAAGCTCATCTGGAGCCTTTCCAAGTTCAAATATTACATTAATGATAGACTTCTGAAAAATTTTATCACAACTGTATCTACGTCGGGTCTGGTGGGCTAGTGGAAAAACGCGTACATGGAAGCCGAAAGGCCGGATCACGGAAGTTTTAAGTCAGCCTTTAATCTAGCCTTCATCTCTAAACGGTGTGAGAAGTCCTCAGGAATGACTCAAGGTTCGGATAACTGTAGGTTCCCTCTCACCAGTATAACTAAGGAAGATTAAGAACACATATGTCGCCGAAGATGTGGAGTATTGGAAGATTTGCACGCGGCCATTGAGAGACAAGAAATCTGTGTCTGCATCTCCGAAGTAATATGTTTCTTGACGATTGTTCCTCACGAGAGAACACGACGATGATCTGATGAATGGCTGAATGAATGACAGAATTAATCATTAGTGCTTCCGTGGATTAAATCTGACTGTGACCTGTCCACTGGTTTTACCGCCTAGTTCTACAGACATAACGCGAGAATGGGAAAAGCAAAGTACTGACGCAACTGTTGATAAGCGAAAAAGTTGCGTAATGTTATTTTTTATGATATTGATTCATATTGCCTAACATTTACATTTACTCGAAACTTAGAAAGAGATTCTAAGTTACTAAGAGCCTAAGAAAATGTATGCACGTTTTTTTCTGATGACAACTTCAGCATACAGCGGACACATGGGCAGAAATGGTTCAAATGGCTCTGAGCACTATGGAACTTAACTGCTGAGCTCATGAGTCCCCTATAACTACTTAAACCTAACTAACCTAAGGACACCACACACATCCATGCCCGAGGCAGGATTCGAACCTGCGACCGTCGCGATCGCTCGGTTGTACGCAGCTCGTGGTCGTGCGGTAGCGTTCTCGCTTCCCGCGCCCGGGCTCCCGGGT
This sequence comes from Schistocerca gregaria, assembly GCF_023897955.1. Classification (NCBI taxonomy): domain Eukaryota; kingdom Metazoa; phylum Arthropoda; class Insecta; order Orthoptera; family Acrididae; genus Schistocerca; species Schistocerca gregaria. The sequence goes on from NC_064924.1 coordinate 526,949,647, forward strand.
TCGATTCCCGGGGGGGTCAAGGATTTTCTCTGCCTCGTGATGACTGGGTGTTGTGTGCAGTCCTTAGGTTAGTTAGGTTTAAGTAGTCCTTAGTTCTAGGGGACTGATGACGATAGCTGTTAAGTCCCATAGTGCTCAGAGCCATTTGAACCATTTTTTGATCGCGCGGTTCCAGACTGAAGCGCCTAAAGTGCGTAGATATCAGACTATAAAACGAAGTTTCAGGATTGAGATTCCTCGATCTATCCCTAGAGGAAAGGGGACGTTCTTTTCGTGAATCGCTACAGAGGAAATTTAGAGAACCAGCATTTGAGGCTGACTGCAGTACAATTTTACTGCCGTCAACTTTCATTTCGCAGAAAGACCACAAAGATAAGAGAGATGAGGGCTCGTACAGAGGCATATAGGCAGTCATTTTTCCCTCGTTCTGTTCGGGAGTGGAACAGGGAGAGAAGATGCTAGTTGTGGTACGAGGTACCCTCCGCCACGCACCGTGTGGTGGATTGCGGAGTATGTATGTAGATATCCTTGAAAATTTTTGGCATCCGTCTCCTTTTTCACTTCCGACCATAATGAATGTGGAAAATGGAAATCTGTGCCGAGTTTCGGTATCCACATTAAACTGAAATGCTGCTATAAATGACTGGCAGCGAAGTGAAGCGTAGCATGTGCAGTAGGACGATACGTAGTAAAACACTGTGGTCTGAGAACAGCATTAGTTTTTTAGGAGAGCCAGAAACCTTGGAAGGTGCAGCCTGAGAAAGCACGTACCTGTAGTGAGGTGACGGGTTCCGGGTACGTGGCGACCCGCGGCGCGGCTGCAGGGAAGTTCTGGTGGGCGATGCGTCGCGGTCGGTGTGCCGGCGTCTTCTGAGCTGGCGGCGCGGCCGCTTCCAGGTCAGCGGGCAAGTCGGCCGGAGCCGCCGGCCGGATTCGCTTTCCGACACCTGCCGTGCCGTGCCGTGCTGGGGACTCCGGAACCCTCCCTCCGGCTCCCCGACGGCTGCCGCCTGTGCCGTCTCACAAAGTCACAACGCGCGTAGGACGCTCAGTTAATTAGTGACACTCATGTGATGAAACCAGCACTAAGCTAAGACAACAGGACTGAAAGGTTCAAATGGTTCTAAGCACTATGGGACTTAAACAGCTGAGGTCATCAGTCCCCTCAACTTAGAACTACTTAAACCTAACTAACGTAAGGACATCACACACATCCATGCCCCAGGCAGGATTCGAACCTGCGGCCGCAGCAGCCGCGTGGTTCTGGGCTGCAGTGCCTAGAACCGCTCGGCCACCACGGCCAGTAACTGAAAGGTGGAAGGAGTACAGAGGAGAGGGGGTGCCTATATAAGGGAAACAAGTATTATAGATTTCTTTTACATTTCATTCTCCATTCCAATCCGTAGAGCGGACTGTTTCAGAACCGGCCCATTAAAGAGTAGCAGTTACTTTCAGCCACTTACCAGATGTGATCGTAGTGAGACATCGTGAGATCCTAATTGAGCAAAAATGAGAGGGGCTTACCGGCATTTACCGGGTGATCAAAAAGTCATTATAAATTTGAAAACTGAATAAATCACGGAATAATGTAGATAGAGAGCTACAAATTGACACACATGCTTGGAATGACATGAGGTTCCATTAGAATAAAAAAAATACAAAGTTCAAAAAATGTCCTACAGATGGCGCTTCATCTGATCAGAATAGCAATAATTAGCATAATAAACTAAGACAAAGCAAAGATGATGTTCTTCACAGTAAATGCTCAATATATCCACCATTATTCCTCAACAATAGCTGTAGTCAAGGAATAATGTTATGAACAGCACTGTAAAGCATGTCCGGAGTTATGGTGAGGCATTGGCGTCGGATATTGACTTTCAGCATCCCTAGAGATGTCGGTCGATCACGATACACTTGCGACTGCAGGTAACCCCAAAGTCAATAATCGCACGGACTGAGGTCTGAGGTTCTAGGCGCGCAGTCCGGAACCGTGCGACTGCTACAGTCGCAGGTTCGAATCCTGCCTCGGGTATGGATGTGTGTGATGTCCTTAGGTTAGTTAGGTTTAAGTAGTTCTAAGTTCTAGGGGACTAATGACCACAGCAGTTGAGTCCCATAGTGCTCAGAGCCATTTGAACCATTTGAGGTCTGAGGACCTGGTAGGCCAAGCATGACGAAAGTGGCGGCTGAGCACACGATCTTCACCAAACGACGCGCGCAAGAGATTTTTCGCGCGTCTTACAATACTTTGAACTTTTGTATGTTTTTGGTTCTTATAAAACCCAATGTCCTTCCAAGCATGTGTATGTCAATTTTGACCTCTATATCTCCATTATTCTGTGGTTTATTAAGTTTTCAAATTTATACTGACTTTTTGATCGCACGGTATATAGGAAAACCTCCAAGAAACTGTTCTCCATTACCCCAAACATAAATTAAAATTATGTGCGTATGTTTTATGTATGTATGTACATTTACAGCTTTTTTATTTATGAATGTTGTGTATCTGTGTGTTGCGCTTGAACGTTATAGAACTTTTTATTACTTTTCACTCTCTACCCAAGGTAAAGTGGTCTGTTCGAGGAATGCCCCATTGAAGGCTCGGCGACCTTTCAGCCAAATACCAGGCCAGCCGGTAGAGGGCCGAAGAAACCACAACTATGTGGTGTATCTGGGACAGGATTTCCTGTACCTGAATGTGCCTTACGCCAAGGGAAACCTCCCGAAATTCTTGGTCAGAACCGGAAGATGGTATTATAAGTAGGCTATTTAGGTTTTTATGTTGTTAAGGTCATGTAGTGCTCTATATGAAAATCACTGACTTTGCTGTGCGCAGTCTGTGGCTAGTTTGCATTGTTGTCTGCCATTGTAGTGTTGGGCACCTGGATGTTAACAGCGCGTAGCGTTGCGCAGTTGGAGGTGAGCCGCCAGCACTGGTGGATGTGGGGAGAGAAATGGCAGAATTTTGATAGCGGGCGATCTGGACGTGTGTCCATCAGAAAGAGTAAATTTGTAATATTGGATACTAGGAACTGATATATCAAAAACTTTCATTTGCTGACTATGCCTATCAGTAGTTAGTGCCTTCAGAAGTTAGAATCTTTTATTTAGCTGGCACTAGTGGCGCTCGCTGTATTGCAGTTGTTCGAGTAACGAAGATTTTTGCGAGGTAAGTGATTCATGAAAGGTACAGCTTATTGTTAGTCATGGCCACTCTTTTGTAGGGATTTTTGAAAGTCAGATTGCGTTGTGCTGCGCTAAAAAATATTGTGTGTCAGTTTAGTGATGATCAGAATAAGTAAAGAGAGAAATGTCTGAGTACGTTCAGTTTTGCTCAGCTGTTTGAAAAACAAATAACGTAAGGGATTTACCAGCAAAATCATTCATAAATTTTTTCTAAGGGGACGTTTCAGTATTACTTTTAATTTAATTCTGGAAAGCCATATGCCAGACAAAAAAATAGGAAGCCTAGTGTATGTATTTGTTCATGAGCATACCGACTAAACTACATCATTTACTTGACATGCCAAGTGTACGAGACCGGACTGGTAATTACAGAAACGGAACAGAAAGTAGATGAAGATGAGACGCAAGATGTAATAATGGGAGATGAATTTGACAGCACAATAAAAGACCTAAGTCGAAAACAGGCTCCTGGAGTAGGCGACCCTTCCTCAGAATTATTGACGTTCTTGCGAAAGCCATGAAATATTCCACCTGATATGCAGGATATATGCGACTGGCGAAATACCCTGGACTTCATGACGAATACAATTATTCCGATTCTAAAAAACCGTGTGCGGCAAGTGTGAATATTACCGAATCATCGGTTTAATAAGTCACGGCTGCAATAACTGACATGAATTATTTACAGAAGAAAGGAAAAACTGAAAGCAGCCGTCCTGGGAATGTTCCATTTGGCTTCCAGAGAAATGTAGGGACACAGGAGGTAAATGCAGACCCTAGGGCTCATCTGAGACTGAAGTAAGACAAACCAGCTTTTATAGCGTTTGTAGATTCAATACGCTCTTTGAAATTCTAAATGTATCGAGAGTAAAATCCACGAAGCGAAAACTTATCTACAACTTCAACAGAAACCAGGCTGCAGATATAAGAGACCGACGACATGAAAAGGATGCAGTAGTTGAGAAAGGAGTAAGACAGGGCTATAGCCTGTCGCTCATGTTATTCGGTCTGTACATAGAGAAAGCGTCAGGAAATCAATGAGAAATTTTGAAAGGAAATTAAAATGCAGGGAGAATAAATATACGATTTGTTGATGTCATTGTTATTCTGGCTGACACGGTCAAGTACTTGGAAGATAATCTGAACGGAATGTATTATGCCTTGAAAAGAGATTATAAGATGATCGTCAACAAAAGTAAAACAACAGTGATGAAATACAGCCGATTTAAAGAAGAGGTTGCTGAGGGAATTCGATTAGGAAATAAGACATTAAAAACTGTTGATCAGTTTTCTGATTTCGGCAGCAACATAAGGTAATGATGGACGTATTAGAGAAGATATAAAATGTAGTCTGGCAATAGCAAGAAAAGCATCCTGAAAAAGACTAATTTGTTAATACGGAACACAAATTTAAATTGTTGTATGTCTTTTCTGAAGTTATTATTGTGAAATTTTGCATTGTGCGAGAGTGAAACTTACGCAGATACCGGTTCGCCTCTTTGAAATGCGGTATTACAGAATGCTGGAGATTAGATGGGAATATCGAATAACTACTGAGGTATTGAATAAAAATTAGAAAGAGAGAAATTTTTGGCTCAACTTCATGAAAAGAAGGGAATGCATGCTAGCGCACATCTGAGGCATCAAAGATGTGAAGGTAATTGATGGTGGTGTGGGGGTAAGAATTGTTGAGTAGTGCCAGGGTTAGACTACATCTACAGGTATACTCCGACGGTACTTGTCGGAGGGTACCCAGTATCACTATTGTCATTTCCTTTACTGTTCCACTCGTAAATAGAGTCTGCCTCCTTACGAAGCCCAATTTCTCTTACCTTATCTTCGTGTTCCTTACGCAAAATGTACTTTTTCGGCAGTAGAATCGCTCTGCAGTCAGCTTCAGATGATGATTCTCTGAATTTTCTCAGTGGTATTCCTTGAAAAGAACGTCACCTTCCCTCCAGGGATTCTCCTTTGAGTTCCCGAAGCTTGTCCGTAATATTTGCGTGATGTTTGAACCTACCGGCAATAAATCTAGCAGCTCGCCTCTGAAATGCTTATATGTCTTTCTTTAATCGGACCGGGTGGTGATCCCAAACACTCTAGTAGAACTCAAGAATGGGTCCAATAGCGTTCTACATGGGTACTGTTTTGCAGATGAACCCACTTTCCTAAAATTCTCCCTATAAACCGAAGTCTACCATTCTTCTTCCCTGCAGCTATCCTTACATGTACGTTCCATTTCATATCGCTTTCCAACGTTACGCCAAGATATTTAAACGACCTGAGTTTGTCAAGCAGCACGCTATCAGCACTGTATTCGCATATTACAGTTTTGTTTTTCCTACTCATTTGCATTAACTTACATTTTTCCACATTTAGAGCCAGCTGCCATTCATCAAACCAACCAGATATTTTGTCTCAGGTAAGTCACCCTGTGTCCTCCTACAGTCATCCAACAACGTCACCTTCGCATACAACACAGAATTGTCAGCAAACAACCGCAGAATGCTGCCCACATTGTCCGGAAAACCATGTATGTAAACAGAAAATAACAGCAGTGCTATCACACTTCCCTGGAGCACTTCTGACGATGCCCTTGCTTCTGATGAGAACTCACCGGCGAGAACAACGTCCTAGATTCTGCTACTTGAGAACCTATCGGGGAACCTATTCCGTAGGCTCATACGTACGTTAACAGTCTCCCAGAGGGGCACTGTGTCAAATGCTTTTCGGAAATCTATGAATGTGGAATCTGCCTGTTGCCCTTCATCCATGGTTCGCAGGATATCATGTGAGAAAGGGGCAAGCTGAGTTTTGCACGAGCTATGCTTTCTAAAATCGTGCTGATTTCGTTTAAAAATTGCCCATAACTCCTCTACATCCAACACACTGGAACTAAAGGGTGTCATTTCCTTGTCCAATCGGGATGCTAACAACTGCTTATTTCCTCTTTCTAGCAGAAATGCTCTCCTGTCCATCTTAATTGATTTATTAACTTTACTAACCATAGTCGGTATGATTCGTGTCTCTATATTGCCTCCGTCGATAAGGTCAGGTCTGTCTGTACTTACAAGGTTGTAGTGTAACGTGAGATTTTGTTAGGAAATGGCATGGTACACTCTTAGGCTCTTCGAGAAATGTAAGATATTCACGAGAATATATAAAGAAAAACTATTATTTTATGTTAACTGGGCTAGAGTGGAGCAAAACACTGTAGCTGGGCTTCTTTCTATGCACAGCCAAGAGTATACGCGAGAGATGTACCTGTCGTCAACACGAGTGGTGAACGGAAGTCGCCGCTTGATGTAGTGGGCGTGTTGTTCCGTGTAGCCGCCGATATTATGTGTTACGATGGACGGCCAAGGAATAAGAGAATGCATTAGCAATGAATATTATGTAAAATGTATTGTATTGGGCTTACTCTACTGTATATGGACCAGAGAGAAGGACGAACCTGGTGCTTTGACAATATATGATTGAAATTATGGATCTCTGGTTATGAATGCATTCCGTTATTTGAAGCTAGAAATGAGCTCATTTTCCAGCTAATTCACGCACTTTTCGGGTAAGAGGATCCGAGGACGGTAGAGGAGATTATCAGCAGGGATTGATGATGATGATGTTGGTTTGTGGGGCGCTCGACAACGTGGTCATCAGCGACCGTAAAAGTTCCAAATGTTTCCATTTCCAGTCTTGGCACTACCCGACTGATGATGAGGACAACACAAACTCCCAGTCCCCGGGCGGAGGAAATCCCCGACCCGGCGGGGAATCGAACCCGAGACCCTGTGGTCCAGAAGCAGCAACGCTAGCCACTAGACCACGAGCTGCGGACGCTGGGATTGAATAGAGGGACCATCTCGACAAGATAAGTTTATAAGTGACCGTAGCATCCAGAATATATTAGAAAACAATTATAATCTAAAAAAAATCGTGTGCTATTCCAGAAGGACATCTAATTAACTTGCGGAGTTCATAAGCTCCTACAGCCTCTTTTCCGTATTTTTGAGTTAAATTTATGTTTTAAAAAGTCCGCCTTTTTCCTTTCCCTTCATTCTTTATCCAAACATGTATGTACAGGGTGTTTCAAAAATGACCGGTATATTTGAAACGGCAATAAAAACTAAACGAGCAGCGATAGAAATACACCGTTGTTGCAATATGTGTTGCAATATGCTTGGGACAACAGTACATTTTCAGGCGGACAAACTTTCGAAATTACAGTAGTTATAATTTTCAACAACAGATGGCGCTGCAAGTGATGTGAAAGATATAGAAGACAACACAGTCTGTGGGTGCGCCATTCTGTACGTCGTCTTTCTGCTGTAAGCGTGTGCTGTTCACAACGTGCAAGTGTGCTGTGGACAACATGGTTTATTCCCTAGAACAGAGGATTTTTCTGGTGTTGGAATTCCATCGCCTAGAGCACAGTGTTGTTGCAACAAGGCGAAGTTTTCAACGGAGGTTTAATGTAACCAAAGGACCGAAAAGCGATACAATAATGGATCTATTTGAAAAATTTCAACGGACTGGGAAAGTGACAGATGAACATGCTGGAAAGGTAGGGCGACCGCGTACGGCAACCACAGAGGGCAACGCGCAGCTAGTGCAGCAGGTGATCCAACAGCGGCCTCGGCTTTCCGTTCGTCGTGTTGTAGCTGCGGTCCAAATGACGCCAACGTCCACGTATCGCCTCATGCGCCAGAGTTTACACCTCTATCCATACAAAATTCAAACGCGGCAACCCCTCAGCGCCGCTACCATTGCTGCACGAGAGACATTCGCTAACGATATAGTGCACAGGATTGATGACGGCGATATGCATGTGGGCAGCATTTGGTTTACTGACGAAGCTTATTTTTACCTGGACGGCTTCGTCAATAAACAGAACTGGCGCATATGGGGAACCGAAAAGCCCCATGTTCCATCGTCCCTGCATCCTCAAAAAGTACTGGTCTGGGCCGCCATTTCTTCCAAAGGAATCATTGGCCTATTTTTCAGATCCGCAACGATTACTGCATCACGCTATCTGGACATTCTTCGTGAATTTGTGGCGGTACAAACTGCCTTAGACGACACTGCGAACACCTCATGGTTTATGCAAGATGGTGCCCGGCCACATCGCACGGCCGACGTCTTTAATTTCCTGAATGAATATTTCGATGATCGTGTGATTGCTTTGGGCTATCCGAAACATACAGGAGGCGGCGTGGATTGGCCTCCCTATTCGCCAGACGTGAACCCCTGTGACTTCTTTCTGTGGGGACACTTGAAAGACCAGGTGTACCGCCAGAATGCAGAAACAATTGAACAGCTGAAGCAGTACATCTCATCTGCATGTGAATCCATTCCGCCAGACACGTTGTCAAAGGTTTCGGGTAATTTCATTCAGAGACTACGCCATATTATTGCTACGCATGGTGGATATTTGGAAAATATCGTACTATAGAGTTTCCCAGACCGCAGCGCCATCTGTTGTTGACAATTGTAACTACTGTAATTTCGAAAGTTTGTCTGCCTGAAAATGTACTGTTGTCCCAAGCATATTGCAACAAACGGTGTATTTCTATTGCTGCTCGTTTAGTTTGTATTGCCGTTTCAAATATACCGGTCATTTTTGAAACACCCTGTATTATCTTCAGTACGTCTCCTTCTTTTCCTGAAAAATGATATAGGAGACTTCTGTTTAGCACCAAACATTCAAAAAGTGAGCAGCGGCAATAACGTAACGTCTCGATGAGTGTGGAGACTTAAATTTCCCTAAATGTCGTCTTTGTGTATGAAAACTTGCGATACCAAGTGAGACCGAAGTGAAAAAAGTTGAAAAACTGTGTATGTAATTACACTCCGTAAAGGAGCACACCAAGAGTAAACAACACGATGAAAAATATAAGAACATCCACTATTATTCCTCTCAGGAAAAAAAAAATATTTTCTTTCGATTGCATTGCAGGTAACATATTGTTAAGCCATAAAACACGTAACAGCAGTCCAATTGAAACTTTCCCATCTTTAAAATTAATAGTTTCACGAGAGCAATGACAACGAAAAAATATACGTAGCATTTTTTAGGCTTAAAATAGAAAACCAACGAAAAATTTTGTTTAATATTCTACAGAAATAAATCGAGGTCCACTGAAGATGACACGAACATGTCAACACATGTTTGGGTAAAGAAAAACAAAAGGAAATTTATTGAGTTTTGTAGAAAGAGTGGAGTTTTAAAAGCCTGTGTGTTTTTGTCTTCAATACTCATTGCTTTCAAGCATAGACAGGAGAGTCGGCCCGTCAGTTCATCAAGACATTGACATCTACATAGAATGACTTAGTATTAAGTCCCCGCAGACATGCTGAATGTCTGTAAAGAGATGTTCTCAACGTAATGGTTGGTTAGGACACTGCTAAGCTGTACTAGGTATAGTCGTGAAATGCCCTTGCCTTGCTCCGATCATTCAGTTGATTTATCTAGCCAGTTACAGTGCGACCTACAGTTTAACACGGACTAGGAATCACGATGTTACCTGAATGAAATTTTCACTCTACAGCGGAGTTCATTCTAGAAACATCCCCCAGGCTGTGGCTAAGCCATGTCTCTGCAATATCCTTTCTTCCAGGAGTGCTAGTTCTGCATGGTTCACAGGAGAGCTTCTGTGAAGTTTGGAAGGTGGAAGACGAGGTACTAGCGGAATTAAATCTGTGAGGACGGGGCATGAGTCGTGCTTGGATAGCTCAGTCGGTAGAGAGCTTGCCCGCGAAAGGCAAAGGTCCCGAGTTCGAGTCTCGGTCCGGCACACAGTTTTAATCCGTCAGGAAGTTTCACGATGCTACTTGTCGTTAATTCACACAAATGAATCATTGCCTGTGGTGAAAGAAGCGGAAATGTCAGACAAAATCACAGGAGCGTCTGAGGATCAAACCCCATAACTCTGGATTTGTACTTACTCTGTGAACCAGGGAGTTACACTAAGTGTATCATTTTTAAACTGTCGTCAACATACGATCCCGATCCCCAAGATATGGAAATGACGTGGTGTCAGGCGAATTACTGCACACGTGATTGGTTGAAACGCTACTGGATTAGCCGTCCCCTCGCATTACGCGGCATCCATGTTAATTGCGACTCCCCACTTATACTAGTGCTTCTTCACTGATAGTTCCCGTCTTTATGGGATATTGAGCTCTTTCTTATCTTTCTGTCTGTTCAACGTTCCTCCAGAGATTATAATCACTAGGTGTCACATGGATTGTTGCACACTTTGATGGTTGAAAAACATTGGGTTCAAGATCGCAAGCCAAAACCGATATATGTTATTGATACTGTGCTAACGGAACCATCATTGAGCTTAAATTTTACGCTACCACTGAGGTTGCTGCCTCTTCGCTTACAAATGTTGTTATTTACGCATTTTACACGTACACTATTCAAGACGTTGCTAAGTTGAATACCTTCCGCAATCATTCATTATAGAATAGTGAGAGGAGCAGTGTTTTCAGTGTAGCATTCAAAACTAAATTTCAAGGTTTCTCTTCTCGAGGAGGGCTTGCTACTTACAGTTCAGTTGACAATTCACTACATCACTAACGACACTCCGCAGCGAACAGGCGTTCCGCAGCACACTGCCGGAGCCTACGTCCGCCACGACACGGCTTCCCAATAAGATCGTTTTGTAGCGAGCCTGGTAATTTGCTGCTCTTCCTCAATTTCGTGTTAACGTCTGATGTATATAGAACAATTTCATTGAAGATAGCTTTCCTACTCGAGTTTTTGTCATTTCATTCAGTAACATGTACATTAAAGTACGCGGGTTACTTGCACTTTCGTACGTTCTGTTATGTTACAGCACTCATTTATTTTCGTGAATAATTATTGCCATGTAGTTCACAAACCTGAATCAACGATGGACAATTTAATTTTTCACAGCAGTTGATCGAAACAACAGGCATATAGTAAATCAACATCTCCTTAATGGACCATATGCTGAGCTGTTCAAATTTCACAATATCCATCAGTCTCTTACCCATGCGTCAGTCATCTCTTCGAGCAGTGGACTATAGAATAAAGCTTTTTTCGCAGGTCTTTACTTTTCTTTGTTCTCGTGCTCGTATCGGTTGCTACTGCTTTATCGTTCATATTAAATGTCTTTAATTCCTACCTAATTCAGTATTTTTTTTTTTTTTTTGTTTTAGCTCCAAGGAAAAATCGAATAATTCTTTTGTGGATTTCATTTCCACTCTTTCAGTACGTCTTTTGTCTTTTATGTTGAGAGCCCAGTCCTCACAACAGTACACTAGCATAGCCGCTGTCATTGCTTCATAAAATATCATTTCTGCGTCTTATTTCGTTTCGTTGGTAAGCTTTTTGTTTATAGTGTGTGTAGATCATTCACCTTGATCGTAGGATATGATACATCCTCAATAATTACACCAAATTACTACACCACGAAGATGACGTGCTAGAGACGCGAAATTTAACTGACAGGAAGAAGATGCTGTGATATGCAAATGATTAGCTTTTCAGAGCATTCACACAAGGTTGGCACCGATGGCGACACTTACTACGTGGTGACATGAGGAAAGTTTCCAACCGATTTCTCATATACAAAAGGCAGTTGACCAGCGTTGTTGTGATGCCTCGTATAAGGAGGAGAAATGCGTCCCATCACGTTTCCGACTTTGATAAAGGTCGGATTGTAGCCTATCGCGATTGCGGTTTATCGTATCGCGACATTGCTGCTCGCGTTGGTCGAGATCCAATGACTGTTAGCAGAAATCAGTACCCAGAACAACCACCTCTGGCCGTAATAATGGCCTTAATACGCCTGGGCATTGAGTCAAACAGAGCTTGGATGGCGTGCACAGGTACAGCTGCCCATGCAGCTTCAACACGATATCACAGTTCATCAAGAGTAGTGACTGGCGTATTGTGACGAGACAGTTGCTCGGCCACCATTGACCAGCCTTTTCAATTGGTGAGAGATTTGGAGAATGTGCTGGCCAGTCGAACATTTTCCGTACCCAGAATGGCCCGGACAGGACCTGCAACATGCGGTCGTGCATTATCCTGCTGAAATGTACGGTTTCGTAGGGATCGAATGAAGGGTAAAGCCACGGATCGTGACACATCTGAAATGTAACGTCCACTGTTCAAAGTGCCGTCATGCGAACAAGAGGTGACAGAGACGTGTAACCAATGGCACCCCATACCATAACACCGGGTGATACGCCAGTATGGCGATGATGAATACACGCTTCCAATGTGCATTCACCGCGATGTCACCAAACACGGATGCGACCATATTGATGCTGTAAACAGAACCTGAATTCATCCGAAAAAATGACGTTTTGCCATTCGTGCACCCAGGTTCGTCGTTGAGTACACCATCGCATGCGCTGCTGCCTGTGATGCAGCGTCAAGGGTAACCGCAGCCATGGTCTCCGAGCTGATAGTCAATGCTACTGCTAACAGTCATTAGATCTCGACCAACGCGAGCAGCAATGTCTCGATACGATAAACCGCAATCGCGATAGGCTACAATCCGACGTTTATCAAAGTCGGGAACGTGATGGTACGCATTTCTCCTCCTTACACGAGGCATCACAACAACGTTTCATCAGGCAACGTCGGTCAACTGCTTTTTTGTATGAGAAATCGGTTGGAAACTTTCCTAATGTCAGCAAGTTGTAGGTGTCGCCACCGGCGCCAACCTTGTGTGAATGCTCCGAAAAAGCTAATCATTTGCATATCACAGCATCTTCCTCCTGTCGGTTAAATTTCGCGTCTGTAGCACGTCATCTTTGTGGTGTAGCAATTTTAATTGTCAGTAGTGTATGTACTCTGATGGTGCAGTTAAAAGGTGCCTACATGACGTCCTTGGGTGAACACCACTAATTATTCTACTGCTCTCTTTTGTGCAATCAATACAATAGAAAACTATTCCATTAGACATTATTGAGTGGGAATATGCAAAGTACGTTAGGAGGCTGATCTGTTTATTACTGATACTAGCGATTATACGAAGAGCGAAAGAAGCTGAACTTAGTTGTTTGAGAAGCTCAGTAATGTGCTTCTTCCAATTCAAGTTGTCATCAATTTGAACACCAAAGATTTGGAGAAGTCTACCCTGGTAACTGAACCCTGTTCGTATGCTACATCAATTATGGCTATGATTCTATTGGTGTACAGAACTGGATACAGTGAGTTTTTTCAAAATTAAGGGAAAGTCCATTTTATGAGAACCACTTAATAATTCTTTGAAAGACATCGTTAATATCTAGCTCACTATACCAGTATAATCAATATTTTGTAATATATTACGCCTCCTATCTTGATATCGTTTCGTTACTGGATTAAGCAAAAGTCAGAAAATGTTTGTGCTGTTTTATGAAAATACCTGACATTATGCACATAAACGAATTTTCTTTCTTACAAAAGCTTACTAAATCTTTTCACACACATTCTTCTGGAATTGAAATAAAACTAATGCTGCTTTCGAAATTGTTATTTAGCCCTCCACTCCTGTGGAAGCAGTGAACTACAAGAATTCAAAGTGCAAATAAATAAATAAATAAATAAAATAATAAAGTATTCACTAAAGAACAGCCATTCTGTCGCTTGTTAAAAGAACTGTCAATACGTTTCAAATAGACCACATGTAAAAAAGATAACTACTGCTTTATTATCAGGAATTTCTGAGAAATTACCTTAACTGCCCTATTAAATGAATAAAATTGTATTACAGTTCGTTGAATTGTCAAAATCAATGCTAGATTTCACCTATAAATGAGAGAAATTGTAACTGTCAACTCGGCTTCATACAGTGGGTAATGACAGGAACTCAGCTTTCTGCCCCGAGTCACATGATTTACATGTTGGTTTCACGCGTTAACACCGCAGAAATAGGGACATGAGCGGACTATGTTACATATGGTCTATGGTTTATCAAGTGTGGGTGTGCAGTTCTGTTTCATTTCTCTTTGCCCAGGTTGAGTAAGAAATTTGAGTTAGAATTTATAGTTGTCTTGGGAAAGGGAGCTGCCATTTATATTAAGAAGTACGGTAACACAAAATACACCTTCCGATTCCGCAGTGATTAGCATTTTGAAGATTATGCTATAGAAGCAGAATTGATGGAAGTTCATAGTAACAGTCGTGTTACAATAGGCTCCCTCTTGTGAACACGTACTTATACTGTAACGTTCATTTTTCCCGCGCGCTGTTCGGGAGTGGAATAGTAGAGACATAGTATGATTGTGGTTCGATGAACCCTCTGCCAAGCACTTAAATGTGAATTGCAGAGCAGTCATGTAGATGTTAAGAGGACATTTTAATTTCAATGTACAGGACAAATCCATTACACAATTTTACTCAGGTCCGTTGTCATTTCATGTAATCTAACTTTCCTTCGTACAACTTGTAGTAACGGTTACACACTAATCAGTAGTGCCGCCATCGACAACATTTCTATGGGTACATCGAGTAAATTGTATAAATGCTTGCAGTTAAATTATAAGACTAATGTATAGAAAGGAATTCAGGACTAACAAGCGTAAAATGAATTGTAGTGGTACACTGGAAAAAGTTGCACAACCCATTTGGCGTCAGTGAGAAGTGTAATACAAGTCGGAAATGAGCAGCAACTGCTAATAAACGTAGCAGTTCATTTCCCATATCAGAACTTTTCGAAATAGTGACGTTCATAATACTGAATGAAATCTGCTTGGCAAATCGCTTTTGAGTGTGATGTTGAGGCGAGCTACCGATTGCTGGCGACATCGCATGCATAGTTCTTTACGATCCGTCGCTCTTGTGTGGGGCCCCTTAGAATTGCTCTTTTCCGTTTCACTAAAACAATGGCACGTCACGTCGTTAAGTTCGGCAGGCCATAGACACTATTTGGCCGCATTCCCGAGCAACATCGATATAAATGTATCACTTCAAACTGTTTTCCTTTTAAAATGTCAGTTAATATTTGCGATGAGAGCCTAAGATGTGTAATTCTTTGAAACTCCTACATCCACTTTACCGTCAAACAGTAATCTGAAACTGTTAATAAGTAGCGTTCACAGATTCTATTGCTGCAAGTGAAGTTCACGTAACCGTATTGCTCTGGGATTACTCTTGAATTACCATCAAGCTTAGATTTACGCTCAAGGACAAAACGAAACTATTTCGCTGTATTGTTCAGGGTCAACTTTACAAAAGTGTAATTCAGACACTTCTTCAGAAATCTGCAAAACTTTCAATATATGTTCCAACGTGCATCACAGTTCCAAAAATGACTTGCTCACTAATAACTTTAAAGTAGCGTTCCACGTTCAGAAAAAGTTTAAAATGATGTTCTGTCCTTCAGTTATATACATCATTCAATTTTTTTTAAGTTATTCCTTAGTAAGTAAAATTGAAATAATTTGTCTTGCTCGCTACCCAGTAGACGTAGTTATCACACATTTAAAATAACACTAATTTTATTTACAAGACGTTGGAATGGTAAACAGTGATCATTAGAAGCTCACGTCTTATTTTGAACTGATAAATGTACATAAATTCACTTCAAACATCAGTTTTATAATACGCCGCAGAGAAGATGCTCGCAATGATGACACGATGATAACGACGAACGTTGCCGACCGTGATTACTGACCAGTACTCTCGATTACTGCGCCGATGGAACACCGCTGAATCAGCTGCCAGATCTCCCCCGTGACAAATGAAAGAAATATAAAAACAATATTTTAGTACATACATCAAACGTAAAAGATACATAACTAAATCATAGCCTTTTCTTTCCCACTTGATGTCGCTAACACGGTAAGCGAGAACGGTGCTATTCACTAAAACATGGAGCAGCACAAACGTCATGCAGGTTCCCGTTGGTTCCGAGAGACTATATTGTACCCACTGCTGCACTGCATCGTAAACCATATTACGCACCAGCTGGCTTGTTTGCAGCGAGATGAGTATCCATGCGGGCAGTGCGACATTATCTGGAGGACACCATAGCGACAGCAAGGCGACAACGACAGCTGTTGCAGTTAGTTCATTAGTTTCATCTTCCGTAGTATACATTCACGATAAGCATTATCATATGGAGTGTGTCAGTTGAACTCAATGTCACAGAGACACTAATTATTTCTATTCAAGAATTCCTCTGTGGTATAGAAGTTGTTAGAGAAAAACGTCAACTTGTTTGAAATTTTATTCCAATTTACACATTATCGAAGTGTTTCACACGTCAACGTAGCATTCCTTTTTGTGACAAACTTAAGTTCACTAGAGGGAAGTGCATGTCGTTTTTCTTTCTGGTATTGTATTGGTGAATACGGCTATTACTCTCAAACGGTAATGGATTATTGATAACTAATTGCATGCATAAATAAACGTATTGTGAGGCATGGATAAACATTGCTGATTTTTTAAACAGATGCTTACATGATATATGTGTGTGTGATATACACGTAACACTAATTACTTTATTTTGAGCATGTACGACGCCAGTGAATTAAAGCATACAACATCTGTTAACGTACTAATTTCTATTTCCCCAAAAATTGGCAGTTATTGTTATAGCGAAATTTGCTTAACATAACATTTTAGCAGATGTACTATAAGGATGTTACACTATAAGTTTTATCCATACGCACACCCAATAACTTGGAACTTTCTACACTGTTTACTGATATTTTTGTTGGCAAAGTACAATCATAGTATGTGTTACACAATTTACAGTACAGAAGTACATGATACTTTTTGCTGTGTTATTTTCAGTTTCAAGGTAGCCCATTTGTACATATACTCTTTCTATTACCGTTTACTATTTCCACTTTCGGTTATTATTTGATAGGGTTTACAGTAATGCTCGTACCATCTGCAGAAGTATAAATTTTGCGCCACAATTCAAATTAAATGATACATCATTAGCATAGAGCAAGACGGCACTGGGCCTGTATTAGAACTCTTCGGAACGCACATTGATTTCTCCCATGACGATGAAGGCAAGTGCTTTATCGACTAAGCTATCATAGCACAACTCACGACCCGTCCTCACGGCTTTGCTTCTGCCAGTACCTCATCTCCTACCTTCCAACTTTCACAGAAATTCTTCTCCATACCTGACTAGTCCCTCAATGGATGCAGGAGAATTTATGTGGAGTTCGGAAGGTAGGAGATGAAATACTGGCGGAAGTAAAGCTGTGAGTCGGTAGAGCACTTCCCGCGGAAGACAATGGTCCCATATTTGAGGCCCTGTCCGGTGCACAGTTTCAGTCTGCCAGGATGTTTCGTCCTAATGTAACTTCCGGCACCCTGTTTCTTAAACAACTAAACCAGGGATGTACTGAACCATGTACCCCGTAGAAACTCAATTTGTTTAATATAAATTATGGTCGACACAACCAGGTGTCTTTCATAAGTCACCGAAGATCACGATTCGTGATATTTAATCATTTAAACATTTTGTTGTCTGTTCAGTTAAGATAATACAGCTTTCTCGGTGGAGTAGCCTTTCTGAAACGAAAACTGTGACTGACTAAGTATCCCATCACTATTTAGGTGTATGGCCAAACTTTAGTACTTTACAGTCTCAAACTGTTTTTTTTTTAATGATGTAAGAAGTGAGATTGACATATGAGGAGACACCTTTCTTATAGAGTGCTCCAAAGTAGCATATTCGAATCTGTTGGGGGAAATACCCTCAACTAACGATGTGTAACACTTTCGACACATACTATAAGAAATTATAGTGCCACAACTTTTTAATGTCTTATTGGAGATATCATCAGCTCCAGACTTTTCATTTTACTTAAACTGCTCTGTACTCGTCCTTAAGCGTTCTGTTTTATTTTCACTTCTGAACTTATTCAAACTATTTTCTCATTCGCTTTTAAAACGAAATTATTAAAGATATCTGCTACCCTTGAATTGTCCTTAGCAGAAATTGTGCCAGCTTCAAGGGCTTCTTCCCCTGTCTCTATTTTAAATGTATTCCATACTGATTAGATTTTAGCGTCGAATACGGCTATATTGGACAAGATGTGTGCACTCCTGAATGTTTTACAACTTTTCTTAAAATGTTACAGTATTCTTTATAATATGAAAGCACATTCGGATTCTTACTTGTTCTATTTTGTAGATTCGCTCTTTTCGTTCTGAAGATACTTTAATACCTGACGTGATCCAAGGTTTCTTTGAAGACTTACTACTATTGCAAATCATAATTCTTTGGAAAAAGTGCTTTCAAAAATGGTACATTTTGAAATATGCTGAATTTGGAATGGCACTGGACTCACTGTAAATTTCGCACCAGTCACTTTGTTTAAGCTTTCCTGAAAATATTTCGTTGTTTTATCATTAATCGAACTGACGGTTGGACTGTACATGCAGCTAATGTAATGTGATTAACTGCGTATCAATATAGGACATTCCATTTAACACATGATAGGCTTATGTTTATTTAACTTTTGCTTTTTGCGTGAATAGATTATCAGTTACTACTACATTGAACTACTCGAGTAAGGAACTTGATAACGAACTGTTGATACTAAACTGTATGAGACTGATACATCAAGTGTTCACTTATCCTGTCAGATTTCTTTAAAAAATTGCACTAAAATCACCACACATCAGTAACATCTTTCCGTCTGACAGACAGCACAGTGAGGGATCAAAATGTTCCATGAAAATTTCCCTAATACGCAACAGGTACCTTTATATGGTAACGATAAGAAATGTTATATTGTCGCACAAGCACATGCTCCCATATGCTGGTCTATACAAAATTTATTACTTATTTGTAAATTTTTGAATTTATATACATTTTTTATGAAAGTAACAACCTCTCCTTTATCTATATTGGATCTACATGAATTCACTGATAATTGGGAACATTTGTTGACAGAATTTTAATCCCAGTTGTTATATGGTGTTGAGACAGACAAATGACGTCAGTTTCTTCCCTACTATTCTGATCTTCCAAATAAACTGACAATCCCCTTACTTTACTTTTTTCCCCCTACAAATATGTAATAAAAAGTATCCGGACGACCACAAAAACACGCGTTTTTCATATTAGATGCATTGTGCTGCCACCTACCGTCAGGTACTCATTATCAGCGACCTCAGTAGTCATTAGACATTGCGACGGAGCAGAATGCGACGTTCCGCGGAACTCACGGACTTCGAACGTGATCGGGTGAATGGGTTTCACTTGTGTCATATGTTTGTACGCGAGATTTCCACACTCCTAAACATCCCTAGGTCCACTGTTTCCGATATGATAGTGAAGTGGGAACATGAAGGACACGAACAGCACAAAAGCGTACAGGCCGACCTCGTCTGTTGACTGACAGAGACCTCCGACAGTTGAAGAGGGTCGTAATGTACAATAGGCAGACATCTATCCAGACAATCACACTGCATCAGGATCCACTGCAAGTACTATGACAGTTAGGCGGGAGGTGAGAAAACCTGGAGTTCATTATAGAGCGGCTGCTCATAAGCCACATATCACACCGGTAAATGCCATACGACGCCTCGCTTGGTGTAAGGAGCGTAAACATTGGATGATTGAACAGTGGGAAAACGTTGTGAGGAGTGTCGAATCACGGTACACAATATGGCGATCTGGTGGTAGGGTGTGGGAATGACGAATTCCCGGTAAATGTCATATACCAGCGTGTGTAGTGCCAACAGTAAAATTCGGAGGTGGTGGTGTTATGGTGTGGTCGTGTTTTTCATGGAGGGAGCTTGCATACCTTTTTTATTTGCGTGGCACTATCACAGCACAGTCCTACATTGATGTTTTAAGCATCTTCATGCTTCCCATTGTTGAAGAGCAATTCGGGGATGGCGACTGCATCTTTCAACACGATCGAGCACCTGTTCATAATGCACGGCCTGTGGCGAAGTGGTACACGACAAAACATCCCTGTAACGGACTGGCCTGCACAGAGTCCTGGCCTGAACCCTATAGAACACCTTTGGGATGTTTTGGAAAGCCGACCGACCGATCGACATCGATACCTCTCCTCAGTGCAGCGCTCCGTGAAGAATGGGCTGCCATTCCTCAAGAGACCTTCCAGCACCTGATTGATTGTATCCCTACGAGAGTGGAAGCTTTCATCAATGCTAAAGGCGGGACAACACCATTCTGAATTCCAGAATTACTGACGGATGGGGCCACGATCTTGTAAGTCATTTTCTGCCACGTGTCCGGATACTTTTGATCACACAGTGTACATTTTGATGTACCAGGATAATTTTCCATGTCTATGTCTTAAGTGATGGAGTGGGAGTTTGTCTACTTATTTCCTGTAATGCTGTTTGTCAGAATTTCGCCTAAAACATTTGTCTCACTTTTCCCCAACAACCACATGGATTTATTTGTTCTTGTCTGCTGGAGGACTGTCTAAGCTTTCTTCTAATAGATCTGCTAACTTGTCTGCAGCCCTGCTATTCAGTTTTAGACCACGAGAGGTATATCCCGATCTTCCTATAGAACAACACCAACATGAGATCTCTCATCCATCGCAAAGAGCCCACCCAGCTTTGTGCTCCTTCGCTTCACAGGGCGTTAACCCGAGGCCAGCCATGGTTTCACAAGACCTCTACAAGACCCACACGTTTGTGCACAGTGGTTATTGCTATTTTTTCCAGGTCATCCCTAATACTGCAGTTTACCTTTTCAGCCAGGCTGTTTCCAGACCCACGATCTAAGAGCTCCTGATCATCTTCGCTGAAATCGCCACCCGTTTGTCTTACATTTTCTCTTGATGCAGCAGCAAAGATTCTGCCCTAATAGTGGTGTGCTCACGATAGCAACAGGTAGAAGAGGGGACCGCATCGTCTTTTCAGGCGAGTCGGTTCTGCGTGAAGCACCAGGTGAGACGTATGCACGTTTGGAGGCTCCAAGGAGAACGAATATCGTCATATTCCACTCGTCGTAGTCACACAGGCCCACCATGTTGTGTGGTGGTATGACATCCCATCGGGTAAACAACTCTATCACCTCTGGTTCAGGTAGCCATTACAATTCTGCCGTGTTAAGGTCGGTGGCAGTGCCCTGTCTTCGAGGTCTCTCTCTCTTTTAGCAAGGTAACGCATGATCACGTGTTACCTATGCTGTCCTGACCTACATCAGTGTAGAGCGTGTTCGACTGTTGCCCTGACCTTCTCCATATCTCTCACTCACTGAAAACATTGTACCCTTTCTGGACTTGCAGTTTTAATTGCCAGCCTGTAAGTGGAGTGAAAAGTAGGCCTAATTTAATTTTTAAATAGGAACGAGCCATTCATTGAAGTTTTTCTACTTCTTCTTCTTCGTCTAGTGTTCAACCCTGTCTGCCTTCCTCTTCATTTCCACGTATGTGTTACCTCCATCGTCATTCATAATCTGTTGATGTATGATACTCTTGGTCGTCCCCACCGATTCCTTCCCTCAATAGCTCCTTCTGCTATTGTTCCAATGATGTTGTTGTGTCTAGGATGTGCTCTAAAAGTTTTTCTCCTCTTGTTTGGTTGTGGCTCCACAGAGATCTGGTTTCCTGTAATCTTCTAAGCACCTCTTCATTTGTTACTTCGTCTCTCCAGCTGATCATCATCATCCTTCTATAGCACCGCATCTCCAGGGCCTCTAGCCGTCTTCTCTTTTTTCTTCCAACTGTCCAAGTTTCACCTCCGCATAGGAAAGCTTTCATGATACGTTCACTTATTTTCAGACTGATGCTCTTGCTAGTGAGAAAGTTCCTCCCCCATTAAATGCAATGTTGGCCATATGTATTCTGCTAGCAACTTCTTTCTGGCTTATACCAACCCTTGTGATTTTGCTTCCCATGTAAGTAAATTCCTCTATCACTTCCAGCTCCTCTCTTCCAATTCTCATTTTCAGAGGTTCATACTCTGCTCCTGTGCGGCATACCATCACTTTAGTCTTTTAATGTTTATTCTAAGTCCATACTGCCTGCATAGAATCCTTCCCATTGTTCTGAGGACTTCCTCTAGTTCTTCTTTTGTTTCCGTGACTATAGCGATATCATCTGCATAACGTGGCATGTCTATCTTCTGTCCATTAATTTTGATCCCCACCTCAATAGTTTCTCGAACTTGGTCTATAGCTTCCTGGATTTAACCGTTGGATACAAGAGGAAAGAGAGAACATTCTTGTCTTACCCCTTTTCTCAAATTTTCTTCTTGTTCCTGGCGACAGTTCCTAATCACTGCCGCCTCATTCTTAAAGAAACTGAGTATCACACGGATTGTACTTCATTCCATTTTTCCTCAGCACTCTAAACATCTCTTGACAGATAACGTTATCAAATGCCTTTTCCAGTTCTACAAAGGCAATATAAGTTGGTTTATTTTTCTGTAATTGCTTTTCGATACGAAGTCTCAGTGTCAGAATAGCTTCTCTTCCCAATCCCCTTCTCAAACCAAACTTATCTTCACTCAGCGTATCCTCCATTGAAGAAAGAACATTGAAACATTACGTTATTACGTAGTACCATTGGTTTACAGTCCCTCTTTTCTTTCTAAAGCATGTGATGTAGCTTTTTCTCTGTCTAATTGTATATTGTAAGTCTCGGTGAATCGAGCAATAGTAGTCTACCATCGTTCGGTATCGCAACGGCTCTGATAAAGTGTTACGAACTCTTTGATGTTTTTATGAAAGAACTGACTTTACTCAAAATTTCGGGGTAAAATCGAGGTAACTGCTCAAAAAGTGGATCTTGAACTAACATCTTAAACTTTAGCAGCATTTTTGTTACACCACAAACACACTGAAGCGCCAAAGAAACTGGTATGGGGATGCACATTCAATTACAGAGATATGTAAGCAGGAAGAATACGGCGCTGCCTAAATAAGAAAACATGTGTCTGGTGCAGTTGTTAGATTGATACTTGCTGCTATAACGGCACGTTATCAAGATTTAAGTGGGTTTGAGCGTAGTGTCATAATCGGCGCACGAGCGATGGGACACAGCATTTCCGAGGTAGCGATGAAGTGGAGATTTTCCCGTATGACCATTTCACGAATGTACCGTGAATATCAAGAAACCGGTAAAACATCAAATCTCCGACATCGTTGCAGCCGTAAAAAGATCCTGCAAGAACGGGACCAACGACGACTGAAGATAATCGTTCAACGTGACGGAAGTGCAACTCTTCGGCAAATTTCTGCAGATTTCAATGCTGGGCCATCAACTAGTGTCAGCGTGCGAAACATAATCGATATGGGCTTTCGGAGCTGAAGGACCACTCGTGTACCCTTGATGACTGCACGACACAAAGCTTTCCAACTCTCCTGGGCCAGTCAATATCAAGATTGGATTATTGTTGACTGGAAACACGTTGCCTGGTCGGACGAGTCTCGTTTCAAATTGTATCAAGCGGATGGATGTGTACAGATATGGAGACAACCTCATGAATCCATAGACCCTGCTGACGTTGAAGCTGGTGGTGGCTCTGTAATGGTGTGGGGCGTGTGCAGTTGGACAGGTGACACGTACGTAAGCATCCTGTTTAATCACCTGCATCCATTCGTGTCGATTGTGCATTTCGAAGGACTTGGGCCATCTTCCGTGCAGAACACGATCGTGCGGACATCTAATTGACTGTGTGATTATGCCGTGAATTAGACACAGACGGTGAAATAGGAGTTTGCTGCTTTAATTTTGGACACCAGTGTAATATCCCCTGAACTATATATGGTACCATGATATAATTTTGTAGGTTCATTTAGCGGCATTTATTAAAGCTGTCTGCGAAATTTATTGAACGTCATAATGATGGGGCAGCTATTCACGCATCTCATTGTTTATGTTGCCATATCTCCTTAACTATGATAGGTAGGTGGTCTTACCTCCACAACGACTGTTACGTGATAGCAAGGTGTATGTATACCAAGTTTTGTCTAAATCAGTTGAGTGGTTTAGGAGGAGATGCGGAACAAACAAACATATACGCATTAATTTTTGTAATATGTAACCAAACAAAGCACTCTGTACATAAATTTTATAAAGACTACATTCCGAAGAAAAATTTTGTTACATAAGGCAAAGATCGTAGGAAAGAATTGGATTGTGTCTTGAAAAGAGATTATCAGATAAGTGTCAGGATTAAATTAGCTTCAAAAATAAGACATCAAAAGCAGGAGACGAATTTTGCTATTTGAGCATCAAAATAGCAGACGCTGACCGAAGTAGAGAGAACATAAAATATAGACAGAAAACAGCAAGAAAAGCATTTATGAAAAAGATGAATTTGTTAACAGCTACTGCAAACTGAAGTGTTAGTAGTATTTTCTGCGGGTATTTGTCTGGAGTGTAACCTTGTATGGAACTGAAATGTGGGCGATAAGGACTTCAGAAAAAATAATAGCTTTTGAAATATACCACGTGAGAGTACTGAAGATAAGACGCGTATATCTGATGACTAATGAAGAGTCACTGAAATGATTTGAGAAGAACAATTATAGCACAACTTGATTAAAAAAGAATCCATCGGTAGGACACATCCTTTGGCTTCATAGAGTTTTCCGTTTAGTGGAGAGTAGAGTGAGAGTAAAAACAGTCGAAGGAGACCGAGACCTGATTCTATTAAGTATGCTCAAACGGATACAGATTGCAGTAGTGAGATATAAAGAGCCTTGCATGGATGTACCACCGTTTGAGAGCAACATCAAACCGGTCTTTGGAATAAAGACGAAAACACGAAAGGATTTTTAATATGAATATCCACTCCGTGTACTGTAGTAAAATTTTCTTTGCCATTTAGAAAATAATTACTCGTGATTTTGACATGCAGTTATAGGTAGGAAAGGTAATTGCAGTATATCGAATAGCTATATATGTCTTACATTTTTTCTTTTTCTTTTTTACTCGTGAGTTGAATACACTTAAGAGAAAGAAACCAAACAACGTTAAATAACGATAACAGTGTAATCTTCATGCTTCCACTACGGTTACTCTTCCACCCATGCATTGAAGTCTCCAGTCTGAATTTTTCCAGTATGTCCAGTGGCGACCTCTCAGGCAAGGCGTGTGTACTGGGGCGCAGTCAGCAACATTCTCCGGTAGATGGCACTGACAGCCACAATCTGCGAGGCGTCTTTCACAGTCCCATACTTTGCCACTAAGGAAAACTATTCGTACTTCTGAGGTTTCCATTACAGACTCATGCTAGCATTCGTGCAAATTTTTCTGAATGAAAAGGGCCGTTTAGCATTTGCAATAATTTTAAGGAAACTATTCCTCCGCATAAATCGCCAAATCAGTAAGTCATAAAAAATAATTAACACGTCATACAGGAGGATGTCGTTATCAGGAAAAATAAAAGAAGCATTCTACGTGTCGGGGCGTGTATTGTTAGGTTCCTTAATCGAGTACGTAAGTTAGAAAATTTAAAAAGGGAAATGGCTGGACTGAAGTTATACATAGTGAGCATTAGTGAAGAGATGTACGTTTAGGCGCCAGTTGAAAAGTGTCCAAATGAAGTTATCAGGTGATACAAGACACGACCAACACAGCTGATACAACGAGTACTAAACATTGCTATTATAGCTGGCTAGAATTAGTTTTTTCCCTGTAACTTCAGTTCTTTATATTTCTCTTCCATAGTAGTAATTTGCTTTATTTATTTTCAGATCCTTCCATACATCTTCCATGCCAGATGCCTCGGTATCAGTGATAAACTCGATTATAAACAACCGTTATCTTTTATTTTGCATACATTAACTTCCATAAAAAATATTGATTCACCACCCGAAAAAGGAAAGTTACATTCTACAGGTCGGAGTCTGGAAAGGTAGCTTCCTTAATCGGATAGGCAGTTTAGAGAATTTAAAAAGGAAAAGTTGTAGATTGAAGTTAAATACAGTGGGAATTAGCGAAGTGCGGTAACAGGAAGAGTATTCGTTTTGGTCAGATCAGTACAGGGTTTTAAATACAAAAGTAAA
Organism: Schistocerca gregaria; assembly: GCF_023897955.1. Taxonomy (NCBI): domain Eukaryota; kingdom Metazoa; phylum Arthropoda; class Insecta; order Orthoptera; family Acrididae; genus Schistocerca; species Schistocerca gregaria. The sequence continues at coordinate 526,975,782 of NC_064924.1, forward strand.
GAAGAGTATTTGCAGAAGTAGATCTAATAATGAATAAGAAAATAAGAACGCAGCTAAACTATTATGAACAGTATAGTGAATGCAAATGCGTAGCCAAGGTAGACGCGAAGACGACACCTGCCACAGTAGTACAAGCTTATGCACAAACTAACTCCGAGATGGTAATGAGATTGAAGAAATTTATGATGAGAGAAAAGAAATTTCTTAGATATTTAAGGGAGATACAAATTTAATTTTGTTGTAGAACTGAAATTCGATGGTAGGAAAGCGAAGAGAAGAAAAATTAGTAGGATATTATTGAGAACTTAATGAAATCATTGGTAACATTTGGTTTAAGAATCACGAAAGAAGGTTATGTTCGTGGAAGAGACCTGACTACAGTGGAAGGTTTCAGATTAATTGTATAATGGTAGGACAGATTTAAAAAACAAAGTTTAAGCTGTAAGACGTTTCCAGGGGCTGATCTGGACTTTGAGAATAATTTATTGGTTATGAACTGCATATTGAAACTGAATAAAGTGCAAAAAGGTACGATTTCAAGGCGATGAAACCTGCATGAACTGAAAGAATCAGAGGTTGTTTAGAGTTTCAAAGGGAGCATTAGGCATTGTTGAAATGCAACAGGGGTAAGGAACAGAGTAGAAGATGAATAGGAAGCTTTGAGAGATGGAATGGAGAAGTTAACAAGGATCACAAAGGTAAAACGATAAGGCCTAGTGGAAATCCTTAGATAACACAGGAGATATTGAAATTAATTATTGAAAGGAGAAAATGTGCAGGGTCCGGCAAAAAGACCTCCCATATTTGGAATCAGTTTCGTTGTGGCTGCTGACATGAAGGAGGTATCGATCGATACCGGTGTACGTGCCATTTTCAGCAGGCGCAATGACTTGACTAGGTCATCATAGTGAGTGTGTCATGTCTTAAAGGTGGTTCTGTGATTATTATTCAGTGAACATTTGGCGTCCATTTTTAAGTTAGCCGACATAATTCTGTTTCTGATGAAAAAAAATTCAAGTTTGGGTATCAAACTTTAGAGTAAGATACTCCACCGAAAAGATAATCTGCTGGCAGACCTCATAATGTAACAACTTCCGAAAATTTTGGACGAGTGAGAACGTCTGTCTAGCAATCACCAGAGTGTTCAGGTCTTAAACATTCAGCTGCCTTGGAATTGTCTGACAAGACCATTTGCACAGAGATAATCACATGCACCCGTACAAAATGATGGTTACCCGAGAATGAAGTCAGAGAGATTTTGAATCTCGCAAAGCTATATGTGAAGAAATCCGATGGGCCGAACAAGCTTTGCAGTGGCATCAGTAGGTGACAGCACCTTTGAGGCGCGATGATGGACAAACAAAGTACGAGAAATCCTGGTGCAGGTCAGTTAGCAGAGGCTCTGACCACTCGGTGGGAAAAACCTGACCATTTGAGTGAACTTCGGAAGGTAACCATCGCCGAATTTATTAAACAAATAAAATATTAGAAAAGCGAAACTTTAACCAGTAACAGAGAAGCTAGTCATATGATTTTAAATACAAAAATTAGAAGAGTGCATGGGCTACGAGACTTAGATCTCAAGTTATTTAGTGTTGGACATGTAAGATATAAAATGATATTTAAAAGTTAATAACTCCTGACGCCTTAAGCGAATCATACAAACCTAGTATCAGTAGATGGGTGTCAGTGAGTATGTCAAAATTTATAATAAATCTGGTATTCTGGAAGTTAGATTTGAGGAGAACTAAATTTCACAAGACACCAAAGTTGATTCATTCCTATTGGAATTAGACTCTGGAAATAATAGTTTGCCCAGTTTATATGAAATACACCGTGTAAAGAACTCAATGATTGACGACCCAAAAGTAGAAACCTTTAAGGAAATTATTAAAGACATACAGGAACAGAAAGCCGATCTGCTTAACATTCTGACTAATAATCAGGAAGTGTTTTCAGATAAACTAGTAGTAAAGAACTTTGAATACCGTATTGAACCAATAGAACATGAATCATTTTTCGTGAGACTTTATCCAGTACCTCTAGCTAAGAGAGCAGCCGTGAAGGCGGAAATCGACAAAACGATTGAATGGGGAATTATCGAAAGGAGCAATACTGAGTATAATAGCCCTCTCATTATTGTAAACAAGAAAGATGGAGGCGTGCAAGTAGTAATTGATGCACGAACACTAAACAAGGTGGTCAATCGAAAAGTAGATTGTCCAGAAAACTTAGACGAACTGTTGCAAAAGTTCCACAATGTGCAGTGTTTGACTAGCTTAGATCTCACGAGGGGTATTGGCAAATTCCATTACATAAAGACTCTCAAAAGAGTACCGCTAATACTTCCATCTTAGTTTTTGTTAGGGCTTTAGATTCCGTGCCAGATTGACCACGTAAGTGGACAACTTGTTGATCGCCACGGAAAATTGGAAAGGACACTGGGAATTATTAGAGAAAACGGTTTCTGCTCTTCAAGCAGGATCGATAACACTAAAACTGAAGAAGTGCAAATTCGTAAAACAGGAAATAAAAATCTTGTGGCATATTATTTATCACTTCTGGGATTGGAAAGGACCCAGAGAAGTTAAATACCATTGAAAAATGCCCACCACCTAAGAACCGAAAGCAATTAAAAGCGTATCTCGGTCTCTGCGGATTTTACCGCAAATTCGCGAAGGGGCAAGCATTTAATAGACCTCATTTACATGGGTTAGTTACGACAAATAGTGCATCCATATAGACAGAGGAATGCCAACAAGATTTCGAAAATTTGAGAACTGAATTAATAAGGAACAATATCTTGCATCTCCCTGTTTTAAGTGAACCATTTCATATGGGTACTGATAGCGGTGCATATAGGATCGACATAGAATTTTTCCAAGAAAACATAGATACTTTCGCTAGTCGAACCCTGACTAAATACGAAAGAAATTACACCATTTCAGAAAAGTAAGCTCTGGCCATGATATGGGGTTTGAAAAAGTTTCGAAATTATTTGTGGGGGCATAAGACAATTAAACATACTGATCACAAAGCGTTGACGTTTCTTTAAGACTGTTGCTTAGTTGTCGGCAGATTTAGCCATTGAGCACCGTACCTCCAGCAGTTGGACTACGAAATTTTGGATATTAAAGGAAGTGACAATCATGTATCAGATGCTCGATCCAACTACCAGAAAGCATAGACACTGTGCCAAAGGAAAATAACGATGATGGCGCTTTCCATATGAGGTACATCAAACTGGTATAGGGGAAAAAGAAAATCGAACATATCTGCCAAAATATGCGATACTACCAAAATGAAGACAAAGTCTGGAAGCCAGTTAAACTAAATTATAATAATACTAAATATCCTCAAATTAGTAAGTATTATAAGATCTTCAAAGATATTCTGTAAAAACCAAAAGATATGAGTAGAGAGGATGGAAAGTGTGCTAGCCATCTCAATTTGAGACAGAAGTAATTGACTATTTTCACCTCACCGTACGACAATGTGGTCCGAAAAAGTGTACCGAAAAACTGTCTGACGTAATAAGAATAAATATCAGTGCAATAAAGAAATTGACAGATCGAATTAAGTCATGTGATATTTGCCAGACGACAAAGGTTACAAATCGAACCAGCCAAGGTAACATGCAAAAAAATGTACCAGAAGATACTCTTGACTTATTGTCAGTGGATTTGTATGGGCCTCTACCGAAAACTTCCGGAAATTGTACCTACATTGTAGTGGTATTAGAAGTATTTTCGAAGTTTTTCAAACTTTTTCCTATTAGGAAAGCTACCGCAAAAGCAGTATTTAATAGAATGACTGGATGTTTCAATATGATAGGAAAACCAATTCTTTTCAAAAATATGGAAGGAAGAAATGGAACAGAATGGCATTCAAGTGAAATGTATTTTGGCCTACCATCCTGCAAGCAATCCAGTGGAGCACTATATGCATGAACTAGGTAGACTGTGTTGAACTTACTGCCACCACAATCATAAGGCATGGGGCAGGTTTATTGCAGACTTTGAAATTGTAATGAATACTCTCCACCATGAAACTATAGGATTTCCACCCGAGGAAATTCTCCTTAATCATAAGAGTAAAAGTATAATTGAAGAAAGCCAGCCGCTGTGGCCGAGCAGTTCTAAGCGCTTAAGTCTGGAACCGCGCGACCGCTACGGTCGCAGGTTCGAATCCTGCTTCGGGCATGGCTGTGTGTGATGTCCTTAGGTTAGTTAGGTTTAAGTAGTTTTAAGTTCTAGGGGCCTGATGACTTCAGAAGTTAAGTCTCATAGTACTCAGAGCCATAATTGAAGAAACCTTACAATTTCCACCCTGTGTAGAACTAGATCTAAGGAAGAAAAAAGACTTAGTAAGAAAAAGAATGAGACAAAAAGTGGAAGCCAGATCTAAAAGGCCCGCTAAGGGCCTATATTCAAAATTGAGAATTTTGTTCTCCTAAAAACTCACGAAAAATTTTGTGAAATAAACCAAGAAATTTCTAAGTTCAAACATATTTATAATAGTCCCTTTGAAATGCAAGGAATTCCGCACACGTCTGCAGAAATGAGTAATAAGGGGCAATATTAAAAAGGGTATATGTAATTAATCAAATAGTATTTTCTTTGTATATTCTTGTTCATGATGTTGTGTTGCCAAGTGTTGTTATGTTGGAAAACACTTTTCTGTTATGAGACTATTGATACATGTCTGTAAGTTTCAGAGTCTCTGTAACATAATTGGATATACAAATTACATGTAAACTCCAGGCTATGTCATATATACAGACTGCAATGATTTAATACTTGCAACATGTCTATAGGCAGATAAGGGTTGAAAAGTTTATATAGAATACTCAATGTTATGTTTTTCATGATGAACTGCATGAATATTTAAAGCAGACAAAACATAGTTTCTTAATGATCATACAGTAAAAAAAAAATAGGTGTGGACTAACCACTTGAAAGGAAAGCATTTAAAATATTGACACATCTTACCATCCAAACGAAAATATAATGTAAGCTGTTTAGCTGAGCAATATGTAAACGCCTGTATATGTTTTTCACAAATGGACACATGTACAGAATAGTGTATATTTTCTGAATGTAACAAAAATTCATGTTTTAGTACTTGATGAAACAGAGTTTTGTATAAACAATTATGTGAAGTGTTTCTTGTGTAATATATTTGCAATTTTTTTTCTTTCGGCCAACACAGTTTTGAAGTATTATTGATGTTTCACTGATGTACCCCTGTCGGAAAACCTCAATAAAAAATGTGGCATGTGTAACACTTATATCGATTAGGAGTAGGTTTATTTTATGTAACTGTCTATCAGAAATTTATGAATTCTGTATTCTGTGTTGTTTAAACTCATTGAGGTATGATAAGAAAATTACAGTTTTGTAATGTGTATACAGATTTAACAGACGAATGTAAAAACTGGTAGCAACCACCTCGGGGAAGATCAGTTTCGATTCTGCAGAAATGTTGGAACACGTGAGGCAATTCTGACCCTACGACTTATCTTAGAAAATAGATTAAGGAAAGGCAAACCTACGTTTCCAGCATTTGTAGACTTAGAGAAAGCTTTTGACAATGTTGACTGGAATACTCTCTCAAATTCTGAAGGTGGCAGGGATAAAATACAGGGAGGGAAAGGCTATTTACAATTTGTACAGAAACCAGATGGCAGTCATAAGAGTCGAGGGGCATGAAAGGGAAGCAGTGGTTGGGAACGGAGTGAGACAGGGTTGTAGCCTCTCCCCGATGTTATTCAATCTGTATATTGAGCAAGCAGTAAAGGAAACAAAAGTAAAATGCGGAGTAGGAATTAAAATCCATGGAGAAGAAATAAAAAGTTTGAGGTTCGCCGATGACATTGTAATTCTGTCAGAAACAGCAAAGAGCCTGGAAGAGCAGCTGAACGGAATGGACAGTGTCTTGAACGGAGGATATAAGATGAATATCACAAAAGCAAAAGAGGATAATGGGATGTAGTCGAATTAAAATGGGGCGATGCTGCGGGAGTTAGATTAGGAAATGAGACGCTTAATGTAGTATAGGAGTTTTGCTATTTGGGGAGCAAATTAACTGATGATGGTCGAAGTAGAGAGGATATAAAATATAGACTGGCAATGGCAAGGAAAGCGAATCTGAAGAAACTGAACATCGAGTATAGATTTAAGTGACAGGAAGTCGTTTGTGAAAGTATTTGTATGGAGTGTAGCCATGTATGGAAGTGAAACGTGAACGATAAATAGTTTACACAAGAGGAGAATAGAAGCTTTCGAAATGTGGCACTACAGAAGAATAATGAAGATTAGATGGGTAGATGTCATAACTAATGAGGAGATATTGAATAGAATCGGAGAGAAGAGAAATTTGTGGCACAACTTGATTAGAAGAAGGGATCGGTTGTTAGGGCATATTCTGAGGCCTCAAGGAATCACCAAATTAGTATTGGAGGGTAGAGTGAAGGGTAAAAATCGTAGAGGGAGACCAAGAGATGAATACACTAAACAGATTCAGAAGGATGTAGATTGCAGGAGGCACTGGGAGATGAAGGACCTTGCACAGGATAGAGTAGCATGGAGAGCTGCATCATACCAGTCTCTGGACTGAAGACCACAACAAAAACAACAACAATGTATATATGAAAAAAGCAAAAGAATATGTTGAAAGTTTAAGTTATTATTATATGAAGACGTTTATAAAAAATAGTATGTTTCTTAAAAACTGGTTCATGCTTAGGGCAAGAGAGTGTAAATATTATTGCAAAGAATACCTGCTTCACAGGTAATTAAAGTTCAAGTGCATATAAATTTTTAACGAAGAGATTTACAGTAATATTATTAGAAGAAAAATTATGCACATTTTTAAAGAAGGTGTAATTTTGGTTCCCATTATGAAAGGTTTCTTATTTGAAGTTCATTAACCCCAATGGTGTATTTTATTGTCTTACGAAGGAATTTATGAACTATTCCAAGAGATGTGTATGATAGATTTTAGAGTTAGTCCTTACTATTGTGATAATCAGAGAGCTTGACTAGTGAAACTATATTAGTTTATTGGTCCCCATCATATTCTCAACCTATTAAGAAAGAAATTGAACTATTACTGTTGCTAAGGAAAACTGATACATGTAGAGGAACTTGAACAGTGTATTTATGATGTTATTCATCTTTATTTGTGTTTTTTATGTCGATCAAGATAGATTCCCCTCATGTCCAAATTCAGTTTGCAGTTCATGCAGTGACATTTCAGTATATGATTAAGTAATGCTCTTGAGTGGGCTGTCAGTAGTATGAGCTTGGTGCAAATTTGCTCCCCTTAATTTACTGGTGTGTGTTTTATTGGTAACTGCTGCTACGCACAATACAGAGTGGAATGTGCCAGTTTGTATACTGTTTGCTATTGAAAGGGAAATCTCAACAATATGCAAATTAATATGCCTAATTGGGCTGTCGACCGTACATTTTTTCATTCATTTATGATTTTACCACTTTCGTTAACTCCAAAGATTAAAACCCGTTTCGTTGTTATGTTAATTTTACCAAAATCTAAATTATATGCGATACGCTTGTCCATTAGACACACCTCACAGAGGGTAACATTAGCGTGTTTCACGGCACGTTAGTTTTATAAGTATTACTGAAATTTTATGACAGATTTTTTGTGAATGTAAGGTATTTTAAATTACAGGCCGGAATTTGTATGCATGCATGAAAAATTGAATATTACTGTAAATGAAATACGAAATAGTGAATGTATTGGCAAAACTGTTGAAGTGGTGTAATTAGGGAAGTATAAAAAATCATTCCTCCCATGCACTATTCACGAGGGGAACAGGGTTGGAGGGTTCAGATAGTGATACGGGAGTACCCTCCGCCACACAGCATTAGGTGGCTTGCGGAATATGATTTAGATTTGAATGTCGATATGACTGTAATTAGTTTAGTTGTTCAATATTTATTGATGATATAACGATCCAAAATAGCAAGCGTACGGGCAAAAACACTAACTGTGACAAAACCAGTCAAGCTGCTCGGAAACTGCGATCAACTTTGGAAAACTGATGAAATTTACCTCAAAATTCACGTACAATATATAGCATTATATTTATACTTAAGGTACTCCTTCGAAAGACTGAAGCGTGACAGTTTGACTTACGTTAATGTGAGGCTATAAGTAACAGCGACAATTTGCGTGCGGCACATGCCTTGCATTCGGAAGTCAGTCGGTATGGAGTTCGCGAGTAGACGGGATGTATGAGCGGCAACAGGTGCATCACAAATACGTTCTAAGTGTTTGGTGGTGGACTTGGAAACATTTAGTGTGTACCGCTCGCGAGACACTGAAATTTTTAGCTTGTGACGACTTATAAGAAATTGACATCGAGTGAATTGGTTGTGATGACTCAATAATTTTGGGATAGGCGACCTAGTCTTAAAAATTTAAAAATTGTTCTGCAGTCGATTTTGATGGTGACCAACAATAGAATATTTTGACATTCTGCGATCATAATATTGCGCAGAAGCAGCTTTAACTACCATGCACTTAAACCCTCACACAGAAACATTTCAATAATGAACGATTTTAAATAGCGGGAAATTATTTTTTTTTTTCTGCAATAATCTCAGTTTGTGAAGAGATTAAAACGCAGTGGGAAAGAAATATTATTTTACGACAAATTTTTGCATGTGTTATTGAACTTGCAACAGTCTTCATATGGGATTTTAGGTGATGTATGCGTCGGTTGGCCTCTGGACTGTGCTGTAGCCAACAATTTGAAATCCAACCACGCATCAGAAGGCCCGAAAACAGTGCTGTTCTTGCTTTTATTCAATTTTTATTAGGTGATAGCAATAGCTTTAGCTACATCCTTAGTCACTTAGCTATCTGACAGGAATCAGCAAGAAGCACATTTAATGAACATTAATTATGACTTAAAAAATTTAGCGAGAAAATTAACCAGGAATCTCATACCCTAGTAACGTGATAAGCGAATTTCTTGATTTTAAAAAAAATATTGAATACTTCTTAATAGTTTGTAATGCATCTTATACAGGATGAGTCACTAACTCTTGCCACCTAGAACAACTCCGAAAGCGTGATAGTAGCTGAAAAGTTTGTTGGACAAATGTTGCATGGGACAACGGGGGCCATAATATGACGTTGGTTTTTTGTTGTTAGGTGCGGTCGCGTGAGAGATATGAAGGTCAGCTTTGTTTTCTTAAATGGTATGCTATAGTTTGGTACTTATTTTTTGATAACGGCTATCTAGACGAATCCAATGATGTGTAACAGCAAGATCTTTGAAGCCATTGTTCGCAAGATATCACGTGACAAAAGGAGGAGTTGCGTTTCGCAGGAGCGATGCTGATGCATGGACAGCAACTTCTCTGTCTCAAGGAAATTCATTATATTCGAACTGAGAATATGTTCGAGAATCCTGCAACAAACCGATGTTAAGGATATTGGTCTGTAATTTTGAGGATCCATCCTTCTACCCTTCTTATATACAGGCGTCACCTGCGCTTTCTTCCAGTCGCTCGGGACTTTACGTTGGGCAAGAGATTCGCGATAAATGCAAGCTAAATAAGGAGTCAGTGCAGTAGAGTACTCCGTGTAAAACCGAACTGGAATCCCATCAGGACCTGGCGATTTATTTAGTTTCAACCCATTCAGCTGCTTCACAACCCCAGGGATGTCTATCACTATATCCTCCACACGGGAATCTGTACGAGACTCAAACGGCGGTATGTTTGTACGATCCTCCTGAGTGAAAGATTTCTCAAATGCTGAATTTAAAATTTCAGCTTTAGTTTTGCTGTCTTCCGTTGCCAGGCCAGACTGATCAGTGACTGGATGGAAGCCTTCGACCCGCTTACCGATTTTAAGTAAGACCAGAATTTCCTTGGATTTTCAGCAAGATCTTTTGCTAAGGTATGACGGCGGTAGTGGTTGAATGCTTCGCGCATTGCTCTTTTTACAGCATCACGAATCTCCACTAACTTTTGCCTGTCCTCATTCTTCCGATCTTTCTTGTACCGCGAGTGCAACTGCCTTTGCTTCCTGAGCATTCTCCAAATTGTGCTGTTAAACCACGGTGGGTCTCTTCCGTCCGTAGCCCACTTTATCGGCACATACTTGTCCAATGTGTGATTTACAATGTGTTTAAAATTTGCCCATAATTCTTCCACGTCCGTCGTACCGGAAGTAAATGAAGTCGATTCATTTACTAAGTGGGATGCTAACAACTGCTTATCTGCTCTTTCTAGTAAGAATACTCTCCTAGCCTTCTTGACCGACTTTTTAACTTTCGTAACCATAGTCGTAATGACACCTTCATGATCACTAATCCCTGTCTCAACACTGACACCGTCGATGAGGTCTGGTCTGTTCGTGGCTACCAGATTTAAAATATTTCATTACGCGTTGGCTGTCGATTTAGCTGCTCAAGACAGTTTTCGGATAGTGTGTTCAAAAGTAATTCACACAACGGCTTGTCTGTACCACCTGTAATGAATCCATAGACATCGAAGTCTATACTAGGTAGGTTGAAGTCGCCTCCGACTAATATAGCATGATCCGGGTACCTCTGCGATACAGAATGTAGACTCCCTTTGAATGATTATAGAATAGTGACGGTGGAACCTGGTGGTCAGTAATAACACCCCACAATTAACTTTATTTCCCCTAGCCCTGTTAAACGTGTCCAGATAACTTCACAATCACACTCTACTTCGACCTCAGTAGACAATATTTTCGTCAACTGCAATGAAGACACCCCCTCCTATGGTGTCTAATCTGTCTTTCCGATACACGTTCCAACCCTCACTAAATATTTCAGAACTTGCTATCCTAGGGTTCAGCCAGGTCTCTGTCCCGAGAATAATATGCGCGCCACAAGCTTCCTGGAGGGCAGTAAATTCAGGAACTTTATTCCGAACGCTCTGAAAATTTACTGCTAATATATTGATAGCTGAAGTGTCTTTACACTGAGCGCGTCCTGATTTCCCTGCCTGCACGCCGACTGGTGAGTGTTCATCGGCACACCTCGCACTACTGCATAGCCAAAAAATCCCCCATGTGCACGCCACAAGCACTCTGCTTGCGTTTGAAGCTGTTGCATTTCTTTTTTCGGCAGTGTAGTTCGCTCAGCGCTCCAGTAAACCTTTCTGAGGCACCATTCTCATCTGACAGGTAATCTAACCCTCACCACTGTAACACAAGCTTACTCGATACGTGATCAACGTGTAAACCAATGCTAGACTGCATACTAAACTGAAAAGCGTGCCGCCTTGTCTCACTCCACCATCTCCCCAAGTGCTTCTTCTGCTCAAACCTATTATGTAATAACCATGTGTCTTCTTTATACACATTTTCTTCACTTAAGATGCTCGCCACGCGGGGTAGACACGCAGTCTCGGGCACCTTGCCACGGTTCACTCGGCCTTCGCCGTCGAAGGTTCGGGTCCTCCCTCGGGCATGAATGTTTGTTGTCCTTAGCGTAAGTTGTTTTAAGTTAGTTTAAGTAGTGTGTAAGCCTAGGGACCGATGACTTCAGCAGTTTGGACCCGTAGGAACTTACCACAAATTTCGAAATAAAATGCTTTGGTGACAGGATCTAAAGCTCTGTGCAAACAAGGATTTAATTTTTTGTCTATAATTTTTCCCTCTCGTTGTCAATGAGTGTCCCGTAGTTACCCGCCAATCGCTCTCAGATTGCAAGTTTGCAGTAGTATCATTATTTTTAGACTTTTCATTAAACTTGAAGGGCTCTTTGCGATCCAAACCTTTATGGAATTTAGTTCTTTTCAGCCAAATCACGATGGGCTGAGGGAGAAGAAAAGGGAGACTACAGTTTGAAGTCCCCTCAACAACAAGGTCTCCGGACAGGACACAAGATCAGTCCGGTGAGGGTGAGAAAGAAAATTAGCCGATCCCTTTGTGAAAAAATATCCCGGAAATTGCCCGAAGTGATTTAGGGAAACTATGTAACATTTAAATCTGTATCACGAACGGCGATCTTAACCGTCGTCCTCCAGTGTCTCAAAATGCTGCTGTCCCGCTCGCTGACAGTATTTGGGAGGAGTTCCGGCATGTTCCCTACAACAAAGGAAAACCTCCTGAAAACCTTGATCGAATCCTAGGAGTGAAGCTATTTTTAATTTTTTCTTAGGGCAGTATACTGAGGCGACAATAATGGCATAATAGCATGTTGGACATCCTTTTGCACGGCTTAGTGCAGCAGCTCGACATGGCATGGAGTCAACAACTCGTTGCTGAGTCCCCTGCAGAAATATTGGTCCATGCTTCCTCTAAAGTCGTTCATAATTGTGAAAGTGTTGCCGGTGCAGGATTTTGTGCACGAACTGACCTCTCGATTATGTCCCATAAACGTTCGATGGGACTGATGTCGGGCGAAATGGGTGACCAAAACGACTCGTTCGAATTGTCCAGAATGTTCATCAAACCAGTTGTGAACACCTGTGGCACGGTGACAAGGCGCAATGTCAGCCATAAAAATTCCATCGTTGTTTGGTAACATGAAGTCCATGAACGGCTGCAAATGGTCTCCAAGTAGCCGAACATAACCATTTCCAGTCCATGATCAGTTCTTTTGGACCAGAGGACACAGTCCATTCGTGGTAAACACAGCCCGCACCATTACTCGTGACAGCCGAGCGGTTCTAGGCGCTACAGTCTCGAACCGCGCGACCGCTACGGTGGCAGGTTCGAATCCTGCCTCGGGCATGGATGTGTGTGTTGTCCTTAGTTTAGTTAGGTTTAAGTAGTTCTAAGTTCTAGGGGACTGATGACCTCAAAAGTTGAGTCCCATAGTGCTAAGAGCCATTTAAACCATTACTCGTATGAAGCCACCTGCAGTTTGCATAGTGCCTTGTTGCCAACTTAGCTGAATGGCTTCGTAGCGTCTTCACCACATTCGAACCGTAGCATCAGCTATTATCAACTGAAATCGGAACTCATCTGACCAGGCCACGGTTTTCCAGTCGTCTAGAGTTTAACTGATATGGTCACGAGCCCAGGAGAGGCACTGCAGACGATGTCGTGCTGTGAGCAAAGCCAATCACGTCGGTCGTCTGCTGCCACAGCCCCTTAACGCCATATTTCGCCTCACTGCCCTAACGGATACGTTCGTCTTGCGTCCCACATCGATATCGCCCGGTATTTCACCCAGTGTTTCTTGTCTGTCAGCACTGACAATACTTAGTAGAATCTGTGCTCTCAGTCGTTAAATAAAGGCCGTTGGCCACTGAGTTGTCCGTGGTGGGAGGTAATGCCTGAAATTTGGTATTCTCGGCACTCTCTTGGCTCTGTGGGTCTCGTAATATTGAATTCCCTAACGATTTCCGAAATGAAATGTCCCAAGCGTCTAGATGCAACTAACATTCCGCGTTCACGTCGTTCGGCCATAATCTCTTAAGTAACCTTCCCACATGAATCACCTGATGTGGTATCGATAGCTACGATGCCTCGGCGTAGGTACAAGTTCTTAGGCTGGCACTAAGACACCGACACCCCCGACGACGGCGCCCTCTAGCCGGCGCTGTGTAGCTCTACAAGCGCCGCTCCAGATTCAGCCCATTTGATCAAGAGCAGACGACCAAGCAACTTAGCTTCTACCTCATAGGAGGCTAGCTTCTACTTCATAGGCGTTGAGCCATGACAGACTTTGCCTTTGTTACTTCAATGATAGTTTGTCCAACTACTACTAACTTTTAGCTTTGATACGTGAACGGCTTCGCACTTATGCGCTCATCTGTACGTAAAGTTAAGTAATACTGTAATTTGTATATGTTCATACACCAGTAGAAGAGCTTTAACCTATACGCAGTGCTTCACCTTTTCCTGCTCCTACTCGCGTCCTTCACTCTCGGCCTATTTTGCAGAAGCAGTTCACAGGAGCAGATCCACGCGGGATACAAAACCTGAGACCCGAGTATAAACGGCAGCTCTGCCAATGCGCTGCCCTTCTATACCTTGTGTACGCGATACTACCACTATCTGTGTATGTGCATATCGGTCACAGATGACTCATATATATATATATATATATATATATATATATATATATATATATATATATATATGGTGTTACAAAAAGGTACGGCCAAACTTTCAGGAAACATTCCTCACACACAAATAAAGAAAAGATGCTATCTGGACATGTGTCCGGAAACGCTTAATTTCCATGTTAGAGCTCATTTTAGTTTCGTCAGTATGTACTGTACTTCCTCGATTCACCGTCAGTTGGCCCAATTGCAGGAAGGTAATGTTGACTTCGATGCTTGTGTTGACATGTGACTCATTGCACATCAGTACGTAGCATCAACAGGTTAGTGTTCATCACGAACGTGGTTTTGCAGTCAGTGCAATGTTTACAAACGCGGAGTTGGCAGATGCCCATTTGATGTATGGATTAGTACGGGGCAATAGCCGTGGCGCGATACGTTTGTATCGAGACAGATTTCCAGAACGATGGTGTCCCGACAGGAAGACGTTCGAAGCAATTGATCGGCATCTTAGGGAGCACGGAACATTCCAGCCTATGACTCGTGACTGGGGAAGACCCAGAACGACGAGGACACCTGCAATGGACGAGGCAATTCTTCGTGCAGTTGACGGTAATCCTAATGTCAGCGTCAGAGAAGTTGCTCCTATACTAGGTAACGTTGCTTACGTCACTGTATGGAGAGTGCTACGGGAGAACCAGCTGTTTCCGCAACATGTACAGCGTGTGCAGGCACTATCAGCAGCTAATTGGCCTCCACGGGTACACTTCTACGAATGGTTCATCCAACAATGTGTCAATCCTCGTTTCAGTGCAAATGTTCTCTTTAAGGTTGAGGCTTCATTCCAACGTGATCAAATTGTAAATTTTCACAATCAACATGTGTGGGCTGACGAGAATCCGCACGCAGTTGTGCAATCACGTCATCAACACAGATTTTCTGTGAACGTTTGGGCACGCATTGTTGATGATGTCTTGATTGGGCCCCATGTTCTTCCACCTACGCTCAATGGAGCACGTTATTATGATTTCATACGCGATACTCTACCTGTGCTGCTAGAACATGTGCCTTTACAAGTACGACACAACATGTGGTTCATGCAGGATGGAACTCCTGCACATTTCAGTCGAAGTGTTCGTACGCTTCTCAACAACAGATTCGGTGACCGATGGATTGGTAGAGGCGGACCAATTCCATGGCCTCCACGCTCTTCTGACCTCAACCCTCTTGACTTTCATTTATGGAGGCATTTGAAAGCTCTTATCTACGCAACCCGGTACCAAATGTGGAGACTCTTCGTGCTCGTATTGTGGACAGCTGTGATACAATACGCCATTCTCCAGGGCTGCATCAGCGCATCAGGGATTCCATGCGACGGAGGGTGGATGCACGTATCCTCGCTAACGGAGGACATTTTGAACATTTCCTGTAACAAATTGTTTGAAGTCACGCTGGTACGTTCTGTTGCTGTGTGTTTCCATTCCATGATTAATGTGATTTGAAGAGAAGTAATAAAATGAGCTCTAACATGGAAAGTAAGCGTTTCTGGACACATGTCCACATAACATATTTTCTTTCTTTGTGTGTGAGGAATGTTTCCTGAAAGTTTGGCCGTAACACCATATATATATATCCGGCCGCGGTGGTCTTGTGGTTCTAGGCGCGCAGTCCGGAACCGCGGGACTGCTACGGTCGCAGGTTCGAATTCTGCCTCGGGTATGGATGTGTGTGAAGTCCTTAGGTTAGTTAGGTTTAAGTAGTTCTAAGTTCTAGGGGACTGATGACCACAGAAGTTAAGTCCCATAGTGCTCAGAGTGTGTGTCAGCGCGCGACACACACACACACACACACACACACACTCACAGAGAGAGAGAGAATTTTTCTCGGTATGTGCGGCAGTGCACATGTGTGTGTAGCACCAGCTGAGCCTCGTGCGGTAACACACAACTGCCGCAGAGAGAAACGCGGCACGGCACCTGCTGGCCTGTTTGCGCAGCCGCAGATGACGCCCTCTACCAGGAAGCCGCGCCAGTAGGCCAGTGGACCGGCTCGCCAGCCTGTGCTCGCCCGTTTTGCGCATCGACAAACATCAAAAAAGTTGCTGCAGTTTGCCTCCACATTCCTGACGCATCCGCGCCATCCTCAGCGCGAATAGCGACTCCGAGTCTGGTTTGGGGGCTTCCTACTGTAAGCTTCTGGTTTACTTCTTGTTTATTGTCCTTCCCGTTAAAGATGACACGGATACCAACGCAGCGAAGTTGGCGAAGGCGTTTACTGTGATCCGATGTACGCGTATGTGGATTGTATTGTTCGTATTGTACGTTATTTCAGGCAATTCTTTTCTAGACTATGTGAGAACAATAAAGTATGTGAAAATACTTTACTTCTTATAAACTGATTTTTTATAGAATTCATTTTACATAAATCGTTAAAAAGACCACAAAACGTAATCGTAATTTTTGGGTTTAACTGATGGGATGAATAGATGAACCATGAACTAAGTACGCTTTTTTTTTTTTTTTTTTTTTTTTTTTTTAAGAAAAAGCCAGCCGCAGTAGCTGAGCGGTTCAAGGCGCTTCAGTCCGGAGCCGCGTGACTGCTACGGTCGCAGGTTCGAATCCTGCCTCGGGCATAGATGTATAGATGTGTGTGATGTCCTCAGGTTAGTTAGGTTTAAGTAATTCTAAGTTCTAGGGGACTGATGGCCTCAGATGTTGAGTCCCATAGTGCTCAGAAACATTTGAATATTTTTTTTAACGCAACCAAACCTCTGATGTCGACAGTGTCACTATCAAAGTTTC